>NW_027526460.1:137903086-138503086 GCF_048455015.1 Haemaphysalis longicornis
TATATGTGTACACACTCTTAATACCATTTTATGGAAGTCTAAGCTCTAGAAAATGAATGATGCTGATAGTTCTTCCGAAAGCAAGAAAACTACAAGAGGTTTAGGCACAGCATAAACAAAGTTGATTTGGCAACAATGAGTCCCTGTGCACTACAAAAGGAATCAATTATTTTTGTTTTAGTCATTGCAACTGCACCTCTACGGAGGCTAGAGATCTAAAATTCGCGCGTGTTTACGAGCCACCTAATTTAAAAGACGGCAACACGATAATAAAGCGCGAATAGCACTAAGAAGGCACGAACGAGGCGCCAGGAGGTGAGCCCTGTAACGTCGGCGTCTTGAATCGAGATCGAACGACTGGAGCAAGAACTGCGATGTTGCATTCGTTACGCTAACGTGGCTGACCACTAACCAGACAAGGCTTACAAGGCCAACGAAACTATTCCGAGTCAAGGAGTCCAATGAGTCAAGAGGTCTAACGCTTCAAAAGGTCCAATATTGGATCTCTTGACTCGTTGGACCTCTTGTCTCGTTGTACCTCTTGACTCCTTGTGGACCTCTTGACGCAGCTGAGGCGAGTAAAAAGGTCCAACGAATCGAGAGGTCCAAGCTGTAACAAATCACCGCTAAAAATCACCGCCATGTGTGGGCTTCAAATCGCGGTGTTATTACGAAAAGTTGAAAGTATAACGCGTCTGTGTATATAAGTTTTGTATGTATATAATTGTGTACCAGTTGAAATTACAACGCCTCTGTGTAATAAAGTTTTGTATGTATATAATCGTGCATAGGTTGTGTATATGTTGCCGCGAGCATGTCTTGCCTTTTTTTACCAGCGCCTGGCCGCGCCAGGCTATTTTAGCTTTTTAGAGCTGAGCCGAGGTTTCCTCTGTTTATTGTGCGTGTTTTATGAAGATGGTTTCCCCCTTTCGATACTTTTGTCTATCAAACGTTTCTTTGATAAACAATGTTTCTATCCGATTCGATTGTTCAGGATATAATAACGCTGAAAACTAGATGCTCACCGGGCAAACACCGCTAGATTTTAGTTGACGACGTTCGACCGTGCACGTCACTTTGTAGGGCGCTTCTTCAACGTTTGTGTTTACTGGATTGTTGCGGAAATGTCGTTCCATTTAATATCATTCAACTGTTCAATAAATGCTTCCCGTAACTGTGCCTTTCTGTTTCAATAAACATTCCTCAGTACGCCTTTCTCGAGTAAAATAATTAGCATAGCGCTTAAAGAGTAGCTAATTGACAGGGTGTGTCGGCGCTGGGAACTTGCTAGATGGAAGCTGAAATATTTTACTTTACAGGGACGAAGAACCGCGTATATCGTGCTACACGTTGAAAGAAGATTAATTTGGTTTGGAGACTACAGCGTTCGGTAACCTTTCAGATGGGCCCGATCGCTAGTCACGAATAAAAAAAAACAACACACGAGAACCCAGGACTGGTCAAAGTTACGCAAGGAAGTACTGACGATCGATAGTACTGAGACATTAAAAGGCAGGGCTGTATGTAAGACGCTGAAGCGCATTTCTATAGAATTCGTATAGTATGTGTCATAGAACGCGTAGATTGGAACACCGACCCTAAATTCTAAAAGTCGAAAATATGTCACTCAAGCAGTTGGTAACCGTCACCAGGAGCCATTATTAGCAATATAACCGCGCAATCTGGAAAGCAGTCGGTCTACTTTTCGCCAATAACCATATAGTAGTCGTACAGTACAGAATCATCAAAATAGCTAGAACAGTCAGTAACCATCACGAGCAGCCATTAATCGCAGTGTAGACCCGCATAACACAAGGAGTACTGACACAAAATTTTCGTGTTACGTATTTTTGGCTGCTATGGGTACCTATTAGCCCACATTAGACGGTCGATAGCAGCCTAAACAATCATTTACGGCGTCGTTTATTCGGGTCAGTTTCGGTTGCACAAAACGAAGGACGAGTGGCCGCCATGACAGGAAATAGCACATGACGTCACCAGTATTACTGTCGCACCGCTGCGGGTCTGGACGCGCGCTCGAGCGACCGCACGCGCTCGCCCAGAGCGGCCGAGGTCTTCACCATCTCCGTGCGCCCGGGCAGCACGACGGTGGTCCCAAAACCATGACGTATACACACGGTGTAGCAGCGCGCGCCAACCGCAGCAAGCGCGTCGGCTACGTAACGGGAGCCCCGACGGCGGAAGTTTGGCGCAGGTAGCAGATGATGTCATGCTGGCCCAGTCTGGGCTTTCTCGTGCGGACAGAGATTAGAATGGATTTAAAATATGTTATGCTGAATAGCTACTGTTGAAACTTGCTGGAAGATGTCTCCTGATAAAAAGGAAGCATTTTACATAGTTATCTCAGATTTGATATTCCGTGTCCCTACTGCTTTAAACAACCAAATATTACCACGAGATTTTATTGGATCCAGCCATTTCATAAAATGAGCTGAAGAGGTTAATGTACAGTAATCCCTCGTTATAATGAAATCGCTTTACTGAAAATACCGCTTTATTCGGCATTTCTTCAGCTCCCAACTCAAACACCTGCATTTTAGGCTGCATTACTCGAGCGCACGAAGAGCTTCCCTTGCTTAGAGCGAAGTGGCGAGCGGAGGCGTCGCCATGCAGAGGCGACTCAGCGGCGAGTCAGGCTGTCAACGTGGCGGGTCAACGCAAGCTGGTGTTTCCCCGGCGATTTTTTCGTGCCTGTCATGCTCGATTCCGCCCATTCGACTCCAGACAAACGATCCAAATGCGTGATAGGGCCATTGAATTTTGTTACTAGACATTGGTCAATGGCGTGGACGAGATGGTGCGCGAACACCGACACTCGTTCCATCAAATCAGCAGTGTCGTCGACAACAGGCCACCAAAAAACTCTTGGGTCGCAAACTTAACGGCTGCACAGCTCGGGAAAAAATGGTCCAGTGTTCATGCAAAGCCCCTAATGCAAAACCGGCCGGATTTTATGATTGTACTGTGTACCCACAAATGAGCGGCTAATCATTTTTTTACCTGAACCAACACAACCTCAAACTGGAGCCACTGCGTTTGCGGCGCTTTCCAGTAAGAAGCTCGCGTAACATTCTGTGACGCCCGCACGCCTCCTAGAAAAGTGGCCACCGCCACTTCCAATTTTACGTGCGGTGACCGCAGCGTCATGCAATTCTTCGCCAAACTGGAGTAGGGGTGGATAGCGCCCAGCAAGAAGTTAAAACAGCCGAAGCTCCCTGCCTTTTTTGCACCTGAATAAAGTTTTCCTTCACTGAATACAATGTACTTTGATTCCTCGGAGATGTGGCGCAATTAAAGCTCAAATGATTTAGCTTTTATCCAGTTGTCACTTATATCGAAACACTGCTTATAACAAATTTTTGGCTGTCCCGCTGGCTTCGTAATAACGAGGGATTACTATATTAAGAACGGCTGAGGGTAAATTATAAATGGAAAAGACAAAAAAAGGCAAGGCTCGTTGGACATTTCGACGCGTTGGACCTCTTGACGCGTTGGACCTCTTGACGCGTTGTACCTTTTGACCCAAATTGGAACTTTTGACTCGTTGTACCTCTTGACATGGCTGTCACGTGACTATTGGACCTCTTGTCTCTTTGGACCTCCTGACTCATCGGACCTTTTCACCAGAAGCAAAAAAAAAACAGGGAGGAAGAAAAAAAACGAAAACGAAACAGCCGGAACCGTAAAAATCTTATTCTCGTGCTAATAGGTTTCGCACGAAGTTCCATTTCTGGTTCCGTTTACACGGTGACGCAGAAATTTTTGTTCCGATTACCGAGAGCTTGTTTACGTTGTCTGAATACAAAACCAACCAACAGACTGCTATTCCGTTTAAACGGCAGTTCCGTTTAAACGATTTCCTTTCATCGAGCTTCTAGTGTATGCATTATTTGTTACGTTCCTTCGTAGTACCAACGCCGCCTGTATAAACATTGCTTAACGCGTTGCCCGCTTTCCAATGGGAGCGCTAGGACGCTTAGTTCAGGCACTCATCCGATATGTGGCGCGCGCCGGCGGACGTCACGCCTTACGTCACTGCTCGCGAGTCGCGAACACTGCACCCACTTCTACAGCGTGTCTGTCAGCTTTCCTCGAAAGCGTCGGAGCGCCGCCTGGGGAACACTACAAAAAATTTCAACAATTTTGCATAGTTTCCGAGAAGCGGCCCTGACTAGCGGACATGAAAGCACGTAGAAAGGCTACGGAGCGGGAAAGGGTAGGATAGAGCAACAGGAGAGTGGCTGTTTGGCCATTTTTCGCTCACGCATTAGGCAAGGATTGTACAGGTGGCGTTGGTAGTACAGACAGATGGAGCGAAGAAGGACTCAGCAGACGGCATGAGATCACACAGCCAGCCTTCGCAAGCTAGCCTGCATACTGCTGACGACGCTGCCACCGCGACTCTTCTTTCCGAGGTCAGCACCACTTTGCACAGCGGCCCTTTTTCACGCGAAATTGTTTTATTCCGGGGTCCTCCAAAATGACCGACGTCATAGCCGTAACGGAAATGACATCTCCCAAAAAACTTTGACTGACGCGGCTACGGGATTGGAGCTACGAACTCTTTCGCCGCAACGGGAGGTACGAACGCGCTCCTGACTGCACTATGAACAGGCGCGTAAGCAGGACGAAACATGCGCCTTATATCCTTCCATTCAGATGGCTCTGTCGTCTAGGAGAGGCGAAGCGAAGTAGTACATCATGACGCTAATGAACGTCGACAGTGGGCGCCTCGATGCCAGCGCCAACGTATACGGGGGAAGCGCAGCGTAACCTGCGGAGAAGCCTGTAAGGCAACGAAGTAAGGTCGACGTTGACTTGCGAATTTTGCGCCCTTGGCACGGTCCGCTGCTCTTTTCGTTGCAGCGGACCATGCTTTCACCAAACAGTTCGCTAACAGCCCGTTTGGTTTCGTTCGCACGGACGGTTTGCGAGCGCCCGTGGTTTCAGGCAGAATTACGCAATGCTCCGGCGCGTGCAATCCAGTGTCCACCGTTGATGCGTATAACGGTGCCATGCGTATAACGGTGCCAGAATTTTGAGCTTGCATTTCTTGTGTTATTTTTCCGCGTATGGACGGCGCAACCAAGAGCTCAGAACAGCTCTGCTGCTAAACAGGTAGAAGGAAGAGGAAGAACGAAGGCTGGCATGGTGAAGCGCAAACGAACGAGTGTTTGCTATGATTTAAAGCGGTACGTGCCTGCATATATGAGCTTCGGAACACAGAAAAACAAAATTAAAAAGTGGGAGCCATTCTGCTCTGTTAAGGCGGATGGACAGCTGAGCGGCATACAATAGGCGTGGCACACGTGGCCGGAGAACGGGCAAGTTCATCATTTGGTAGCGGAAATGGATTTGTACATGAGTACTTGATGCAACTGGGAAGGCGCACAGTTTTCTCTGAGGAGAGACGGAGGAAGGTGACATCAGAGTGGCTTTTAAGGGCAGTTATGTGTTCCGAGACGGTTTTGGTGATATCACGGATGAGCCTTTCAAGGCGAGCACTGTCCGGTGATGTGAAGGGGTTTTGATGTATGATATGCTCCATTCTCTGGTTTTCGGCGCGCGTCCTCGTTGTCTTGTCTTGCACATCACTTAAGTGGGGCTCCGATTACCTGTAAGGATTCACCGGAAGCCCATGGTTCCGCTTATGGTCGGCTGTGCGCGCACGATCTTGGTTGGTGTGTGTGTGGTCCCGCGTCGGTGACTACACTGGCTGCGTTGTTCATTGAGACTTTCGTAATCAGCACGCAGATCCTCGGGAGTGCTGACAAAAGTCCGCCTATCCATGGCGCCCGCCAGAAGACGGGTGTCCACGCGATCGTCAGCTGGCTGTGCGCGTACTCGTGGCGGGGCCTTTGAAAATTTCCTGTTTCAGATGTTCACGTCGTCTTCCTTCAGTGGACCAATGAGGAAGCGTGGCGGTCATTTTTTGTTGGTTCGTTTTTTTTTTCTTTTGTTTCGTTCTCCCTGGCGGCACGTCAGCGGTGTTTTCCTTCTCATTCTCGCGTTCATTCCCTTCTCCGCATCCACCCGTTTTCTGCATACGAAAACCCTCGAAAAACCCTTCGCCTACGAAAGGCTAACAGCTTCGCCGTAATAGCCGGTGGTTCGTAGAGAGGGGGAGCAAAGTGCCGTGTCCCGAACGCGCGAACTCCGCACATCCAAGTACGCCTATACTAGGAGACAACTTTCTGTGGCAATGCAGTCACGGCTACGGAGCCGAACCACGCCTTTTCGCTGCGCACGGCAGGCGGTAACTTCAGCAGTTCAATAATCTATAATTCTTATAGTTTATACTGGGATTGATAATTCCACTAAACTGCTAGTCAGAATGTATGAAACAGAGAGCTTTTTGTTACATTTACGGATATTTTTGGTTGCGGCTTTCGCCGCTGGCGCCACAATGGTTCTCTCCCGAAAAAAAAAAAAAGAAAGAAAACATGGCGTTCGTGTTGACGGCTTTCAGTAGCTCGCCACTTCGTTCTCCGCATACGATTTGTAAAGCTTCGCTGTCTAAACAAACGAAGCGAGTGGTTTTCAAAATGTTCGCCCTAGTAAGACTGATGCAACCGGGCCTCTTCGCCGTTTTCGCGATCCGTTCGGTTAGCTAGTTTTCCGTCGGAAGCGAGCGTGTGCGTAAGCATGCGTGCATGCTAGCTCTTTCGGTATAAGGGTGTCTCCGCCAGTGTTGTACACGTTCCTCTAAAATAGGAACGAAAGCTCGTTCCTCGTTCCTTCCCAAATTTGAAACGAGTTCCCATAAAAGTTCCTTTATTGCGAAAGGAACGCGTTCCAGTTCCACTTCGAAAATTGGAACGTGTCGTTACATTAACGTTACAATTAGGTTTTTAAATTAAAATATAGTGTCGGGTAATTCTGGGGCGAAATTAAATGAGAAATTTAAAACTCACATCGAACTACGTATATTATACGAATATTAACACCGCCAGCAGCAGATTATCTAGAGATTAAACTAATCAAGAGGAAATCTCCTAGGCGAATTTTTTCAGCGAGCACCGGACGGCTATAGGATATTTTGGTGCAGGATGTTTCGGTGCGGAAATTTCGGTGTACGGACATATCGGTGTACGGGTGCTTCGGTGCACGGACATTTAGGTTGGCAAACTTTCTGATGATCAAATTATCCCGTACTTGCCTGTTTGCGACAGCCGTTATATTTTTATTTCCGCTTAACGTGGGTTATAGACAACAATCTGGAGCAGTGAATTTATTTTTTCATTGATGCCATGTTTGATCTTTGCCAGGTATTTTCAGACATTGTAGATTTATATATTTTTGTTTATACCTATTCCTGAGGACACCTGTTATGCAGTCGATTGAATTCTTTAGCACACGTTTTTTTTTTATTTACCACAGGTTGTTAATTTATACTCGTTTTTTTAGCTAGACAATTAACCAGTGTTTACAATGGTCTGACGCCTTTTTGTATTTATTTTTAAATTACACACCCTCAAATTACATAAATTACATGCACACTATCAATATCCAAAACGTAACAAACATTAGATAGCCTCCAGAATGCAGAAAACCTTATGAAGGGTATTACGTAGGCTGGGCTGCCTTGCTAAAATGAATTTGCGAACACTGGTCTAGGATATTGTCATGGAGGAAGAACGTGCCTTTTTGGAAACAGCCGCAGCTTCTACATCTCCTAAATGCTGATTAAGCGCATACGGGTTGTGAATACAAATACCACCCAGTCTGTTCGGGAAAATCAACCTTCGTTTTATGTTTACGTGCCTACACTCCCCACATTCTTTGTCCTAGCGCCCCCCCGCCCTCCCCCTTCCCCGCCTGCACGCTCGAATCTCCACCAGATTTCTTTTTCAGTCATTATTTTCTGTTTTCCCTGAAAATCCTACAGGCGTGGCGGAGTTCACGGTCTCCGAAGCTTCACCGCAGTGATTCAGGAAAAAGCTTAACATTCCTCAGGAGCTCACGAAACCTCTATAATGTGCAACAAAAAGCCACTGAGAACACAATGGCCACTATCGTTTGCTGGCTACGCCCTTCCGCGCGTCGCGGTCATACCGATGGCGCTCCAGGAATCGCTCTTTCTTCGCCTTCAGTCGCGCATATCATGGACACCCCAGGCATACATTGCTTTCTTCCATTATAAGGAGCAAAAAAAAATTGAATAGGCTAGTGTGACGAGAGCGGCAACAGTCGTCTTCAAGTTTTCGAAGTACAGTTGACGCAATGGTGAACCAGAAGTGACACCCCTCTCTCTCTACCAAGGAGGCTGGTAGCCGGCGGTGCTCAGCCTTCCCCTCCCCTAAGTAACGCTACGGTAAGTGCGATCGTTGGTTGGTTAGTTTTAAGTAGAACCGACACCGAATGCAACGAATACGCGATTGATTGAGAAAATAATTAAAACGGAATGCACACGCGCTTAATGTATACCTCGGTTTTCTGTTTTTTTTTTTTTCAATAATGTTTTGCTGGGGGGGTGGAGGAGGATGGGGAAGGGGGAGGATGGACTAAAAGCAGCAGCGTCTTGCACCGTTGGGTGAAGTGAAAGCAAAGCGCTTTGGTAACACATAAAGCAGTAGGGTTGCTCACATGAATGTTAAAAAAAATGTTGAACGGATGTAAATTAACGTTAATTTTTACCATCTACTACAGAAATTGGGTTTTACGTGGCAATGCTCCGCCAGGGTTTAGCGTTCGTTTCCACGCACGGCCGCGCAAGCACAAGTCTCAAACGTAAAATCATATCAAGTCACGAAATTACAATATTAAAGATAAAATGTTCAAAGAATGCCTCGGACATCCCGTGACTCAAAATGTGTGGGGCAAGACCAAAATGTCCGTGCACAGAAATGTCCGCACCGAAACGTCCTGCACCTAGATGTCCGACACCGAAATCTCCGGATCCCGTATTAAACAATCTTTCCCCGCCAGGGACCAATTCTATCGGCCAGACTTGCGTCCTGGCCTCCCCAGGCAAACGATGAAAGGTGAAAACCATTCTCGCGGCTCCGCTATTCACCCGTCGAACGCCGTGTAAGTTCAACCCGCGGCCTGCTGCGTGGTTATTCTTCTGCCTTTGACCTTCGAGGAAGCACTCACGGCTGAAGGCCGGGCAAATTGACCAGCTGATAGGAAGAGAAACGCAGTAGCGACTTGTGGATTTTTGTACTCGAGCCTTACCATCAAAAACAGCCAAATCCTAGCGATGTAACGAAAGGAACGCCGGTCCTGCCGTTCCTTTAAAAACCTAACGAGTTACCGTTACAGTTCCACCGACCTTTATTGGAACGGTGGCGTTCCTCCGTTCCTCCAAAAAGGAACTAGTTCCAGGAACGCCCTTTCTTGTAACGCCGTTCCGCACAACACTGGTCTCCGCCCTGTCCGGCGGCGCTGGCATCGAAGCGTCGTAAGTACACCCCGAACGAAGCGCCTCTGCCTTACCCATGCATCACTACCTTTCCATTATAACGCCTCAGCTGCACCAACAATGGATGGCTGTAGATACACGAGGATGCGCTGGGGTACGCTTATAACTTGGGGCTGGATCATTTTCATCGCCACGATAGCGTAACCCTACACCCGCGCACGCAGGCAGACACGAGTTTCAAGTTCAGCGGAAGTTTTCCCAAATAAGTGTTTTCAAAAAAGAAAAAAAGGAAAGCTAAACTTGGATACTTAGCTCACTGTGGCCTTGTTTACCGCGTCTATAATGAGCACTGGGGTTCCGAAAATGCCTACATGGTTTTATTCTGGTCGGTAGGATGCGATTAACGACGATAATTAACGGGACAAAGTGGTGCTTTCATCGAGGGTGCCTCCAGAATTTATAGCATGGCTTTCCAGCAACATAAAGGCGAGTTATTGCGTCAGCGGGAGCTTTACCTTCCCGAGGGAGCCTGTCGTGTCATCTGGCTGTTGCTGGCAAGAAAATCCGGATTATCGCCCTGCGCCGAGCGAGCGGTCGTTCTAATAGCGTTCGCAGCTGGGAAACTTCGCTTCGTGTGGTTTGAAACCCAATTTAATGATGGCGAAGCCATAATTACCCAGGGAAAACAAAATTTTGGTCCCGAAAAAGAGGCGATTGTTGTAGAATTGTTCGCTGAGTTTAATTGCTAATTGCATCACATCACTTTATTTCCTTAAAGACCCCTAGAGGGGTATTGCATAACGTGTGGGTTGATAATATAATTTTTAATTTCCACGAATTTTTATTGTGAAATATAAGTAGACAACTGGTTCAGAAATGTTCATTGGCAGAAAATGGTGACTACGTTAATGGATGAATGAATGAATGAATGAATGAATTCATACCATCTGAACCGCCAAGTTAAACTTTCTCGAAGTAGGTTGGTAGAAACAGGGGTCTATGTCTTCCACAGAGATAGCATAGTGGGCACGACAGGGAAGCTAGAAGTCGGAGACTAGACACCGTAATCGGCGTGCCTTACCATTTAATGAGCGTTTGATGCGCCTGCGTGGTTACGTTAACTAGTACCTGTAATGCGGTGTTAATGAAGCATGCCGTTTTGTGAGTTGTTTATGCACGTATGGGTTAATTTGTTCATAAAAATATGATGAAATTTCTTCCTTCAGCTCTTTCTATGTTGACTCTGAATTTGTTATCCTCATATGCATCCTCTCTATGACGAATTATTCGTATGAAATACAAATTTATACTTTCTAACACCAGGTACTCGTACATTCACAAAGTACCAGAATAAAACGAGCTTTTAATGACAAAACATGAAATTGCCGCTGAAGAAAAACGCTTGCGTCTGTTTTGTGGGAAGCAGCGAAACGCTTCCTGAGCCCGCCTGACCGCGAAACGTTCCATAGCGCTTGCCTCGCACAAATGAAGTGCATAGCAAGGACCGCGTTGCTAGACAACGCCTAGGCGTGCGTAAAGTCACGTGGAAAGTGGATAAAGTGGTGGTGGCTACGTTTGGAAGCAGCGAAGCGTCACCAAACACGCGCCGCGCGCAACAGGAGAGCCAGGCCGCTCTCAGGGGAAGTAGAATTCTCAGGAATATCTTCTGAAGGACTCCTGTCTACAGCCAGCATGTTAACGTAGAAATTACAACAAAAATGACCGCTTTAATTTTATCCCAATACTGGGAAACATGCCGCAGGAAAACTCCAAAACGTTACTTCCAGGGCATATCTTGGGAGAGCACTCAGGCGCCACCTGTGCCGCTGAGGGGCACCTGTGCCACCTGTGCCGCTGCCGCATCCTTCCGTTGGGCATTAACGTTTACATGTTTCTTAGGTGTCTTAGGATCTTAGGTGTCCCCGGATGTTTGTATGTTTTGTACAAGCATGAATATTTTGAAATAAATTATGCGAAATAAATTATGTGCAATGAATGAATAGTTGCTCCCTAGAGATATTGTCACGAAGCCAAAGATGACGCAGTTGTCTTGAACGGAGAGCGAGTTTATTGGACCGAACTTGTGCTCCCCTATCAACTCAAAGAATACACACGCGGCGAAGCACCAGTGAACAAAGTGACGAGGGCGGGCGAGTGCCGGCGAATCGTATCCCGCGGCATCCGCTCTGCGGGCGTTTATCTTTCGGCGCGAGTGTTTCTCGAACCGTCGAATTACATTCAGAACACTGGAGGCCAAAGAAAATCATCCTAGGCTGGTGACATTAGTTCAAAACATTCTCGCTATCAGAGGCGATAACACATGGGGCATAAAAAATAAAGATGGTAACACGGGCTTCACTTTGCCCACAGATAACACCGATAACACAGCCTGGCGCAGCCGGGAGGCGAAACCAAAACATAAATAAACAAACTCAACGCAGCTTCGCGGCAATATTGACAAGACAGTTTCTGTATAATTGCCGCACATAGGCCGCAAATTTCAACATTATTTCGTTTTTGCAAATGCGGACCGTAAAGAAGTAACACCAATTTGACCTGAAGCTTTACCCATCACAAAACTTCAGTGCTTTAACTTAAGCAACTTATGTTTTGGGGCAGAGTTTTAATGGTGTATGTTGCGCCAAGAAGCGCCGGTGCACACGAGCCCACGAAGCACAGAAACGTGATTGAGGAAAACACGTTGATGTAATGTAGAAGTGATCTTTGCTGGGTTTCTTATTTCATTGTGTAGGGGAATGACGTCATTGAGGATAATTTTACAAATTGCTAATTGCGTGTCACAAACTCGTTATAAATGCATGATTAGAGCAAAGCTTATTATATTCCGTGTTCACAAATTTCTGAATTGCATGTACCACACTGACATCGCCCCTCTACCTAGAACGAACGAAGATTTGGTCAACAAGTTTGCACCAGTGCAGTTAATACAACCGCATCCTTCCGCAAAGACTGACACCCCATATGCGTCTCACGATCCCCGTATTGCTGCGAGGCAGTTAGGGCGGACGTCATTAAATTTGTCTTGTCGTGTTTCCACTTCTCGGAACACCGGTCCAATAATTTGACAGTGCACAACCCATGCTGCGCTTGTCGCGAATTTCACCAGGCTCCATTATTACAAATTGAAACTTAAGCGAATAAAATCAGTAGAAAACGAGTTGTATAGCTTCAGGTTGACTTCGGTTAACATCTACTACACGGAATCTTATCTCTCGTTGCTGCAATTTATAAATTGCTCGTTTTGTTTGTATATTTTTAGTGTTAAACACCCCGGAGCTGCACCTGGGATAAGGGCGTGCCGTCGTGGAGGGCTGCTGATTAATTCTGACTCCATGGGCTGGCTGTTCAATGGTGTGCCGCCGCCTTCATCGTTCCCCATCCCAACAACCCCCCCCCTCCCCCCCAACAAGGGGATTTGTGTTGCGTGCCCGAGTTAAAGTATTTTTTATTAGCTATTCAACGCCCAATCCACCACGGCCTCTTCCTTAGGCATATAGCCGTGAGGAACGGCAACCAGGTTTTACATGGTTTTGCAATAAATAAGTTTGCCCGCTCGTCTCTCGGAAGACTATCTGGGAAAACTCCGGGAAATCAGCGCGCAAGTTGATTGAATAGGAAAATCACGTATTTTTTATATCTGTTATTTCGCTTTGCTGCCAACCAGCTTTATCGCGATTTGTCAAAGCAATTTTAATGGCAATCAACATCTGATCGTTTTCGGCTTAACCGAACTCTTGTATGTGGTAGAAACTGTTGAAGGCCCATGGTGACAGTCCGTATTATATTATTCGGGTGTAACTGCCAACGTACGAGGAACATGTCCTCACGTCTAAAATTACTAAAGTCTAAAGACTAAAGACTAAAGTCACGTCTAAGTGGGTCGCCTGCGCAAGATAATGGCGTTTGCTTACATCAAATGACACCCAATTATATATTTGTCACCTTAGAAAAAAGATTGTCCCGTCCTATAATGTCGCTTGAATCAATGTGACCTGCCTTACAGATTTGCTCCTCGCAAAAAAAAAAAAAAAAAAGAACAAAATCGGTGGTGGTGATCGAGGAAGGCAAGCTTGGCTACGCATTAACATTAATATTCACTGCCTATGGCCCGCTCAAAATGGTGATCCCCTTTCGCCATGTTGCAACATAAACACCATGAACAGGGACAAAGGGTGACATTGCATAGCGGCGAGATTGTCGTCACCTCCGACGCCGAATTTAGCATACCACAATCCAAACTACGCGAGAAAAGGCAGACGATATCCCGCATTTATAGCAATCTCCTTTCAAAACGCGCGCGCAGAGATATCAACAACAACCATCGGCAGGAATAGCCTATAAATAGAGAGCTATGAGTTATGCAATGCGCCCAACTCTCATTTCCCTCCTCTGTCTAAAATTGCTGCAAGTTAGGCGAAACTTTCTCTCTTCTGCTTGTGGCATTACGCAAGTTTCATTTTGATGCTCTCGAGTATTTCACGGAAGGTGAAAAAGGCCTTTTTCATCATAGCTATAACCTACTCACCTTCATTGGTTTTATGCTTCGCCATTCTGATTTTTGCTACAGTGGAATCAACGACACATACATTTTTAGATACTTTCACAGCTTTACCCGCCGCTGTGGCTCAGTGGTGAAGGTGTTGTGCTATTGAGCACAAGGACGTGGGTTCGATCCCAGCTGCGGTTGCTCTACGCCCGTGTGTAGAGACTACGGCGAAAATGAAAGATTCCCTGTCGGCCGAGAGTAATCCGAAGCCCTACACTACAGAGCGCCGCATAGCCTAGGTGTTGCTTGGGTGAATTAAAACCCATTATCTGAATCTGTTCCGCTTCCGCAGCTTTTATAGCTCCAAGTGAGATGTGGGACTAATAGTACAAACGTAAAACTCCCAGGGATCTTCAACGAGTGCCAAAGTCTCTCACAAGGATGCGTTCTACAGTGACGTCTGTAAACAGCACCTTACACATTGTACTTTTTTTGGGCGAGCGTCTGTCACCGTTTGTGTGGCGTTTGTGAGTCACTGGCATAACGGCGCATGCGCCGCCGAGTGCATACTCCAAAAACAAAAATTTTTTTTTTTACATTTCAACGGTGCAGAGATCAAACCCTGCGCTTCCGAAGCGGGAAGCATAACCGCTCCACCGTGATCCCCCCTTTTTTGTTCTCTTTATGAACATTTTGGAAGGCAAAACACGATCCCTCCAAAGACGGCATATATACGTACAACGCTGAGACTATCCACACTGTTCCCTCTCAAGTCTCCCACGATTACGTACAACGCTGAGACTATCCACACTGTTCCCTCTCAAGTCTCCCACGATTACATTGCCAGCACAATGAGACGAGCCATCGACGCCCACGCTGGGGCACATTATATCCCTTATTCAGAAAACGAGTCAGCCCATCGCGTGGAGTCTGTGTCACTTCACGCTTCCCAGAACGGCACCCGTCGCGCACCTGTTCTCAACAATATATTCGTTAAGCGCCGTAGCCTGACATAGCGGCGGCGACGCCGTCACCTTAAAGGGGCCGTGCAGACAAAACAGAAGTTTAGTTCATTCGAAAGACTGCCTCGTTACAATCATACTGACACCACTCTTAATGTTAACTTCTCTCAAATAAGCTACATAATTAGGAAAAAGGGGAATGGCCACGCGACCCACTTTACTCGGTTACAACGGAAGTTGCTGCTGAGCCTCATCACCGCCGCCGGATGTTGCTCCGCGCGCCGTAAGTAGTGCGTTACTGGCAATATTTTGAACATGGCACGGTCATTTTCAGTGAATTTTTGTACTTAATGTGCCCATAAAGTACTGCAGCGATGACAAACAAACTACGCGAGAAAAGGCAGACTATATCCCGCATTCATAGCAATCTCCTTTCAAAACGCGCGCGCCCATTGACATCCGGGTCTGTCGCTGAAGCGGAGTGATACCGTACGTGAGCTATTGCCGTTCTCAGATTGTTCCCGAGTATAGCTCATTTCCCGCAACAGAACCTATGATGTCGTATGCGACGCTCTGCGGTTGGCTGAGGCCGGCAAAATAAACCGCAAATTAACAGGGCTTATAAGCTTTCCGAACGGGCTATTTGCGGTAACATTTTGGCCCATTCTTTTTCTAGCAGTAAGAATGGTGGGGGCAAACAGTGGAAATTACGAAAGTACACGTAAAAATAGACGTACCGATGGGGACTGCTGTTGGTACTGCGCGCACTGTGCTGTTCTAGCTGCACAGCACTGCGGCACTATGGGGTGGCCTCAGACGACACTGACTGATTGGCGTAAGTGACGGTGTCTTAAGAGACAATATTTGTCAAGCGAGCACCATGTTTCACGAAATGATTATTTTCTACCTGTACAAGAACAAGCTAGGTACAAATACTGTCAAAAACAACGGCAGCAAGTGGCCCGCCGAGGCATAGTGGCGCCATCTAGGTTGGTTAATGGTAACCAATGCTCCCCAGCACATATGGCATCATTGCAGACGTCACGAAGAGACACGATTTGGCGGGAGAATCAAAATTTTACTTAAATTGATTATTTTGTCAGTGAATAAAGCATCGTTTGCGTCAGGACAGTCGCTCGGGCACCACAAAAATTGAAATTTTTAGAATAAAACAGACTTGTATTTTGTCTGCATGGCCCCTTTAAAGAATCGACCCCCCAGCCGGACCCACCCGTGCCCGAGGAAATCTCTGGAGGCGTCCAGTTCCTGCTGCACAAATCCTTCTCCGGCACTGCCACTCCTGACATCCGCGGCCGATGGACGGGGCGCAGGCGTTTATACAAAAACAGATTCTAAAACCCCACGCCCACGCCGCGGCCTCCCCCTTCCATTCCACTGTTCACTACCTATCGACTGACTATATGCGCCACCTTCTGTACTGTACCGGACTCTCTAAGAACCCCACAGGGGCTCTCTCCTCATATCAAATCCCTTCAAGAATGAATAGCCCCTGCTAGTGATGTGAAAGAAATCTTTGTGACCATGCGGAGGGTTCGTGCACCGGTCTTGCGAAAATGGCCTAAATCTAGTAGGCTATGTGCGGGACGGCAACGCGTAGTGACCCGACCGGATCCGCCCCCTGGTTTTACTTGCGCCCATTTTCTTTCCTTTCAGACACATGAGGGGTTCGACCTTTAAACAAATTCGTTCATTCAATCATAACGTACAGTCCCGTACAAAATAGAAACATTTCACAAACCACAGGGAGAATAGAGATCACGGAACCTATAAACAACAAGGTTATGATGCAAGCACTAAAACTCATCATGGTAATGCGCCTATCTGGGACACAAATCCAGCCACCAGAGGCGCCGTGCCGGCGGCCCACGGGCGGCCTGCTCTCCCTCCACAGCGATTTCTTGTGACGCGGCCGTGCAGCGCGGACGAGGAATTGCGGCATTTTCTGAGGAAATGCAATCCCATCGGCATGAATAAATCATGCGGAACTTGCTCGGCTTTGTCAACAGGACAGAAGCGAATTCCGCGGGGGTCTATCGGCAGAGCTTTTTTTGTGTGTGTGGTCCACATCAACAAGACCGAGAAATAAACAGTGTCCCGGGAAAGGGTCAGCGGCACGCTGATAAAACATTATGACGTCTGCTTTGGTATTC
Source organism: Haemaphysalis longicornis (assembly GCF_048455015.1). Lineage (NCBI taxonomy): Eukaryota > Metazoa > Arthropoda > Arachnida > Ixodida > Ixodidae > Haemaphysalis > Haemaphysalis longicornis. The sequence continues at coordinate 137,920,112 of NW_027526460.1, forward strand.
ACGGTCTTTTCCCAGTTTTAAGGCCTAGCAGGCAGGATTGTGTTTTGCCGTGGCTCGCAGACTGTCGCGAAGTTCAAAATAGGAACGCGACGCAGGAAGCAAGTGCATAATAAACTATCTGGTTTAACATTTCTTTATCACATTTCGTCTTGCGATAATACAGTTCAGCAAAATTCTTTCCTTCAGCAACTAAACACAAAACGGACGAGGCATAGACGTAATCGCGCAATGCAGCCAGTTTTTGATCAAAGAAATTTTTTCAAGCACGGCCGTTTTCATTGAGGCGATTGATTGCTTATTGGAATTCGCTACCAGAATCAATTGCGTAATACGATAATTTAATGAAGGCTATATCGAGAACTAGTTAGCTAATTAGTTTGCCAGTTTCAGTTGTTGGTTTCGCTGTTTGGTAATGTCATGTGCATTTTTTTAATGTCGAAGAGTGCGGCATTTATTTGGCGACATGCTTCGTTGACTGCTGTCTCAATTGTTTTCTGTCTTTCTTTAGTTGTACGCATTGCTATGTGCGATGTTGCACATTTTTGTATATTTGTCCACCTGCTCGGTCAAGAATCTGGCCTGTAGAATTTTGAAACTAACAAAATAAAATATACTTCCCGTTGCAGATCTATGCGCACACGCCGCATATTCACACGAAGAAATGAACGAAAGCGGCCATCAGCTGCTTACTAGAATGCAACAACAGAGTGACGTCCATTATGCGGCGTATACGCCGCATGTTCATAGCCAAGTCGACATATATGTCGGCTGCTTGGCTATGATCAAACGTGGCCTTGGCATTACAGCAGAATAACCGTGTAGCTCAACATGACCTTAGCGTGGCTGCGTAAATCAACGACAGTTTAAAGACTGGAAACATCATAGGCCCTTTACCAAAGCTTTTCTGCGTGTGCGACGTGCCTCTTGAGCTTGTTACAGTTTTAATGTGCTTTTAGGGGCGAAGCTCCTAAAGCCATGGGTCTGTCCATCTCTTGTGTCTCGTGGTACGTGACCGCCGCATGCTTTCGGAGATGTCGCAAAGTGGGCCGCGTTGCACGCGCAAGAACCGGCTGCAACCGGCAGCGCAAACTCGGCACCGGGAGCGCGAGCTTGTCTGTGTTCGCCAACGGAGGCGCGAGCGCACGTGCACTGCGAGGGGGAGATCACGCAAGAGATAACGCCACGAACGCAGGCACTCGTTCTCGGAGATCGAACGAGACGCAAGGACCTTTGCTCGTTTCCTCTCGTCTTGTTCGGGCACAAGTTCGCCCTAAATAAAAGTTTTCTTTACCGTTGTGTCCCACCCTACGTGACAAATTGTGGTGGAGATGCAGGGTAGTCTTCGATGGCGCGGGGTCTTTCACCAGGTCTGGGCATGGGAGCATTGACTCCGAAAATAAAAGTTAATTTGTTCAATGTACGCACACAGTCTTACGTCTTTCTTAATGATGTAATGGGCGAACTTTCACGGGAGAGTTACGGTTACCGATGATCTCCCCCTCTCGAGCTTCGCCCCACTTATCATCATTCATTCCGTGGATATGGCGTGATTTTTTTCTTTGGATTTACTTCTTTGGAAGTTCAGGCACCTATGCACTGCGGGGAAACCTGGGCGCCTAGCGAAAATAAAATGGCGCGTTGGCATAATTCATGTATGTGCAGCCCATCCTCCTAGTATGAGGGTGTCCAGGCTGTCATAAATACCGTGTACTGATAGACTGACTAATTGATTTACTGTGGGTTTTTAACGCTCTGACGCTTCACAGAGGGCTCCAGATTAATTTTGGCCACCTGGGGATCCTTAACGTGCGCCGAAATCTCGAACACAATGGTGTTTTCGCTTTTCGCCTCCATCAGGAAAGCGGCCGCTACGGCATACCGCGTACTCAGTACTTATAGTAATGTACACCGGCGGATTACACGTTTAATCGAGTGGCTACTAGGGAAAGGCAAACGAAGTAGAATGAGACAGCAGACACGACGGTAGGGACGAAATACAAAATTTGGAGGCTCGAATGAACTCCAAACGTTCGCGGCAGGTCTGGTTGGACATCCGTGGGAGAGGCTTTCGGACATGAATGGGCTGTGGATAGTGATGATGATATTGATGATGACACCGTCATCAGGGCATCTTCATCTACACTTACCCTCACGCGATGGAATATGGATGCGGTGCACATGAGGCCTGATCAACTGAAGTTGAGGAAGAGCAAGGATGGTGAAAATATCATTGGAGGCGTTTGAGGTCCGCGCCATTTGGTACATTCACGTTGTCACTCTCACGCTGTCCATATCGTACGTACAGCCTGCACTAACCAGAGGAAATTTGGGGGCACTTGCCTACCAATTGAGAAAACCGCGAATTCGAAGTGTCTGAAAGAGTAACAGTATGCGCTTTTGTCAGTACAAACTATGCACCCATTCGTCTAACGACGACGATGGTCGAACGCGAAGATTTCTCGTGGGGATTTGTCCCTGTGTTTTCTTTGACTCGCACTCGCAGGCGGTTTGAACTTTAACTCGTTGAGCGTTGACTTTGACTCGCACGCAGTTTGTATTTCAGATCGCTGTGGCTTTGACTGTGACCCTTCGCCATTTGATTTCGCACGAAGAAAGCGTCGCGTCCAACCGTCGTCGTTGTTAGACGGGTGGTGCATGCTTTTTGTGTCTGATTTTGCACGTCCACGCACCCTCTCCAGCTCCAAACTGCTTCGACAGCGTCGGAATGGCGCTACCGGATAGATTTCGGCTTCATAATGCGAGGAATCCACGTTCGTTCCGAAAACGGGAAGCTTTTTTATTTCTCTTCCCTTCACCCACTTCACTGGAACCCCGCTGATACGCCCCCCGGTCTTGGGACGACCCGCTTCTTACGACGGATCACCGCGGTCCCGCCAAACTCCCTGTAAAAACAATGCATTAGAAATCTCTTATGATATGACGCTCGGGTGAACTTGGTCCTCTTCATACGACGGACCCTGGCACGGACAAACCGGTGCTTTTCCCATATTTTACACCACTTCGCCGCCTCCTCCTGACCCCATTTGGCGCTGCTTGAAGTGCAAATGTGAACAGGTGGGCTAGACTACTTACTGAACAGACGCAAGCAAGCAGGGCGGGAGTTAACCTGCGACGGCTCCACGCGGCAGCAGAATGCCTCCGCGCCAGCCGAGAGAAGTCGAAGTTAGGTAGCATGCGGACCGCGAATTCGAAGCTCCCGTTGAGCCGACGACGGCCGTGAAAACACATACGAGGCAACCACACGGCGATGACCGAAGAGACGCTTTCCCCGCCTGCTCCATCCAAGTTTCTTCCTTTCATGACGGTCTTTCTCCCTATATCTCTGCTCTCTGCTTATCAGAGTCTTTCAAAGCCGCGTTTGCGCTCCACTGTGTTCTTTGCTATAGGGCCTCAATTCACGTGCATCCGCCGCAAGTTGGAGCAAAATACAGGAGGCGATGGGTGGAGACACGTACCCGTTGGCACCGCTGTTTTGGGTCACTCGCTGGCCGCCGCAGCAAGTGACTGTAGCAAGACCGCGCGATAATTTTTTGCCGCAAGATGTTTCACTCGCGAAGGTTGAATTGTCTTATCTATTTCGGGTTACTGGGTCTTGTGGAAAACGAAAACAGCTATGTGTTCAGCACTATGGCCCAATAGCGACGGCACGGGACCGTTAGTAGGGTGTCTACACCATGTACGGCAATGCCGTTTTTAGGTGCGGAGTACCTTAGAACCGCATAATATCCGTCCGCGTCCGTGCGCATAGCATTTACAATAGCAAAAAATTACACAGAAACCGGCAGGAGTCGAGCCTGCGTCCGGTAGACTACACAGAGTTAGTGTCAGTCGTCTTACCCATTGGGCTATGACCGTGAGCTAGGTCCGAGAGTCAAACGGCTTACTCACTCGCCTGTAACAGTGCGGAGTACCTTAGGACCTCCCAATGTCCGTCCGCGTTCATCCGTGCGCACACCACCATCAAGCGAAAATCAAGCGAAATTCGATTTGAGCCGTGAGTTGCAGTTTAAATAAGGGAATAATCAAGGTCGAATGACGGTGGGGCGCAAATCGGATGTCACTCTTTGCGCAACTTGGATGTCATTTGGAGTCCCCGTACTCCGCACCCTCGCCATCATCCACGGAGTGGAGATGCTGCCATTTGTTTGTTCATCTCCGCCTGGTACTATCGTTCGTTTCGCTTGGCCTTGGCAGTTTCACACTGGCCTTTCCCCTCTCGATTTCCTCGACGACATCGGCCTAATATGTCGTATCGCGCGGCATTTGGCTGGCGGGCTAGCTGGCCGCCATAAAGGGGAGGGAGGGGGGCACAACATAGGCGTTGCTTCTTTTAACTTGGGCTTTCAGCTAAAGGTTTGCAGATCGCGCGAGAACGTGCTATATAGAGTAGTTTAAATAAGTGCTTAGCCCACCTGTCGCGTGCGACCCGTCTACTGGTCTGGCATTTACCCGCACCCCGGGCGGACGACACCCCGGTCATACGACGCTTTCTCGCGGTCCCTTGAAAGTCGTATTATCGGGGTTTCCCTGTATCAGCATGATCGTCAGAGGAAGTTGGCTTTCCTGGTGTGCGTTTTCGAGGCGACAGCCATCAGTGAGACATAGGAACCTTTGCTTTAAAATCATCTGTAATTTATTTGAAAGAAAACGAAAAGTTCGATAGCCGTGAATTCCGCCGATGAGATTATGCTAGGCACAAAGCGAACGCGGTGCCCTCTGGACACCATCGGCTTCCCCTTGTTTCAGTGCGCTGTTTAGTGGACACTTCCTGCACCGCCTTCGATGAGACCATGCAATGTAGAGGAAGCGCTTTGTACGGCTCGCACGTAAGCCCCACCACGATCGCCGGCCTTTCTTTGCTTCTTTGTCTTTCTAAGAAAGGTGCAGTAGTGAGACAGGAAACCTCGCGAGGCGTCCTGTTTCCATGAGTGGACTCTTCCTGCGCCGTGACGAAAGCGTCCATTACTGTAGCCGGGGGTGCATGCGCGCCCGGCGGCCCAGCGAGGCGCGTTGCGACGACGCTTACACGGTTACAAAGTGACGAATTGCACAGGGGTAGTGACGCCATTCTCTGCAGATTTTGTTTTAATGACTTCAGTGGTGCCACACTGAAGCTATAGCGACGTGAGCACAATGATAATGACCATGAGGTGAACTTTCAACTAAGACTGTAGAAATGACAACGAAGTTGCGGCCCGGGTTAGGCCTGCATTTAGTGGAAAGGCGAAGGAGGAATGCTTTTATTGCTAGGAAAGGCCTTAGGCCCATTTGAAGAGAGGGGTGGCGGGGTGAACGTCGGGCTGTGTGATCTTTCATGACAACAAGCTGGATATGTGACTCTGAGGATGTAGGCATACGCATTTATGTTTCATTCTAAGCTAGAGCAGTTCCGGGCCTGCAGGTCGAACCTGACTACCGGGTCGCAACGCCCGTGATATTTTTCAGGAACAAAAATGTTCGGTGCAACCCTGTGGCTACAGGGATTGAATACCGTATAAGACCTTTTTAAAGCGAAGCTGTCTATGCCTCAATGATGGCATTGACGTACGAGGAAAACATACTGCAGGGAAGCCAACTTTACACAATGGGGTTTCACAAAGGAATCATACACCACATTGCAAAACAATTCGTGCTAATGGACCTTTCGTAATACGCGACGCGAAATATAGTTTGACAATACATACAGCTACTTATGATGAAGATGATGATGATGATGATGATGATGATGATGATGATGATGATGAAATACATTCTCTAAGCAGGGTCGGACTTTGGCTTTGGACTTCGGCAGTCTGGATTTTGGGCTTTGGGAGTGTGGATTTTGAAACTTTGGCTTTGACTCAGGTTGCATGGGAGGAAGCTTTGATTTTCATGGCTACGATCAGCGCATGCGAGTGAGGGAGCGTTAAATAATTTTTGGTGTATGCCCTGGGCTCGTGATTGCAATGCTGCGAGCAATCCTTCCGTTGCGGAACCCTGTTTTGCACTAGGGAAAGACTGCTACGCATTAAAAACAGTTTAGCTTACTTCTGTGGCTTCTGGTGTATTTTTGAGAAGTTCAGCCGTATTCAGTTGTTGCACTATGATATGAATGTACTCCCGAAATTACAAGTCCTTAGTTCCAGCAGTTTGGCTAGGTGTTGATATCCTGTCTGATCTATTTTCACGCGCTATTGGTCAAACTTTAAATCTCACGCTAGTTCGCCCTATTATAGGATAATTAGAACAAAATGCCGAATCCTGGTTTTCTGTATTTAGTTACAACCTTAAACAAAAACCACTCAGATATACTGTCACGAAGTCAAAGACGACGCAGTTGTCTTCAAAGAAAACGAGTTTATTTGAGCGAACTTGTGCTCCCCTAACAACTCAACGAATACACAGGCGGCGAGACAGCAGTAAAAAAAAAGTGACGTGCGTCGGCGAGCGTCGGAGGGTGGAATGTAATGCCGCGGCGTCTGCTCTGCAGGCTTTTTATCTTTAGGCGCGACTGCTTCTCGAACCGTCGATTTACATACAGAACAAAGAAGATTATTCTAGGCTCTTCACGTTAGTTCGGAACGCTCTCCCCATCAGAAGAGATAACACATGCGGCATAGAAAGAAAGAATGGAACACAGGCTTCCCTTGGCACACACATAACACAGACCGGCGCAGCCAGGCGGTAAAAGCAAAACATAAATAAACAAGCCAAATACATGGTTCGCCGCAATATGAACGGGTTGAACACTCTCTGAGGAGTCTCCAAAAACCGGTAATTTACCTGAAAACCCAGTTTCGCTTCATGCACGAGGAGTTCTTTATGGGGAAACCCTGTAAAACGGTTTTTAGACATTCTCATGGGTTACTTGTATCAGAAAAAAACCAGTTCGATATCTGAGCGGGCCTGCGAAATTATGAGAAACTAAAAAAAATACACTTCAGCCTTTTTCACTTCCTCGGGGACAGAATTTCACAAAAATTGGGCCCATCTCCCCGCGAGGGGGACTCGAGTAAATGCGTCGCATAGGGGGTGGGTGTATTGCGTTAACGTTTAGTGTTTGGGGAGTTGGTGGTAGTGAATGCGTTGTATCAGCAGCTTCTTGACGTAGTTTTAATGAGTCAAGGGTATAAGGCGCGTTCGTAGCCTCCCATTCTGTGTCTGCTTTGTGGTGCAGTGGGTAGAGCACCATGTACATTGCGTTCCGCCCGCAGGGTCGTGGGATCGAAATCAGGCACCGGTAAGTATTATTTCTTTATATAGTGTAGGGGGAGGGGTGCGGACTACTACGGACGCCTAGAACGGGTGACATCGTGAGTTAAAGAAATGCTCTGCATTTAAAACGGTCAGCTAAAACTCACGTCCGAGCCGGGTACGTGTCGATAACGGGTAGTCGCGAGGTTTTACTTCCATGTCTTCTTTTCCTGTTTTCTTTTGGAGTTTATTCTTCGGTGTCTCTGGTTCGGTGTTTCTGTAAGCTTTCTGTAAGTTTCTGTAAGTTCGTGAGTCAAGCATATAAGGCGCGTTCGTAGCCTCCCATTCTGTGTCGGCTTTGTGGCGCAGTGAGTAGAGCAACATGTACATTGCGTTCCGCCCGCAGGGTCGAGGGATCGAAACCAGGCGCCGGATAGTATTTTTTTTATGTAGTGTAGGGGTAGGGGTGCGGACAGCGACGGTGGTGCGGACTACGACTACGGACGTCAACGCGGGTGACATCGTGAGTTGCTGAAATGCTCTGCATTTAAAAGAACAGGCATATTCTGCTTCTGCGCTATGATAGGAATGTACAGGCGGCCAATTTTTTTTAATAATATCACGGGAGCGTCGACCGGCGGGTGGTTCAGAGCCTTATCACGGTAGAAAGAGGCAAACGAGCGAGAGCACATCGCATGCGCAGAACGATCCCGCCAATGCAACTGTGGTCTGCTAGGCTGTTCCCGCAAGCACGACACAGCGTCTTCCCCCGATAATCAGCCGGCTATCTTGATTGCCGGAGCGCTGACAGCGATTTTGTGGGCTCCTTGTTCACGGCAAGGCGGCTGATAACCAGTGGAGAGGGGCTGTGGTGCCCTTGCGGAAACAGCCTAGCAGACGACGGTTGCACTGGCGGGGTCGTTCTGCGCATGCGACGTGCTCCCGCCCGTTTGCCGCTTTCTACCGTGATAAGGCCCTGAACCACCCGCAGGTCGACGCTCCCGCGATATTAATAAAAAATTAGCCGTCTGTACTGCCAAAAGTTTGTCTCTAGGCACAACAGTTTGCTTGGGCGTCGATATCCCCTGCGACGCTTTTTTACTGCTTCAGAGCGTCATCTCAAGTCACGCTACGCCTTTATATGCTCACCCGAACGAAAGTGTGCTCAAAATGGAACGTACCGTAAATCTTACCTTCTTGTGCTTCACCGTAGCCGTAGGTACCCATAGCACTGATCCAGCAATGCGTTACGCACAACGAGGTATATAGTTCATGGCGGATGGGAAGTGATACCCAGTTTTGATATGTCCAAGCCAAACAAATGTCACAGAAGTGAGACAAACGAATGACCAAGTGCCGACGTCCTTCGGTGGTGACACTGAAAACGTGTGCTTGTTGACGAGCTGCGTCCTATTAAACACATTACAGGCACATCACTGAATCACTGTAGCATTATGAGCTTTGGTCTGGTGGGTGGTTAAAACAGTCCCTTGGGGTCCAGGGCCATTTTCTTAAAAGAGCCGGTATCATTTCTGGCGTTGTTACCATTTATGGCGTTCTCTGCAGTTTACTGAGAAGCAAGAAATTTTACAATCTGTACTAACAGTAGCGCCTGCGATGAATTGGCGATGCACAAATGAGGGCTGCTGGTGTAGGTACAGTTGACAAGCTCCTTGAATGCGTTTTAGAGCGACAAAGCAGGCATTTTTCAGTACTGAATAGGATACAGCGAGAAGCGTATGCCCCGCGTCGGTTTTGTGAAACTAAACATGGAGTAGAACGGGGCACCTATGCCCCAATATTTTATCTGAGTTTTTTGCACCCTGACGCAGAAAAATTTGAGAATTTCCCGTTGCTCTCAATGTCCAGGAGGAGTCAAGGCCCCAAAACAGCACAAGGATGCACTTCGATCACAGCAAACCTGAAATGTGTACAAGTTCGAAGGTAAACTCACGAATGAATGCACATAAATAATACTTGTAGAATTTAAGCATAACATTACAAAGTGAAAATTTTCTTAATAAGTACCCAGGTGTAATGTGCGTTAATAACTTTCAGGTTGTGTTCAGCTTCATAACTTATCTTTCAGCAGTTGTGTTCGTATATGGCAGATACAATAGTTACATTGCCTTTGTATCCTTTCACGTTTTGGTCTCGAAAAAGTGAAGCAGTCGCCCACTATAGACAGTGTTTTGGGTTCTAGGTTAAATTTACCCACGGCAGCATTTATTGGTGAGGGCGATGAAAAATAAAGAAGCAATCTGTGCCAAAAAATGGTTGCCTTTAATTAAATTGTACTTGTGAAGAAATGTTTTATTACCGCAGTCTATAAAATGAAGGAACATGGAGTGAATTAATCCAAGGCCCGCTAAAAGCGTCTCGTCTTCGGTGGGTCATTCTTCTCAAAGCCCGATTTTTAAAGATGACAGGCTTTCTTGGTCTACTTAAACGCAGTTTTAGTCTGTCTGTATGTCTGTCTATCTGACTGTGACTCGATTCAGCCACCCGGCCAAAGTGAAACATTGATTGATTGATTGATTGTGGGGTTTAACGCGCCGACGCAACGCAGGCGATGAGGCGCGCCGTAGTGGAGGGCTCCGGATTAATTTTGACCACCTGGGGATCTTTATCGTGCGCCGAAATCTCGTACACACGGGCGTTTTTGCTTTTCGCCTCCATCAGAAAAGCGGCCGCCGCGGCCGGGCCAAAGTGAAACAGAAACTGCACAATAGTCTTACACTGCCAAATCTAAATGTCTACGTCCGGTTTTAATGTTCATACTTATCAACATCGTTGTACAAGAACAAGACATTACGCTAATGTGAGGCAGAAAATCAATACATGAGTGATATTTGCAGTAGTCCTTTATTAAAAATTCACAGATGCTTGTTTTTTGCGATAGAAAATGAAATAGTACATAAACTGCAGAAAACCGTCACCTGCTGTTGGCCGCGCTCCCTGGCGGCATTTAAAAAATCAAACGCTAACACCAAGGAAAGGTTCCACTATATAGGTTCCATGTTCCCCTTGGAACGCTCGTGGAGTACGGCAATGTGGTTTTATAAACGCTGTGGTAAGGTGCCTAGATTCATGCGTGTCTCCGCCGTACGGCAGCGCTGGCGTCGATGCATTCGACTTGGAGCAGTGGAAAGCGGTAAATTTAAATTGACTTGAGCAAATCTCTAGCGTGTTTATGTTGGGAGGAGCGAGACGGGAGCATGAGAGCTGGGCGGGAAACAGAAGGGAGGCATTTACTTGCCGCGGGCGCCAGACGACTATCGTCTTTCGTCGACATTTTCAACGAAAGCAGCAGACACCAAGCCATTCTTTCGGCGTAATATATTACTAGGAACTTTCCGTCTAGCGGTCGGCTACCGCGAGTGGGGTGAGATAGTGAAGGAAATATAAGTAACGCGAAATAAAGTATCCGCAGCAAACTCATATCAAATAGAGTTCGTTGTACCTCGGAAGCTTACAAACAAGAAATGACTTTCACAGACAGCGGCGATCCGACTTTGGAGACGCTTTTGACTGAGTGCCCTTAACAGCTTATCGTAGTTGATCGTGCGCCCTGTTCGATGAAGTCAGCAGACGCTATCGGGTACTTTTAAAAAAATTTTATAATGATCTTATTCAGCAATTGAGATGGAACCTATTTTTATTTATTTATTTATTTATTTATTTATTTATTTATTTATTTATTTATTTATTTATTTATTTATTTATTTATTTATTTCAAATACTCACTAGTTTTTGAGACCAATGCATGTGGGTATACATGAACAGACATGTACAATAACAGTAAAAATGCTTGGGAGGATAATGTGACCGCAGCAATAAGAAGGACGCGATCATTTGCCTTTGTACGATTATTTACAGATAAACATCATTATTATGAAGTTACAGAAACTGAAAAAAAAGAAATATTCTTAAATGGCTAGCTAGGTCATTCAATGCAAACAACCAAATGAAAAGGCACGATTTGCAATTTGAAAAAAAAAAATTACGAAAGAACAACACCGCTACGTATACGTTTGCCCGGGTGAATGGGGCGTTTTGGTTGAATCCATGTAACAAAGATCGAGCATGTGTGCAGAGCCAATTGCGTCTTTAAATGGACAACAGCATAAATATGTCGAGACGAAAAGCAAAAACAGCGAGCCAGAAGTCGCTACAAAAGATTATCATGCGATTTGCTATACAGGGATAAATAAATAAAGTGATGTACGCTGTGCAGTGTATTGCAGCCTAGATTCCAAATGCGCACTGGTTCAAAAACATTCCAACTGCGTGTTGTTAAGGCGGAAGCTTCAAGTACTCCATTCTGCGAAAAAATGTCTGCAGAAATTTAGAGAATTATCTACTAATGCGTAGCATTCTTATGCTGGTTGTCTTAAGTGTGAGTTTTCACAGTCATATTTTTTGGGTTTTCTAAATCCCGCGCGACTAGTTATCCCCATTTATACTATTAAACGATTCGAAGTGGAACATTTGAGAAATCTGCAATATTGCGGAAATGCAGGGCGTTATACGGTTTGCCATTTTGCTTATTTTTTATATTTTCCTATTTTTCGGTGTTTCATAATTTTTTTTCTGATTTACACTAATATAATGATTATAGGTAAAACTTCCATAAAATCTGCATTATTGTGGAAATGCAGGTCGTTATGCGGTTTATCATTTTCCGAATTTTCGCGTATATTTGTTATTTATTATTTGTTCAAAAATTCGTTCCACGAATTATCTCCATTACCGCTATTATAATGCCTACAGGTTATACAGGAAGTCTGCATTATTGTGGAAATGCAGGGTGTTACACGGTTCGCCATTTTTCGTAATTATTTTATGTTTTCCTTATTTTTTGTTTTTCATTATTTCGTTCGACCAACTACTTCCATTTACGCTATAATAGCGATTACAGGTGGAACTTTCGCGAAATCTGCATTTTTGTGAAAATGTCATGGGTTATACGTTTTGCCATTGTTCGTAATTTTTTAATATTTGTCTTATTTTTTAGCTGTCCAAAATTCCGTCCGACTAATTTCCTCCATTTACGATATTATACCGATTACATTTGGAACTTTTGTGAAATGTGCATTAGTGTGCAAATGCAGGGCGTACGCGGTTCGCCATTTAGCGTAGTTATATATTTTTCTGATTTTTATTTTTTTCAGAATTTTGTTCGGTCAATTATCTCCATTTACGCTATTATCACGATTACAGGTGTAAATTTCGCGTAATCTGCATTATTGCCGAAATGGCGTACGTGATACGTTTTGCCATTTTCCGTGATTATTTTATTTATTTATTTATTTAATACATACTGCAGACCATGGCTAGGTCCAAGCAGGGGGGCACAATAACATGAAATGTAAAAAAATACAAACAATACAAGAAAACAAGGTAATTCATTCCACTCTTGTATCGTACGCGGAAAAAAATATTTGAAGGTGTCAGTAGCAGCAAAATATGGGGCGAAAGCGTTCGGTTGTGATGCCTAGTAGTTCTTGTTGACAACGGTAATAAGAACGGATATGGGTCAATTGACAGTGCACCTTTGCTTAGTGAAGAAAGGAAATCAAGGCAGAAGCACTTTCTCCTGAATTCGAGGCTTGGGATATTGTTAGTAAGCATTATTTGTGAGGGAGAATCAGTGCGGGAGTATTTAGAAAAAATAAACCTTACAGCTTTTCTCTGAATTCTTTCTATGTTACGGATGTTGTGATAAGTGTAGGGGTCCCAGACTATACAGGCATATTCGAGCTTAAGTCTAATAAAAGTAAAGTAGCTGAGGAGCTTGACGTTAGAAGGGTATTTAGTTTTATTTTTTCAAGTTTTTCTCAATTTTGATCGACCATGTATATCCATTTACGCTATTATAACGATTACATGTGGAAATTTCGTGAAACCTGCATTATGGTGGGAGTTCAGGGCATTACACGATTCGTAACTTTCCGTAATTTTTTTTATTATTGTCGTTATTTTTTGGTTTCTCAAAATTTCGTGCGACCAGTTATCTCACTATTACACGTGGAACTTCCGCGATATCTGCATTTTTGTGCAAATGCAGGTCGTTATACGGTCCTGGCTTGGGGGGTACTCGGCAAAGAATGCTACGCGTTAAAAGCGTCGTCGTTGTTGTTGTTTCCCGCCCAAGAAAATGGGTGCCGGCGGAAAGAGTAAACAAAAAACACATGTGCGACTGTCAGATAAAACGCGGTGGTGATCAATGGCTTTGTGGGCAATTGAGTTCCCTTTAACTGCGCCGTTGACAGGGGTCCGTGAGGTAGATGGACGAAGTGTTTCGTCGCCACTCAATCTGGTGTTGTTTACAAGGCTGCGAAGCACGGGGACGTCGGCCTCGTATAAGCTCCAGATACATCAACCTGACGAGGGAGAGTCGAGTCGACTGGCGGGTTCAGCTTACCGCAACTCCTCCCCCGTTTAAACGAAAGACTCGTGGTGAGGGGACTGGAGCGATTGCTGGAAAACCAGCTCTTCGGCTCCTCAGGGCCCGCCGACTCAGCCCGACGACGATTCAACCCACCCCCTGACATCGGGTCGCCCGGGGGATCTTCCATTCACCCCTTCCGCTTATGCATAGATGTGTCGGGTCGAAAAAAGAAACTGCTTTAAAGCGAAGCTTTAGTGTCCTGACTGATGCCGTTGTGCGCCAGTACGCCCTGCAGGAAAGCTACCTTTCTCTGACCAAGATGATGATAAATGACCGTGGGTGAAGTAGTAGTAGTACTAGTAGTATAAACGTTTATGTGCGACAAATGGTGAAGTGAAAAAAAAAGAAACACTTCCTCTGGACTAAGAAAGCCACCCACTTTTATGCTCAATAAACGTTTTCCAATCCAATCCAATCGCGCGGGCGCAACCGAACCTGGGTCCCACGCGTTGTGAAGCCGGCGTCTATCCGATTTCTCCATTTCGGCATGGTCGAAGCGAACGCCAAACAGCAGGTACCGATTCACTACGTGCACCCCAAACCTAAACATTAGGCCTACGGACTGCGCACCCCAGAGTTGATGTGGGTATTGTAGTGAAGCGGTGCGTGCCTCCAGAGTCGCACGTACTCGCAGTGCGGGATTGGCCAACAAAAGCATCCGTCACGAGAAAGCTCCGCCTTCAACCATCGTCGTCGTTGGATGCATGATTTTTTTTCCGACTGAACTCTCCTTGGTCGAGTTTATGTGTACGGAGATATACATCAACTCCACGAGGAAGGGTTAACTTGAAATACGCAAGTCTTTGTGGCTCAACCCAGCCATGTATAAGCCCGCTGTAACCGCAAGCGGAGGTGAGTCTACACGTCCGTCGGGCTGAGTGCGGGTAGTGAGGAAAAAAAACAGGTCCTCTTTTTCGGTCCGCTAGTGGCGACCGGCGGATGGTAAATGGCCAGGACCGTGGATGAGTGTGATTCTTTGCAACGCACTAACCCAGCCAACGAATGCAAAAAATCGCGGTAACATAGCGGACCTGTATAGAAATAGGCGGCTGCAAATAGGCGAATCGGTGAAGTCACGCAGTGAGAAGCATGAAATCTAATTTCTTCTGCTTTTGATGGTAAGGGTTTAAATAAAAATCCGCTGCCCGTCTGTCTAACGACAACGATGGGAAAACGCGAAGCGTTAGGCGTTATGTTTGTCGTCTTTTGCTGCTCTCGAATTTAGCGCCGGCTCGGCAGGTTCGACTCGGGTAGACGCACAAAAGGTTCCCGTTTTTCCATCGTCGTTAGACAGAGGGGTAATTGATTTGTTTGAAGTAAGTTGAGAGAATTAAGACACGTTCCTTACGTCTGGCAGTCTTGACTTAAAGGCTCCTCCTCTGAACGAACCACACGAGGTCTACCCATTACGGTAGCCAATCCCACATTGTCAGTATGTTCTGCTCTGGAAGTACGCACCACTTTGGTTGGGATGGGCTCACCAAGGAATCCGCCACAAGAAATGTTCGCGTTCAACAATCGTCGTGATTTAACTCAGCGATCAAACGACAAACTCAACGACTTTCCCATCAACGCGCTTTCTCATAGTTGTCGTTAAACATAAGGCTATAGTTTATTTTTTTCTTTCGCTTCACCAACGGTCATTCATCATCATGGTCCGAGAAAGTTGGCTTTCCTGCACGGCTTATTGGTGTGCAATGACATCAGTGAGAGAAATAAGGCAGCTTCGCTTTAATTGTGAATGTTTCTGAGCGCTGTGTTTTTATTCCACTTGGCTGCCAACTTAGCTGCTTGTTTACATGTAATTCCCGGAACGGGTCTTGTTTGAAAGGTGTGTTGCCGAAGGAAGAAAACATGAAATTCGCCGATTGGTGAAATGTGTTCAATTCCGCAGCCACTGCGTTGAACGGACAGATCACCTGTTGTAGCAAAAGGACCTGTATCGGCCAAACGTCTTGTCGGCCGATAGGGGTCGGCCAAGAACTCGATGGAGGGGTGAGCTACGGAAATTCTGGGAGAAAGGCTGGACTCAGCAAGCATCCGATGGCCGTGGCTGGAGATCTTTGGGAAAGGCCTTCGTCCAGCAGTGGACACAACTAGGCTGATGACGATGATGATGCTGGCAATGATGCCACCTTGCCAAATATTCGGGTGTGATGAAGAACAGTTGGTGGGCCATGACTTCAGATGAGAGTGATGCATGATTATGCGGTTAAAGGTAGGAAGTCGATCGCGACACTCGCAATAAACGAGGAAGCCTACCCTCTGAAGAGCTGAAGAGCAGATTGAGACGTCTTCGATAGTCTTAGACAAGATTAAAAAAAACATTGTGAAGCGACAAACGCGCTGGGTGCGAAAGTAGAGTCAGTGAAAAGGGGTATGAACTTGCAGAGAATAAAAACATGTACGATGGAACAAAAATGAGATGCAGATGCAAGTTCAGCAATGAAAATCGAGGAAACGATTGCTGTTCTATCGGAAAAGTACGATGAGGTGTTGCGAAAAAATTGTTGTACAGACAAAGCTTGTTGAGTATGCGCAGGAAATGAGAAGTTAGTTGTAAACGGCCGCAGGACGATGAGGGCAAGTTATTAACAAACTCAAGCAGGCCAGCTACCGAAATAAGCAGCATCGAAAAAGAAATAATGAAATCCGTGGTATACAAAAGCAGGATGAGGAAGATGTAAGTCGAAGTCACTCAAGGATCGGCACAATGGCTGAACCTGCCAGACCCTCGGGAAACGGATGTCGAGGCGGTACAGCGATTAGGGTCGAAAGAGTGAAATATTCCGCGGATCTTAATTAAGTTTGCAAACGGGAGCACGCTGGCGAGTAAATCGAGAAACGGAAGACTTTGAGCGGATAGCGCATTTACATAATAAAAACCACGCGCGACGAGGGACGACCCGGTTCTAGACGACGAAGGGGTTAGCAAAAGTGGAAGGGTTTAAGTTTATATGGACGACCAATGGGAGAGCTTTAGCTTGAGAAGAGGAAACAACAACAAAAAAAAAAACGAGACGAGACGGTAATAGCAAGCAGGCCTCGAAAAGCTCATGTGGAATTAAAAAAAAAACAGTTACGCTCGTTTTAAGATTGCGAAAAATGTGTTGGGAGCAAGAAGCAAGAAAGTGCGGTACGGCTTAGTTTAATACTTTTACTCGAAATGTCGGGAAAAAGAACGGGAACCAATTATTACTGCACGTTTGAGATAAAACGTTTGTGCCCGATTTCTTTATATTGCGTTAAAGTGGCCTACAACAAAATGAGCGCCTGTCCTGTGCCCTCTTTCTTGTGTGTGTTTCTTTACGTTACTCAGTATGTTCTTCGACCAAAGCCAACACGCCCAGCAGCAAGTTCTCCTGAACAAAACTAGGGTTATATGAGTCGCGTGGTTCCGAACCATACGTGTATTACAGGAAGCACACAAAACGAGATGGATTATTATTTCACGGTAAATAGGGTTTTACCTTAGAACGATTTAGCAGTAAACTCATTTCGGCTGAACCTATAATGGTGTCAGTAATTATTAAAAAGACTTCTTACTTATGTGTTCAACACCTAATAACAGCGAAAAACTATACCAGTAGGAATGGAAATGGTGATCAAGCCGGGGCCGAACAACAATTCAGTATTAATAGTTTAGTTAGATATAAATGTTAGATGCCCATTCAAATCAATTGTAGATAAATACTGCGATCTTCCGAAAGGCCACGGTCTAACTTCATCCTGAAAGGTCACGGCCTAACTTCATAGCAGATTGTGCGCGAAAAGAGTGGAGTGGGGATTGGTTCTTGCAGACTTGATCGAATCATATTGTTACCGCGACAGTAAAAAAATTCTGCGTGGATTCCTGCGGTCAAATATATCAGACCAGATGTTTACGGGTATAGTTCGCCTGTAAGAAGCAAAGCACAGGTGCCGTCAGAAGTAACTGGAGCTAGGAAGTTGTGGCCGAACCGCATAGTAGCGCCGTGTAGCTGCACCGGGGGTAAACGAAAGGAGCAGAACATGCATGCGCGCCTGCCGACGGTGATAGCCCCTCTATTCTTCTCAACCCACTTCTTTTAGGGCGCATTCGAGCACATTATTCGTAGCATAATTGTTCCAGCGATGGCGCTGATAGCACAGGCGGTATCTGGCAGCGTCGCTCACACTTTCAGCGCACGGCAACTGCTGGAGAAGCGTCGCAATCGCAGGGACCTGAACTGACAATTTTCCTTTTCTAATATTTTTAGGTGGATATGCTATCAGCGCCATCGCTGAGACCAATATGATGGGAATAATTTCCCCGAAGCCGCCTTAAAAGAAGTTGGTTGAGAAGTTTAAACGGGCTACCACCGTCCGCAGGCGCGCATGCGTTTTCTGCTCCTTTCGTTTACCGCCTGTGCAGCTACACGGCGCTCCTATGCGGTTCGGCCACAGCTCCCGTGCTCCATTTACTTCTGACGGCACCTGTAGACAGAGGGCCACAGTGCGAAAGCAGAAAGAACAGTTCAAAGTTGACAAATTTATGGAGAATTTTATTGCGTAACAATAATGGAGTAGTGGAACATTGTGAGGAAAGTTTCGAAAGAATGGTCACCGTACTATGTAATATTTACACACAAAAAAGAGGGAACTATAGATACCCTGATAATGAAGTTTTAAGACATGATTATACAAAAACATCGTTATAAATTCACCGATTAGCTGAAATGAAAGAAGCGCTTCTGTACGAAACCTTCAGAAAGGAAAATCGTCATAAAAATACCCTGTAGCTTCAAATGAACTAATCCGAGAAAACCAAGGAAAGGAGTGTTAGTTAGACAATACAAACGAAACTTAGACGTAAAAAGGGTTGTTAAACTCATACACCGACCTAAATTTAACCACCTCCAGCGGAAGTAACACATACAGCCGTACAGAGAGTAATTAAATAGTGACGCATGTAGTCCCACAACGGCAAAATATTTAGATTCTGGGTCTGTATACTACTTTTATGTGCAGGGGTATTGCTCCCTTTTACATTTATAAAACATATGCTATTTTATGAAACGCTATGCCATGGATTACGAAGGCATTATCAATATTGTGTTGTAAGCATCGAAAGTAAGCAGGGTGTGCTTTGGCAAGGACGGGTCCCTGCTGCTAAAATATGCATTAACAGAGTCAACAATACTTTCATCACGTAGCCTGTAACATTATACCGCGGACTACCTTTACGGGTGGGTTATCTTACTGCGTTTCGAAATTTTCCCTGGCAGCACCGGAGAGAAAGCTACGGGCAGACGCCCTCCCTTCGGGGACAAGGGTGTCCACCCCCGCAGTGAGTAGCGAAAGTGTTGCTTAGTAGAATGCCACCAGGATCGACGAGGATTCACTTCACTTGGTTCACTTCACTAGGTTCACCAGGATTCACTTCACTTGGTGTTACGCGATGCTGGATGGATAATGGTTGCATATAGTACTTTTTTTTGTGTCTTCTCAGCGCGGACACGCAGATTTTGCGATAATTCTTCAACAAGCCAGTTTTTGTTAACTTAGTAAGTTCGGAGTTCGTTGTGCCAGCAGTTTTTTTTTTTTTTGTAATTTTAGTAAGTCGGTAATCTGATTAGTCACTTGGGTACATGTCGGGTTATCACACGACTCTATAAGTACTGCTACATTGCTTTCGGCTTGGGTATTATTATGAAAAAGATTGATTTGATTGATTGTGGGGTTTAACGCGCCGACGCAACACAGGCGATGAGGCGCGCCGTAGTGGAGGGCTCCGGATTAATTTTGACCACCTGGGGATCTTTATCGTGCGCCGAAATCTCGTACACACGGGTGTTTTTGCTTTTCGCCTCCATCAGAAAAGCGGTCGCCGCGGCCGGGAATCGAACCCGCGACCTCGTGCTCAGCAGCGCAACGTATTATGAAAAAGAAGTACATTATTAAAAAGAAAGTCGATTACCAGAATCTACTTTTTTTTTTAATAATGGACTTTCATGTAACAACCAAACCAAATAATACTAATACCGATATCGTGTTTGGTGCCAGGACGAACCCGTAGCGTCAGACATAATAGACAAAATAATTTCTGAAAACCATTGCAGCTCGTTCTGACAAAGTTTAATCGGCGTTCTTTCCGTTTATCCTGAATGAATGAATTAAACTACGTCTATTCCTGTGATCAAGATTAACTATAATGGAAGGCGATCACGGATAGGTTCGTTAAAAAATGTCTGCTGGTATTCTTCAAGGGCTGGTCACTGGTTCATGATAGGTTAAGTTTCTTTCGTGTCCGTGATGTATAGACGCATACTGATTAGATTGCGTGCATTACTTGAGTCCAGTAAATTCTGATAGCTTTCATAGCTTGGGCTACGGTATCAACTATAAAGTCTCTACGAATGACGAGAGGTGTGTCACTGTCTAGGGCTAAAGTTTAGCATGATGGCTTTGAGGTTCTGGAGGCAAGGGACGGCAATTTAAGGGGGAGGGGAAGTTCTGGTATGGTGCCCGAAATCAAAAGGAAACTAAAGAAGAAAAGGACCAGTGCAAGGTGTCGCCGTGCATTATCATCATTGTAGACTGCGAAGCTTTGACCGGAGCAAGGAAGATGAAGACGAGTTGGAAGAAGGGGGCTCGGAGGGTGTACTGCCTGGCGGGCTCGATGATTCCGGAAGCCTGTCGTCGGGACGGCGAGGACACAGGTGTTCTACGACCGTTGGTATAGAACGCCGAGACACCACGTCGCCACTGGCAACGCCCGGCCGTGGCCTGTCCTCCAGCGCATCTATTCTTCCACGGACGGTGCCATTGTGTCTGCTCTACCTGGCCGTCGCTTCTTCAGCAGCTATGCCTTGATCCGTGCTATTACTTACGAAGACGCCTGCGTCGCTCGCGCCTTGAAGCTCCGCAACATCTCCGTGCATCGACCACGTGAAACGCTTTCTAGTCGCGAGAACTTTCCTGGTTAGCGTTTAACCTTGCCCTAACTTCCCGTCCTGCATAAATGCCCGTTTTCCTGTTCCATCGAACCGGTGTCACGACTTCTTGGTACTGGCATCTACTTCCTCGTCGTGAGATCTCCCTAACCTCAACATCATCACAGAAGTGAACAGTACTGTTTTGTAAGAGAGCCCTCCAATCTCACGAAGAGCTTCGAGATCTGCGCAGCTACACGTTACGTATGTAGGGGTGTAAACAAATCCCCGTGACCCCACCACTTTAGCGGGTACATTGTAACACAGCCATTTATTTAGATAAGAATGGCCGCATATCCACCCGCTTTGACCCGTGCTTACAATATCGCAATGACGTCTGCGGTTAGCGTGTGTTGCCGAATATTGGGGTTGCTAAATATTGCCGTGTCTTGTAAGTAAACTGAAGTCATCTTTGGTCTTCAAGGGGCTACGTCCCCGCAGTAGCTGCCCCTGCATTACGACGCGAAAGGAACAATTAAGCGAGACAGAAAGAAAATAACTCCATGTTATTTGTGGATAATGGATGAGCGAAAGCTCTGTAGAAGAAGGGCAGTCGATGCACCGGAAGAGGCACCGACTTTTTAGTTGTGCCTTGGTTCAGTACATAGCTGAATTGGCTGCAATCTTGATGCAGTCGAAACTGGAATGAAGCGGCGGCGAGCTACGGAAGCGTAGAGCATATTGCAGTGAACTAAGACACATTAAGTTTACAAATGCACTTTGTTTCTCTACTAAGGATTGCCCGTAAGAGACAGTGATTCAGGCTCCCTATCGAAGCCATGTACGAAGCGCCACGTTAAGGGGTCGGAATGGAGTTGAAAGGCTTACAGCATTTCGTTCGGTATAGCTTACAATTACGAGGTGATTTTGTTTTACGGTTTTTTCCACCTGTGAGTAAGCTTGGCCTTAAACTAAGTGTGGCCATATAAGAAAATCGGCGCTCACTTCTGGTCCACCTTCTACGCCAGGGTCCTTGACTAACTTTGGCAGAGAAGTTGCAACCCTCAGAACTTCAGCTCTTCTGTATCATAAGAATGCACTGACAAGTTCAAACGAATGATTGAACTCGGCAAGTGAATGAAAGTTCAAATGAACACTGATCGAAAACATTCTAGCTATAATAAAACAGGAAAAGAATTTACATTAGAAGGAAGAAAAAGAAATGATCTATGCTTCATAAGAGCAGACACTTAGGACAGTTTGTTGGCCACGTTAGAGTGATAGGAGTGCTTTCAAAAAATGAACACCGAAAAAGTACGTAACAGTAAACTCCGCGCCTGCATGACTCTTGCATGACCGTGCGGTGTCTCCAATACGCAGTCGAGTATCATTTACCAGTCACACCGGGTAATATAGACTACTAAACTGCATTAAAAAATTTCATAGAAATGCTTCAGTGGTCTATAGTCCTAATAATTAACGCTACCGAAGATAGGCGGTTAGTTTAGTATTCCACATACGGTAATGTGGACTACTAAACGGTATTACACCTCCTCGTAGGCATGCTTCCTCGTTCAATAGCGCCACTCATCAACATTACCCAAAGACTGGTGGCCAATCATCATTCAGCATCCGTTTGATATCGCGCATCAAAAATAGTGGTACGAGCGCAGAGAACCCGGAGCCAGAAGGGCCGGCTTAAGTGCTGATTTTGAGCGCGTAAACCTCCCTACGGGGATGTCCGCTCTGGCATGTGTTGATACCGCAGCATGTGTTTCGATTATTTTCTTTTTGTTTCGATGATTCTATGACCAGGTGATGGTTGCGTTGTTCACTTTCTCGGCTACTTCCGAGTTCCAGCAGCAGAGGAAATTGTGCTGAAACTTCATTCTACTTCACGCATTTTTAAAGCGAAGCTTTGTCTGGTTGCTGTTCCCGCCATTTCTTCTACGCGCGAGCCCGAACGCCTTTCGGCAAAGCCAACTTTATCCCGAACGCTCCGCGGGAAACGGCTGTAGCGCTTGTTTTACAGGAACTTCTCCAACAAAAATTATACTGACCTTGATCGCGAAAAGAGTAAATCATTGCCGAGTTTCATTCACTTGTTACAATCATGGTTGGTTCACAACAAGTTCGTGCCTCTGTTTCAAATTGTGTGTCAGCTCTTTGTCGTTTACTAAACAGTTTCGCTGGCCATCCACCTTCGCAGAGTGTAATGGCTCAGGATTTACATTGCTAATTGCTTCTCAGTTTCTCGAAGAGGAATTTCGCTTCACAACGCAGCATTGTTTTAGATCAGTGTTCAGCGTTTTTCGAACGTTTCACTAAAAATTATTTAAATCAAAGCTAATTGACTTTACATACGTTACTGAATTTATCAAATCGGTTACTAATGCGCACCCCTGTTGTAACCGCAAGAAATTTCAGCAGTGTGCTTCAAATATTTGTTTTAATACTTGGAAAGAGAATTTTAACCAAGTCTTTTGTTCTGCAATGCTGTTTTATTTCATTTTAGAACAAGAACGGTGCGACAAAATGATGTGTGTGTGGCCTTTAAATAATGCATACAGTTTATTAAAATAAATTAAATTAAATTACTCCGAAACGTGCGTAACGCAGCTTTTCAAGCCCGGGTGTTGGTATTCCTCTATCTTGATGTTTCTTTGTTTTTGTTTTTTAAAGGTAGACTACGTTTTCGTAAAGCTTAACTGCCGGGTAAAAGTTATTGCAAAAGAAAAAAAGAGAAACTCTTGGCTGTGATGGCTGAGAAACGTGCTCAGCGGACCCCAAATGCGAACGAACCATGACGACGATGAGAGTTCAACGTGCGGGCTCGCCTTAAATAAAACGGTATACAGGATATACACAAACAAATGCAAGGCCCCCTAAGTGTCCCATGAAACAGCGCTCACGTCTGGCAGCCGCTCAATTGCACCCCTTTCTTTCAGTCGCCCTCTGAACATTTGAACAATGAGTGCCATTGCAAAAGGGCGAAAAAAGGCCTTAAACTTAAGGCTGTAGGGGCGCTAGTGCATTAGCCGTAAAGAAAGAGAGCGCAGTACGACAGTGACTCGGAACGGATGGGGGAAGAATAAGGAAAAATAAATGGGTTTTCCAAGGTCGAAACGACTGCTTCTGTTGCGTGAATATGAACTCACGCGGCGCCGGGAGTGCAGAAGTTGACCTCGGTGTCTTCACCGTCAAAAACGTTTAGCCCGTCTCATTTGTGGTTTTTGATGAGCTGCGATTTCTAATGCGTTTTCTTTTAGTGCTGGTAATTAAAAAACCTCGAAACGCTGCACAGGGGGCACACTTTGGGCGCACTTATCGCTTTCTTTTCTAGGGTGATGGATACAGCTTCCGGATGTTAATTGTCGTGGCGGTCGGCTCCTGTATTTGGGCAATTGATGGGCACTCACTGGTCTTCGAGGTAGGGTGTGCGCTAGCCGCCACACTCATTCCGCTTCCTGTTTAAAAAGATTTCTATTATAATTATGTTGCATTTTTCTTTCGCAACTTCGCTGTATTTTTGCTTTGTTTGTACGCACTCAAAATTGTGCGGCGATGCTTCTGATTTTGGTATAGCGTCGTTTACGTGGCACGCTCTGCTTTGCTTCAAAGTATTTGTGTTTTCCAGCGAAGTACGTTTTTTTTTATAGTATCAGTCAATGAAGGAGCCGAGGCTATTGCGGCCACAGGTGCTTTATGAGAAATCCCCCCTCTTTCTCTCTCAAGCACTTCTCTTAACTCTGAGTAGACTTCAATATGCGGTTTGTGAATTTGACCTTGGTAGCTAGCTTTCGGTGTCCGATAAGTGAACAGCACTCTACAATTATTTTACGCTGCACAACCAATATACGTATTACTGGCTTTAATATTCTATTATGAATGTTTGCAAATAACCTACAGAATCTACAGGACTTTGACAATTTGACATTTTGGTGTTTTGACAATTTGGAAAAAAATTCATACCTAATTATCTTGTACATGGATAACGACAGAATAATCACGGACCAACCAACCAATTTTGTAGTATCAAAGTCGTTTACCCAGGTGAAAGTTAACCGAATAAGCAACTTCAGCGTTGAAACCTTGACAGGGTTTTCAAAGTGACATTTGCAGTAAACTTTATTTCACTTTCTATTTTGGTCGACTGTGTCGCATTGGCATACAGGCTTTGTGTTTTTAGAAGTACCGCCAGATGATCTGTGTTGGGGAACGCGAAATCTATTGTCCGTTTTACCGTCAGAATCTTAATATACGGCAACCGGTGGAAGATGTCATAAATTACTGCGACTGGCTACGTGATTGGTCTGGCCGTCAGGCTTTGCCGTCGTGTGGAACTGGGCTGGCATTGTATCCGTTATTCTAGCCAGGAGCACCCTCGTGGCTCGGTCTACTTTGCCGGCGGTCATTATTTATTTCTGAACAAACAAAACGCCGTTTGTATTTGAAAAAAAAAAAAGCCTAAGGCGTTTTTAAGTGTTGTGATATATCAATTGAAAATGACCGGCATTGCTGCCGCTATAAAGATAAATGTTGAGAATTCGAAAGGAACGTTAAACAGCCAAGTAGTGAGGTAGCCCTTCAGTCTTCGGAATTAAATGCTAAAAGAGCAGTGCGACTACGATTGTCTTCGGCTAATTGTCAGCGCTGGGGCCGGCACCTATAGACAAATCAGATGCCGAAGTACACTTGGCTGGCATGCACTCGGAGTGCGCTTTCAAGTAATGAATTGCAAGCCACTTTTGTAACCAAATAAAAAAACAGTGGTATACAAGAAGCGAGGCCTCGCCTCTGCTTCTGCTCTTGTTTCATTCCTGCTAATCGATTTGCGCAAAAGCAATTGCCTTCTCTTGCAGGAAAAAAAGAACATTTGCACAAAACAGCCTTCATATTCAGTACGCATCCACGGGATAATGATGTTCATAGCGATGATCGTAATGAGGAGGATACATAATATCCAGCAGAGTACCACATGAATAAATGTTCTTGAAAAATACACGCAGTAATTTCAGACACTTTGGAGGCTTTTTCCAGAATTTGAATATTCCGTTTGTTAAAAAGTTGAATAGAAATACAGTTACACCATAGCGCCAACAAAGGGTTCCGCTATGGTGACTCTAGACTCCTGTATGAACTCACTGAGGTTGAGACTGTTTGAGGCATCGGTTTACTTTGTAATCCAATTACGGCGAAGGAGTGGCGCCGCCGATAGAATTTTCTTCTTAACTGTGCGCGTCCTTATGTGTACTCAGAAGACGGCGGCGAATTTCGATATCGGAAAAGTTATTCGTTCGTGCACAGTTTCTGTTGAAATAGAATAAGAATTTTTTCATGCACAGTACATGTTTGCGAAGACCGGTTCTTGGGGCGGATATTTGGCTGGCCATGTTCCGCAAAAGTGCGTTATTAAAACCGAATTGATGTGGCCCATTTTTAATGATGACATATTTCGTTTCAAACTCGCGTATTTCCGTGCGTACATCGAAATAGCTTCCGCCACGGTTTCTGCGTAGTGAAAAAACGTAATCCCGGAAATTCGCCCGCATTTCTTCTTAATAGTTCGCGCTCAAGTTGCATACGTACACATTAAAACACTTTTACGCACTCTGCTTTTTCAAAAGCTTGGTCTTACCTGGCAGAAATGTCGCCGTGAGGAACGCTGTAAATAGTGTTCTGATGCAAAGCTTTAAAGGAGCCATGAAGAGAAAATACAACTTCGTTTAATTTGAAAGAACTAGGATTCAGTATCTCACTCAGCTTCATTACAGCCACAAAAGATGTTTTTTAACGAAAAAAAAGCAAAAAGTATTTAAAAACTTTCAAATTTTGCGCCACAGTGACGTGTTATGAGCAATAATGACGTCATATGGGCCAAAAATAAAACACAATTTGCAGTGCGTTAACTGCACGTTAGCATTCAAGTGATGCGGTCAAATGGAACTAGAGGCCCCATTACAGATGTCCAGTCATGTGTCGTCGCGACAGGTCAGTTAGGCGGCCGCCAATCGCACAAACAAGGTTCCATGACGTCATAGAAAAGTTGCGGGAAATTGGCTAGGGGGTCGCGACTGCTTCACACGTTTTATTTAATATCTCCGTTATTTGTTCGAAGATTGCGATGATATTGGTATTATTGTTATCGGGAATAAGCAGTCTTTCTAATAAACCCAACTTGTATTTTGTCTTCATGGCTCCTTTAAAGAAAAAACTTCTTCCTATTCAGGCTCTTGCTTCTTCGAGTTTTATTCAAGACAACCCAATGTGTTCACGACGAACGCTTACTTAATGGTGGGGTTGTATATGCGTTTGGGATTGCTTGGGCGCCCAAAAATTTTGAATCTATCGGCTTCTAAGGGAAGAGTATACGTTGTTGTAAGATTCCTCTAACTCTTGTTCATATGCAGGCTTGAAAATGCAAAATGCAGATTCTTCTGCTTTAAAAGGTCCACGAAAACAAAACAATCGTTTACTTTATTCAAAACACTGCTTTGTCTTAGAGAACATGATACCAATTTTAGCGCGAACCTTGAAGGAAATAGTCTAGATAAAAAAAATGAATGATAAGGGGCGAATCACCGGCCAATTTCTCGTCGGGTCCTTTGACGTCACAGTGATTGTGCGATTGGCTGGGGGCTGCCGACAAAAACCACCGCCAAAAAGCGCGACTGTGGGATCGCAGTGGTGCCTGTATTTCTTTTCGACCCTATTGCACTTGAATGTAAAGGGACCCTGCAACACTTTTTTTCAACTTTTTTTTAAATCTAAAATGCTTGCGGAACGTAGTCACCCAACACACCCAGTACATAGATTAGGGGGTAGGAAAGTACCTCAGCCCGAAATTACTGCTCTATGGTCATCAGATAACTGGTAAACGCGCTCAAAAGATTTTTATCTCTTTCCCGGTCTTTTCGACGGCTCGAATTACATCACTAAGGCCATGTAGCGGCTGTTGGCCGCTTTTCCTTCAGTTGCAACAATGAACGCTTTTCGATAACAAAAAAAAAATCCACAAAAAACAAAGCACGAATGGAAGGCGTATCTGGTGCGACGAACAAATCACGCAGTGCCGCTCCGTGCTGGCGTTAACTATAGCTTTCGCAGTGGTTCCAGACACGAAGGAAAGAGTGAAAGCGCGTATCGAAAGTGTTGCAGGGTCCCTTTAGCACAACGAGAACTATGTTTATAGTGTAAGCGATTTCACGTCACAACCTATGTTCTGTGGGCAGAATTTTTAACTTTTCGTATATTTGTTAGTTTTTCTTGGTTTGTAAAAACGACGTCTTTCCGAGCGGAAACGAATTTTAGTGAGTTATCCATGGCTAGTTTTTTCACATTACACGAGGTTGTATTTTGCATTCAGTGACGCTTTAATCACTGCGTTGTCCATGCGCAACGCAAGTTTAATCGCGATCACAAATTTCACGACGCTGGCGATTTCAAAACCGTTCCGACGATGCCCTGGGCTTCACGCTAACTATCAGTACGTCAGTCAGCGCGTACATTGTCAGTAAGTACGTCCACTTGGATATACCCACAACGCTCTAAAATTTCAAATAATGTCGATATTTAAGAATGGTTATTACTGTTCGTCGCGCGCACAAGCGCCGTACCCGTAAGGATCATGTCATTTCCTCGGAAGTGTCCTGTACTACAGACTAAACGCCACACCTACTGTTTGTATTGTAACAGTCAACGCCCAAAACATCCACTGACGTGCTGCGGGTGGTCTGTGTGAAAACGCAGCTTGTACACGATTCCCGTGTTCTGTACGTTCCTCACAGGGCCTTCTTCCCATTATTTCTTTCTGGTGCGACTTCGTAAACATTCCCACTTTTCCGTACGACCTACCGACTAGCGCACCCGGTTTCCCGTTGAACTTTTAAAGGAGCACGGTTTTCGACGTAGTTATAAAATGCGAGGAAAACGAGCTTTGCTATTGCCCTTTTAGGCGCGATGGACTACGGGGTCACGCGTTATACAACGGTGTCTCTGAGCGCGTAATAACGCACTTGCGGAGCCCCTCCGCGCGAAGAGGACCGTGCGGCCACAAGAAAAAAAGGTCCAGCCCAAACCATGCTAGACGTCATCAGAGTGCGACCGATGAGATGATGGCCTTTCGCGGCGACCGAAGAGAGTAGAACGAGTGTGCGAGCAAGGAGGGAGGCCTGTGCCCTCACGTCGGGGGCGTTCTCCGTGAGCCGCCGCCTGTTCGAAAGGGGCGCGCTGCTGCTCGGGCCGCGGCTTGGGGGCGCTGCTGGGCGGGTCGGCGCTCGGGGCGCGTGCGCGTCCCTGGTCGGCCGGCGGTGGCGTCGCGGCGTCGGGCGAGTGGCCCCCCATGGCCGGCAGCCGGTGGGCGCCTCGCCGCCGGCCTGACCCCGAGCTCGGAGCAGCGGCCGACAAGGCGGCCGGCGACGACGAACAGGCGGCCGACCCCGCGGGTGCGCAGGGTAGGGGCCCCTCGTCGAGGCACCAGCACGACGCGCGCCGGCGCCGCCACCAGCTGCAAGTGCACAACTTCCTCGAGAGGCCGCGCGGATGGAGGGCTGCGCTGTACCACATCGCCGTGTGAGTGCGCCGCTTGGCACCCGTTCAGCCGGGCCGACCGCGACTCGTGGCCTATTCGGGCCCGGCACGCCCCGATGTCGTGCCTGCGAGGGGCCGCGCATTGCCCGCATTGTTGCACGCTGCGTCCGGCCAGCTCGAAGGGTACTCACTCGGTCCACATGCCGAGAAGCGTCGTGCAATCGCCGCATCGCTATCCAGAGTGCCCGTATAGCACGCGGTGCGAAGAAGGCGAACTTCGTTCTGAGGCAGTCAATTCAGGGTTAAATACTGCATTGAGCGCGTTCGGCTGCTTCCTACAACGTTACGCTTTCGTTTTTCTGCTGTGTGTTCTAACGATGTGAGTTACGCTTACCAAAACAAGCCCGTTTACTCGAAAGCGCCCTAGGCGCTTTCGTTGTCTGCGTTCGTTGGTTTCACTGACCGGTTGCTTAATCAAAGAACGTGCGTACCCTTGGAGGAAATGGGGAAGTGAGAGACACCTTTGTGCGAACAGACCGTAATGTTACTGCGTTGAATCACACTTGAATGTTGCGTGACAAATTATTCATCGATTCTATTCTCTTTCCTCGTGGTTCAGCGCGCACGCGAGTGTTTATGTTTCCGCGTTTGTGAAGTCATTCATTGCGACCTCGCCTCACGTGGTTCCCTCAGAACCAGGATCGCGGCAGAATATACAAACGATGCATTTCGAATACTGCATGCCTCGGGGAAGTTACGCGGATTACCCCGCGATTTAAAAAAAACAAAACATGTCAGCGCTTTAAGTTCGCGTTCTTGGTCCAGCAATGGAAACAGGAGCCTTGAAAGACGATAACGAGAAGAAGCGCAAACGCCATTAGCCGGTAGCTGAACTTCAAGTTGTCGAAAAATTGTCACACCACGCAGTTCGTGCTGTCACATACCCTCGTACGATAGACGGCACCTGTACCCAAAAAGGAAGCAGTGTCTTCCCGAACGCGTTTGTGACAGAGAGAAAGAAAAAAAAAAGAACATTTTACTTGTGAATGGCGAGGCTTATTGCGGAGTCTTGCTGACATATTATCCTGCAGTGAAATGCGATATTTATTTAAATATAAACATAAGCTAGTGCTAGAGCTGAATTCATAAAGCTACGAGCTGGCTTGCGCGAATGCACCCCTGCAGGCAATTTGTTTGCCCCCACTCTTGATAGATGGCAGGAGGACTTGTAAATAGCTCTCTCGAAGCTCTTGGCGAGGAGGCGGAGAGTAGTAGCAACGTGTAACAATGGGTGGGGTGATATTTCGGGAGGGGGCTACAGAATGGACAATAATGGTATTGGCAATCCGTTGTTGTGCACGGCCCCCCACACCAGTGACATGTGGCGATGTCATTCCTTTTTTTATGTCGCTTCGTAAGCAGGGTTGGATGCTGGTACAGTCTGGCTTCGTGCTTTCTGGATGAGTGTTTTATTTTTCTAGTTACGCCTCCCGAAAGAGGCACAAGGTTCTTCGAGGGGACGTTGGCCGTTCCATCTGTCTTCATTTTTGTGTGCATAGCATGGTAGTGTTCGGATCGTGTAGGGTGTTTCGGGGCGCGAATTATCTGGCGGTAGTTGCAGATTCTCTCGTACTTTTATCTCCGCTCCTGCAGGAGCATGAACCTGCATGTACGAGAAATGGTTTATGCAGGAGCGTTCCTAATCAGGCACTACCGAAGAAGATGCTCGAGTGAGGCCTGAACGTGTTGTGTACACATAATAAATGTCCGTGTGTCTGCCTGCTCGCAATACTCAGCGAAGGCCAATCACTGCGGTGAAAGCTGTAAAGAAAAGTAATGATTTCATTCAGCATAAGATTTGACTCGAAAAATATTGTCTGCGCTGCGACACAGCGCCAGCAGCATGGCGATTTTCATTGCGCGATGAGGGGTCTCAGGTCACATTGTTCCAATCAAGTCATATGTCGGGCCTCTGTATTTGTCGTTCAGGTTACGCTATAGGTCATTCAGCTGCATTGTGTCAAAGCAGATCCATGTACAGTATAGTTCTCTTGTATCTGCTTCTGGTAACGATGGAAACGTTATTGGCCGGTCTGTAATATATTTGCAGTCTGCGGGCCCGCCCAATGTGCCGTCGTCGCGCGCAAGGGTCGGAAAATGATCTCAATGGGGTGACAATAGTGTATGCCTCCCTTTTTCTTCCGTTGCAGCGAACCTCTTATATTTGTGTAGCTTCGGTGGGGGGTATGATTTGATCCAACTTGAGGAACGAGATGAAATATCCCCCTCGCGGAAAGGCACGCCGCTGCTTCCTTAGCGAGAAATCGCGTAGTATTGGCAGCATTTCCTGGCCTTACTTAGCAAAAAGATCTGAAAGCGTCCAACATTTCCTTTGTTTGGTGTGAACAGCTACAGTTCGTACAAATTTGATATCCTGTCCTGCATGTTCGCCCCGTCGGATTGGTAGAACAGAGTGTTGGGAGGAGAAAAGATGTACAAACTCGTATAACAAGGAAAGAACTAAAAAAAAAATACTTGTGTAAAATATCGGAAAACTTGGATAAAGACACATAAGATCTCTTTTTTTTATCCAGTTAGTTCAAAAACTGTCGTATCGCATGCCGGCCTACGACGAACCTCTGGAACGCACACTTCTTCCGTCGTTCAAGATCCTTATTCGATCACCCGGCCTAGGGGACTCGTCAAAAGTCCCCTGTCGATAAAAGATTTAAATCTTTCCTTCCTTTCTGAAAGAACTTCTACAACTGCGCTTATCGCCAGCACAAACGGCCCTGCAGGATTTGCCCATCACTGCTGATGCCTCTTCCACCTTCTGCTTCGCCTTGTCTGCGAGATTCTTCAAAGTGGACATCGGGTGACTTTATTGCTTCACCAGAGAGGAAGCCAGAAGATAGCGGTGATACAGCTTAAATGACGCTATTTAAACTTGAAAGCAATGCTTATTCCGAGATATCATTGTTGAGTGAGATCGAGAGTTATATGGCGGGCGTAGATACCTCGCGGCCACTGAATCTAATACTGGACGTACTCGTAGATTAGCACGTACAATTAAGAAATGAAGGAAGCTCACCATAACGCGTAAGACTTGAAGGTAGCGAAGCTGCATGAAACCATCACGGCAATCACGAAGGTTTAAGTCCGCGATTGCAGGCGATTTGCTTTTTCTTAGCTGCCGCAGGGACCTTTACTCCATCATTGCTGTATACATGTGGGCTTCTTTCATTTTTTCGGAAATGTAATCATTGGACATCACCTTTGAAGGATGAACGAAATGACGTGTCTTTCTCGTACCGAGCAAATGTTGCCACGATTACAGCGAACTGTGGAGATGTTTTTTTTTTTTTTTTTTTGCTAATCTTGGCCAATATTCCTGTGGGCATTCTTGGCTTGACAAACGTGCGCCGGCGACGCTGGCCGGTCGTCGCGAGGCACGCACACACGAGCGGTGGGCATTTTCTTTGTTTTGTTAACAGCCGGGCGATCACCGCGGAACCCATAATCACGTGCGTGCTCTAGGCAATTTCTTAATATTTGTAACTGCGGGCACGAAAAATTACGATGCGCTCTACCGCTTCGCTGTAAAAAAAGAGTTACAAATTTATTCAGGGCACATTTAGAGCGAGTCCATGTCAATGGACGCTGTCAGACGAGCGCTCGTCGCCGGAAAATGTTGGTCATGCACAGTGCACGTGCGAAAAGATTCCTTCTCAATCCCCACTTCTGCACATTTGTGCATTACCTGCGTTGCGTTCCTGCCGAAGCTCCTGTCAGTGTCGCTACCCGCTGCTCCGACAGCACTCAATGCCACGCACTCCCGCATTCGCTTTTTAAAGATAGGAAGATAGTCCGGTAATACCGCACCAACGAGATTTAATTTTCTCTCAGTTACACGACTCCCGTGTCGCATTTTTTTGCGATTTTTATGGGAGACCTATACAACTCCTTTCATGTCATCATTATGCGAGACTTGACAACTTTGCCCAGAGCGCAGAAAGCTACGCAGTTTAATAAACTTCCCGGCGATTCTCGTTAGTGATTGCGAAACGTAACGAACTCCAGGCGCCACTCGTGCTCTTTTTAATTCTGGGCTTCGCTCATTATAGTTTAGGTTTCGTAGGAACGGTGCGCCGGCAGTCATTAAAGGTGGCATCTAAACTGGGCGCGGAGTTTGCGGCAACTTCGACTGAGTGACGCAATACCGCGCGGTAAACCAGGAGCGTCCCCGCGTGTGGCTAATTTTCGTGTTTCATTCGAACTCCGTCAGTGACACATCTCTGCCCTGCAGCATTCGAGGCCCTCTCCAAAACGTGACAGCCTGTAATAAAGCGCGTTCGGGTGGCTAAGCATTTCTAATTACTTTTAGGGGCTCGTTGGGAGATGTTAAGGAGATTTTTGTTTTGTTGCGAAACTGACACTCATGCACGGGTGTTTTGCCGCAGAAATGCGCCTTGATCCAAAAATAAGGTGGAGCTGTCTACATACTTGAAATGAGACTTTTATTCTACCTGTCCAAGCCAGGATGGTAGTCACGGTAATGAAAAAGCAATTAAAGTAGCAATATCTCATTAAATATAAAAAACATCACAGTACCTGCGCGGTTTCGCAGAAGCAAACCCGAATTTACTGTTACGCTGTTGCTATGACTGAATATTTTGACCTCCGTCGAACAATTCCACCTCCGCCAAGCACATCCTGGCGGTCTTGCAGACGCTGGGAAGAATTCCTGCAAGCGTTGCTTCCGAGTTCCCGGGCAAACTGCATCATCCACGCAAATTGAATCATGGTGCCACGAAGTTTCTTAGGCGCACGCAAATAAAATCTGGCGCTATCGTCATCTGCGCTTACACAAGGCTTCCGTGCAATCGTGTGGATTGTGCGAAGAGTAAAGTTTTGCGTTACCTGAGTAATCGACCTGCGTTATAACGTTTTAGTGAGCATAAAAATCCACGAACTGCGACATAAAACACCGAAGAAATCGTTTATTTGCATAGGTAATATAATATCAAAAAACACGCCGTAGCTATGGGGAAGTGAAACGAAGGGCAGTTTCTTCATTTTTTTAATTTTTAGCAGAAAAATGCATTTTTTCGTCGAAATGTTTCGTCTGCGAGTCGATCGTCTGCGGGGCTGATGATATTTAACGTTCGCAGTATTTAACGGAAAAACTTTGTAACCGTTTCGCAGTTGTTTTAAAAGAATAAGTTATCCGAGCAGTGCGTAAAACCATTACGCATATTTATGCCCGCGCCGAATTCAACCTAAGTCAATTGACGCCCAGCTCGTAACGACGGGCAAATTGCTGTCGGCGTATAGTTCCCTACGTTGCAGGTGTTTTTTTTTAAGTATACACCTTTACGGACTGTATCGATAATTTATCATTTAAACCAACCGTGAAACTATTAACATATGCTTTTCGGCGAGTATTCCCGAAGACGTTATTTGTAATGGCTGGCTTGGTCCATCAAAATCAAAGACGAATCGTACAAGCAACATGCTCGCGTAGTCCTCCTGCTTCAAAAAAAAAAACACAAAAAAATACGCCTTATTTCACATCCTCATTGCTACAGCACCTTCTTCCTTCCTATCTTCATGAAAATTTTCTGAGTTTGGCCGCAGTATACTTATTTTCATTCTCAGTAAGACGTTATACGACAAGCCAATCACGGAGCTGGCGTTAATCTGCACTTTTGCCGTAATTATCACGATGGTACCTATCGACGTCAGTTTCATATCTTTTGTAAGACACCGTATGCTTGTTTCCGCATAGAACGCATTACCGCTCCCGGTACAATCAATGTGCTTCGTTGCGTTATAACCGCATTGCAGCGTTTGCATTAGTGTTTTTTTCTTTCCGCAACCGAAAAACTACTTAGGAATTTTGAACATGGTCAGATATCACCTGCATCATGACCAGCATTACGCGCAAACTCGAGGTGCCTTCTACGTTTAGTTCTTTTGGGGCAGTGAGCGAAGAAGGCGATACGTGTAATGCCTTAAAATAGAGCAAGTGTCGCTTTACTCAAAGTGACAAATTTAACTCACAGAATTCATAACTCATGTACAGTAATCACGATTCCTAGATTCTTAACTTGGCCGCATTTCTTTACAAACATCTTGTGACGCCAGTGCCTATTCTGTAGGCGATACCCAGTGCAATGTTCAGCATTATTCTGCGGACCAGACCACAACTTTACTACGTGAACCGTACCCCGCTATACTTGAGACTAATTCACCTAAACGGATCCGAAAGATACCAAACTACCCCTATTTACACAAGAATGCGAAAAACTGACTTAACGAACATTTTACAAAAAGCCTCTCACTTTAGAAAAAGTCGTCGCTCTAGAACTTCTGGGGATCGAGCACAGGCCGTTAGGGTCAAAACCCGAGGCTCCACCCCTGCTCCACGGAAGCCGACGGGCGGGGCTGTTCTTGCGGTAGCTCAAAGCGGCACATTGCGCAGTGATCTGGTCCTCAGAATAAAAGCTAAACATTATTCTTTGGTCTGGTACACAGATTAGGCAATGCGTATTGTGGTGGACCTCTTTGATCATGGCACCGGAAAATGGTAGTGACTGCGTTGGATACGCTGGCGGTAAATTAATGGCAAGATTACCCTCCTAGTGTACGTGCCCAAGCCCAGCTGAAGTGAAGGGGAAGAGGTCACTCCATGTTACCCGCCGCGGTGGCTCAATGGCTAAGGCGTCGCGCTGCTGAGCCCAGCGACGCAGGTTCGATTCCCGGCCGCGGCGGTCGCTTTTCTGATGGAGGTGAAAAGCAAAAACGCCCGTGTGTACGAGATTACGGCGCACTTTAAAGATCCCCAGGTGGTCGAAATTAATCCGGAGCCCTCCACTACGGCGCGCCTCATCGCCTGCGTTGCGTCGGCGCGTTAAACCCTACAATCAATCGATCAGGTCACTCCATGGCAGACTGCTGCGATCTGGATCCGGTTCCTTGGCTCCAAAATGTTGTCACTCAGTTGGAGTTATTTGTAGATGCATTTTCAATGTGCATAAACTGCAAATAGCCGCGCCTGCCATCTAGAAATATATCCGCTTCCACCTTTAGTTATTGTATACGGCAGATAAAGCATACCTGCGATGTTCGTATAATCCAATCAAGACGAAACTTTTGCTGCGCTTCTTGCGGTACTGTGGACAGTAAAAAAAAAAGTAATTCTAGAACTTTGAGCGTGAGTACACCTGTATGTGACTGTGGCGTTATGTATATATTTGTTTCATTTTTGTTGGTTTGGCGCTCTGTGCTTCCTCGGCACCATTTCTGTACTTTTTATTCACCTTTATTAAAAGTTTGTATTCTGGCGTTTTATTGCACGTCTTCCTGTATATTTAATTTTTGATTTCTGTATCCTTGTTGTCTTCCCAATCTGCCACATCCACCTCACTGCATTGTAATCTGCATCCCAATTTGCCGTAGCAAGCACTGCCGCTGGCAGACCTGTTCCAGTAGCATTTAAGAGTTCTCTCTCTCTCTCTCTCTCTCTCTCTCTCTCTCTCTCTCTCTCTCTCTCTCTCTCTCTCTCTCTCTCTCTCTCTCTCTCTCTCTCTCTCTCTCTCTCTCTCTCTCTCTCTCTCTCTCTCTCTCTCTCTCTCTCCTATCAAGCGCTCCCATTATTTGTTTTCAATGAAGCATGTAATTAGCCCAGATACTTTAAACTTTGCCCGCACATCATCCATTGCATAGTCATCATCATACACTGCGAATTGATCTGATTGTGGCGTTAACGTGCCGACGCAACGCAGGTGATGAAGCTCCGGAACAATTTTGACCACCTGGGGTTCTTTAACGTGCGCCGAAATTTCGTGCACCCGGGCGTTTTTGCTTTTCGCCTCCATCAGAAAAGCGGCTGCCGCGGCCGGAAATCGACCCTGCGTCGTTGGGCTCAGCAGGACGAAGCCTTAGCCACTGAGCAACCGCGGCGGGTCATACTTCGCGCCACATAAAGCTCTTTCACGATGCCCCGAGCAAGGAACCTACGCGCTCCGTAACGCGTTCGCATAACTCTTTCGACTGACTGTATCAGCCATGTTTTTCAGCAGGGCTCAATTAAGGGCGCATTGTAACAATTTACTGCATATTACTGATAATATGCTCCAAGTTTCTTGTAAGTTTGAACTGCGCGCCAGACACAATTTTTGTGGGATGGGGGACTAACGTGGTGCGTGTTTCGTATAATGCCTGAAAGTGGTGCCAAAGCAGTGAATGACGTTCCTGAAAATTTCTATTTTATCCACTTACTTGAACCTTCTCCCCAACATTAAACTTGGCATGCTCTTTATTATCTCCAAATGTGAGCTCTGTGGAACTTTT
Source organism: Haemaphysalis longicornis (assembly GCF_048455015.1). Lineage (NCBI taxonomy): Eukaryota > Metazoa > Arthropoda > Arachnida > Ixodida > Ixodidae > Haemaphysalis > Haemaphysalis longicornis. Next base: position 137,957,537 of record NW_027526460.1, read on the forward strand.
AATTCTTCTGGAAACATCTGGAAACAACTGAAAACATCCATGCGACGGATTTGAGCACTTGCTTTTGTTTTTTGTTTACGCAACCCACAAATAACTCATGCACCTAACACCTTCCACGCGCATCGCCCGTAACGTGGGCCTTAGTCTCTGGGAATTCGAACTGTTTGCCACATTTAGGGCTTCGAGTTCGTTGGGGAACCGTTTTCACATTGTGTATATTACTTCTAAATAGGACACACACACAAGAAAAAAAAATCCTCATTTCGCGATTTTCCCCGGAAGGTTCAGTTATAGCCCCTAAAACGCTAACCATCCATCACCCCCGAGATTCTCTCTGTTACCTGCAAGCATGAATCCTGGGGTAAACTTTAGTTGCAAAGTACCGGGATAGACACGCGTAAAGCGCTTTTGAGAACTTGAATGAGTTTTTGTGCATCCGGTACTTTAAAAAAATGTTGCATTTGCGAACGAGAAATAGAATGAGAAATAAATACGCCAGAGGTAGGTATGCATGCAATCTGCACTTTATCAAACCAAACTTGTCAATCACAATCCAAACTATGATTTCGATCAAAACCATTCCAGCGGTCGTGAGAAAAAGTCTTAGCAGCGCAAATATTCTATTCCCCAAATAGAACAGTTCGTACTCCTCGCGCACTTCCCACGCAGCAAACCACTCCTACGCAAATACTAATCACATGAGACAGTTCCGCTTTCCGAATATTTGGCCGCAGGCGGGCGCGTATCAGTCGATAAAATTGTTTTTTTCTACTCGAACGGCAATAGGCAGCCACAGCAAGCGACATATTTCCTTTCCTCCGAACTTCTCAATGTAATGTCTCCAGTTTTGCGGAACCGTGCGCCGAGAACGTTGCGAAAGCCTGCAAACTTTTTTGGTACGCTTCCGAACAAGACGGAAGAACCCGACGCCGGGAACTAAATTGGAAAAATCTTCCGTCTCAAGGGGGGCCAAAAAAGAAAAAAAAGGGACCGCTTTCCGGCCCCGAGCCGGAAAAGACACTTCTAGCTTGAGTGAGGTACATGCTGTGGAAGAGATGAAATACGGCCATCTGAAGAGCGCCCGCGCTTCTTTTTCTGTTGGCGTAGAAGAACTTTTCTGTTCAGGCGGGATGAATTATTTAAATTTTCGAACGCTGTAGCGAGAGGATGTGCAAGCGTCGGCCGGTCGTACATAGTCGCATATTCCTTCGCTTATTTTACTCATTTCTGCCTTTGTGCTGACGGACGATGAGTGATAGCAGTCCTGCATACGTAAGCATTGTTTGTGAGCTGTCTATCCGGAAGGGATGTGCGTCAGTGAACTCTATCAACCACTCAAGCGGTGGCCCTCGATCACGCCTGCTGCATATTTTCGCCCCAGAGTGCGTTGTGTGGTTATGCGCCGTATCCCCTTATGTTGCTTTTAGAGCGCTCTAACCGTACTGCCCAGATAATGTCAACACTGCTTTAACCAGATAAACTGCTGGACGGTTGCAAATATGCCAACTGCGTCGCATATCAGGCCCTCACGTGTTTTCAGAGAATTAGCTTTTCGCTGTGGTTGTTCCTTATATGCCCCATTACGAGAAAGGCGTCGGGTTAGCATTAGGCGTGACCGAAAGATGGCCATGAAAATCCGTCATCCACTTTGCGGTGCGGTTACCCCTGCGCCTCATAACCTCAGCCGGCTGCTCCTCCGCGCGGCGGAAAGAGTGCGTTATTGCTAGTATTCGGAACGTGACTGATGCAGTTACTGTGATCGTACCTAATCTGCTTATAAATCGCTGCACTGGTGACAAATAAACGAAGTGGCAATAAGCAGGCGACGTCACACATTAAGCACAATCTCCTTTCAAAACACGCGCGCGCACGTTGACATCCGGGTTCACCGCTTTGGCGGAGTGATACACTGCATGAGCTATTGTCGATGTTGGTAGATCGAACTATATAGCAAAGCGGAGGTGAAAGAATACACGCGATTTCCGCGCCCGCACAGCGTGGCAGCGTTCCATTGCACCACCGTCGGGCCGGTCGCGAGGAATTTGATCTCTGCTGCTTGTGTGCTTCGTGCGATGGACATGCGGCTACCGCGGCTACATCTACAGCGGCTGCTGCTAGGAAACGTGGCCGCTTGCGCAAATTACACCGAAGCTTAATGAGCAACCTATCAATTCGCCAGGGTCGTACACGCAGAAACGTTATTCGTAAACATTTTCCCCGCGAGACTATATTGCTTTCGCAATTTTACACGCAGGTGATCTTAGGTGTCTTCCTCATTTATTTATGCATGTATGTAGGTATATTGGAGTGCCAAGTTTTTTTTTCGTTAAAATCTGAATCAACCCGATTGTGCCAGCGGATGTTTCCTGCATATTGGCTTACCTTCCTCTCCTCTCCTTTATCTAATCATCCGACTGCCCGTGCTTTATGTGCACATCCCGGTGCCGATACGTCTTTATCTGGCAACTAAACAGACCATAATGCATAACATTGGAATGGGTTGTTCATTCAGCAGGCTAAGCGTGATCGATTTCGGGTGTACGCCATATATTCCCAAACGAACCGAGATCTCGGTGGCAATTTGCTGTCACCATTGTTTGTGTAAAATGCGAGCAGGCCGCAGCGCCAGAGTGCCGAAATATCACCTAAATGAACGGCGCTTGATTAAGGTTTGTGTAGCGAAATGTGCGTGCGTGGTATGTACAAATATGTAACTTTATAAATGCTCTTAAGGATGTCCCATTTATTCGGTCTGTAAGCAGCGTTCGAAACAGTGTGAAATACACAACACACAGGATATCTTTAATTTTGTTAGCTGAGCACGGACGTGTAAAACAACGCGCCTAATCCGCGCTTAGTCTATTTACAACTGATAAGTTTGCTCTTGAAACTCATTGGTGCAATGGCCTGACAGCGCATTCAATTAGTGTGGTGACTATGAACGGGGTTGCGACATCATGTCAGACAAAGTCTCAAAACTTTACAACCTGAAGTATGCCTCACTCAACCCCATAATAAATGTATTGTCACGGCGCTGAATTTGTGAAATCTTACTCTACAACCTGCGAGTATTAATCTATGGGCACGTTACCTGCAGTTACGTTTCTAGCACTGGCATCGGGTGTCCTTGCTCGTGTTCCAGGAGGAGGAAGGGAGGACCCACCGCGGTGGCTCAGTTGCTAAGGCGTTGCGCTGCTGAGCAGGAGGTCGCGGGTTCGATTCCCGGCCGCGGCGGCCGCTTTTCTGATGGAGGCGAAAAGCGAAAACGCCCGTGTGTACGAGATTTCGGCGCACGTTAAAGATCCCCAGGTGGTCAAAATTAATCCGGAGCCCTCCACTACGGCGCGCCTCATCGCCTGCGTTGCGTCGGCGCGTTAAACCCTACAGTCAGTCAATCGAGGAGGAAGGGAGGGAATCTTTATTGAGCCTACAAAAGTAAAATAAAATAAAGTTTCCGGAAGGGCCTTCCAAAATGGCAGCGCAACCAGATATCGGAGTTTTTTTGTATTAAGTAGTCGCACAGCTCCATCCGGTACATAAGAAAGTGTGGGTCCTTTTTTCCGTCTGGGATAACATCCAAAACGACACAAGTATAAGTTCGCTATTGCAGTCAAACACGATAAACATGAAGCCCAAGTTTTGGCGCAGAAGGTTTTTCGTTTCTCCGGTTAGTCACAGAGAAACAGTAACCACTGACCGCACTGGCTGTGCTGCTGAATACAATACAAGACCGATTGCTTCCTGACGATGACGTGCATTAATGTCGCTTTTAAGTATTTATTCTAATCATTTATTATTTACGTCCGTTCTAGCCCTCAAATTCTGCAGACGTGGGGTATTAGATGATCGCCTTGAGAAAACGAGAACTTTTTCCTCGCTCAACTGGGTTCTTTGTTCCCGGTGACGTTCGGCATTCTGGGCTTGCATCTATTGTGCCTGGTCCTCGTCCAAGTGAGCTCCTTTGTTCCGCGCACGCTCGCTGTCACGTGTTTAGATTTGTCTCCGCTGTTCTGCATTGCGGCTTTCTCTGTGGCATCGCCGTCTGGCTGCGGTAGAACACGATCTCTCCTCTTCGTTATCCCCACCAGTGTTGGTAGCAGCCGCGACACTCCGTGCCTCCTTCGCAGTTGTTCCTTTCGCAGACGACACGCTCGTTGTCGCTCGGCGTTTCTGCGTCTTCGTTCTTCATCGATGAGCTCTTAGTGTGGGGACCAACGGAATTCGGTGTCCTTTCACACCACGCCGTGCCGCGGGGCCCTTTGCATCACTGCGTAGCACTGTGGGGAAGAGGAAAATTTTGGCGATTAGTGCTCGTCGCATGGACCAAGTTGTGCGCCCTGGCGGGTGACTGAGGCATTGCACTGCTGGAACGAGACGAGTTAGTACCCTGTAATCAGGAGTCCGACGACAGTTCGTCTGGTCAGGTATCATGATGATGACGAAGATGCGTTCACTGATTATGTCAAGATGAAAACACAGAAACGTTTCGGGACCCGTACGGGTTCCTTGATCACACCAAGCAGAGAAGAGCAGTTTGTCGCTTCTTATTCTAAAATGTGACGTAATAAACGGGTGTAGCTTGCTGGCAGATTGCCATCTATCCTGTTGATAGTGCCCTCGGTCGTCTGAATAAACACGGATTACAAAAGTAGTTTCGTGGTTGAATTATTTTCCTTGGCTATTATTGGGCGTGCTCGGCCAGGGCGTGCTCGGCCAGGGTGTTCGAAGTGCTCGGCCAGGGCGTTCGACGCTTTTCTAATGCTGTCCACGTCCCTTTGACGTTCCTTTAATTTCCTGGTGAAGTTGTCAGTTTCGCCGATGTAACGGCGGCTACAGTCTGCGCATGGTATCTTGTAGACAACACCGGGGTATCTTGCTGCCCAAGCGATCTTTCACGTTCACAAGCTGATGCCTCAGCTTGTTGGACGGCATGTGCGCAACGCGAATGTCATACCTTGGAAAGATACGGCTTGGAGCGTCGCTGACCCCCAGAACGTATGTGGTGCCTTCTCGTCTGCCACTCCTGCCGCCCCAATAGTTGCGGACCTCTTCTGCGAAGCTTGTGCGAGCAAATCATTAGCCTTAAGGGTTACTACGTCTAGAATGATTTTATACCTCATTGGAATTCTGTTTTGCTACCTAGTGTGTCATTGCCAACTTGCTATGAGGTATAATACCACTATTGTTGTTTGCCTAAGTTGATTTTACCCTATTCGATTTGCATTCTAAGCTCGGTGATTTGTAAATGATTCGTGTATATATCATTCCGCGCACTTGCACTAAATGCCACGAAAAAAAAAAAACGTTAGTGTAGTGGCTAAGGTGCCTGTATTCAGACGAGCAAGGTACAGTTTCGGGTCTCAATCCCACGAATTTTGTTCGCATTTGTACATTTTGTGGTAAGTTTTTTTTCACAGGGCATTTTTGATGCGACTATAGTGTGGCACATGGACGGTACATTAGAATCGGGCGCGCGTGAAAATCGTGGGCAACCATTTCCATTCTCATAAACACTGAGGCCAATTCCTGAGGAGGTTTCGGAGAAAAGGAATGTCAAGTTTGGATGCGACGGACATGGATGTTTGAAGTAAACAAGAATTGTCCCAGTTTTTAAATGCCCCATCGCAGCCTTCTACTGTTGACAAATACCCGCCGCGGTGGCTCAGTGGCTAAGGCGTTGCGCTGCTGAGCACGAGGTCGCGGGTTCGATTCCCGGCCGCGGCGGTCGCTTTTCTGATGGAGGCGAAAAGCAAAAACGCCCGTGTGCACGAGATTTCGGCGCACGTTAAAGATTCCCAGGTGGTCGAAATTAATCCGGAGCCCTCCACTACGGCGCGCCTCATCGCCTGCGTTGCGTCGGCGCGTTAAACCCTACAATCAATCAATACTGTTGATAAATAGCACGAGAAGTGGGCATTGCAGACGATTGCAATTCACAAATGGGGGTTGTTGGGTCCGACAAATATGTAGCTTAGTAGATAACCTGATTTGGGAGCAAAATATTTAGCTCTTATACGGACGGCTACGCTATTGAGGTCGGGTGCCCTTGTCGTGTTTACGCAGCGGTTGATGAAAAGCTTGTCGGCGTACTAAGTTGCGACGCCTCCCGTAGGGCCAAGGTACTAAAACTTGATTTAGGATTTTGTCACCCCCGTTGTCTGGTGGCGATTTAAACACGCATTGCGCTGTCAGCTGACGCCATGGAGTTGAAAAAGCAGAAAACGTATTGCCGTATTTAGTTCGTTATACGACTTGCTATAAATTGTTGAGACAATGGAAGTACGACGTTGATTTGGTAAATGTGACGAAAATGCAGGTTAGATAGTTTCCTATCGGAATAAAGTCCGTTTTGTTTATAAACCTGGTGTTCATTGAGGGCTGCAAACTTAAGGCTCCGAGCGTTCAATTTTTAATCGCGTTACAAAAGTAAAAGTTCAGCGAAATGCGCATCGAAGGGTGCGACGCCACCTTTACTGCACAAAAATGTTCCCCTAACACAGGAACATTTTCAATTTACGAACTAGTAGAAAATAAACTGGGTAGAACCATTATTTTATAGGTTAGATTTGATTGATTGTGGGGTTGTTTAACGCGCCGACGCCACACAGGCGATGAGGCGCGCCATAGTGGAGGGCTTCGTATTAATTTTGACCAGCTGGAGATCGCTAACGTGCGCCGACATTTTGAGCACACGGGCGTTTTTGCTTTTCGGTTCCATCAGAAAAGCGGCCGCCGCGGCCGGGAGTCGAGCTCGCGTCGTTGGGCTTAGCAGCACAACGCCTTATCCACTGAGCCGCCGCGGCGGGTGAGAATATGGGTGGTGCTCAACCAGTTGAAACTAATGCCAATACGACGGTCTATTTGTGGCGCAGTGGTGGTGTCTTGGTGAAAGAGCACCTTCCGTGATCTTGTCAGTTCTTTTTCCTGCCAGCGTGCGTCCATAATCATCTTTATCATCATCATCGTTCTTTTTTATGTACACCGAAGAATGGACACCTCCCCCATCGACTTCGAACTGCTTCTGTTGTACGCTGTCCGAACCCATTCTTTGCCCTCCGAACTTCCTTACCTCCTTCTCCTTCGACTTATCGGTCTTCCCATACTTGTAATCTCCTCTCTTCATAACCACTCCGCTACCCTGCTGTCCCACTGGCTGGCAATTCGAACTACAAGCCTAGTCCAACTGCACCTCTTTGTCTTAATTTGAGCTGTGATGCCGTCCATCCGAGTTTGCTCCCTAATCCACGAAGCCCTTTTCCTGTGTCTAAGCGCTATCACTGTCATTTTTCTTTGCACGGCTCGTTGGGTGGACACAAGTTGTTTTTATAAGGTCAAAAGGAAGTTCTAAAGTGTCTGAGCCTTAAGACATCACCGGGAGTGCGCAGTGGTTTTATACTTTTATTTTTAGCCGTATTAGGTGTTCGCCGAATCCCCGCCAGCCCATGGGTAATTCTACGCCTGATTTCCTTCTCGTTTCTGGGATCGGCACTTACAACTTACAAGGATAGTTATGTTCACCCACCTCTTCTCTGAAAGGGGGCTTTCTGCATTTAACATTACTTTAATCTTGTTTGTAGCTTGTCTTAAACGTCATGGCAGGGCTTTCTGAGCAGTTCCTGTCATCTGTTTCGGGTCCTTTCCCATGTCACTGAAGAAGACGATGTCATGCGCAAGTCATAGGTGGCCCTAATATTGCCCATTTGCTCCTATCCCTATCTTCCAATCAAGCATACTAAACGCCCCCGTAGGCATGCTGTAAATAATTTTGGTGAAATGATGTCTCATTGCATAACGCCCTTCCTGGATGTACGTCAGTTTTCAGAATGCATGCCATTTTTCTCTTTTCTGTTGATTTATTGCGGGGTTTGGCGCGCCGAATCTAAACATTGACTATCAAGCGCGCCGGAGTGGACTGTTCCCGATTTATTTTGACCACTTCTTCAACATACGCTGAAATGTCAACCCACGGGCGTTTTCCCGTTTCGCCCGTGTTAGAAAAGCGTCCACGGCGTCCGGAAATCGTGCCCGTGCCCTTGCTATCAGCAGCGCAACGCCTTAGCCACTGAGCCACCGCGGCGGGTTTTCTCTCGGTTTGTGCCTCAACGCTTCAATTGTCACGAATGCTGCACCAGGCAGCGCCTCCCGGGAGGCGCCGAGCGAGCGGCACGATTCTTGGCAGCAGCAGCAGCAACCGGCAGCATGCGGCATGCGCCGAACCCGCGTAACGGTGCCCTTCATCTGTGAGATATTTTGGTCAGGCGCTCTGTTCTGCCGCCCAGGAATTGGGAGGTCTCTTTCCGAGTGCCTTCTTCGACGCAGAACAACGGCCACTTCGCACACAATCCATCAGCTTGACGTAAATCACCAGAGGTGTCTGATGTATTTTTTTTCCGGAAGCGAATAAACAAGCGGCCGTGGTTATTGCAAGGCTTTATACTAGTTCGTAACATAACGATCAACAATGGTTTAAAGCGTGCTCGACTGTTTATCGAGAACTTACTTTAGCGCCAATTTGCTTTACATTTAAGATGACACTAGGAGGAGGGCCTGACAAACGCGTCTCAGAGGTGAACGGCACTGTTACACCGCATGAGCGCATGCTCCACGCGGCAGGCTGTTTCCACGAGTTGTGCCGCTCGCTCGGCGGCGCCCTCGCAAGGCGCCGCCTAGTGTCACCTTTGCGAGAATCGTAGCGGTGCGGAACGAATGGAGAAAATTGACACGCGTCAACTGGCGAAGAACGCACGTGCGCCCTCTGCTGTGTGGTTAGGCCGGAAGGTTTCGCGCTGATAGCTTCCGCGCACCGCTCGCTTGGTCTGTTTGAACAGCAAAGCTCTTTAACAATTCGTTGATTCCATAGTTTCTCAAAACTCAATCACGGCAGCATTCAAACCGGCGTCCGGTAGATTGACGGAGTTAGAGTCAGTAGTCTTACCCAATCGGCTACGACCCCGAGGAAGCACCCGAGAGTCAAAGGGCTTACTCACTCGGGTGTGACTGTGGGGAGAGGAATCTTGCCACCTGATCGACACAGAACACGTGATAGGGTACACGTTGCACCTGCGGGCATTTTTAAGTGTGCGCGTTCTGTTCGCTCGTTCTGCTTCTTCGATATGCTTAGTCCGCCGTTATAGCGACAAGAATGAAGTAAAGGTAGTTGCAGCAGCGAAGAAGAAGCAAATGGGCTGCAGTTGTGGACTTAAACCTTCGTGATGGTGTGAAGGTCGCGTACAGCTTCGCTACCTTCAAGTCTGACGCGTTGGTGTGAGCTTCCTTAATTTTTTTTTTATTTTGTGGCCGCCTATACGTGTCTATCTGAATCCATGTGAACCAAACGTCCGCCTTCACAAAGCCCGGGGATTTGATGCTGATGCACTCGAACTAACTCCACAGACGTGGATGTGACTGGAAGAAGATTACAATACCCGCGGAGGAAACGCAAAAAGCCGGAAGTAACATAGAATAAATAGGGGGTGTCACCTGCGAACTGTATTCTAAGCCTGATGCTGTAAGCAGCGTTAGAATCAATCAATCAATCAATCAATCAATCAATCAATCAATCAATCAATCAATCAATCAATCAATCAATCAATCAATCAATCAATCAATCAATCAATCAATCAATCAATCATAATATTGCGGAAGAATGTGATATACATTGCGGCTTTACATCATTAGGCGGACTTTCGCAAGTGGTGCGTAGTAAACGGAGGGCGAGGTATTTATTGCCGAAAAGCGGGACGTTAATTTGCTAAGATGTTCTCACCTAACACAGCTGTTATATGGTCCATATGATCCCGCTGCTCAGCTCACCGCGTTTTCGTAGAGGGATCGTGAATGAGTTTGTCGAAAACGTGTTTGCACTTGCATTGGGTAGTGTGTCACGCGTAATTTATAATACGTCTGCTTACCGGAAGTATTGCGTCTTCCTTTATCACTAATGGGCGGCAGTAGGGACAGCACGATTCGTCGTTCAAGGCCGGCGCACCAACTGTCATATTGTTTCTGGTTGGCGGGAGAGGAAAAGGAAAGAAAAGGCACTGGGGATATTTTGAGTTCGGCAGGGAGCTCACACCGTTTTGCAATGTATTTTTGTTGGGTTTGTGCGTCAAAATGTCGATATTCACCCATTATAGACTACATTTTTCACGCACAGGTAGTACATGCCAAACGGGCCAGAAATCCGCTAAATTTAGGTTAATGGGCTTGCCGGTGTGGCGTTATCGCCGACGTCATCAAATCGGCGGGGAGAGTAAGGAGAGAGAAGCGGAATTTTTGAACACAATTTTCTCTTTAAAGTGCGTGTAATACAGTCCAACACGGATATATCAAACTCCAAGGGGATCGCGAAAGGGATCGCGAAATAGTTGATGTATCGATGATTCGAAACATAAACTATACCAATCTGATTCTTATCTGATAATTCTGCACATCACTGGGAGCTTTTCAAAGTTGCGACAAGCGATAGCTTACCGATTTGTTCCACGCAGCATGGAAAATTTGAGCCACAGTGCAACGATCACCTCAATTAACATAAAACAGGTTATTTAACATGAAAACAGTCTGTGAGATTCGCTTGCTTCTACTTCTGCATCATAAAGTTAACCACATTGTCTTCAAGCTTCGTCCATATGAGAAAATCCGGCGTTGTACATGCGCCACAACTGTGGCGAATATGAACACTGACGCAAGCTCTCCTGCAGTAGGCAATTGGGAACGTTGTCAGGGCCACTAGTGTAGGGTTCGCTTCTTCGGCATCGGTGATGTATGCCACAGCCTGCACATCGTCGTCCGCCCTTATGAACTCATGTGTCGCTGTGTCATTCGGAATGACGCCTGAGAATAATGACAGCTATAAAATTCACTCTCAAGGCACTCAGCGCGGTCGTCGTCAGAACACCTCTCGTCAGGAGCCGCGCAACACAGCCGCTACTCAAACGACACGCACCGGAGCGGCCGGGCCGTGGCCGCGCTGCCTTCGCCTTTACGTGAGGTTTGACGCGCCGCCTTGCGGTCAAAAATTCTGCGAGAAATGCAGCCGACATCGTTTCACCGGCCTGTACCCGCCAAGTAATGTCCGGTTTCGTCGCTAAATCCGAATTATTCTGTTTTCACGTGACCATGGCTCCGAAACGCGTGCAGCGGACAAAACAAAAACGCACCACGCACCACGCCACATAGGTCCGTCAGCGCGAGCCAACACAACCTGCTCAAGCACGCAGAAAAAGTGCCAGAAACCCAGCGCTTGCGGTCGGTTTCCCTTGCCGCTCTATTGCCTTTGCATCCAACCACCTCCCGTGTTCTCGCTGCCGTGCGGCTGTTCCCCATGCTATAGCCTGTACTCAATATCGAGGCACGCATGCAGGCAACCATGTGAGTGTGCCGTCACTGGTTACGTCGGGCTCCGCGGGATGACGGTACTTGTCCGTGCTAAGCACATGATGTGTGTTGGACATTCCAAGCTCTAGCCCACCGAAAGCAAAGTAATGCTTCGACTGCAATGCGAGTGCGATTAACAACAACTCTGTTGACACCACCGTTGAGAATCGGGTTTAAACGGAGCAGACGACGCACGCCGGTGTTTTTTTCTTCTGAGGCGTGAGGGCGCAGTGGCACAAGCCGCGCCATGTCTGTGGCGCTTCAGCCCTGTCCGTGGCCACTTCAGTGTTGCCAAGCGAAGAAATTGAGTTAAACTTTTCAATGAATACCACCTATAGTGTGAGAGCTGACGTTGAAGGCCATCGAATCGACGTGGCGAAGCATCCTCCTCACCGAGCGCAGCACCGCCCGCGAGAAGTCATCATCATCGCATCCATCCCATCACGTGAAGCGCACTTGCAAGGGGCACTTGTGGCGCAGCGTTCGATGTATCGAATGTGCTCGTGATCGGGAGTTCGATACACGCGTACAACAGTGCTATGATTTTGCATGGGATTTCCAAGGGGATGTTGAGACTGTTCGATATAGACAATAATTCGATATATCCGTGTTCGACAGTAGGCTGAAAACTTGGAGTTTCATGCTAATATATACTATGGAGAAAATTATCGCTGCAATCGCGTGCCGTCGTGGACGCCGCCTTAGCAGCTAGCAACAACGTTCCTCGTATACTTGGATTGGCTGTGCTTAGTTACGCTTTTGAAGCTAACATCAACAAATAACGGCGACGTATTTTTTCTTCTTCGTCTTGCACGGAGCATTTAAATAATTCCTGGCCAAACCTTTTTTGGAGCTTTACAGATGTATTGATAAAGCAACTTTAAATAACCTTTTATAATGATTTCGTTGTTTTTTGTTTTGTTTTTGTTTTTGCAGCCCGCGGCAACCATAGAGCTTTTTGGCGAGCCTTTTGAAGTAACGATGGAACGTTGCTACCCAGTACATGACAGATCACTCCCTAAAGTGCGGCTCACCTAGGCACCGGCGCCAGGTTTTCCTCTTGTATGTATTAGTATGAAACTCCATTTCCGAAAAGGCTCAGAACGCGGCGTACGCTTCCTCGACTTTAATCTGGCAATGTTGTCACAAAATGATTGAAACTCAGTAAATGTCCCTCTTAAAAACAGTGGGCTTAACAGCAAGCGTGGACTGCATGTGTTTATTCCTTATCAAGATGTACTGTTTACATAATCGGTCACAACAGAAATAGCCCTATATTCAGGTTCCCACGCGCTACTTTGTATTGGTACAAAGGCTTCTTCAAATCTGCCGTTGTGGAGCCGCACGCGAATACTCAGAGCGCGCTTGCACACGCTGGCCACGTATACCCCGTTAGGAGCTCTGTGAACCTTGAAATATTAAAAATGGGCGCCGGAATTTTAGTCGCTAATTCCAACTTATCTGCTTCCAGCCATTTGTAAACGCATAAAGCAAGAAACGAGAATGAAAAAAAAACGAGTAGAAGGTAATGTGCGCGGTTATTCTAAAGTTAAGAAAGAAACTGGGCGTTTCTCTTCCTACTTCAGCACAGAACCAAAAAGTTGTCACCGCACTAGAACTAGGTGTGAGTCAAATTCCAAGAAATGGGAACAAAAAAAAAAAAAAGAGGAGTTAAATTCTCTGCATACGAACACCAACACCGAGCTCTAATTTGCAGCGTGTGTGCTATGGGCGCAGTCTAGAATACTGATGAGCCGCACAAACCTAGCAAAGTCATCGGAGTAATCAGGACCCCAAAAGAGAACGGAGGGGGCAGCTAGAGACAGGGAAAGAGATGGGGGAAGGAAATGCAAAAAAAAAAAGGAATGAGAACAGTAGTTAAGAAAGTACAAGTATGTCCGGAAGACCCGTGAGGGGGGAGCGTGTGGGTCCCTCGTGCCTCAATTATTTATTGATGGTCTCAACCTCGCTATCCCTAAAGCTAGCCAAACTAGGTGTGCGTCTAATTCTTCCGCATCGTCTACTAATGCGTGGTGCCAGCTCGGACGTGACTCGCACACAACGATAGGGGACATTTTGAGGTACCGAAATAAAAAGAAGAAAATAGGACAGGCGGCATGGCTGCGCGAACAGCAGGACGTCCACAATATCGCGTAGCAGAATACATTTCTGCTTATCAAACGTTGTCCAAATATACCACAGCGGGTATCTGGCTAGGTCACTTCTGGTAGGCACCACAGAGCGCGCCCACTGAATTTAGAGTGCGCACACACATATCTTGTGTTAGACCTTCCTAGTGCTTTCTCTCTAAGTAGTGGGTTGATTGATTGATTGATTGATTGATTGATTGATTGATTGATTGATTGATTGATTGATTGATTGATTGATTGATTGATTGATTGATTGATTGATTGATTGATTGATTGGTCGATCGATCGATCGAACTTCCTGAACGAAATTAAATGGTTCAGTTGATTAGCAGTTCTGTGAAGCGATGTGCAAAATACCTCTGCGGGTGCAGGCCAGTGTCAGTGATCTTAAGTCGAGTTGCAGAGGACTTTTACGATTGTCGGACTTCAGGTGTGGGCGTTAAAGCATCATCATCATCTTTGTCCTCTTGTGTCTTTACCTTATTTTTTTCCATTACTGCGAGTAAAAGCCTCAACCAATCGTCGCTGTTACGCCTGCGTGTGGGCTTAACGTTTGACACCTCTAACGTTCAGCTCAACGACCTTCCCAGCAGCGTCGAGCTCATTGTACGTCAAGCTGCGAGTACCTCTTGACGACGTCGTAACTCAAAGCGTAGCTTTTATCCAAACTTAGTCGGCCTGGCGCATACCCGGCCTCCACGCTCTCTGCGCCGCCAGCAGATACGCTGTATGTACCCATAGCAACAGTGAATAAGTTTTACAATAATGCATGTCTCGGGTTCCCCCTTTGAGGGCGCGGTCAAGCCAGCGTTGAACGGAAATTTTCATATTCAGATCTAGCGTTTCGTTTTGCCTTCTTGAAGGGCTCCTCGAGTGCGTTTTGGCCAGTGATTTGGGGCGCAGCCCTTTGGCGGCCGTCTCTGGGCTGAGCCGTGTAGTACGCGCAACCGAGTGAACGATGGCAAGACCGATGAGTGAAAGAAAAAGAGAAGGATGAAAGAAATCAAAGGATTAGAGTGTCGCGAAATCGGTGGCGGAGGGCGGTTCGCCGTGGCGGCGCGAGCCAGCGCTCTCCCAAGGTGTACAGTAAGAGAGGGGAGGAGGACAATATGCTGTGCCCGCACGAGAGGCGCTCGACGGCGCAACGCTTGCCGAAAACGTGAGGGGGACGTGCGCATGACTATGATGTGTGATCGCTTGACGCAGTTCGCGGTCCCTTCCTGAGACGCACTTCGCGCCGCCGTCGCAGGGGCGCATCATCGCTACCGTCGAGAGAACCCACGAGTGAGGGCTGCCTCAGCGCACTGCCGCTGCGCCCAAATATCGCATTAGGGAGTATCGTAATCGCCAGCCATTTTTTTTTTCGTCCAGACACAACGACGTTGAAGGGCTTCCGGAGCGACGTTTCGGCCGGTGTCTTTCCCGTCTGACACGTGCACATCACCGGTCTCCCCTTTAAACGTGCACGCAGGAAGGGGGGAGGGGGCTTGCCCGCGCAGCCAGGCTTCACTCGCTCACCGATGACCTGCCTGTTGGGGTGGCGGGAAATTTCAAAGGGGGCGTTTCAGTGCTTGATGCGACCTCTCTGCCGAGTGGTTTGGGTTGGTGTGTTACACATACAGTAAGATGCGTACGACGTGGGAGGGAAATGGACGGCCACATCTTTGTCCACTAGAATAAAACTCTAGTCCTTGCTAGTTTCGTTCAGCTGATGAACGAGGAAATAAGCTCAATCGCAGCTTACAAATGACCGTGTTTTGTTTGGTGCACTCCTTGGACAGCGCCCAGCTTCGCTTGTCATCCTTCTTCGCATAGTGGAAGGGCAGGGAATTTTCTTTAGACTTGATCCTACATCCGCGAAGTCCAGTGAGGCAGAGTAGAAGTGCTCTGTCCCTAAAACGTCTGGCTCCAGGTTGCCTGCGAGGCATGATGCCAGGCTTCTGCGTGCACCCGAGGACTAGCAGTGTCCGGACGTAGCTTGCGATTATGCCGGAAGCGCCACCGCCCCAGACGCATAATGAGAGCGCGATGCTCAGCGCTTCTGCTTTTGTTCTGTGGGTCCACGGCCAGCCTGTCTTTTTCTCTCGTCTCCCGTGCTCGCCATGAATTTTCAATACCCGTAGGCAAATGAAAATACAGAGACAAAAAAAAAAACGCAGCGGGAATATAGAGCAAGGTAAACGAGCAGGCAAGCGTATCCGCCGCACAAATAAATGGACGTGCCTCCGTGAACAGCAAAAGTGCGCGAAAGTGCGGGTGGACAGAGAGGCGGAATGAGAGGGAGAGAGAGAGCGGTGCCCTGTGTTCCAGCGGTCGATGATTTTACCTTCCCCCGTCGACAGTGGCCGGCTATGGAGCGGAAACTGGCGTTGTAGCGCCAAGGGAGCGGCCCGGTGCTTTGTAGTTTAGCGCTGCTGCCGGTGATATAGCACAGTGCACTGTGCCGGCACTCCCGCCTTCCTCGAAGCCCTAACGGCTTCTGTTGACGCTGCAGTGTCTCCAGAGGCGTGCGTCTCCGCCGTTCGTGTTGAAATCGGCGCCTGGCGATCCACCGAACGCACCTCTTGGGTGCCATTCTCACGTGTTCTTATGTAGACATTACCAGGTTAAGAGAGTTCGCCGCTGTTCTGCGGCTCTAAGCGGTGCCGTTGGATTTGGCTCTTTGGTCCAGTGCCAGCAGTGGCAGTGCGGCGGTCGCTCCTATCCGGACACACACGCACACAGACACGTAAAATGCGTTCAGAAACTGCCGAGTGCGAATTACCAGATACCCCGTAAAAATTCTTTCCGGGGGCTTATATCCACACGTCTACCTTTACGTATGTTTGCAGTCGAGGCGCTGTAAGGCCTTTTATGGCTTATGATGAATGGTACCTTTAGGATAGTATTTATTTTTATTTGTTCTCGTCTTATATTAGTTAATGTGCTGTCGCCCTGCAGTGTACCAAAATATGCTGATGATGATGTGTACGTTTTTATTATATTGCGTATCTTCAAGACTTCAAGGAAGAGTTCAGCGCGGATTTCACTATATTAAACAACGGGTAATCCAACATCAAGAACAAAAACGCGGTTCTTTCGAACGTTATTTTAATGCTCATTTTATGGAGTAAAAGACGCGAGTACTTCCTAATAAACGCCCCGAAAGGCGCATGTACAGGGCGTTACGACGGTAGTTGAAACAGGAGGAGGAATAAACGTTTATTGTGCACACCACGATGTGCTCAGCCTCCCAAGTCCAGGAGGCCGTGAGTCCGAGCTGCGTCCAGAGCTCGTTGCACCAGGGCAGGCACACACGAAGAATATACCCCCCGCCCCACCCCTCCCTCCCAACACACCACGCCACGCTTTATCGCCGCCTGCAAACTGAAACCTTCTATAATCACCCCATCCTACACCACATCTCGCCGTCCCTTTTCCCCTACAACTGCCCGCACTGTCACATACCTCTCACGACTTACCACCTTGTTTTCTCTTGTCCTCACCACCCTAACCCCATCCCATCCCCCAACCCTGAGCAGTGGGAGGCCGAGCTGACCAGCTCAGCACCAGAGCGACAGCAAGCCCTGGTAGTTGAAACACTTTAATTTTTTTCCTGAGCAAAGACTTCTCGCGAAGGTCGCGTTTCGTGGTCTATTTTGTTTGGCACCGGGAACAGCGACAGTACTTACCTGTTTATTCTGAAAAGAAATAACAACGATTTTCGCATATTTGCGAAAATGGCGGCCGATGTGGGAGTGCGAGCCATTGCAAGCTGATCTTGGAATGACGGCGACACCTGACGCAGAGCGAAACAGACAATGGGGATTAACGCTCCTTCCACGGCCGGAAGGTACCAAATGGGGTAGCAGATGATCAGAAAATGTGAAAGCAGGTTTTCTGATCGTCTGCTACCTCATTTGGCTTTGTCCACTGCAGGAATGAACCATATGAGGTAGGAGACGATCAGAAAATGTGAAAGTAGGTGATGAAGCAAATACAGCGTTTATTGGTGACGATGTACCATGGGGATATTTTATTATTTGGTGTCCAAGCAGTCGCTGCGTGATTTGGTTCCAGCAGACCCCGCTCCCCTCACGGGCCCATTGGATTGCCCCGGGGCGCACAAGTGCTTCTGCACAAGGCACGGGCTGGATCCGCGCTCACCGATGATGTGTTGGCCAAGTGGCGTGCCGATGTGCCAGAACGTCACCAGCATGCCGTCCGGGATCAGCAACCTGTGGCCGCAGTTGCCAGCACCTCCTGCTCCACTGGAGCCACGCCCACTGTGCGCCACATATTGTGGGAGTGTCCCGGCCTTCAAGCGCTCCCATCAAGGTGTCGCCCGTCCGGCGTACAGTGGCTTGTGGACTGAACAACGCCGGTGCAACCCGCCACTACACGGCAGACGCTCCTTTCTCTGTGCGAGTTCGCGCGCTCCTCAGGCGTCGACCGTCGAATGTTACCTTCAAACGCCCTCTCCCCGCCCTTCCTTTATTCCCCATGCCGACCGACGTGTCCACTTTGTGTAATAAAGTTTTTTTATGTTATGTTATTATGATTGGTATCAGCAGTTATGCAACTATTTGTGTTCATCTTAAACTAGGGACGAAACAGATTTCCTGATCGTCTGCTACCTAATTTGGCTCCTTCCTACCGTGAATCTACATTGCCCGAATGTGCTCCAAATGTTTGTGGCCGCAACTTTGTAACTGTACTCTGATGAAGGCAAGTCCCATTGCCGCTACGTGGGCAAACCTTCTTTGGTATTATTCTTGATGTGTATCCGACTGTTTACGTATACTATATATATATATATATATATATATATATATATATATATATATATATATATATATATATATATATATACATATCAAGGTTGCAGTCGTCATTGCCAGTGCTATTCGGCTTTTTTTTTTTTTTTTTTTTTTTTCGAAATATATAATAGGGCCGAATGACGTGTGCTTGTCACGTTTCTTTGATTCATTGATAAATAAGCGAAAATATAAGTCGAGAAAAAATCCGCCGTTTTCCGGGAGCGGGACTCGAACCCACATCTCCGCATAACCGGTGCGGTGCGTTAACCAATTACGCTATCCCCACAGCGGCTTCTCTCTCGACTTAAAGCGGGGGTTTATATTTACAAGAGCTCTGAGGCCGGTCAACTAGCGCCGCCCCTCGACTACCGCGGGAGACGTAGAACGTCTTCTTTCCCAGCGGCCGCCACGTAGAACGTGGTCGGAGGTCGGGGTTAGCAATTGGCATATCCGAACTGCTGGAGCCAGTGCCTCGTAATGCATGTAGCAGAACAGAGAGATACGGGACGAGGGACTCGGTAAAGATACATATCAAGGTTGCAGTCGTCATTGCCAGTGCTATTCGGCTTTTTTTTTTTTTCGAAATATATAATAGGGCCGAATGACGTGTGCTTGTCACGTTTCTTTGATTCATTGATAAATAAGCGAAAATATAAGTCGAGAAAAAATCCGCCGTTTTCCGGGAGCGGGACTCGAACCCACATCTCCGCATAACCGGTGCGGTGCGTTAACCAATTACGCTATCCCCACAGCGGCTTCTCTCTCGACTTAAAGCGGGGGTTTATATTTACAAGAGCTCTGAGGCCGGTCAACTAGCGCCGCCCCTCGACTACCGCGGGAGACGTAGAACGTCTTCTTTCCCAGCGGCCGCCACGTAGAACGTGGTCGGAGGTCGGGGTTAGCAATTGGCATATCCGAACTGCTGGAGCCAGTGCCTCGTAATGCATGTAGCAGAACAGAGAGATACGGGACGAGGGACTCGGTAAAGATACATATCAAGGTTGCAGTCGTCATTGCCAGTGCTATTCGGCTTTTTTTTTTTTTTCGAAATATATAATAGGGCCGAATGACGTGTGCTTGTCACGTTTCTTTGATTCATTGATAAATAAGCGAAAATATAAGTCGAGAAAAAATCCGCCGTTTTCCGGGAGCGGGACTCGAACCCACATCTCCGCATAACCGGTGCGGTGCGTTAACCAATTACGCTATCCCCACAGCGGCTTCTCTCTCGACTTAAAGCGGGGGTTTATATTTACAAGAGCTCTGAGGCCGGTCAACTAGCGCCGCCCCTCGACTACCGCGGGAGACGTAGAACGTCTTCTTTCCCAGCGGCCGCCACGTAGAACGTGGTCGGAGGTCGGGGTTAGCAATTGGCATATCCGAACTGCTGGAGCCAGTGCCTCGTAATGCATGTAGCAGAACAGAGAGATACGGGACGAGGGACTCGGTAAAGATACATATCAAGGTTGCAGTCGTCATTGCCAGTGCTATTCGGCTTTTTTTTTTTTTTTTCGAAATATATAATAGGGCCGAATGACGTGTGCTTGTCACGTTTCTTTGATTCATTGATAAATAAGCGAAAATATAAGTCGAGAAAAAATCCGCCGTTTTCCGGGAGCGGGACTCGAACCCACATCTCCGCATAACCGGTGCGGTGCGTTAACCAATTACGCTATCCCCACAGCGGCTTCTCTCTCGACTTAAAGCGGGGGTTTATATTTACAAGAGCTCTGAGGCCGGTCAACTAGCGCCGCCCCTCGACTACCGCGGGAGACGTAGAACGTCTTCTTTCCCAGCGGCCGCCACGTAGAACGTGGTCGGAGGTCGGGGTTAGCAATTGGCATATCCGAACTGCTGGAGCCAGTGCCTCGTAATGCATGTAGCAGAACAGAGAGATACGGGACGAGGGACTCGGTAAAGATACATATCAAGGTTGCAGTCGTCATTGCCAGTGCTATTCGGCTTTTTTTTTTTTTTTTTTTCGAAATATATAATAGGGCCGAATGACGTGTGCTTGTCACGTTTCTTTGATTCATTGATAAATAAGCGAAAATATAAGTCGAGAAAAAATCCGCCGTTTTCCGGGAGCGGGACTCGAGCCCACATCTCCGCATAACCGGTGCGGTGCGTTAACCAATTACGCTATCCCCACAGCGGCTTCTCTCTCGACTTAAAGCGGGGGTTTATATTTACAAGAGCTCTGAGGCCGGTCAACTAGCGCCGCCCCTCGACTACCGCGGGAGACGTAGAACGTCTTCTTTCCCAGCGGCCGCCACGTAGAACGTGGTCGGAGGTCGGGGTTAGCAATTGGCATATCCGAACTGCTGGAGCCAGTGCCTCGTAATGCATGTAGCAGAACAGAGAGATACGGGACGAGGGACTCGGTAAAGATACATATCAAGGTTGCAGTCGTCATTGCCAGTGCTATTCGGCTTTTTTTTTTTTTTTCGAAATATATAATAGGGCCGAATGACGTGTGCTTGTCACGTTTCTTTGATTCATTGATAAATAAGCGAAAATATAAGTCGAGAAAAAATCCGCCGTTTTCCGGGAGCGGGACTCGAACCCACATCTCCGCATAACCGGTGCGGTGCGTTAACCAATTACGCTATCCCCACAGCGGCTTCTCCCCACAGCGGTTATGCGGAGATGTGGGTTCGAGTCCCGCTCCCGGAAAACGGCGGATTTTTTCTCGACTTATATTTTCGCTTATTTATCAATGAATCAAAGAAACGTGACAAGCACACGTCATTCGGCCCTATTATATATTTCGAAAAAAAAAAAAAAAAAGCCGAATAGCACTGGCAATGACGACTGCAACCTTGATATGTATCTTTACCGAGTCCCTCGTCCCGTATCTCTCTGTTCTGCTACATGCATTACGAGGCACTGGCTCCAGCAGTTCGGATATGCCAATTGCTAACCCCGACCTCCGACCACGTTCTACGTGGCGGCCGCTGGGAAAGAAGACGTTCTACGTCTCCCGCGGTAGTCGAGGGGCGGCGCTAGTTGACCGGCCTCAGAGCTCTTGTAAATATAAACCCCCGCTTTAAGTCGAGAGAGAAGCCGCTGTGGGGATAGCGTAATTGGTTAACGCACCGCACCGGTTATGCGGAGATGTGGGTTCGAGTCCCGCTCCCGGAAAACGGCGGATTTTTTCTCGACTTATATTTTCGCTTATTTATCAATGAATCAAAGAAACGTGACAAGCACACGTCATTCGGCCCTATTATATATTTCGAAAAAAAAAAAAAAAAAGCCGAATAGCACTGGCAATGACGACTGCAACCTTGATATGTATCTTTACCGAGTCCCTCGTCCCGTATCTCTCTGTTCTGCTACATGCATTACGAGGCACTGGCTCCAGCAGTTCGGATATGCCAATTGCTAACCCCGACCTCCGACCACGTTCTACGTGGCGGCCGCTGGGAAAGAAGACGTTCTACGTCTCCCGCGGTAGTCGAGGGGCGGCGCTAGTTGACCGGCCTCAGAGCTCTTGTAAATATAAACCCCCGCTTTAAGTCGAGAGAGAAGCCGCTGTGGGGATAGCGTAATTGGTTAACGCACCGCACCGGTTATGCGGAGATGTGGGTTCGAGTCCCGCTCCCGGAAAACGGCGGATTTTTTCTCGACTTATATTTTCGCTTATTTATCAATGAATCAAAGAAACGTGACAAGCACACGTCATTCGGCCCTATTATATATTTCGAAAAAAAAAAAAAAAAAAAGCCGAATAGCACTGGCAATGACGACTGCAACCTTGATATGTATCTTTACCGAGTCCCTCGTCCCGTATCTCTCTGTTCTGCTACATGCATTACGAGGCACTGGCTCCAGCAGTTCGGATATGCCAATTGCTAACCCCGACCTCCGACCACGTTCTACGTGGCGGCCGCTGGGAAAGAAGACGTTCTACGTCTCCCGCGGTAGTCGAGGGGCGGCGCTAGTTGACCGGCCTCAGAGCTCTTGTAAATATAAACCCCCGCTTTAAGTCGAGAGAGAAGCCGCTGTGGGGATAGCGTAATTGGTTAACGCACCGCACCGGTTATGCGGAGATGTGGGTTCGAGTCCCGCTCCCGGAAAACGGCGGATTTTTTCTCGACTTATATTTTCGCTTATTTATCAATGAATCAAAGAAACGTGACAAGCACACGTCATTCGGCCCTATTATATATTTCGAAAAAAAAAAAAAAAAAAAAAAAAAAAAAAAGCCGAATAGCACTGGCAATGACGACTGCAACCTTGATATGTATCTTTACCGAGTCCCTCGTCCCGTATCTCTCTGTTCTGCTACATGCATTACGAGGCACTGGCTCCAGCAGTTCGGATATGCCAATTGCTAACCCCGACCTCCGACCACGTTCTACGTGGCGGCCGCTGGGAAAGAAGACGTTCTACGTCTCCCGCGGTAGTCGAGGGGCGGCGCTAGTTGACCGGCCTCAGAGCTCTTGTAAATATAAACCCCCGCTTTAAGTCGAGAGAGAAGCCGCTGTGGGGATAGCGTAATTGGTTAACGCACCGCACCGGTTATGCGGAGATGTGGGTTCGAGTCCCGCTCCCGGAAAACGGCGGATTTTTTCTCGACTTATATTTTCGCTTATTTATCAATGAATCAAAGAAACGTGACAAGCACACGTCATTCGGCCCTATTATATATTTCGAAAAAAAAAAAAAAAAAGCCGAATAGCACTGGCAATGACGACTGCAACCTTGATATGTATCTTTACCGAGTCCCTCGTCCCGTATCTCTCTGTTCTGCTACATGCATTACGAGGCACTGGCTCCAGCAGTTCGGATATGCCAATTGCTAACCCCGACCTCCGACCACGTTCTACGTGGCGGCCGCTGGGAAAGAAGACGTTCTACGTCTCCCGCGGTAGTCGAGGGGCGGCGCTAGTTGACCGGCCTCAGAGCTCTTGTAAATATAAACCCCCGCTTTAAGTCGAGAGAGAAGCCGCTGTGGGGATAGCGTAATTGGTTAACGCACCGCACCGGTTATGCGGAGATGTGGGTTCGAGTCCCGCTCCCGGAAAACGGCGGATTTTTTCTCGACTTATATTTTCGCTTATTTATCAATGAATCAAAGAAACGTGACAAGCACACGTCATTCGGCCCTATTATATATTTCGAAAAAAAAAAAAAAAAAAGCCGAATAGCACTGGCAATGACGACTGCAACCTTGATATGTATCTTTACCGAGTCCCTCGTCCCGTATCTCTCTGTTCTGCTACATGCATTACGAGGCACTGGCTCCAGCAGTTCGGATATGCCAATTGCTAACCCCGACCTCCGACCACGTTCTACGTGGCGGCCGCTGGGAAAGAAGACGTTCTACGTCTCCCGCGGTAGTCGAGGGGCGGCGCTAGTTGACCGGCCTCAGAGCTCTTGTAAATATAAACCCCCGCTTTAAGTCGAGAGAGAAGCCGCTGTGGGGATAGCGTAATTGGTTAACGCACCGCACCGGTTATGCGGAGATGTGGGTTCGAGTCCCGCTCCCGGAAAACGGCGGATTTTTTCTCGACTTATATTTTCGCTTATTTATCAATGAATCAAAGAAACGTGACAAGCACACGTCATTCGGCCCTATTATATATTTCGAAAAAAAAAAAAAAAAGCCGAATAGCACTGGCAATGACGACTGCAACCTTGATATGTATCTTTACCGAGTCCCTCGTCCCGTATCTCTCTGTTCTGCTACATGCATTACGAGGCACTGGCTCCAGCAGTTCGGATATGCCAATTGCTAACCCCGACCTCCGACCACGTTCTACGTGGCGGCCGCTGGGAAAGAAGACGTTCTACGTCTCCCGCGGTAGTCGAGGGGCGGCGCTAGTTGACCGGCCTCAGAGCTCTTGTAAATATAAACCCCCGCTTTAAGTCGAGAGAGAAGCCGCTGTGGGGATAGCGTAATTGGTTAACGCACCGCACCGGTTATGCGGAGATGTGGGTTCGAGTCCCGCTCCCGGAAAACGGCGGATTTTTTCTCGACTTATATTTTCGCTTATTTATCAATGAATCAAAGAAACGTGACAAGCACACGTCATTCGGCCCTATTATATATTTCGAAAAAAAAAAAAAAAAAAAAAGCCGAATAGCACTGGCAATGACGACTGCAACCTTGATATGTATCTTTACCGAGTCCCTCGTCCCGTATCTCTCTGTTCTGCTACATGCATTACGAGGCACTGGCTCCAGCAGTTCGGATATGCCAATTGCTAACCCCGACCTCCGACCACGTTCTACGTGGCGGCCGCTGGGAAAGAAGACGTTCTACGTCTCCCGCGGTAGTCGAGGGGCGGCGCTAGTTGACCGGCCTCAGAGCTCTTGTAAATATAAACCCCCGCTTTAAGTCGAGAGAGAAGCCGCTGTGGGGATAGCGTAATTGGTTAACGCACCGCACCGGTTATGCGGAGATGTGGGTTCGAGTCCCGCTCCCGGAAAACGGCGGATTTTTTCTCGACTTATATTTTCGCTTATTTATCAATGAATCAAAGAAACGTGACAAGCACACGTCATTCGGCCCTATTATATATTTCGAAAAAAAAAAAAAAGCCGAATAGCACTGGCAATGACGACTGCAACCTTGATATGTATCTTTACCGAGTCCCTCGTCCCGTATCTCTCTGTTCTGCTATATATATATATATATATATATATATATATAAGATTAGTAGAGACAGAGACAAACGAGAAAGACTTAGAAAATAAAAATAAGTTTACTGACGTTTACTGACTGGTACTCTGAAGAAAGGGATTCCTCTCCCTGAAACGTCAGTACACTTATTTTTATTTTCTAAGTCTTTCTCGTTTGTCTCTGTTTCTACTAATCTTATTTTTTTCGCGCTCTGTGTGAGTTTTTATCTTTTCAGTCTATATATATATATATATATATATATATATATATATATATATATATATATATATATATGCACGAGAGAGTAGACGCACTATGAAAACGATGATTGAACTAACGTTTCGACCGGGGTCTCGTTTTCGCCAGAGTAAAAAAGTTGTTTACTCTGCCGAAGACCGGACCCCGGTCGAAACGTTAGTTCAATCATCGTTTTCATACGTGTGTCTACTCTCTCGTGCATTTTTGAAACCAAATCCCGGATCTTATTCTTCGCTGTATATATATATATATATATATATATATATATATATATATATATATATATATATATATATATATATATATACAAGCATTGAGTAGGTGTTCTGCAGCTGGGCTTATCCATTAAACATAATGGGGAGTACAGGAAGGGAGGGTGGCGGGAAATGACCATACGAAAATGAAACCCTACAATCCTGTTCCTGCCAGAACAATTAGTCCTAACGATGTAAGCCACCGTGGATATGTAATGGACGCTGCGTGGCACCCGTCCTCGAAATCATAATGTTCATAACCATTTAAGCTTCGACAGAATCGCCGTGACGAGTAATGAGTACACATGCCGACGCGCACGACGTATCCCTGACAACTGGGCCGAAAGGGCAGAACGCATTTAAATATTTATCGAGAGATCCTGCAACATATAACGCAAACACACGCTTACTTCGAACCAGCAAGAAATAGAAGACGAAAGGTACCTATATTAACTAAGGAGCAAACTAGTGCAGACATCAGCTCGCCCAAAGAGGTCGAGCTGTGTGACGGGTGTGGCTGCTTGCGCATCAAAAAGCTAATTTGCGGACTAGGCGCCGACAGGCTAATAAGGAAAGCGCTTGAGGCAGCTGAAATTAAAACCCGCCGCGACGGGCCATGTGTAAACGCAGTGCCTGCAGAAGAATACGAATTCTGAGGTGAAAGGTATGGGAGGTCCAACTTTACGGAGCGGCGAGGACCTCTTATAGCGTTTTTTTTTTAGTTTTAATTGTCCGTGCCGCTTGACCCAAAAAAGGGATCGCCTTTTTTATTTTCTGGCGCCTTTTTGTCGGCAAGGCCGCTGCGGCGCAGGCGTGGTGTTAAAGCTTGTATCATTAATGAACCCAAAGAGCATGTTCGCGCTTGCCCTGTCCTGTGTCACTCTTGGTCTTGCGTCTGTGCTTTTTACCGTCTTTTTTTGTGTTTCTCAATGTATCCGTGGGCAGTTTACATGCGTGCATGTGCATGCATATATTGAACAGGTGCGATTCGGGTGGCGTCACGGAAATTTGAGAAGTTTCCCCACAGATCCAACGTTGATTGATTGATTGTAGGGTTTAACGCACCGACGCAACGCAGGCGATGAGGCGCATCGTAGTGGAGGGTTTCGGATTAATTTTGACCACCTGGGGATTTTTAACGTGCACCGAAGTCTCGTACACACGGGCGATTTTGGCTTGTAGCCTCCATCAGAAAAGCTGCCGCAGCGCCAGGGAATCGAACCCGCGTCTTCGTGCTCAGCAGCACAACGCCTTGGCCACTGAGCCACCGCGGCGGGTAGTACGTACTCAACGTTGCTAACGTGAGCCCGCCCATACAGCAAGTTACTTCCAGTCGGACCCCAAACATTAGTAGCTACACTTGTCCTTTCCGGGTGTCGGTGAAAAGGGGCTTACTTCGAAGAATGAATGAACTGCGAGTAGACGCTTATTAGGTGTGACTGGGAGCGGCACTGTAATGACGTCGGATTGGGCGTGGCCTGCTGACTGTTTACTCCTTGCGGAGATGCACTCCTTAAAATTGTTTATCCTGCACACAGCTGCAAACACGTTTTTCTCGATATTCACAGCGCATAACGGATAGGACACAGTGAAGCAACACAGGACAAGCGCTGAGTGAGTGGTCGCCCTGTGTTCCTGCTTCGTTTGCATTGTGTGTTTCGCGCTGAGAAGATCGTCTGTTTTCAGCGTTACTACAATACATGTTTTCCGCTAAATGAAAGTGTTGTGAGTGTAAGGTTTTCATTTATTTCGTTTTGCCTTTCGCAGTTCCGTTCGAAAGCGCTATGGCAAACGAGACATTTCGCTGATATCCACTCGCCCAACATTGGGCCTTGGTTGAAACGATAGTTACAGTTGCGGTTTATCTCCTATGCTCGTAACAACCCGAGGAATGGTCGGCAGTGGTCTCGTTAGTGTTGCATCATGGCCGCCATTTGTGCAGTCCGTTTTACCCAACCGGCCCAACTGCTTCCGCTCCTTGATAGCCAGAGCCAATATTAATTATTCCTAGGCACTCTGGCTAATCAGGTGAAGGAAGCGGTTTGGCCGATTCGGTAAAATCAGACCGGGTGATCACTTGCCGATACGAAACGACAGCAGCTTGGATTATTGTACTGGATGGGAGCGATCTGTCTTGATATTTACCCAACCGGCCAAACTGCTTCCGCTCACTGACTAAGCAGCGTCACTAACAATAATTAACGGTGACTGTGGCTAGTCAGTGAGCGGAAGTGATTCTGCCGGTTGGGTAAAATCAATGCAAATAACGGTCTGAAGTATGTTTCATCAGGGCAACAGTGGGAGGGAGCAGTCATAGTTAATTTCACCCTACCGGTGACATCGTTTCTGCGCACTGACGTGTCAGAGTCACTATTAATTACTGTTAGTGACTCTGGCTAGTCAATGAGAGGACGAGGTTGGCCACGTTGGGCGAAATCAACTCTGACTGCACCCATGGTGGCCATGATGCAACACTACCGAGACCATTGCCGGAATGGTCGAGATGGCCGCAGTGTTGGTTAAAGGGCCCAACCGTGGTTCGTTTTGTGACTGCGCATGCGCGGAAACAGAGCTGGAACACCGAGTGGCAACGAGACAGAACTGCACATTGTTTGCGAGCGTTCTTTTTCAATCCGCGGTGGGTAGCGATTTTAACGCTGAGAGCACTGTAAAATAGGTCACCACGTCAATTTAAAAACACAAGGCTAATCTGTATTCATACATGAATAAAATTCCTGCTTGAAGGGAGGGGGGGGGGGGCGTTTTATCGACAAAGTATGCCTTTTTCTTTATTTCGTGTCCGTCTTTGTACTAGTCCCTAGCGTACTCCCCTCCACCGGTTTTTGACCTATCTGCTACCTACTAACTAATCTTCTTCAAACAATATTTAAGCAAATCACTCTCGCCGCGTTGAAGCCTTATGTTGAATAATTTGATTTAATTTACGTTTTATAAGGCTTTTTCAAACCTCGTGGAATGAGCATTTCGTATTCGTTATGCTGTTCACCTTCGTCAGAAGACAGCGGCTCTTGCCCGACCTTTGTTTCGCGGCGGCATGGCGACTTGGCCAGGCTCAGGGAAACCTAATGACGTTGAAACGTTAGCCATCGGGGGTTGTTATTCCGCTCGTGAATGCTCTTTCTTGTCTGTGCTTGGCAGGAAAAAAAAGCCCTGTACGTGTTATGCCACACACACGCGCACGGAAAAGAGACTCGCAAAGTGGTTGAAGTTCAAATAGGAGCGAAAATTCGCTTGGCTTTGAGTCGCGGCATGGGGAAAGGCCGCTATTTCATTTAGACATCCCAAGGGTATTCACTGCGCTCTTAAATACGGCAGAGGACTAAATGGCGCATTTCATGATCCTGCGCGGTAAGCTAATTAAAGGAACGGTAAATAGTTTAGCGGCGATTGCCTTTAATGGCTTTTCCCCTGTTTTTTTTTTTTTTTAACTTTATAGCCGGGTAATATCGGACGAGAGCGCTGGGGAAAACCTCACTTACGCAGCGCGTGGTGTTTTGTGTTGCTTAGTTGTATTTCACTTCTCGTCCATACCAGCTCATAGGAAGAGTTTAGAGAGACTATAAAGCGTAAAATAACTTTGGCCTATTATGGTAGGTACGACCATGAATGCAAATATGCCATTCGCAGCAGCAGCAGCTGCTGATTTACGCTGAAAAAGTGTAAAGTGTGGAAACATGTATCGCCGCCCTTTTACACATCACCAGGCTTCATTTTGTGTCGTCACGAATATGAAACAGAGTGGTGCAGAATTAGTTGAGATTGCTCAAGAATTTTTCTGACACTTCGAGATTTCGGCGCACGTTAAAGATCCCTAGGTAGTCAAAATTAATCCGGAGCCCTCCACTACGGCGCCTCATCGTCCGTAAAGCGTCGGGGCGTTCAACCCCACAATCAATCAATCAATCAATCAATCAATCAATCAATCAATCAATCAATCAATCAATCAATCAATCAATCAATCAATCAATCAATCAATCAATCAATCAATCAATCAGACACCGATAAAGATCGCCTACTTATTAAAATACTATCGTGGGCTTCCAGCGCGAACTAATGGTGGTAAAAATCCAGCATTAAGTCAGTTTGGGGTGATAGCGCGGCAAACGAATGCCAACCACGCAAAATAAGGCAGAAAGCCACATGTTTCAGAGGCCAATGCACTGACTGCCTGCACTCCCCCAAAATTCTTACGTGGTTAGTACGTAATTTGAAGCAGGTAATTTGAAGTAATTTCTTTCAATTAATAATTCCTGCCTGATGGCAGGAACCTGTCCCATCGAACGATCGCACAGTCAAGCACGACTTTGTGAGTTTCTAAAATGAAGAAGTGTCTTATGTGGTGTTCATGGTCACTTTAATAAATGAAAGCTCGCTGTTTTTATGGTGGTGGTCCATCGACGTGTTTTGAAAGAGCTGGCAGCGCAGCCCACCACCCTTTTTCCGCCTATTTAGAGCCAGAGTTGTAAATGGTTTATTAAGGGGGGAGTTTCTCTCGGCACATGGCACCCAGCGTCTGTCTGTCGCGAATTGTCCGTCTAATAAAACCTATCGACGCATCCTCGTCGTCATGTGCCAACCGCTGTGTGCGCTTACGTTCGAACGTAGTCAAATAAACATTCTGGATATTTTTTTGGCGATTTCCGGGCTTCGGAGAAAACAACACATGCTCGTTCGTCTGCCAAATACAGTTCACACTGTAAAAAAATACAATCAAAAGCAGACGGGCTCTAAGTTGCTTTGATGTCAGATATTCCAGCCATGAAGAGTTTTACCATGAAACGTTATCGACTATAATGGCATGCAGTAAGGAAGGGAAGGCGCAAGCAACTGAACGAATTCTATGCGCGGGGCAAAAAACACTGAAGCTTAGCGGGAGAAAGAGACTGAAATCAAAGTGGAACTTAAGCCGACGTGGATTCGAAAACAACAGTGCGTTAGACGAGACAGAGAACGAAGGCCACAAACACTTGCGCTGCTCCGTGTCTCCTTCTGTTTCTGTTGTTTTCACTTCCAAGTTCCATCTACCAACGTACCCAAGTTTCAACTCTTTCGAGATAACCAGGCAGTGGCGGCAATTCAGAAACGCATGCCGATACATCATTTATATTTTTAAGTTCCACAGTCGGCGAAAAGAGCAGTACTGTCAGAATGTAAATCCGACGACTTCGGGAGGAGCCCTTTGACTAGAAAGTTCTCGAATGCGTATTCCATCGCGGGGTAACGCGGAATGGGCGTGGCGTCCTCGTGCAGTTTTCTAGTGCACAGAACTGGGCCTGACTAACGGAATCGCCGCAGGAGAGTGTCCCATGCGTAAGCCTAAAGTTTAACAGAAAACCAAACCTGACCGGTTTTGTAAACTGGGGACGACGGAGAGATGCGAGGTCTGGTTTGGCAGGCGGGCATAAGTTAGTATCGGCTAGGCAGAGGTGATCGGTACAGAGTGGCACAATGCTTGGCTGCACATCGAACATATGTCAAGGCCTGTCTGGCACATGTCGCCTCAGTCCACCGAGGCGTAGTGGAGCAGTGGAACGCAGGATGACGCTTATGATTTAAAAAATACTAACGATGGCTAAGTTTCTTCGGGATCCGACAAGCAAGAAATTTTATTTTTTATGCCTTCCAAACAACGGTGAAAGTGTTCCGAACTGAGTCCTTGTCATGCTTATCATAACAGTCAACATAGTCGTCTAAAAATGTCACAAAGAGAAATATGGCGTCATCTAATATAACCTTCCGAGTTGAATATAATGCGTATATGTTTGTAAGTACATATACGGGTACATAGCAGTGTATAAGTTACTTGGTGTTGTTAATATAGGGGCAGGTAACAATCGCATTAAAAACAAAATTAGTTTATTCCGCGAAGCCCCGCTCCTTGCAAGGTAGTAGAGCAAAGACGATTTCTGCGTATACCTTTCTAAAAGAAAAACAAATTGCGGGGATAATTCGTTCAGCATTGTTGGACTTGGGAGAATTACTCGCTGTTACCTCGCAGGCATCCACAGGTAAGGATTCTGGGATCCTTACCAAAAATAAATCCTGTAGTGCGTGCGTGCGTGCGTGTGTGTGTGTGTGTGTGTGTGTGCATGTATGTCTGCGCGTGCGCGCGTGTGTATAAGTGTTTGCGTGCAAGTGTGTGTGTTCATGGGTCAATGTGTGCGCGCGTGTAGATATGTGTGTGTGTGGGGGGGGGGTGCAATGTGTACCCTAACGGCAGCCATTGTGCCGTATCCGTGCACACTTGTTACAAGATAAAAGAAAGCCAGACAGCCATGTAGGCCTGGGAAATAAGTGAAATAATGCTGTACTGTGAAAATATTACCGCCTTTTTTTTACATTACGGAAGCAAATATTTGTCGGATAACCAGAATTATAATAGCCTTGCGAAGCTACAGGCCTATTCTCACCATCACCACTCTCTTCAGTTTGGGCTGTGTGCAGATTCCGCCGTGACACGATGAGAAGCTGAAAATATTCAGGACGCGTCAAGGTTAAACGCGACCGTGGAGTAATAAGAGGCATGTCATTGAACAGCGTGCCGTTAAAAGAAACGATTGTGAATGTAAGCAGTTTTACATGGACTTGAGAACTGCTTTAAAGGGACACTGAAGTGATATGTAAACATTGCGGGATTACTTGCGCAAATTGTAGTCCGGGGTCCCCAGGCCATGTTACGACCACTCTGGGCGCGTTTACGCGCTTTTATTTAGTAGAAAACTTAATTCGAAAATGCTGTCCTCCTCTCTTTACGCTCGCCCATTTTCTGCGGCGTTTTCGTGTGACGTCGAGAGGAGCCGAGCTCGCAATTGGCTGAGCTATCTGCACGGCTCCCCGGCCTTCAGACAGAGTCAGTCGGCCCAGCGTTTCGTCCGCCGGACGCCGACGGGTCGTCGCAATTCGTT
This sequence comes from Haemaphysalis longicornis, assembly GCF_048455015.1. Lineage (NCBI taxonomy): Eukaryota > Metazoa > Arthropoda > Arachnida > Ixodida > Ixodidae > Haemaphysalis > Haemaphysalis longicornis. The sequence goes on from NW_027526460.1 coordinate 137,989,937, forward strand.
CGCTCAGTTGAAACGAAGCCAGGGCCAGGACACGTTTGTGAATGGAAGAATGGGCCTTTCTTTACTTGGTTAATTTGTACACTGTATCTAGCTCCAAGTCAAGGTCGCTTCACACAAGCGCTGCGCAAACGCACATGCGACGCTTCGCTGACTGGTACGCCCGTAGGAAAATATAAGACCTCTTGAAGGCGGGAGAAGAATCAGCGAAGTCAATATAGGTACTAAGGAAATAAAATCATCTGATATTTTTACCGTACAGCGTAAAAATAGGGTGCGGGAAGCACTTTTTTGCGCTGGGCGAACAAGCACAGCGGTCAGCAGCACGACTACGCATCTGCGAACGCTTTTCCGTCTACGAAATGCAATTGTTAGATGTGAGCTATTGCGGAAACTCGGGGGACGCTTACTGCACGAGCACAATACAACAAATAGTCACCTAAGCTGCTTGAAATGCCAAAACTAAATAAAAATGTAAACTTGTTGTACAATATATACCTTATATTACCATGGTTGGCGCATCCCGTCTCGTAGCCGAGTTCCTTTGTCTCGCAGCCATGTTTTAACTGGAAGCGTTTGCGAATGAAGCTTAAAGAAAAACGTTTTAGCATTTGGCGGCACGCACATACGCTTGACACGGTCTAAAACATTATTCGTATGGTCCCGCAAGTATGGCTGGCGATAAAGAGGCACGGGGAATAGATTATGAATTAAAGTGTTCGTCATAGCTGTCCTTGAAAGACTAAACAGGTACTCCAGAGAAAATGTCGATCCCTTGGTCAGACAATTGCCGCTTGTGCAACTAACCAGAAACTATTGACCACTGTTTTGTGCTGTGCCGTGACGCGGTGTTTTTCTGGGACGTTTTGCAACGGACACTAAAAAAGGACATTGACATCACCCCATACACCATTCGCTTCTTGCCATTTGAGGACGTTAATCGGGTGCCGTATGACGTTTTTGTGCTCCTAGGTTTGTTTAGCTTGTGGAAGTGCCGCATGACTGATCGGCATGCTGAACCCCCTAGGCCGACCAAGGTCATTTTTCGGGAACAGGCGGCGTTGGTACGGAGCGTTTACGTCGCGCAGAGTGATCCACCAGAGTGGCTGCATCTTTTGGATGCGTGCGTTTGCTTGCCTGAGTTTTGAATTGGTGCCGACCTTTGTTAGACTGACGGGCTTACCCTTTTCTGTCTGTTAGTGTTTATATTGTGTGTCAATTGTCTTGGCTGACTTCTCTCTAAAATTTCCATGTATTAAAGAAAAAAAAAAAAAGTCTCGTAGCCGAGTTGTCTAAGGCTGCAGGTATGTCGCCGCCAAGTGTTTTGCAAGTCACGAGTTCGAGGCCCCGCGGGTACGTGCTTTTTTTTTTTTTTTTGTAAGTTAACTTTTTTGTTTTCTGCCGATGATTTCTACATTGAGTTCACCTTTGTTTGGGCCGCAACGTTCATGGCTCCACGAACTAGTTCACAGAACGCGCGCAGGCTGGCACTGGCGCGCTAGCGAGTTCTCGTTGGCGTGCTGTCCATAAGCACCGACTGCTTGCGGGCAGTGGGCACAGGCCAGAATGAACAGACCCTTGGCCTGGTGGCCTGGTGCGAACACGCATTTTACGGTACAGGCATGAGTGAGGCAAGCTCCAAATAGGGGGGGGGGGGGGGCGGGGAAGCGCATGACATTTGTGCGTTTGCGGGCACGCGGAGGGCGTCCATGCACTGCGTAGGCCTCGGCTAGTGAATGCTACGATTCCAAGCCGTCCTGGGAGGCTTATCTTTATGCATTTTTACAGCTGACAACATGGCAGAAGCGCGGTACGATGATTACTGAGTTATTGAGAATGCCCATCCAACAACGCACAGGTTGTGTTTTACAGAACCGAAACGGAAACCTAAACTTGTTTGGTTGCTCACCTTGGGCATCGTCCAATCACGGTCCCGCTCCTTCCAACGTCACAGCTTTAGTTGGTGCGGCCGCCGCAAACCGCGCATGGTAGTTTTTCTTCTTTGGCGCTTTGTAAAATAATTACTGATTTGTCAACCGGATAAACGATGAAAAGTGGGCTAATTTGAGCTAGTCTACGCAGTGCAAGCAAAAACGGGAGCTTGACAAATTCACTTCAGTGTCCCTTTAATGCCAATAAAATTTGCTCGATGAAAGCCAAGGTAAAAGAAACGAATACAGATATGTTGGAAATACCACACCGCAAAAAATAGATTTTACGAAACCGGATTTTACGAATTAACCGATTTGTGAACACATTCGCATTCCCCGAGCAGTTGCCCAGTTACGAACTGGAAATAACGAAACAGACTTCGCCGCCAAACCCGATTTAACGAGGTATTCAGGGGGAAAACGTGCACAGACAAACAGGTGTTTCCAAATTTATGGCGTCTAGTATGTCTGACCGTGTGCTGTCAGCGTAGGAGCGGTACCCCACTGCCTCCACACTTCCAAAGGAGCTTGCACACTTCTACTTCCGAGGCTGTGTCGGGCTCCACAAGCCCGTAACACGAGAAGGAAGAGGCACCGCCCAGTTGGGAATAGCTATGTCGGCGCGACGAGGTGGCTGCAGATCAGAACTTCGAGGACTTGAAAACGCCTACGCAGACTTGGACACTGACACAACAGAAGTTCTCGACGGCGAGGAGATAGTGCAGCTTATTTCCGGCGCACAAAAAGAGTCTGAGGATGCGAACGATCCGGACACTGTCGAAGCTCCCCTGCCCACACCAAGCCAAGTGATGGACCCCGTCGACAATCTGAGGGCGGTTTCTTGGGGCACACGAGGATGGATGCCGAGGACGCTTTAATTTAACCGGCCAGCTACGAGAAGTGCGTGCTCACGCTGCTCACAAAGCGCGCGCAGGCGAAATTCACGAGCTTTTTCACTAGCCAGTAAATTTGTCGTTGTCTCGATTTTACGAAGTTAACGGTTTAACGAAATGATTTGCGAGTCCCGCTGTCTTCGTTAAATCGAGGTTCAACTGTATATAGAGCCTGAGACTAGAAGGGATGGTGTTCTGTGCTGCATTTCACAGTGCATGTTACTCACCAAGTTGGTTTTGTAAATTCAAAGCAAAGCGATGCGAAAGTCTAATAATTGCGCATCAAACTGTTCAAGCAAATTCTCCCATACCGGTAGATTAGTGCCGGGAATATGATTATGCCACTCGCTACAGCAGGCGTAGTTTATTACGCAGGAAATGCTGCATAAGTCAGAAGCATATTTATGTCCCATGCACTTTCCGCACCACGATTTGTAACACCACAAATCATGAACGGCGACATCGTTTTTATGAAAGAATGGAAAGGCATGGGGCATCTAGATTTCCATTAATTAAATCTGTCAATTTCCGCTTACCACAAAATTTTGAAGAGGCAAACCTTACCGAGTAAGCGTTACAAAGCGGACTGCCTCACTTCCACAGGCTTTGGTTTAGTTTAGAGTTCGGTGAAATGTTTTACCTTTTGGCCCAAGCGCCGCCAAAAGTGGTATTTGGGCTGAACGGGGGTCGAATCCGAGTGTATAACAACGCATATAGGGTGTCTCCTAACTATCATGTAGCAAGATTTAAAAAAAAAGAGCCATGGCGTTACTCAAACTATACGTAGTGCATAATGTTTCCAGTACGGTGGAGTAGCGGCCAGTAACTTTTTTTTAGGAGATTTAATTAGGTAGTTGTTTTAGTTACCTAACCTGACAAGTATTAAGGTGTCAATGAGGCACTTGTAGGTACCCACAAAGGACATTTATTGAGGTATTTTCAGGGACGTACTAATTGCGCACTAATTTTTTTGTGACTGATAAAGAAACCCCGCGAAATATGAAAAATGCCACGTGACGGTGCTCCCACCCGCTTCATAAACCAGCGCCCTCGAACAGGCTCCCTCTGAGTTAGCCAGAATAGAATAAAGGTAACAAAGAAAGAAGATACCGCTTTGAGTTTGTGCTGTATCTGCCACATGGGCATCGCGAAACTTTCTGCTGGTGCTCCTTCAAAGCCTTATCAAGTTGATGCGCTGTGTCTTCGAGCGTGTGACAGGCAAAGTAATTGCTTTCAATCAGGTTTTTTTGAGGGCGCTGCCTTATGATGATGGCGGGAGAGGCGTCACGTGGTATTTCCATATTTCGCGGGGTTTCCTTATCGGTCATAAAAATGACGCCGCAATTAGTACGTCGATGCAAATACCGCAGCTGTATGCGCCTTCTGGTACCTATAGGTGCTTCAATGGAACTTTTCTTATTAAAACAGTACTTATCGTCTTAGATAATTAATAGAAATCGCCTAATAAATCGTATTAACGAAAAAGTTTCAAGCGGCTTCTCCACCGCACTGGATACATTATGCCGTAGGTTTTCTTCCAGTAACGCCATTGCTCCTTATTAAAATCTTGGCGCATGATAGTCGGGACCACTCCGTGGTCGGGACACCCTCGATACTCAACGGGCAGCGGAAAAAGTCGGCGCTTATTAGCGCAAACGGCTAGCCTGGCTACCCGGGAAATATATTGATAGCAAAAAAAGCGGGTGTTTTCGCAGCCTCTGTCAGGCGGGGGCAGCGCATGGAAGGGGCGGGGCTTCACCGCCGAAGAATGGACAACCGAGCACGTTCGTAATGATCTATGGTTTACTAACAGCGCACACACAACAAGGACAAAGAAGGCAACAGCAGGAGCGCTGCTCGAGGGCCGTCGAGCCGGGAGGTCGTTCGGGAGGCCCTATTCTTTACTTCCTTGAGCTTCGCCATCGTCCCGAAATCCTCTTTTGATTGGCCATCAGTGGTGCCAGGCAGGCTATAGGCAATGAAAAAGGTATTTTCGGTGCCGTCTTGGCTTGGGGGCATCCAGGCAGTATCGAGTAAACGCCCGGGGCTCAGACTGAGCACTGTGTGACGTGGTCTTTGACGTCACGAAATGAAACAGAAAGAGGAGACAGAAATGCCAGCTTGAAGGATTTATTTCTAAGAAAGCAAGGCATTGTCGGCTGCCGCAGTAAAACGAGCAAACCTACGAAAGGTGCGATCTTTCAGCTAAGACATGGCCATTGTAAACAAGTCTCCCGTACTCGAGACAAAACGTATTTTTGATTTTAAGGACGAAGCCCCTTAGGGCCAAGCTTGTTTATCGTCTCCTGTCGTCGTCGTCGTCGTCGTAATCGTCGTCTCAGGTAGTCACGGTACTAAAACACAGGATATATCGTTTACGCCTCGTGACCCGCCGCGGTGGCTCAGTGGCTAAGGCATTACGCTGCTGAGCACGAGGTCGCGGGTTCGATTCCAGGCCGCGGCGGCCGCTTTTCTGATGGAGGCGAAAAGCAAAAATGCCCGTGTGCTCGATATTCCGGCGCACGTTAAAGATCCCCAGGTGGGCAAAATTAATCCGGAGCCCTTCACAACGGCGCGCCTCATCGCCTGCGTTGCGTCGGCGCGTTAAACCCTACAATCAATGAAATCGTTTACGCCTCGCGCTAAAACGTAACGCGTACTAAAAAATACCGGGACACTCGTTTACGCATCGCGCTGGAGAGCTTCGTGCTTCAAAGGCAAGATACTTTTACAGCAAAGCTTTATACTTCTACCTCCCAACGGTTTCACTTCGTTGACAAAAACGCCAAGGCGCTAAGAATACACCTATACACTGCATGCTTCGCCCCTCCCCAGGTTTCACGTAAGTGGAGATGGCCCGTGACTTTTTAAATAAACATTCATGGTCAGTGTCAGTTTTTAGGTGTTAAAACACGCACTTAGTCAGCATTGAGTATTTCTTAAGCATACCGCTGCACACTACAGGGATGCGAGCCATCTGTGAACCGAATAAGAAATGAGTGATTGGATAAAACACAGTGAGTAGCCAGACTATGTCTTGGGTCTGAGTTTAGGCTTGAGCTAGGTGCACACATCTTATAGAGGTGGACATCAGAATTACGCGGAAAGTTCTGTTTGCGGAGGGTAAACCGTCATCTGAAGTCGATAGTTTTATTTGAGCATGCCGTCTTCTATTTCTCTCCGTCCACCCATTCATCTATATATTCACCCATCCATCCATCCACGTAGTCTTCAAATCATCCATGCTTTCACTAATCCGTCCACGCATGCATCCACCTTCTCATCAATCAGTTTCCTCTCCCTCCCTCCCTCCCTCCCTCCCTCCCTCCCTCACTCACTCACTCACTCACTCACTCACTCACTCACTCACTCACTCACTCACTCACTCCCTCCCTCACTCACTCACTCACTCACTCACTCACTCACTCACTCACTCACTCACTCACTCACTCACTCACTCATCCCCTCATTCACTCGTCCCCTCACTCGTTCATCGCTCAAGCCTGCGAGCAACAGATGAGTGAACACGAATACTTTCGTTTAATGGCAAAATTCGTAAAATGGGGCTTTGTAACCTCTACATTCAACTCTTCAAAGATGTACAGCCTCGCAAATTTTTAATAATATAGCGGGAGCGACGACCGACGGGCATGTCAGCACCTTACCACGGTGTTCAGCCGCGAAATGGGCGAGAGTACGCGCACGCGCATAGGCCTATTTGCTGTGTGAGTGTCGTCTGCTACGCTGTTTCCTTGAGAGTGGTACACCCCCTGCCACTGCATCTGAATGACTTCGTTCACGAGAAACCGTAGTTATCCGAAGCGCATGCGCATATCAAATGCGCGTTTAATATTTCTTTCTGATCACTTTCCCCGCAGAGCGGAGGAGACGACGCTTCCACAACAGATAAGTTGTGCGCGTGCGCGTACTCTCGCCTATTTTGCCGGTGAACACTGTGATAAGGCGCTGACATACCTATCGGTCGTCGCTCCCGCTATATCATTAAAAATTTGGGAGGCTGTACATAAAGGCCCCACATCAGAACGCCCTTGGCGGTAACCACTTTGTCAGCCAAACTTTATTACTTGCCCGTTTAATTGGCAGCTTCATTCTGTAACTAGAAGTGTCGAAATTCGTGGTTCACTTTTACTTACCCTTCAAAACTGGAGTTTAGACGCCACGAAGTTACGGCTCATTTATAACGCATGCGACGATGGAGAGCGACCAATCGGCCCAGACAACGGGGGCTCGTGCATTACGGACCCGTGTGTTGTTCATTTGGGAGCTTCAATAATTCACAGGCCCACGGCAACTAAGCCGCCGGAGGCGGTAATCGAGGCCGTGCTTTAAAAGCATTCTAAATTAATGACCGCATATATATTGCAGTGCAGGCCCACACGGGTTGTAAAGTGCGGAATCGCTTCACCCCGAGGCCCACTTAGCTAAACGAGTGGGCAAACGGCTGAAATGGTGCGGTTATGGGTTGCGCACCGTTTTGACGATCTCGGGCTACGGACGCGACCATGACGGCGTCGCGTAAAAAAAGCTGCTTCAGACTCACGTCCGACTCTCACTCTGCTGCTCACTCGCCCCCCAAGGTTGCCCGCCCGAGGACGCAAATCGTGGAGCGAAGCCGGTTCGTTTGAGCGTGGCATTTCGGCGGAAGAGTGGCCGTTTTCGTGCCGTTGCCGGTTGGCCCTGACCACGGCCTGTGTTTGCGCGGTCCGGGACGTGCCGGGTGACCCCTGGCGATCGATGTTGGCAAACGTGCGACCAGGGGCCAGCCGGAAATGAGCGGGTTGCGCTGGTGGCCGTGACGACGACGGCCCGCTGCTCGCGCCGTGGGCCCGTTCACGCGCCCGCCTATACTTCCCGGATCGTGCGCAGAGCCTGGCTCGAAGTGATTCATCTTACTCTCACGGACAACTTTCTTTGTGAATGAAGGAAGCCTGCCGGAACATATCTTTTGAAGCCTGTGTCATTCCTCCAAGCAATGTGCGTTGCTTGTGTTTTGTTTTGTTTTCACTTTCTATGAAAGGGCGGCACACTGTAGAACCTATTTTCCAAAACAAAAGAGCTTGAAGTAAAATAGAAAAGTCAGCCTGTTTTCTTTTAATTCGTACCCAGTTCTTGTCTTGTTTTGTGAGACATTGTATACATTGGTTCCTTAAGACAACCCCGAAATTAAATTGCGGCTCCCAATTCTAAACAATATTCAACGGCAGAATAAACATAACGAAGCACGCGCTGGAAATGGAGTTCTGAATATTGCAGATTTTGTGCATGTCTCTGGTGCAGTTTCTCCATCATGCCTGGCTGGGTCGTTTTGTCGGAAGGCACTTTTTGGTGAAAACCACAGGCATGACCTTTCATGCCGCTTTTGGCCTGAGTTCACTCATATTGAGTAATGCAGGAAATAGGGAGGGAAATTAAGGAGAGACAGCAAATATACCAAACTGACGAGAGGCAATGTTTCTGCACGAACACATTTGACGAGCTTTCAAAGGCTTCTTTCGCGCCTAGTTGCGTCACTTTTTGTGCGCCACGCCTGACATACCGGTGAGAACTTGTATGGAGACATCGTTAGCTGGCCTACGGCACAACACCGTCCACCAAGAACAACAACAACAAAAAAATGGCCGCGTATCTGCTCCTTTCGTTGCAAATGTCGTCAAAATACGATAGTCTTTGTAGACATTTGCCAAAGAAATGCCCTCCCCCCTTTGCTTTCCCGCTCACCTTTCATGCTGTTCCTGTACCGTCGCGCTCATCCCAAGGTAAACACACTAAAAGTTTGCGCAAGGCGATTTGAATTTACCGCGTTCCACTGCTACAGGCCGGGTTCCTCTTTGCCAGCGCTGCAGTACGGCGGAGACGCGCGTGAATGGAGGCGGCCGACTACAAGGTTTCTAGAACTGCGTGGCCGCGCTCCACGTGCATTCCAAGCAGAACGTGTAACCTAGCTAGTGGAACCTTTCGTTGCTGTTGCCGCGTAATTTTTCATATGCCGCCAGGAGGCGGCGGTGTTTTTCAGTAGATGTAGAATATAATTTTTGTTATCGAAAAACCAAGCAATCATGAATTTTTTTAGTAAAGGAACACTGTCCATATCCCTGTTGTACTAATTTCCTGTCTTATATTAGCGTAATGTCTTGGTATTGTTCAACAAAGTTGACAAGTGTGAACATATAAACCAGGCTTAGACGTTTACATTTGGCTGTGAGTATATAAGACTATTGCGCAGTTAGCAGTTTACTTTGGCCGGGTGGCTGAATCGAGTTACACACAGACAGACGGATAGACAGACAGACAGACAGACAGACATACAGACAGACCAAAATTTCTGGGTTTAAGTAGCCCAAGAAAGGCTATCGTATTTAAAATGAACGCGCGGGCCAGTCGTTGCCGGGCAACAGCTTAATTGGTTGTCAATGGAGATACTTGCCGGTAAACTGGTGGCTCCGAAACTTCGTAGCCGAAAAATAAAACGACGTCAGTGCACCCAACGTGAATGTCGTATCTCTCGAAACTGTTTATGAGGCGACGTTTTTTGCAATGAATAAAGACCAATCAGAATAGCCTGAATGGCTTCAGTGATAGCGCAAGAACGTGCTCTTCGCCGCGTAGAAGTTTAGTTAATAATAAATTCATTATTCGTTTTATTTCTGTCGCCAAGTTCACTGGCAGGACAGCACGCATCGAAACACAACGGCATGAGAACAGCGCAGTGACAAAACATGGAAACGTCAAAACAGCGCCGTGACAAAGCGCAACAGCGATAAAAAGTGTACGAAACGAAACGACAACGAAACAACACGGCGACAAAACAGCAAAATGTAGCAGCAAAGCAATGAAACACCACCGCGGGCTGCTTTTACACTGCTATGCACCAAACTACGCTTGCCCGACAGAGAATAGTTAGCTTCAGATTCCAGCATGGCACCCTCTTTTCTGTGTTCTATATGGAATATCGAGGATTAACCGGCAACCAAATGAACAGTGTTCGCCTCCATATTTGTTTGGAGATTTCTTTTTTAAGTAGTCTAGTAGCGGCGAAATAGTATTGCAAATGAAGGACACGTGAACGGGAATTTTGTAATCGTTTTGTGATGTGTCTAATAAGTGCCTTACCCTTTAAATTTCGTTCTTTGTGTAAATTATAGTTACAAGGAAGACTACCACTTCGGCATCCAAAAATATCGCATTTAGGGCGCTCGTTGCAATGGCATTTCGATGCATGTTTCTTCGCTACACCGTGATGTAAATACACCATTTTCCTTCAATATAACTTCTGGTATGCTGCAGTGAGGTGTCAGGCACAAAGAACTGGTTTAATAAAGTCCGCTAAACTCTCTGCATTACATGAGCGCTTAAACTGGAAGCTACAGAGGCCTTGCGTTGCCATTTCCGCATACGCCTCGAGCGGAATAAATTTCGTCCCATCACTTAGTTTTTAGGTTCTTGCCGGAACCAGAAGGAGCATGACATAAAACGTTTAGGAACGATGCGTTCAGTGCTTTCCAGAAATTAGGCTTACAACGTCAACCTTGAAACACCACGAAGCGTCATGCGTTGCATGCCATTTATTTGCGTGAGACACCACCCTAAGACACCTAAGACACCACCCGAACTAATGAACAAAAAAAAATTCTGGTCTAAATAATGAGCCGTGCACAGCACAAGCTAACGCTGAGCGCAGTTGAATATAGGCAGGGAACTACGGCAAAGACGACAACAACAACAACAACATCAACAACAAAAAACAACAAAAACGCAACGAGATGAGAGCAAGTAAATCGGGAATCGTCGCAACAGGCCCTGCTGTTATTTGGTTTTTCTTCAGTTATCATGATGCTGTACGTAAACCTCCTTTTGTCCAGCTTAAAGGGACCCTGCAACACGTTTGTAAACTTTTTTTTTGAAATCTTAAATGCTTGCAGAACATAGTCGCCCAACACACCCAGTACTTAGACTAGGGGGTAGGAAAGTACCCGAGCCAAAAATTACTGCTCTGTGCTCATCAGATAACTTCAAAACTCGCTCGAAAGATTCTTCTCTCTTTCCGGTCTTGAGGTTCTTCGACCACCCAAATTACGTCATTGGGGCCATGTAGCGGCTGTTGGCCGGTTTTCCTTCAGTTGCAGCAATGAACGCTTTTCGATAGAAACCTTAAAAATAAAGCCACAAAAATAAAGCAGAAATGGAAGGCGTATCTGGAGCGACGAGCAAATCACGCAGTGTCGCTCCGTGCTGGCGATAAGTGTAGCTTTCGCAGTTCTTTCAGACGCGAAGGAAAGAGGGAAAGCGTTTATCGAAAGTGTTCCAGGGTCCCTTCAAACATGTAATTGAATTAAAGGCAGTTGTTTTAATTTCTGTTTCACTCGCGGATGGAGAAAATTGAAGAAAACAACGATTGAATTTTTTATATGCGTATAACGCCAAAGCACGGAAAGTGGCCTAATAATAAACTAAAAGTGGCACCTCTAGAATAAGCAATTTTGAGTGGTTGAAAATACTGCTTTTTATTACAGTTCCAGTACGAGATAATGCACTCCATTTCGAGGTGCTTGTGTATTCATATATTCTAAGTTGCCCTTGAAGTGGCGCGGGAGGTTACTGCTTTGTTACCTTTTTTTGTGATGATAAGAAGCGCCCACCACGTTGAGTCTCTTTCAGCCGACCGGTGCTGCATACTATGCCCGCTTGGCAACAAAGAACGGGGAACATCAGAACGATGTGAAAAACTTGCTTTGCAATTCTAGACGTATGCTAAGGTCAAAAGGCAAACTGAACTCACCTAACTCGGTGCTTGCAGAATATAACAGACAAACCATTACGGGAGTCAGAACTGAACTAACGAATGGCAGAGCTACTTCGTTTAAGCGCCGTTGAACTATCCGACAATTTATACGGCGGCCATATGGGGAACAATCGTTTTGACAATCGTTTTGCTGAAGGTGCACGTTAAAAGTGGGGGAATCAACGAATACTGCGGAAGGACATTTAGTAAGAGCCAATTTTGAAAGAATAATATTTTACGGGCTTAAACGCACATACGGTAAAATGACTCCCGGCAAGATGCATTAGCGAATTCATGCTAAGCTTACCCGTTAAAATGGAAGATTCGGTTAGTTCTTCGATTATTAAAAAGAGTAAACGGTGCAGACCAACGAAACGTTAGAAGGAGAAGGAGAGTACGCACTGACACGACGCCGAACTACTGCACTGTGGCTGTCTGTTCGTAGTCTCCTCGTGCATCGTTGTGCTGCGCTGTTTACTCTTTTTAATGGCTTACCCGTTACCACCAGGAACACGAAAGAGTTTCGTTTCGTGTAAATTTAACATAGTATTTCCTTTTTCCTCTAACGACATTTCAGGCTTTTAAAACATTAGCGATGAAGTTGAGGTCTCACTCTCCACATTAATTATGAAAGGAAGAATTGGCAGTTTGATGAAATGTCGCTGAAAAGAAAGAAATTTCTCTTTTTCACACTCCGAGAAGGAATTTCACTTACTATTTTCGTATATCCGTAATAGCCGAACATCAGTCTAAGACCATGTAAAATTTATTGTTTGTCTTGTTACTCGTTAGGTGTGTGTTGCAGTCGGCCTAGTTTTGAACGACGTTCTTGGAGTGCAACAATATCGCAACCCTTTTTTAAAACCAAACCCGGAGGAAAGTAACGAAATACGCATAAAATAAAGAAACGTCGGAAGAAACGCTCGAAAAGCATTTTTGTTTGTTAACTTATTGTAAACACGCGAAGCGGCAAACAACTACTTCTGTATGCGGCCCACGGGAGCGCCTTGTTCTGACGCTGTGCTATTTCGTCGTCGTTCCCTTCTGTCGCGTGCTGTTTTGTCGTTTGCGGTTTTGTCGCCGCCCCTGCTTAAGAACGGTTTTTGTGCTTTTTTTATCCAAGCGACTCGTAGTTCATGAGAAAACAGTCGCCTACAACCGTTCCCACGAGCGGGTGATCACAATTTTGCGCTGCACGTGTTTCTGTTTTCATTACTGCTGGAATAATACGTGCAGAGTTGCAAGCGACTGGTTGCGAAAACCGGGAAATTGAAAAATCGCCGCTCGCCTGTAAAGGGTGCTTCACAACAAGCTTTCTTGTGCTGCGGTGAAGGTTAACAGGAGCGGTGCTGTTACTGGCGAGAAATTGGGCCGTCCTGCGCACGAAACGTAGGCACCGAAGTTCTGCCCTACAAAACAGTCACAACGAAACAAAAAACAAAACACAAAGTGTTTTTATTGGTACTGCGTGTACTTAGACTCGACAGGTGGGGGTGATAGCGCAAAAGTGTCGCATGGTTCTGAAATATGCGTCCAGGACTTGGCGAGGGTTATGCGAAATATCTCAGTTGCAGGCATAAAATGTCTTTAGCAACGCGCAACTTTTTTTCGATTTCTTGCGTGGGCCCTTTTACCGCATACCTGAAAAGCAAAACTGCCCTCCCACTGCTGTCAGTAGCCGCGATCGAAGTCAATGCCTGCGGGATTTGAAGAGGGATTTTTACTTACTTCGTCTCAACTCTTTTTCTGATAAAAATGATGCCTTTTCTATCCAACTTGTGTGTCAGATTGAAGTCAAGTTGTGGATATAGTTCATTGAAATATTAAATTTTGGCCGAACCTAAAGAAAACCGCCATAAAACGGCTTGTTGTTATAATCTGGAAGTTCATCTAGTGTAAAAAAAACTGTCTTAAGCTACAATCGCTCATGGAACACTTTTATGCAAGAGGTTGGCGGAAATAACGGCCAAAACCATCCCACTGGGGGACAAACGTGGATGAACAGCTGGTGTCCAGAAGGCACTACTGTTTCTGATCACGTAGTGAGAAAAATTACACCATCTTCCCGTAGAGGCATCCTGAGTAGTATGCGAAGCAGCCATGGGGTCGACTGAAGCGCCCATTAGTTTTCAGTTCGTCGTTTTCGTTGACGTTCAGCTTCGCGTGCCTTCGTTGTATCAGTAGCTCCTTGGCGTAGTTTGAATGAGTGAAGGACATAAGGCGCGTTCGTAGCTCATGCTCCTGTCTCGGTTTGTAGCGCAGTGGGAAGTGCGTCACGTACCTCCCGTTGCGGCCAGAGAGTCGTGGGATCGAAACCGGGCGCCGCCTTACTATTTATTTTTATAGTGGTCTGCGCTGACGTCAGCCCAAACAGTGACGGGGCTGAAGACACGCGCATGCGCAGTAGAGTGCGGACGGCGGACAACGACAACGAGGGAGGGAGGGAGGGACACAGCCCCGAGCATGAGATGCTTCGCATCTAAAAACAACAAAGCGCACAAAGCCAGTCGAACTAATGCGAAGCAACGCATGGCTCCCTCTGGAGAATTGTCCAATAACTAATAAATGTTGCACCGCTCACTACGCTTGAAATGCTGGCTTCTTGCTTGCTCTCTCGCTTGTCGAACCAGGCGGTTCGTGGACTTATTTTATGCACTCTACGGATTTCAGAGAAAAAACTCAACGGTCAATTTTTTCGTAGCACTGCAACCATCCAGTGACCGGGACTTCGTAGTTTTTCTTCGTAAGTCTACTCGCTACCCAGCAGTCGGGAGCCATCCAGAAGCAATGCACGACGTGTTCTTGTACAATCTCCGTAGCAACGATACGGTCAACGCGAAGTAATAATTTGCAGCGTCTTCGCATTTCACGAAATAAGCGGATGTTTTCAGGTCGTCACACTTTATCGTGCTTCCTCTCACGACTATGACCGTGGCATATTGAACCCGAAGCACGTATGATTCAACGTACAAACCACTCTTTCAGGGTACGCACTCCCATTAGAAAGGGAATGTCAGACGGATTCATAGAGCCGCTTTCGTTATTTGTAGCCGCCTTTATGGCGGAAAAAAGTGCGGAAGTACCTTTAAAACATCTAAAGCCTCCCAGGCGTCGAAGTAGCATCCCCAGCGCCTGGATGGTGCAAACGGGGACCATAAACGTTCTGCCCCAATGCGAGCCACCGTACTGCCGCCGCTCGCACTGACAAGATGGATGACCGTCCCGTGCGCAGCTGTAGTGAATAGCGTATGCTGAATTCGCCCCGTGCTTGTATATACATTGGAAAGGAGCATTAGCTTCGTGACCTTTGACATTCAGATGGTGGACGACTACATTCCGGGCGGCGAACGAAAATGAGAGCTTACCCGGGCGGCATTTTGGGCTGAGATGGCGCTCCTGCTCGGTTGAAACCATTTCATTTTGGCGCGCTGAATTCCAGAGAGCACACGGTCTCGACGAAAAGCCAGTAACATAAAAGTTGGTCTTTGAAATGCGTCATTTCGGTTGTTTTAATTTGCAGAGTTTGTGAGAGTGTTGAAACACCATTACTGTAGGCGTTTTGTTTTAGGATCAACCTTCAATTTCAATTGCAGGTATTTAAATAGCTACTGTTGACGGGAAAGTTGGTGTTCGAAATGATGACGGAACATCCATAAACGTACAACCGGCAGAGCAGTAGACAACGTGTTTTGTCGTTAAAGCTTTGGAAGCATTGCCGAAAAAAGTCCGGGGGTTTATAACCGCGGAAATATCCGTGGAGTCTCGGAGACAAAGAGGCACAAAAAGACACAGTCGTCTGCCCCTGCAAGATTGGGGAGGCGCCCCAGTTTTTTCACGTCATGGATCGTCGATTTCTCCGCAATGGAGAGGGAAAAGCGAACGGGGGCAGGGAGTAAGGACCGAAAATGGAGTGGAGGTGTGACAGTACTCGAACGTCATCATCATCTGGCGGCCTTTTAGGTTCTCTCAAAAATTATTTAAGATTCGTTGGTGGATCTTTAAAAATGCGTAAGCGTCGCATCCACCTCTCTCAGGAACTGGAGGCTCGGACCGATGCCGACGCCCTAATCCGCCTCACGGCGCCACTCGCACGCCTCTCGCACGTGGTGCCAACCGTGCTTTGTGTTCTAATCGTCTGAGTGGCCACGTCGGCTCGTTTTGGAGGTGACACCGGCTACCTGTCACTTCTTTTGTTGCCCGCGAGTATCAAAATTTTGTTGCCATCATTTCGTCTCCATCCTCTTTTACTGCATACTAGGCCTTTCAGTAACGCGCAATCCATTTTAAAACGCGTACAAGTTTTGTAGGGACGTGTGTGGATTCCGGACGACAGGTGCGTCAGGAAGCGAACGCAGCGCCGCTGCCGGCTCGATGCTCGGCTTGACGTCACCCCTCCCCGCTCGTGCTCTGTCGTTTTCCGTGCTTATGTCGCTCTGTGTCCATGGACTGATGGCGAAAATTCTTCGCTGAAAATTTTGCAACGTAAAAAACTTGATACACGTTTGTTCTTTCCTCGGAGGAAGTCCAGGTTCCCGCTAACGCTCCGCTGGTAAGGTGTACTCTGTGTTTTCGCGTAGAAGTGGTTGGCGCAGCTAGTCTACACCTAACAACGACGCCGAATCGGAAACCATTTCCCGTATGTGATCGTAGGTTGAATAACAATGTGGATGTCGAACACGCCTATCCTAGTTTAAAAGCCGAAATTTTTTCAGAATTTAAGTAAGCGTTGTATATGCGCGGCCTCCTAAACGAAGGAATCTTGCTTTGTCTGTCTACTTGCCACTCGATTTACCTGCCCAGCAAAAGTTATCGAATGCTTGTTATTGACAGGGCTGTTCCAAACCACTGAAACTGCTGACGTGCTCATACATGTCCACGTTATTAAGCACAAAGAAATATCAGGCGCAGTTAAGGCGAAATGTAAATTAGACACACCTTCTGGGAGTGCCCCAGGGTTCGCATCTCCGCCCCCTCAACTCCTCAACTCCTCCACCCCTATATCCTTTAATGGCACAGCTACCTCGTCCCACTGGCCGGCCATGAGAAGAAATGGTAAGCAGAACTCACCCACCACTTCGATGTAAGTCGAAAGACCTTGAGGAAAGACCCCAAAAATAAAGCTTCTCTCTTCCTCTTTTTCATTGTCATCATTGCTGAAATGATGACATCAGCATCATCGGAGGGATAGAGAGGATAAACGTTTCCTTTGCGATAAAGGAAGGGGAGGAGTATTCGTTCGAAGACCCATTGAGCCCTTCCAGACTAAACAGCCCTCAACACCAGCAGGCGGTGATCATTGAAGTCTGAGATGGTCAGTTCTCTCTCCCAAAGCTCGGAGGAATGCGAGGGACTGCGCGAATGTAGTGGGGCGTGATCGCAAGCATGTCAGCGTTCTACGACTGGCATAGAGTCGCGCCTTTTCTCCTGTCGCCACTAAAGCTTCCGAGTTCAGGGTCGCCCATTTTCCCGTTCCATCTATGCAATTATCTTGTCGTAAGCGGTTAAAGGATGCTAAGAACCTACCGTCGTGGTGACTCAGAGGCTGGGACACGGCGCTGCTGAACAGAAGCTCGGTGGCTTGATACTTGGCCGCAAGGGCTTTCCTTCTCTCTCGGGGGCGGAACGCAAGAATGCCTGTTCCTGCCAGATCTCGCGCTCGTTAAGGACCCGAGGCAGGCTAAATTGATCCGTAAGCCTCTACTGCGGAGCGTTTGATTAGCCCGGATGTAGTTTCGGCATGTTAAGCTGCCAACCCCGAGCTTTTTTTTTTCTTAGCCATGGAATCTTTGTAATTCTTGCGGACGCCGCCTGGTGCCTGTACTGTAATATTCTGTCTTTAAAACGTCGTTCAATTAAGACCTGCCGACACACTTGGTTGCATAAGCGACACATTGTTCACGTCGCGGAACAAAGGAGTTAAAGTTGAGGTTGAAATTTTCTTAAACTTTGCAACGTTTTTGTCGTCAAGGCTTGAAAGGTGGCATAAAAGGCTGGGCATTGCAAACCGTTTAAAAAGGTGTGTACACTAGCTTATTCACAACGGAGGGGCCTTTTGCTATTGGACAAATTTAAACCAAGTCACAATAGATGATCTGATTTTAAAGTAGCGTTTATAGAACAATTCAGCCAGTAGCATGCCACAAATTTGTCAAAGTGGACATATACAAAGCTTACAAAACTAATACCGGGAATAATCAATACACAATCGTTTCTGACCTCTAGATCAAACGAGTAAAATCTTTGTAGAGCCTAATGAAACGGCCTTAATGCAAAGCCAGGCCATTAGACCTTTTGTTGTTTCGGTTGTACAGGTAACTTCAAAACACCCTAAAACACTGAAGGCATACGAACAAAATTTTAGCGTCGTTTATATTTGAAGTATTCAATTCCACAGCATGACCTAATGAGCGTATTTTCATTTTGTTTCGTTTTTGCAACTATAGCGACTAATTAAAACGATATTAACTTCGCTAGGGTCAATTTTACTAGCAGAAACTGCTTTAATTTTCGCGTCATCATTGTGTATTGTATGTCGTGTATTATCTCCAGCGTACTTTCCATCTATCTTGCCCCGTCGCTGTTTCTATATGAAATCACTCTGCCGGTTCTTACCGTTCACGCTTATATCCACTTATTTGGTGTAATGGGCAAATTGTTTTGTTTAGTGTCTTCTGTGCGATTTAATGTACTTTGTTATCCTCTCTAAAACCGGCATAACATAGTGGAATTTTTAGTGACTTTGTATGACCCTCAAAACTGGCGTAAAAAAGTAGCCGGCGCTATACGAGGCCTCCACCTCTCCTTTTTTTTGTCATGTATAAACAAAACAGCCTTTACGGCTCCCAAATGCTGAGGCGTGAAGTATGCTCGTTAAGTGGGGGCTCTTGGAACAGAGGCGTCGTTATTTTCACATATTTCAATGGCATGGCCATATCGACCTAGGAATCGTTAGGCACTGATTCGGCTTCATAACACAGAATGCAGGCGTAATAATTAAGCCATGTAATGTTATCATTATTGCGAAGCTTCAACCGTTCTACATTGGAGTACGCAACGATGACCGCTCTTTGCTCGCGATATGGAAAAATGAGCTCCAGTCAGCTCGAAAGAAATCTCTTAAGCTGTTGTCAGGCGATGCGACCACTACGCCTTTCCTCGACCAGCGAAGCCCATCTCACGAACACGTGGTAGCATAACCCGGGTCCACTGTATGCTGCACGAAATAAACCTAATCGCAGCACCTCCTCTTCCACAAACCTGACTGTCGTAGTAGCCACGCTAACGTTGTTTCCTTCGCAAAACGAATAGAGTTCTTTCTGAATTTTTGTTGCTTCTGCTTAGAAGTACCCGAATCCATCCGCGCGAGGTTTGTTGGCCGTGTTATTTTGTAGTTGTGAGGTATGGCTGTTCTAAATCTGCATTTAAAATGGGCCTTTTTGTCTGTCGACGCCAAGAAATGTCCTCGATCTTCTAATGTGAATGTGCCGCCAACAGCGGAAACGTGGCAGTTTCTGTGTAGTTTACTGCTTATGCTTCGACGTTTTAGTAAATTAAACCATGATTACTTATAATGTATAATGAAGCGGTGATGTGCACATAAACGTATTAATCATACCAAATAAACAAGCACAACTGTGAAGTATCCAGTGCTGGCGATGAAATCACATGTACATTGAAAAGACATTACCGCTGAGAGATTAATGGGGGAATAGGACGCACAACACGAATGAGCTGTTTACTAATTAATCATGTAATTCTGCACCAGCCCGCTTACCTTGCGCCTCTCTTTGCAATAGCGCGCTCAGTAAATCAACGCTACGGCGTTGGACGGGCAGGGCAGATTGCTTTCACGCTGTCACGTACTGTTTTCCTGGGCACCAGTTCTGGGAAAGGCAAAGGTGCGAAGTTGAGGCCAAACGCCCTGGCGCTACAAGCGTGCCGACGGCTCCATGAGCTGTCGGAGGTATACTTTTGCTGTGCAAACAAGCCATTGCGACGGCCCAGTTTGGGCGTTCGTCAAATTCGATTGTTTTGGGCTCCAACCGATAAAACAGTGGGCAAAGGACGCTGTAAACAAATTGGCGCACGCGCCGTGTACTACCTGCAAGACACCTGCACATATTATGTTCCTTTTAATCTATCAAGCCAAACATTGTTTGGGGACTTTTAATGTGATTGTTTCACCAACAGTTGAACAAGGCAGTTTTGGTTTGCTGCCTGTGCTGAGGATTTGCTGGAAATGAAAGATTAATTGATTACGGGTAATAAACAATGAAGTAATCGAATAATTGTTTGCGCTAAACGTGTTCATCACGGCAGATAAGCAGGAAAAACTGTCAGTAATCACGAGTGGGTGACATGGTGACGTGACAATTACGAAGGTGTTGTTTGGCGTTGAAAGGTGAAAGAGGGAACGAGGGTGCACACCGGTAAAGCATCGAGTAGAACAGGACAAAGGATAAAAAAGGCCGTGCATAAACAGTCACCTGTCTTTTTCTGTCGCCCTTTGTCTTCGCCGCCGCGACTTCATTCCATAGGCTGAGCTTTAGCGATCTCGGTGAAATTGTGTGATGTGTCTTATGCTTGGATGGCTAGAAATGTTTACGACTTTTTCGTGGTGTTGGCGATTCCTGAGTACAGTTACCGTAGCGTGTATGCTTATCATGGCGCACCAGGCATTCCTGGCTGATCCGTCCACATTCTGCCATGCACACTTCGTTCGCGCGTGTAAACAATCACGCTTTTCGCAGTGCGAAGGTTGTACGACGTGCATGGGTGGATTTATTTACAGTGGCAATTTTATCGAATACACAAAGGGAGGGGGTCGTGGGATGAAAAAAATGAAGTGCACAGTTTAGCTTGACAAACCGCTAATGACTCCGCAACGCACCGGCCGAACGTTAACGCGTAAGGGAACGGCGAAAAGAAAGCACTAGATGAATGTACCTACGCGGCTTGGGGGGTGGGTTAAATAAAAGAAAACTGAAAAAAGCGCGTAATTACTGCCTAACCAGGCAGGTAAACACGGAAGAGTGAAAGAAAGCACGGCGGAGGGAAGTGTAAAGTACGGGTAGCTGTTGGGTGGCACTGCTGCGCGTCATTTGGGGGCACCGGTTTTCAAACTCGCGATGTTAAGCCAACGCATGTGAGAGATTAAGCACAACGATATGACAGCGTTAGCGAGAGGCTTCGTTTGAGAGGCGAACTTTCCTTTCTGCAGTACGCCTAATGAGGCCCCGTTGGCTGGTGATCGAGGTTGGTAAGCCTACCGCCAGTGCTCTGGGCGCTCGTGCTGAACGTTTTTCTGCCGTTGCCTAGACAGGCGGTTTGTGTAGACAGCCGGCTTGTTCATTCCGCAGGGTTTGTTCATTTTGTAGGTCGTAACACGGATAAGGATAATATTGCAAGGACGAAATGGTTCACTGAGGGTACTTTCTAATTTCGGTTTTGGAGCGGAACGATTTATGTATTCCGGGTAGTTGTTACAATCAGTGGAACGGTGTTTCAGAGAACGCAGCTGAATTTTGAGACCCAAATTAACGGCGTCGCCGACTAATTTAGAGGCGAAGTTGGATTTCAATCCGGATTTTGGAAATTTTGTTTGTTTAGCAAAAATGATGCAATGCCACGTCTTACCCTAAAATATCCGCACCCGTTCCCCAAACGTATTCGAGGAAGAAAGGGGAAGGACGAAGACGGAACAGAAAGGATTGCAGCAGCACCCAAGTGCTTTATTGCTGCTCTTGGTGGTGGTGATGATGTTAATAAATGGGCGGACCTAGTCCTGCGTGGTATGACGGAAATTACTCCCCTAATCAGCACCTTTTTTACCCCTATGCGCGGGAAATCGGTAAGAGTGACTGAGTCTTGTGCCCCTCAAAAACCGCAGGATCAGGCGGAAAATGTCTCTTGTGGTGATCCAATTACCTTTAGGGCAAACGACATCGTCCAAAGAGGCATGCGGGGCGGCGGTACTTCGAAGTTCTTTAAACAAAGCTGACCGCTCTGTCGCGGGCTCTCGGCAGTCCATAAGAAAATGTCCGACGTCACCTGTTACACAACACGTTGGGCACAGGTGAGAAGATAAGGCTCAGCTTAAAAAGCCACGCCGGCGTCAGCGCTGAGTTGGTCCGGATGCGGAACAGTAAGGATGCCTCTGTCCTTTTCATTCTTTGGTAACACAAGGTTGGTGTTGTGATCGCCAAAGAGATCGGAAAGGTTCTTTAATGCCGGTTTTTAAAATGAGTCTTTCGGCTGAAAACGAGTACAAGATGTCGCTTCACGGGCCAATTTGTCCGCGGCTTCGTTTCCAAGCACTCCTGTGGAAAGGAAACCGCTGGAAGCGATCGTTAAGCCTGTTTTCATTTAGCTGCTAAAGGAGACGTAGGGAGCGTTGGGAAGTTTTATGTGCTGGAAATACAAGCTTGAAAAGTTGTAGGGCTGACTTAGAATCCGTTGTAATTACCGCAAGCCGCTCCCGAATCGATTTCATCTTTTTCAAGGTCCCCTCATTCGCTATACACTCCGCGGTTGTTGTTGGCATCAAATGGTCAATGCAACCCCCCAGGAAGCGTTGATGCCGGGAATCATAAAGGAAGCCGCGCTGGTATTTAATTATCCGCCGACAGATCCGTCCGTAAACATGTGAACACAGTCTCCGTACAACCGGTCCAAATCGCTTCAGCCACTGGTGTACATCTCTTGTAGCTTATGGCCGGGTTGGCGAGCTGACACTCCAAACTCTAGAAAGACCACGGGGGTTCCAAGTGATGCTGATGTTTCCACCAGTGCGGATAGGGAGCGCTTAGAGTGTTGAGTGCCGCGTGTTTAAGCCGCTACGCTATGCACGGATCCCCTTTAATATCACCATAGTTACCTTGTTGCGGGGAGACATTTTTCGAGGCGCCATGCAAATTATCTGAGACCAATTTAGGAAGACCGTAGGGCCTTTAATGCATACCTCCATGAGGCCCCGTGCATCGCTACAAAGCGCTATACAGCAGACTCCCGATAAACGGAACTTCAAGGGGCCGAAAAAAAAAGTTTCGTTCAACAGGAGTTCCGTTTAGTGAGATAGTTGTATGAAAATGCAAATTTATGTTCACACTCACTCTTAATACCATTTCATGGAACTCTAAGCATGCACTGGAAGGTGAATGTAGCTGATAATTTTTCAGAAAGCCAGCAGACTACATGAGGCTTAGGCACAGCATTCACAAAGTTGATTTGGCAACAGTGAGTCGCTGTGGGCTACAAAATGCATCAATTATTTTTGTTTGAATCCTTGTAACTGTATCTTCACGGAGGCTAAAGGCCTCAAATTCGCGATTGCTTACGAGCCACTGAATTTAGAAGTCGGCATCACGAGGACACTAATGAGGCTGCAGGAGGTTGGCCCTGTAACCTCAGCGTCTTGAATCGAGACCGAATGACTGGAACAAGAACTGCGATGTGGCATTCGTTGCTCTAAAACGGCTGACCAATAACGAGACAAGGCTTAAAATGCCAAAAAATATGGACGAAGAATAAATATGGAGGAAGAAAAAAAAAACGAAACAGCCGGAACCAGAAAAATTTCATTCTCACGCCCATGGGTTTCACAAGTTCCATTTCTGGTTCCCTTTAAACGGTGACGCGGAAATTTTAGTTCCGGTTACCGAGAGTTTTTTACGTTATATGAATACAAAACCAACCAACTTACAGGCTACTGTTCCGTTTGAGCGGAAATTGTGTTTAAGCGATTTCCGTCTATAGAGCAGAATGACTGTGGTCTGTGCTAGTTGGCACATCTTCGGTGGGAATCAGCTTGAATAAAAGGAACACGAAAGGAAGAGGGAGATACACGACACACTGCACACAGGAGTGTGTCGTGTATCTCCCTCTTCCTTTTGTGTTCGTTTTATTGAAGCTGATTCCCACCGAAGAAAACCGTCTATAGAGATTCTACTGTATACTGAACCCCTGTAAGGTCGTCTTTACTACTACACACAAGTGCTTTGCTGGAATTAAAACGTTTCGGTGGTAAAGTAAGAGGTCACAGGAAAAAAAATACCCGTAGGCCTTCTATAAACCCCCATGTATCCCTACGGAAAACAGGATATGGCCACCGTATTCAGCTAAAACCTCCCAAATCTACCCACAAAAGCACGCATGACCCTCAGGCCCCGGCTTCTCTAGACCACCTGTCCACGGCTGTGGCGTCGTTTGTGATACAGCAGAGGGTGCTAAGAATCTGGGGGACCTAACGGGCCGCCCCCCGAACCCGGCAACGTTTAACGCGAGGACTTTGTCGAGCGAGAATAACTGAGCTGTACAACTAGATAATCTTCCAGAGTTTGAATGGGATGTCGTAGGATTAAGTGAGATTAGAAGAACAGGTGAGGGCTTTGGGGTGTTAAGTAGCCGGAATATTTGATGCTACCGAAAGCATGAGGAAAGCGAGGAGTCTGGGAAAGTTTCTTCGAGGATAACCTCGAAGAGATAGCAGGGAACGTGGCATAATCTTGTAGCATTAGCGAATGGTTCGCAGCCCTCGTAATTGAGCTAGACAAGAAATATTGGTTAAGGAACGAACATGCCTCTAGCTTTGGTGGTGAGGCTGTGGATAGTTTGTACAAGGAGTTCAAAATGAAGTGATTAAAGTACAAGCGAAGTACACGACAGTGATGACAGACTTTAGGCTAGACATAGTTCACTACAGCGCATAAGCCCAGGGCTAGCCTCGGCGCGTTAAATCCGAAATTATATCATGAAGTACTGCAACTGAGCAAACGTGCAGGGGGTAAAACATTTATTGAATACTCGGAATTCCCGAGAGGATGAACTGGTCAGACTTGCGAAGATTAATAACCTTGAGACAATTGAATATAGTTTCCTGCAAGCGAACGTATAGCAAATGGAGATTGAAAAGGTCCAAAGGGAACTCTAAAAACGAAACAAACTTCATTCTAAAACACAATTCAGGTGTTGTGCAATATACTGAGGTGCGAGTAAATGTCAACAGCAGTGATGAGAGGGTGTTAAAGAACACAATACAGCTAGATTTGAAAACAGAAACGATGAAACTACATAAGAGGAGGAAAACATGAACCTGAAGTCAATAATTGACGACCTTCGGGGTATTAGAATCACGCTCCAGAACACATAAAGCGTAATGGCAATAATCACAGTCAGCAGGGTCACCGGAGCTGCCGAAATTAATTACACAAGTATAGTTAGTGCTATTCGCACCTACAACGCAGCACAAGACGTTAGAAACTGGTGAAACTTGCAGGTAACGAAAACAGCTATAGCTCTTGGCAAATATAGCACGTATTCACGCAGAAATGAAAGTTGAAAAGTAAAAAAACACAATAAAAAAAGAACAATAAACGGGGGGAGGGGATCGAGGACGCTATGTTCTGCAAAATTTCGGTTATCAGGGGGGTTGTCTTTTCAGCTACAGGTGCTTCTTAGATGAGAGTACAACTTTTGGGTGAGCACCATCGACGGCTCGCTCATGCTGCGTCGCCTGGTCTTTTAATGTTCAAGGCTTCTATTAATTCCTTGTTTAACTGCCCCCTGTCTCTTGATAAAACAGCAGCATCCACAAACACTGGTTGGCATGGGACTCCACGGTCTTCCCGGCATTCTCCCGCAGTGTTTGATTGGTGTGACGGCGGTTCGCCACTCAGGCGCAGCTCATGTTCCCGGATAATCTTATTTACACAGCATGTGCGAAAATTGGTTAACATGGGCCACAGCATCCACTCAACATTACGCGTAACATGGACGAGATAATCAAGATATCAAAAAGATTTTGTGGCACGCTGAATGCTAGAAACGTCATGGAGGGAGGCAGACAGCACTAAAAGGAGTAAGTTCACCGGTCAGGTCCCAATAGTCACTAAGGACGGAATAAAAATCTGTTTTAGGGGATGAAGAATGGGAGAGTTGGTGAAGACGATAGAATAACCGGTGACTCACGAAAGGGTGCGAGGGACATTAAGTTCAAAAATATCGACAGGTTGCTGTCGCAGCTTTTTTAACTTTAAATGTACCCCTAGCCTAAGAGACGAAAACAGATATGTTAAACAGCTTTGTAGTGACGGACTGTCGGTTGTATATACGGGTTTTACAAAAATTCTAATTCACCGCATAACCGACACCTCGATTTTGAACAACCGAGGCAACATTCAAGATTCAAGAACAGCTACTCAAAAATTGACTGTATTCTTGCCGTCAATCAGGTAATAGGGAAACGCGCAGGTGGTAATAAACCACTCTACGTTGAATTTATAGCTTGCAAAAAAGCGCTTGGTATTGCAGACACCGCTGCTGCGCTGGAAGCACCGAAGAATCAAGGAGTACAGGAGAAGTACTCAAGGCTGTTTAAGGACATACTGAAGGGATGCTCCAGCAGGATAATCCTTCACAAAAAGAGTGAAAAGCTCCCGATGAGGAAGGCAAGGAGTCACAATGTCTAAAAATTTATTTGCAGCTGGTCTCGACGGGCTATTTAAAGCGCTACAATGGCAGATGTTAGGGATGCGATTCAAATGGAATTTATTTGAGCTAGTTCAATTTCGCAGAAGGCATTACCTTCTGCTGTGAACAAGTGCAAAACAACGCTAATGGAGCTGCCCTCAAAGGGTGGCTGCAGCCCCGGACTAGCATTAAAGAGGAATATGAACACTTCGATGGCAATAATAATCGCCTTTCACATACGTACTGAAAGATTTGATGGGCTGAATGAAAATAACTTATCTTGGACTAATTGTCTGTGTTGATCGCAACTACGAAAAAATTAGCAGTGGCTTAGCTCGGCTATGCCAGGGTATACGTAGCACGAGCTAAGGTTCAGCTGGTTATTCTTAGCTTTCCTGGTTGTCTAGGATTAGCTTGATTATCATGCCTACTGCTGCTTCAATGACACACACACGGTATACGCATTATGTCACACATGTATATATTTCAAGCGGCTCCGCCGCAGCGCCACCAATCGCCCCAGAGCTAAGCTGGTTCCACAGGTGCACGCTGGTGTTGCTGCGACGCACGAGCCATCGGTTCCACACCCGGCCACCCCTCGCATGATCATCAAGTGGACCGGGCCGCCACGTGCGGGACGGAGGTCGGTGGAAACGCTGGGCGCGTGGGGTGTGTGAGAGACGCCGGGCAGTGAGCAACGTTCTGTGCGCCGTGTGACGTCACTGCTCCTCGCGCATGCGCAGCACGGCTCTCCAGGAGCCACGCGAAACTGCTCAACCTCAGCCAGGGTAGCTCACGATACAAAAAAAAAATGCAGAACCTCCGAAGTGAGAATTCCGGAATAAATGCTTAATACAATTCGCTATACCCCGCAACCCTTTCAGGTCAGCTTCACGAGAAAACAATAATTATTTCCTGGGAATATTTTTAGTGAGCAATAAAAGCAGCCCTATTTAAAACTATGAATGCCGTTTTGGCTTCAAATTACATTAACTCCACAAAACTCCATCCTATGGATCGCTGTACGCAGACGCATTTCTGGTGAATACAATTTTTCAGGGACAATATAAGAAGCCTGGTATAAACGCATGAGGGCTCTGCGACCTTTTATTCAGTACTTTCATATGACCCCATGTATTCTTAAACAACGGTATACCCCTAGCCACCTAAAGTAGACTGCACTGCTGTACGCTAGTGCATTGCCAGAAAAACATTTTTAGGGAAATGTGAGGAGTATGAAGGCCCTGCGTGAAGGCCCTGGCGCCTGTTATTGGCCGCAATTTCCTTATACGGCGAAAGAGACACACATCATGCGTAACATACAGACAGACGGTTCTGCTGGTTGAGTTGTAGCAACTGAACACTTATTATGCAATGCAAAAAAACAAACAAAAAACAGAACGCCCAAACAGCGCGAAAAGCGGAAACACCGAAGGGAGAGAAGACTGATCTCGCCTGGAGTTCCTCTCAAAATATTCGGAATGAAAATCACAGTATAGTGCTGGCGACGGTTCGTCCGAGGAACTTCTAACAATGCGCTGTGGTCGTCGCATAGTCGGCAGGCGCAACGGATGGTTTACAAGCTACAGATGCCGGCCTTCAGCGGGATGCTGTGAACAAGAACCGCTTGCCCTAAATCCTGCCCAAGTCATCCCCAAAGTCGTCACGATGCGTCACTCAAGAATTCTGTAACAGGCAACGACCTTGCTTTCTCTCAATGCAGCAAGGGGCACCGCGTTGCCGTTTGTTTGTCGGTTTAAGTCATCACGAACACTTCGTCTCTGCTTCCTCTAACTTTCGTTACATAGCCATTGTTCACAACGAGCCGACACGCTAACCCGTTCGCGACGCCGACAGACCCGGGAGAAACGACTGGGCGGTACTGGATTGCCCAACGTCAGCCGTCTCGGCGTATACTTTTACAAACTGCAGTCACACGCCAGCGAGGCCAAACTATGGTCTCAACGCTATGTACAGTGGTTCCTCTCGGTGTCACTAGAAGGGATACGCTGGCATTCAATGCTGTCGTCTTCCATCGCGCTGTGCGTAACCAGTTAGGGGCAGGCGCTGATCCCTCCGGAAGAGTCGCTCTTCGAACCGACCATGACGAAAACACGGTTTTTTTACGAGAAGACAGAAGCGTGGGAAGCGTGGTTTCTTCCTGGGTGTCGTAGAGGAGATGACGGACGGACAATCTATTGACGTTCTGCTCAGGATGTGGATATGCAGAGCGGTGGAGCAGCTCAGCGGGCGGTAATAAACTTCCGCCACTCAAGCCTTGGATGGTTGCCCCATTGGGAACGAGGCGAATAAATTATAACCCGTGGCGAAAGAACTGTATAGGTGATAGAAGCAGTATACTATTCCCTGGCCAAGTACAGGAAACATCTCTTGTGGGTCTTTTACGCCTATGTCATCT
This sequence comes from Haemaphysalis longicornis, assembly GCF_048455015.1. Classification (NCBI taxonomy): domain Eukaryota; kingdom Metazoa; phylum Arthropoda; class Arachnida; order Ixodida; family Ixodidae; genus Haemaphysalis; species Haemaphysalis longicornis. The sequence continues at coordinate 138,018,443 of NW_027526460.1, forward strand.
ACACTGCACATTTGTAATTTACTGAGCTCCAGCTAGGAGCTCAGCTATTCTGAAGCGCTCTCCAAAAGCTCGTCGGTGAAAAAGGATTGCGTTGGTGGCGGTGAAAAAAGGCGTTGCAGGAGTATCAAGAGACAGTGCGTTTGTTCGTGCACGCGGACGTGTTGATTTCATTTCTTGGGTTTCTACTCACTTGAAGCGCGGGAGGCCGCCGTTTGGCATACATGCGAGCGAAAAAGGGAAAGAAAACGTGATCTATGTTTATCTAGAGGCGTGCCGTTGCCGGAGCGATGGGGCGATGCGCGGTGATTGTTTGCCATCCGCACGATCCTCCGCGCAGGCGCTCGGGCAAGAAGGGTCCAAAAACTGACCAGCAGCCGGTTCCAATTGGGCTAAGTGCGCTTCGCAGGGACGTTCCGCGCTGGCCGGCGTGTCAGGCCTCTCGCTATTCATGTTACCGCGCTCGCTTTCCTCACCGGTCTCGCCAATTCTCCGGTATCGAAGCGTATCCTCCCCCGTCCCTGCTACGCGGCCCGCAGCGACTGGACGTCGCGCTTTTTGTTTAAACCTTCCCGGAGAATCGCAGCGATGCACCCGCGTTGCGGCAGAAAACGCGAGGAAATACGCATACAGAGTGAGAGTTCAAGTGCGGCCGTAATAGAAATGCGCCCTTGAAGCTGCCATAATTGGACGACTTTTCTCCGCTCTGTTAGTATGTAGCCACATTGAAGGAAATTGAGTCGCTTCAACCGTTATGTGGTGAGCGATATTTCGGTGTTTTGCGACGCATGGTGGTGTCTGTGTGTCTTTCCGTATCTGATTAGCATATTTGTGCGTTTGCACGCCTATTTATACTAGTTTGTATGGGAGTCCGGGAAGTACAACTTTGGATTGTTACAGAAAGAGAGTTCTAGACTTCAAGAATCTTACAATTTTCTTTCCTACGGTTGTCGTTGTAAGTGGGGGGAAACTTTTGAGAGCTGACCCACGACGCCAGTGAACAACGGAACCGCAAAAGTGGTCGAAACACTGGCGTATACGGCGCCTAAAATGCGCTTTAAAGTATACCTGGAGAGCGCCACCATGGCAGCGATGTTTTACTCGTGCTGATTAAATCCGTTTGGCAGATGCGACTAATAATGCACTTCAAACTAACCAAATGTAGGACAACCCTGTGGAATAAGAAGGGAATTTACGAGCTGAGAATCGTTCTCAGCATGTGTTGTGACCACCGGGGTTGGCATATGTTGTCTCGGAATATGTGTTACAATTCTTTTATTGGTATATTGGCGATTGGTTAAATTCCTCAATGCACAATGCTGTCTCTGCGCGACTGAGAAGACAGTGGCATCAATTTTTCGTGGTTTCTCTGATTCCCTATTTAGACTCTCACGCGACTGCTACGTGCCTGGTCTTGACGCGTTGAGGTGTGACCACAAGAAGGAGGCGCAAAAAAAATTGTAATTTGGAAAGAATAAGGAAATTTTTGCAGATGAATTTTCTCTATTATACATTGCCGCTGTATCACGCGATGATTATGTCGTTAGCAATCGCTTTTAACTAGTAAAAATATTCTTTATGCCCACTTGATAACAGTGTGATGTCATGGTCATTTGTTCGCACCTAAACCGCTCCTTCCTTCAAACCTTTTTCCCAACAAGACGATGCAGTATTAGCTAAATTGAACTCGTTAAGTTAAGAGAGTTTTAAAGAGCAAAAAAAGGGAACCCTTAACTCGGCAATTCATAACATAAAAGTCTTTTGAGAGTTTCGCATTTCGGTAGCCGCGGATGAATGCGTTTTCGAAACTGCATGGGCAGTGTTAGCTACGTCTCACACCACCTGGACAAAATAAATGCAAAGCGGGCCATGAGCGCGTTTATTGAGATACCGCGATGTTCATCCAGCGGGCTTAAGCGGGTGAGAAGCACAGACTTCGACTAAATAAGAGATCACGAAAAAAATCTCTCTCCTGGACACACAGACACACACAACTCCAAGTGAAAGTTTATTGTCACGTAAGTATGGGACGCATCGCGAAAACAAACACTTTGATAGCGAGAGGTACGCAAGCGCTTTCTAGCAGTTGGATATTTTTGCAGTATTCAGTGAGTGCTCTTGCGTTACTGGATCGAAGTATTGTAAGCGATACCAATTAGCCCAAGTACCAACCCGCCGCACTTTGTCTGCATAGCTGATTCATATTGTTTCTTACTAGTAATAACGTGGAAATATTGCGAGAGATTTACTTAAACTGAAAGAGGTGTATCCTTGTGGGGTCACGTTTCTCGTCCTGTGCGCACGTACGTGCGATGTTGGATGCTGACGTAGCTAGCTCTTAATCCCCCCCCCTCCCCCCTAAAAAATTAGGAGGCGATCTGATGCAGATTAGTTCACGCGCACAAGAGAACTTCATTTAGTTGAGTTATGGCATTCAGAGTGCACAAGTGAACTTGTGTATCCCATTAACGTATGTGGAACTGACTCAGCGAAACTTCCTGCTTATAGAGCCTTGCCCAATACACCTCTGCTTGTATGGGCACCTCTGTGGGTATGTAGCCCTATCCTAGGGCTCAGAATACACTCACAGGCTTCAGAGTACGCGTACGTATTTCTTGCACTTGATCAGCTTAGTTCTTGCTCACTAAAAACAGAAGCCTACTGAACCATATTGAATGATCACCACGGGGAATCCTTCAGTCATAAACCGGCCGTCACAGCATATCCCCTAAAAGCATTACTAATGGAGCCACAGCGGCATTTCAAGGTCTTTTGTTGTCTGCCCACATGTCAGCGAGCACTAAATTCGATTGTATTTGAAGTGAAATGAACTTGATTTGCAACACGTGTAATCTTTAGGTTAACCACGTAGATGCGCCTTTGAAAACATAGTAGAGCCAGTGCTTTGGTCGGTTAAGAGGAGTCAGCGGTTCTTGCTATGCTAACACAAATACACTGGACTGTCGTACACTCACGTCAGGATACCAGTCTGCGCGAAAAAAACTTTCACGGTTACAGCATTGCGTGGAGATTATTCATAAGCTTCCGAAGGCACCCCAAAATGCTCGCAATATTGCTTTCGTATTCGCTTCGTGCATTTGCTTCAGTGTTCTTTACTCACCTGAGACGCATCTGATTCGTTGTTTTTCTTGTCTCTTTTCAGATTTTTGATGGTTTTCACGTGTCTGGTGCTAAGTGTTTTCTCCACAATCAAAGACTTCGAAGAGTTAGCCGGTGCAATATTGCTGAGAATGGTAAGTGCTGACATCACAAAGGCCGGCAGGGGGCTGGCTTCCCTGACGCGCATGCATTGATAAGGCAACACGATTCTTGATGCTGATCGAAGTGAACACTTTTCAGAATTTTACATTTTTGGAGGCTACTCTCGTGCAAAAGCACTAAGATATAACTGAACGAAACGGGCAAAGGGCGTTTGCTTTGCCGAGAACAGTTTCCGTTCCTCGTGTGTTGCCAGAATGTACGGTACGAACAAAAAGTATACGCCGTCTATATTTAGTAAATAAAATAAAACAATGTGGTAATCACTAACAAGGTTACTTAGGGCAGTTGCGCATGAAAAATGCTTTAGACCGGAACAGCCGTATACTTAGGGCGCCTGCCACACGCAGTGCGACCATGAATTGAGAATCCTGGTGTGAGGAATTCCGTGGGGTAATGAATAATGACAACTGCACTAGAAAATAATCACACAGGATGCGGTCATATCAGCGGCGTGTTCCCTATGTCGGGCAAAGTGAAATCAGCTGTAGTAATGAAATATGTGGAAAGGGTTTTGTTATTACAGGGTCTTGTTTCAACGTCCCCCTCTGCTTTCCCATCATTGTATGGTCCTTAAGCTTATGTTATCGGGGCAAATGACATCCATCTTCATGCAGGGGCTCTACAAACGATCGCGGTGGGAAATATTTCTGAGGTACATATTTTAAACAAAACAGTATTTGAAGTGAGACTGCAAAGATGTCCGCCTTAGCACATGGTGTTGAATTGATGGTACCACGGCCGGTACAAGTTTGTGCGCACTGAGAGGAAGCACGGAACAAATGCGTGCACAAATTTTGTCGCGAAGCTTCTTGTCGATTGTAACGTCATGTATATGCAAACGATAGGGTGTGCAGGGGAATCAAGAATATATAACTTCCGCAAGAATTTAGAATTTCAAAGATTCTTACGGCAGCTTTTTTTATATTTTCTTGATAAGGACATTAATAAAGTGGGCTACCACATCCTTCCTAGTGCCGACCTTACACTTGAATACCGCGTTTATTGTTACGGAATGGTGAATGTTTTGTGGAGTATAATTACGAGGCATTTTTAAACGAACTGAACATTTCTTTCGCCTGTTTCGCACGATGTACTCGTATATTGCTTCGTTTTTATTCTAATCTGTGCTCACCTATGGTTGCGCACAGCTCCCGGCACAACTGTTATTGAGGCGCATGCATTTAATGTTAAAGGCATAAGCAGGCCGAATGCTGCATGCATTTGAATGGCAATGCTTTGGGATTGTAATATTGTGTTAACCTCATCTCCCTGCGGGGAGCGCTATCGAGACGCAGCATTGAAAACTGTAAACAGAGGAACCTAGATAGTGTAATTGCCGAACGCCACCGCATACTTACTCGAAAAGCATTCACTTTGGGGAACAAATGACATCAGCCGTGACGCCACAGGCATGGCATCAAAAAAAAAAAGGCACAGGGTGACCCTACTCAGCGGCGCAGCGATCACCGGCAATCCAGAATTCTCCGCGCAGCGCAACACCGCATTAGCTGTCAGGGCTGCGGCCGCTTCAGCTCCATGGTATCGCCCAATGCCGGCCAATACCAATATAATACAATACTAATGCAATACCAATGTCTGCTACAACCAAGGCATACCCGTTCGGCGCCTCCTGATCCCAAAACAACAACGTTGAGTCGGCCATTACCGCTACCGCATTCACAACGCTGTAAGAAGTGCGTTTAGGTGTCCTCGTACTTTTTACAAGAAGAAAAGAACATTTACCTGGGCGCTTTCCCCACTACCTAAACATGGAGCAGCCCACGCTGGAGTTGGCCGCGAAGGGATCAAACGTGCGGGCACCTCCATAGGAACGTCCGGTTGTACGATTGCTCGCTCGCTTGCGCGGTGTTACAATGGCGAAGGCCTCCCCGTACAAAGTTCCGTCGCCTCCGTCACGTAGCGGTAGCGTGGTGGACGAGCGGCCAGCGGAAGGGCTGCCTCGGTATTGACGACAAAGGGGCGAGAGCAAAACTGAACTGCTTTACTGCATGACGAGATGAACACCGACGATTACAAAAGGAGCAGCACTATGGAGTAGTTATGACTCTGGCAGAGTAACGCCAGGATCCGATGCCGCCGACGTACTGAAGCGCGCTAGAGGAGAACGCGCATTTATAATCCAAAGCGCCAGCGGTCATGCGGGTTGCAGTACAGTGCGCGGGTCAAGTATAAACACAAAACACAAGTCCGGTGATCCGCAGGGCCGGTGCATGCGGTTGCGGGAGAGGGGAAGACATTAAGGAAATAACCGAGGACACATCTTTTATTTTCTCTGCGAGCAAAGTTTACTTTTGCGCGTTTATTTGCCAATTTATTCGCGTTTCACATATGAGTGGATCTGTTCTAGCTCAGTACACACACAAACGCTGCTCCTATGTATTGTTTCTAATTGGACTTCTAGTTGGACTTTCTGGTTTGTTCATCCTTTTAGTTATAATACCAAGGACGTTCAATTTGTTTACCTTTATAGCTCACCATAAAACTACACATAAAACACCTTTTAAATGCAACAATCCCAAATGTTAATCAATAATACATGAAAACGACCGGTTGATGCGCACACTTTGTTAACCCGACGTCTTCTACGTCATTCCGCGCATAGAGGACTTATTTATGTCCATGGCTTCGACTTGCTGCGTTTTGTATCCTTGTTGCGTAGTATTCGCATGTCGAAATACAAAACGTGGCAATAAGCTGCTAAAGATTCCAACTAGGCAACAGCTATCCCATAATTTCTCGTCGCCAGAAGGGGGCAGGGTCGGGAGAGGGATTGCCAAAATGTAAAAAAAATGCCATTCGCGTTGGTATTTATTTATAGACTGAATATAGCATTCCCCGCTTGGAAGTTTGAGAATTACGTACAGCGGCACCTTATGCTTTCAGCTAACCTCCTTTTTCTCGCCTGCACAGAGTACACAATTCTTTTGTTCCATTTCTTGTTTTGTGGTTCTTCCCTTTCCGTTTGTCAGCAAAGGGGTGTGGGTGTCCAGTATTGCATGACTGATTTTGGGGCCAGCCTTCGAGCATGGTCTACATTTGTAGTCCCTAATATCATAGTTGAACACGTGATTATGATAGTTTGTAAACTGCTGTTGAATAAGCATGGCCGAGAGTTGGGAACAGCGCAACTGAAACCACGGACCTTCCGATAAGAATTTAAGCACAAATGGAAATTTAAAACATTATAACACTGCCAAGCAGATAACACGATTCGTGTTTATTTACTCGTCCAGAAACGTGGATACTTCGGGCAGTTTTTTGGTCGTGGCCACACAGTTGGTAACACTGACTGTAATTTTCCCCCGGCGACTAGGGCTGCGTTTTGCGATGGTCCAATAGGTATTGAGGTATATACTATTCAATACGTACTCTCTGTGGTATTTATGTATAATAAAACTATATCGTGCTCTTCAAAGTGGTAGCCAACGCTGCTCCGACAACTGGGGCGAAGGGTACATCCTGTTTAACCCCCTGGCCGTGGTACGAGCGTCTGAGACCGGTCGAAAGCATTTGGCTGCCGCGAAACTCTCTTCTGCTACATTTGGCACGAGGGGCGCCAGAACCAAGGCCCTCGCTATGCCTGCAGTTTAATCTGGTTAGGAATTGCAGGCTCAATGAAAGAATACAGAACGGAAAGCCAGCAGTCTAGAGCGCTGAGGAAAGCACAAGGAATAGTACAGGGAAATAAATGTTATTTATTTAAACCATGTTAGGATTAGTGAAGTTAACCTTATTATGTTATGTAAAAAAACCAAAAATAGCAAGAATGTGGAGGAATGCATGTGTTCAGAGTGGGGACCCATTCCCATTAAATGGCGTAGGCTTTACCAATTCGGCTGTTTGGAGCACTGTGTTCTCCGCCACTTTCAGCGGTATTTATATTTCAGTACAACTGTATCGTACGCTTGAGGCTAAGAACCAGCGCAGCTGGCTACCAGTTGTATTAAACGTGAATAAGCAATAGTGTTTCGAGAGGCACCATTTTTACTAATCACGTCGGGGACCGCACGGAACGAACCGCCCGCGATGATCACTTTTTACGAAAGGTAATTTTGATGGTTATGTGTAGTTGAAAAATTTGTACCACTGGCGGATGTCAAGTTGTAGAGTCCGTAAAAGACTTCTAATACAACAATAAATCACAGGTAGCACAAATAAATGCTCACACTTTTATGTACATACACCAGTGTGTATGTTTGTGTGTGTGTGTGTGTGTGTGTGTGTGTGTGTGTGTGTGTGTGTGTGTGTGTGTGTGTGTGCGTGCGTGTTTTTTTTGTTCGTGCGTGGGCGCGTGCGCGTGTTTTTTTTGTTCGTGCGTGGGCGCGTGCGCGTGCGTGCGTGTGCATGCGCGTGTTTGTTTTTTTGTTTTTTGTTGGTGCGTGGGCGCGTGCGCGTGTGTGTGTTTGTGCGTGTGTGTGTGTGTGCGTGCGCGTGTTTTTTTTGTGCGTGCGTGCGTGGGCGCACGCGTCTGATTGTGTGCGTGTGTGCGTGTGCGGGCGTGTGTGTGTGTGCGCACGCGTGTTTTTTTGTGCGTGCGTGTGCATGGGAGTGGGTGTATGTGTGTGTGTGTGTTTGTGTGTGTGTGTGTGGGAAAGAGAGAGAGAGAGAGAGAGAGAGAGAGAGAGAGAGAGAGAGAGAGAGAGAGAGAGAGAGAGAGAGAGAGAGAGAGAGAGAGAGAACAACGAATAGGTAAAGGGGAGGTTCAATACAATGAAAAGAACGAGACATTGAAAGGGGTGAGTCGTTGCAAATGTGACTTCTAGGTTGCTCCTTTTACTGCGAAATACAACCCCAACAATACGTTCAGTAGAATCAGCGGATTTGGTTGTTTGCACGGGTACCCGTGGACGGTGCGCGTCATATTTCCTAGTCTTTTCAGCAAGGTTGCAACTGCTGTAGGCTGGGCTGGTTTGTAATTCATAATGATCAAATGTAGCGCAGAAGAAACACGGGCCATGAAAAGGGTACACACGGACGAGCGCTAACTTCGGACTGATTCGTTATACACGTAACGGCAAATAAATATGCTTTCTCTTAGCAGCAACAATAAAAATGTGAAAAACAAAAACAAAAATACTAAAAAAGAAAGAGCGAATACACCCAACACGCGCCAAACATTTTGCCAATCACAAATGGCATATGGCATCACATTGCAGGAAATGTAGTTTTACGGGACTTTGCAGGACTGTCGCTTTAGGGGGCAGGTACTGCTAGCCAGCTGGCACAACTTATCAGGAGCGCTGAAAAGCGACGCGGGGTCCAATGCGCTGTCAAACACAGGACACAGTTCGTAGAATGTGTTCAACATGTAGTATATAGAATTCCTTTGCCGTGCTGCACGAGCTATGTGGGACGGACGGGCAGATGCCTCAACGAGCGTCTACGCGAGCATGCCAATAATATGCGTAATGACAAGGAAGGTTTTCTTGGTACAGCATGTCAGCACGTGTAGGGGTTGCACTCCGCTGTTCCCTGGCACCACAGTAGTCGAAATAATTAAAGACAAGCAAGCGCGCTTAATCAGTGAGGCAGCTCAGATGGCGCGTGAAAGGAACGATTGTGTTAGCAAACCGTCGGTTGCGTTATCTGACTGTGAACTGCGTTTCCTGCAATGTGATGCCATACGGGCCAGGCCACTGTGATTGTCAAAATGTTTGGCGCGTGTTGGGTGTATTCGCTCTTTCTTTGTCAGTACTTTTGTTTTGGTTTTTCCTGTTTTTATTGTTCCTACTAAGGCAAAACATATGTATTTGCCGTTACGTGGATAAAGAATCAGTTGGAAGTTAGCGCTCCTCCGTGGGTGTTCTTTCTGTCCCGTCTGTTTCTTCTGCGCTACATTTGATCATTACAACTGCTGCTAGTTTCACACGACTTGGTCTAGAGGTTTCTAGCCCTGAGTTGGATTGAAGAGGCTTTGCAGGCACCGCCTGTTCGAATTAGGTGAATATGTAGAGGGACTTCACTGCGGAATCCCGCTGTAGCAGTTGTCTGGTATTTCAGGCGAGACCATTATAAACAAGGGCGGGCAGGTAAAGCGAGCGCTCGAAAGTACACTCACTGTGTACGTTGGCATTACAAGAACGCTTACATTGTGCGATTTTTATGGTTGCCAGAGCGATTTCAAGCCAACGTGCCCAAAAGCATACCCGACATTTGATAATAACAGGACATGACACCAATAACTTTGTAAATCGATCGTGCGTTATTTATCATTAATTAACTTTATTTTATAGTTTTGCGAGAATATGAAGCTTCAAATAGGCATACAAAAATTCTTCGCAGAGCGATCAATGCAACTTTTGGTTTCGATGTCTCTGATCTCACGTATCGGCAAGCAAACGCAGGTGCTTTGCGCGCACTCCCTGCAAATAACCGGGTTGCAATTCATGTGTTTGCGTCTGTTATTCCGCTTTGCACTAACTATGCCCTTTAATGCATCAAGGTTACGACATTGCTATGTATGTAGCGATAGATTTGTAGGGATTAATGAAGAAGGTGTGTTAAATCTCATACTTAATCTGGACACTAAAAATATAACGGCACAGATGGTATCTCTAACCGGTTTCCCTTCACTACTCTCTGTGGACTTCTTGTTAAACTGCGATAATTAAAAAAAAATACTTACAAGCTGGTATCGTTTCTAGATCTTCGAAAAATAGTAAATTAGTACCTTTACGTAAATATGGTTAGAATAGAGACTTAAGCAACTGCAGGCCCATCTCGCTTATCTATCATTTATTTATTTATTTTATTTATTTATTTACTCTCAAGGCCGAAGCAATACAGAGAGGAGCGGGTATACATCGTACAAAAAATCAAGAAATACAGCAGATCAAAATTGTATGCACACAATGGCAGTCTGAAAACCATAAAAAGAAAGACTGCGTGATGTAAAAAGAGGCAGGGTGGTTGTACCAACAATGTTCAACATGGTTGCGTCTTTGAATGAAGCGCACACACACACAAAAAAGCTAACAAGAGAAAACACAGCGTAACTGAAATGGCGAATTTACGCGAATTGGTTGGAGGGGGAGTTTTTAAACAAAGTGACGTCAGTGATAGCAGCGATAGGGGCTGGAAGGTGGTTCCACTCATTTGCAGTTTTAGGGATGAATGATTCAAAGTACAAATTCGTGCGGGCGCTAGGAACGCCCACTTTAAACTGATGGTCGTTGCGTGAGGAAACGTACGATGGCGGCTGGAAAAGAATGTTGCTAAGAGACGGGATGGAATGAAAAATCTTATGGAACAGGCAAGGGCGAGATACTTTACGCCGCAGTGAGAGAGTGGGTAAGTGAAGATTGGCTTTCATGGAGGTAACACTGGACGTGCGATGGAAGTTTGACATGATAAAACGGGCAGAGCGATTTTGAATCGCCTCGATGCTGTCAACTAGGCAATTAGTATGTGGATCCCAGACTGATGACGCGTACTCGAGTTTCGGTCGGACTAATGTTTGATAAAGCAAAAGTTTAAGGTTAGTCGGAGCCAACCTCATTGCTGCAGGCTATTATGCGTCTTATTTACAAACACATCATTCCCTTCTTCGAATCCAGCAATCTATTGTCCAGTAACAAAACGGATTCAGGCGTGCTTTCAGTACACTTAGCCCAGTTAACCGAATTTGTACATGATATTTCTAGTAACATGGACATTGGGAATCACGTTAACGCCTTACTCATTAATTTACTAAAGTGTTCCACACTGCACTTCACTCTAAATTACCATGTAATTTAAACTTCATATTGAACAATCTGCAACTAGTTACTCGGATTTCTAATTTTCTTTCGGGCGGCTCTCAATATGTTTCTTGTAACTGGGTTGACTTCCATGCTGTTATTGTGTGTTCAGGCGTTCCACAACGTTGCATGCTTAAACCGCTACTGTTTTTACTGTATATTAATGAATGGCATAGCAACACAAGTTCTAAAATTCGTCTCTATGCGTATGACTGTCTTTTGTGTGATTCCAGTGAATGTCCGGAAGCTCATGACTCTCTAAATATATGATGCAAAACGTGGCAAATGAGTATTAATTTTAACAAATTCAAGTTTATGGCCTTCACCAATAACAAGTCCCCTTCCAGCTACGCGTATTATTTTGACGGGTCCACCCTGAAAAAGGTAATAGAATGTGAATATCTCGGTGTAATCATTCGCGGCATTATATCTTGGCCTCAGCACATCAACTTTATCTGCACGAAATCTTTAAACAATTAGGTTTTTTTCAGGCGTATGTTGTCCCAGTACCCCAGTTTTGACCACAATTTACAGGACTGCCCAATAACAAACAAACACAGAGAACAACTTCTTGATATCCATAGAAATTAGCTCGTAAGAAGGAAACCAGAGCTAATAAAACATACAAAAACATTAGAAATTTTAAAAGAAATGACAATACTAATTAACGCTAATATTCTACAATACTAACCCCTCAAATATTTTGTCACAATTTCACACACACGCGGAAACAAAGTCAGCGGCAAATAACGCGATAATAGCTTTTAGATATTTTGTATTTATCATTGTTCTGCAGTGAGTCATTTTCTGTGTAATTATCTTGTTTAATTACCTTTTTACATTTTTTAAATTTTAAATCCGAATATCCATTTTCAATGTATTTAATTTACCCGTTATACCTCGGTGAACGGGAAGGGTTTCAGTTCATGAGCCCGTTTAATAAAGTACCCCAGAAGCACTAAATTACTGAAGTACAAAATGCTGATTCGTCCCGTGCTTGATTACGCATCTCCTATGCGGAACCCTCAAAAGCAGGGCGAAGTTAGTAAAATCGAGGCCATTATAAACAGGTATCATATTTATCTGCAATCGCCATTACAGCTGCTGTTCGCATTTCTTGCTTCGGCCTCCCTAGAACTAACGATAACTCCGCACTCGCCGACTCAATGATTCCATGCAACTGCAAGACTGTTTTGTTTATTCGGCGTATCGCATGTCTGATGATAAAAACGTCACGTTTGCCTCACCGTCTTTTACCAGAAGCAATCACCAACTTAATATCAAGCCTTATCATAGTCATACGTACACATTGAAATCTAGTTTCTTCCCTTTAAAAGGTGGACACTGGAACGAATTGCCTGATGTTGTACGCTCCAATCCGCTGGAAAAATTTGCACTTGGCGTACCTTAGTCATCCTGAATGTGGTTATTGTTGTAGGATCATGTTACTCTATTTAATTTCTCTGTTTAATGCCCACTCCTGCCATAGCCCCAAGGGAGGAAGGCAGTATGTACAATAAAATAAAATACAAAGATAAAAATAGAGATCGACACCCCCATTTGATATTCACCCGCTCTGCTAACATTACGAAGCAGTGGCCAGATACGCTACCACGTCCCTTGGGAGCAATTTGACAACGTAATTCATTTACCTGGATGATGGCGCTTCATAGCTGTATACTCTATCCAAACTTCCGTGCGGAAGTACCCGGAAAAAACTGCTGAAAGACAAGTTTAGAGTTATTGAATCGCGAAAATAACGTTATCATTAGAGTTTTTTTTTTTTTGCCCAGCAGCTCAGTACCTTTTACTCAAAGCTAGGCTGTTACCCGTCCTTAGTGCTTCGCCCAATGCAAGCGCACAATTGCGACGTTGATTGGATCTACAAGCGTCGTGAGTTCCGGGATACTGCCACTCCGTTCAGTCGAAGTCGTTTATCTCGTTCCTGAGCTCTTGAAAGAGTCCGCGATTCGGCGGTGACATAAGCGCTGGCCCTTCAGGCTGGTCTAATTAACGTCCGTTTTGTAGGGTAACATAAAGTTGCCCTTCAGGGACAATTAGAGAGCTTCATACCGAGAGCGTAAAGTGCCCGCCGAATGGGTTACGGCTCGTCTGCTCCTCGTGCCAGGCTGTTCGTGCGAGAAGCTCGGTGACAAAATATTCGCATTTCACTTTTTTTTTTACTTTTCACCTTCTAAAGGCTACACGCCAGGAATAAATTCACCAAGGCGGTGCCTTAGCTAGATGACACTTTCGGGCGATGTATGAAATTTTTGGTTTTGAAGGAGCGGGATATTTTACTTCAAAACTGAGTGTATGCTTGTTTTCTAGCACGTTAACGGTCGGGTTACATATTCCTGTCACACTTTTCACTGTTGTTTTTTTCTTCCTTTCACCACGTACAAGTGCCGGCATAAGTAGTTGAAGCAAGGATTTGTAAATATCACAAAATATTTTTCTTACTAGCTCTATGACAGCCATTACCGGGTGACAGGAAGCTTTTTCTATTAGGGAAGACTCCTTTTAAATGCACACCAGTGCAGCCAGACAATTTCCGGAAGAAGAAATTCCTGAAAATTTAGGAGACCGTGTTCCAATTACTTTTGACGGCACCTGAACATACTAACTTCCTGGTAGAGTGCTTATTTGCCGCGGTATTCAAGCTGGGTATTACATCTAGCATAACCTCCTCAGTAACTGTAGGTGTTATGTCCGCGGCAGCGCTTTTTCAAAAGAACATGACTCTAAATAGACAAAATTTTACTACGCACGACGAGCAGTCATGTGCACGGGCTGGCAAGTGGACGCGTTGGGGTTTGTAAAAATTAAAGCTTTCCTACAGTTACTACTGGCCTGTTGCAATAAGTGAAGACCAAAGATTAAAACACGGTATAGGAGAGTGTTCATAGACGTGCGAGGTAGTTTTCTAGCTGTCAAACACTTCCGCTTGCAGACTAAAAAGAGCAATGCCCAACGAAGCCTTGTTTTTCCTTCATCTACTCTGTGGTTTTTATTAAATTGCTCTGTCAGCAGCTTTACGCACCACCGACAATAAGGGAATCAGTATTATTAAATAAATTTTATATCTGCTTGTCACAATAACATCTGGTTAGTACAAAATGGCGAATTGAGCGTTCTCAAATACTGATCACAGGTCGAATTTGCCTCTAGCGAAGTGGCCGCGTTCGCAATAGCTCTTATTCCGTCCACTAAAATAAAAAAAAATACCATCTCCGGAATCGCGCACGCGCTCTTTCTTTGATTAAACAGCTGCAATAGGCGAATAACTACTTACCTTCTAGTTAACGCATTTAGCAAAGGCCACACTTCACTTCAATGCATTTTACAGGCGTTTCCCGGCTCGTAAAAGGACGCAGAATGGCAATAAAGCGACATGACACGAAAAAGCATAGATAACAATTTTTTAGCTTCAGTTTGGATCAGGTTAGTGATTGCTTTGCAGCATCCTTGGCATTGTCAATCGAGCTGGCCTGCAAGTGTTGCGTGAGCGTTGCCACGTTTTTCTGGAATGCTCTAATTACGTCGTAGTCACAGGATAAACCGAAAGCACACTGTTACCTACCCGCAGGAAATAAACTACGGAATTATGTCGCCACGGGCGATACAAATCGGTCTGCACAGCAGGCGGCCATTTTACAGTTAATCCCGCCAGGCTTTCCTAGTAGGATGCGGATGTGCAACAGCAGCACGTTGTCAGATTAATGTTCCTCACTTTCGCCTTTCTCACGTCAGGCCCCAAGTGTGTGGTATATAGGATTTCGCTGCATTGACTCAGTGGCACGATTTCTCTCTAGGGTCAGCGTATTGACCCTATAGTTTATTGCTTCTAGGAGTGGTTGCTTCGGTATGCCGATTCGGAACATCCATAAGAAAAAAAGGGATTCGATAACCAAACGAAAAAAGTCAATCTAGCAATTCCAGATTCGATGAAAATTGAGAGAGAATACTATTTCCAAGTAGTGAAATATTAACAGCCGCTTATTTTAATAGCCGCTGGGCAGTTTGAGTCGTGATTTCGAAAAATACATCCAAGGTATGAAATACTCTGCACAAAGGTAAAAAAAAACTCCCGCGCCTTCCCGCGAGGGGAACACGAGTAAATGCAGAGCATTGGGGGTCGTTAACGCCGCGTAAAGTCGCGTTAGGGTGGGTAGTTGGGTCGTAGTTGCGTTGGTGTTGGTTTGGGGTAGAGAGAGGAGAGTAAAGTCGCGTTAGGGTGGAGCGAGCGTCAACCAAGGAAGGAAGGAGCAACGCACTGACTGAAGCACGAGCGACCGCTAGCCACTTTATATTTGCAGCGCGCGCAGTAGAGGAAGAGCAGTACGGGGGGGAAAGCGCGCATGCGCAAGCAGCGCGCGCCCTTCCACGCCCACTGCGCTGCTATCACGCACCTGTTACGCCGAGACCGCGACGGAGCGAACGGGCTGACTACGGCGCATGCGCGCGCCAGCTGCTGTTGAGAGAGAGGAGGGAAGGAGGAGAGGCGCACCTGCTGCGGACGCGGAGCTGTGGACGCCGTCCGACGCAGGAAGAGGCGAGGCTAAGAAATGCTCTGCATTTAAAACAACACATAGACAGCCGGAGGGCTTGTACCTTTTCTTTATTCGGCAGGTATTCGAGTATCCGACTTGCCTCTGGGATACTCGCGTAGTTTTTACTACATATTGCAGGCATATATCGAACACCCCCCCCCCCCCTGTTCCCCATTGCGCATTCACAGTATAAAGCGAAGAAAAAAAGCTTTTACCAGCGTTCCACCCGTGCTCCAGACAAAGAAGCGCAACTTCTTTTTCGAGGAAACCAGTAATTGAATAACCAATCGTTGAATACACGACCTCCATACGTAAGGTGTGGTGCGGCTTTCATCTGGAGACGAGACAGCTTTCGGTTTTTCGCAGTGATCATGCTACCGTGCAACTGCTTTCGATACCGCGGAACAGCTGAATAGGGTAATGCAAGTGGTAAACACTTCACACCTAGTTTCTGATTGCGGACGGTCCAGTAACATTTCCTCAACTACGTTAGCAGGTGGCTGGTTGAGTGCCCCTGTGTTTCTGCGAAGAAAAAGTTGACGTCCCCCTGAAATTGAGCCATACGGCGAAGCAAAGTAGTAGTGCCTTCTCAGAAACTTCGCAGTTAAATACACTTTTTTTTCTTCAATTGCGAAGTTTCCCTTGTAGCCTACATTCGTAACCTGCATTTCAAGGGGGGTCAAATTTTCCTTCGCAGAGACCTACTCCACCTTGGCGATTGCCCTTAGGCCTTGTTGATTGGCCAGGGAGAATAAACGCCCCAAACGTCCCGCGCTTCTCGTCGAATGGCGCAGGCTCGATCAGTAGGCGGCACTAAGTTGAAGCCTCTTGAGAATCGCCAGTCGCCGAGAGAAAGCACCAGTCGCGCAACATTTGGAGATGATATGGCACTCCTGTCTAGTTCAGCATGCATGGCGAGTTAATAATCACGCACATTCAAACTTTAGAACGTCGCCGGAAAACAGCAAGACTAAAATCTCTTTTCTATCTATCCAGCAAAAAAAAGTATACTGGACCTATCAAACATTCTTTCTCCATTATCTTCGCGTCCAACTAGACGATATCATTCACAAAACTTCACTCCTATCTTTGCTCGAACAAACAATTTCAAATACTCTTTCTTTCCTCGCACAATAACAGAATGGAACGAACTACCACATCACATTTTTGAATGTGGAAACGTGTTAAGGTATATTAAAAATTTTTTGTACCGTAATATGTTGTATATTTTCCTGTTAGTTTGTGCCACCTGTACTGTTTCCTTTTTTGGTCATGTTCTCGTATTGTACCACCCCCACTCCTGCCTGGGCTATTCTTAGCCTGCTGTATTTTCTAAATAAATAAATAAATAAATAAATAAATAAATAAATAAATAAATAAATAAATAAATAATCATATTGAGTACGGATACCAAGAAACAATATATATCGCCGCTGTTTATGTCGTTCCTCGGTCTTCGTTGTTGTTATATAACGTCCGTCGGTCTTCGTACAACGTACGTAACGATGTGGGTACTGACTCATCGTTACGATGGAAGTGTGCAAACTTAACGGGACGAGAGGACACAACACAAGCGCTCGCGTTGTGTCCTTTTCTTGTCACGTTAATGTTTGCTCTCTTCCATCATGATAAACGTATACCAATCTGCCCAGTTCTCGAACTTACTAACTTATAATTCGGAAGTCGGAAGCCTGAAGCCCGCCGGCATTGCAAGGCAGTTTTAAAGCAAAGCTTTACTACTCTTGTCCAGTTGTCTCGCCGCGGATGCGCAATTTCACCTTTTAACCGCAAACGCACCTTCTGGGACACAACTCTTAAAACGCACCATGTGACTCGCTAGACCTTTTTTCGGCGCTGCGTACAAGTCGTTCTGTTCAAGTGGCGGCGGCGGCCCCGGCGAATGTGGCCAATCAGCTGATAGCCAGCCGACCAACCCCGCAGCCTGCCACGCATGCGCTGCTGGGTCGTCTCGAGGTGCGTGACTCGTCTTGCGCCCGGCGAAGAGGAACGCCGCATTCGCCGTGAATGAAAGCGAGGCCTGGCTCTTTCTGTGAGCGTTGCACTGGACCAAGCGGCTTTCAGCCGTGGTCGGCAAAACAGCTGTATCAAAGGTTAGCCAAGTGATACCAAGACTCAACCAAACTAAGCCAAGCTTTTGCTTTGCATATCCAAGGGTACTGAGCTAAACCGCAGCCATATATTTCTGTGGTTCTTTTAAATGCCCTCGCTCTAAAAATCATCTGCCACTATAAATTTACCACGGGATAACTGTTTACGTTCGCTTTCATATTGGAGTATCAGAATCCTACCAGTCCTTTGAGTGTATACATCTGTAATTAGCGGCAGCGGCAGCACTGTACCCAACTGCGGCGCTGTGTAGGTGGTATAACGAAGCGTTTTCGATGTAATTATCCACGTTGACCTCCCCGCCAGGTTGCACGTGTGGTGCGCCTGGAGGGATACCCTTTGCCATTACCGGGCAATGCCTCCACAGTAACTGCGGGCCACTTTCAGATAGCATCACACCAGGGTGGAGTCAACGCCTTCCAGAAAGACGCGTTATGTCACGTATGCGTTGTGTCACCCTTGCGGAGGGGCCTCAAAAAGAACAAGGAGAGTTCGCAGTGGTTGTGCCATCTGCATCGGCTTCAGGGCCTCGAGGCGAAGGGAAATAAGATGCGCGGGAAATGAGGGGGTCGTGCGCAATACCCCTGTTCGTGCGCATTGGCGTACGCAGGCAGGGTGAGTTGACTCGGAAAAAAGAGAAGCAGAAGATAAAAGCAGAAACAAAAGCACAAAACAGCAAAAAAAAAAAAACATAAGCAATGCATCAATTTAAAGGAGTAGTGCCGCGAAATTTCAAAGCTAAGATAACTATGTGAAATGCTTCCTTTTTATCAGGAGATATCTGCCAGCAAGTTTCTACAGTAGCCGTTGAGGACAACATATTTTAAATCCATTTTAATCTCGGCCAGCACGAGAAAGCCCAGAGCGGGCCAGCATGACATCATCTAGCCCGTGACGAACCCGACGCGCTGGCTGCGTTGGCGCGCGCTTCTACGCTGTATGTATCACATCATGGTTTTGGGACTGACGTCATACTTCCCGGGTGCGAGGTGATGGTGAAAACCCTCGGCCGGTCTCCAGAACGGCATGGGTGCGACAAGAATGGTGACGTCAGGTGCTGCCTCCTGTCATGGCGGCCGCTGGGCGTTCGTTATGTCGAAGCCAAGAGAGAGAGAGAGAGAGAGAGAGAGAGAGAGAGAGGTGATTTGCAGGAAGAGAGGAATGGAAATTCCACTGGGGATGTTATTGAGCTCAGCAGGGAGCTCACCTGCATACAGTCCAGTGCGGGGGGAGATAGAAGAGGGGATAAAAGCCTAGGGAGGAGATTAGGGGTGGTACAGAAAATATATAAAAGATAAAGAGAGGGAGAAGAGAGAGAAAGAGAGAATAAAGAAAAAAAGGGGACATTACATAGCGGCACGGGTGTTCGGCGCGAGTGTTCGCTCTGCAGCCTGAGCTACAGGGGTTGGGTGAGTCCCGTGGCCTCGAGGTAGGTTACGACGTGGTTGGGCACTTCCCGATTGGAGCTGGCAGGACCCGTCGGGAACAGCAGGTTCTGGAGGTTTTTACTGGGTTGTTTCCAGAGGCTGGAGTGCAGCCTGAAGCACTGCTCTGTGTGCTGCGTGCTGGGGACAGGGCAGGAGCAGCTGCTGGAGCGTCTCGGACATTCGGGGCAGTCGGCACAGGCGGGGGAGGCGCGTCGTCCTTGGTGGTGCAGCAGGGCCGCTATCTCGCAGCAGTTCATACGCATCCAGAGCAGCAGGCTCCGGGCATCCCTGCTGAGGCGCCCTGGTAGAGCAGGCGTGGCCTGGCCACTCACTACTCGGGGGTCCGGGTGTGTGGCCAGGGCCATTCGGGCCAGGATCTGGCGTGGGGCGTCGAACGCCGTCACATCCTGGGAAACGGGGGTCCCCGGCTGGTGGGCGCCCTTCGCCAGGGCGTCGGCCGCCTCATTGGCCGGTATGCCCGTGTGGGCCTGCAGCCAGTGTAGCCGCACGGTGCAGCCGCGAAAGGCCACCGCGTGCAGCTTGGCCGCCAGCGACCGCTTCACGTGTTTACTGGAGCTGGCCGGTAGGTCAGCTGCCTGCAGCCGCAGGAGGGCTGGCCGGGAGTCCGTGGGGACGAGGGCCTCGCAGTCTGGGCCTACCCGCTCGAGCAGCAGGTCCGCAGCCAGGTGCAGGCCGTCCAGCTCCGCAGTAGTGGAAACTGGCACGAATAAACGACGCAGTAAATGATTGTTCGCGCTGTGATCGACCGTCTAATGTTGCATTCTGTGATTAGTTGGGTAATTGGCACCCATAGAAAGAACAAAAACGTAACATGAAAATTTTATGTCAGTATTACTTTAAGGAATTATGCATGTCGCAGGGATACTCAAGGCACCGCCCGATTGTTTGGTCGACTGATGTTTTTCTTCCCGGACATTTCGAAATGGCAGATAGTTTTGTTATGTGCTGACAATAAAATGGCGGAACAAAGTTCGCGGGATTCACTTTAGTATTTGTGGATCAGCATCGTTGCGTCCGCCCCCTAGAGCTATAAAATTTTGAAAAGGAAGCTCGTGACATCCTTTCCCCGACTTAGTATACGCCAGAAGCGCGACGTATTGAGACAGGCTGACGTGCAGATCACCTGCGACGCGGCTGTATAGGCGTGTTGGCGAGCGGCTTGTGCGTATGGACCTGGCCGCCCATCGCCACTCGCGGTGGAGTGTTTGCGTTTCCCGGCAGCGCCAATTACTCTGGGCGCCTAAGAAATAGAGCTCCTCGTCGCGTTCCTGGAATCTGCTGCCATGATAATAGATATATGACACACGTAGCACGGGTAAAAAATTGGAAGAACGGTGGAAAAACAAGTCGCGCGGCCGGCATACGTAAACCCTTGTAGTATTTACGCAAAATGTGTCCGGCTGTTTACTTCTCCTGGTCTCTCTCTCTCTCTCTCTCTCTCTCTCTCTCTCTCTCTCTCTCTCTCTCTCTCTCTCTCTCTCTCTCTCTCTCTCTCTCTCTCTCTCTCTCTCTCTCTCTCTCTCTCTCTCTGTCTCTCACACACACACACGCACACACACACACACACACACACACACACACACACACACACACACACACACACACACACACACACACACACACACACACACACACACACACACACACGCACACACGCTCACTCAGAGAAAGAGAGAGGGAGAGAGACACACACACACACGCACGCAATCATGCACGTATATTTATACAGAACCTGTTGCCAATGACACGACAGATATAGTTGACGAACCCCATATAAACATGTTTGTGCCTGCCGATTGCGTTAAAGTGACTATGGTATCAGTATTGTTAAAGTCTTGGACAAGCGCCACTAACTCAGGCGTGGCTCCTGTCTGCTTCGGTGATATCAGAAAGAGCCATTAATGGTAAAAGCGAGGCTATCCGAGCTATTTCGCTTAGGCCATATGCGAAAACAAAAACATCAGGGTATCTGAATTAAAATAAATAAATAAATAAATAAATAAACAAATAAACAAATAAACAAATAAATAAATAAATAAATAAATAAATAAATAAATAAATAAATAAATAAATAAATAAATAAATAAAAAAAATAAAGTTAGCTCATACGCAGAATTTTCAAACACATACGCAGAGCATGGCAGTGAAAGTAATCACAAGACTTGATCCAAGCCAGTGCTCCGCAATAACACCAAAAGAGCTTTGGTAGCCCGTACGGCCTTGCGTGAGTCTGACCAAGGGCCCAAAACGTCTTGAGCTAAAGGCCTGCGTGGAGCAATATGCAGAGAGATGTTAGGACAGTCTACCTTGACACTGTGAATTCTGAACATGTGCAGATGACATGTTCGTTATCTTCTGAGTAATCGCGCGTTGAACAGAGTGGTGAAGAGTCCTGCTGAATTTTCACTTTTTGTATGCCACGTTAGTGCGCAGGCGATGTGGTACAGCTTCCTCACGCTCGCTGAGCCCAGGAGGCACCTTGAAGCTGCATTTACGGCAATTAGATGCAATGGCGCTTACTGAAATTTTTGTCGGTCCAGATGCACCGCTGTGTTGTCGAGGCAATCGAGATTTCCGTATCATTTCTTGTGAAAGTAATAGGCAGCGGTGGAACAGAGAGGCTGCGCACCGATATGGCGGCATTATGTACCATCAGGGCATACGCACCCACTCCCGGGCAGCAGGTACGAGCGCCTTCCTGGTGTGTACATGAACATCCCTGTGCTGGATGTTCATGTAAAGACAGGGACAGCGCTAGTACTTCTCCTCGGGATTCTCTAGCCAGTCGAAGGATTCTGTAAAAGTTATTATGTAGCCCTCCTAAAGGAGGGCTAGAGAATAACTATTAAGAACACCTGTTGGGGGGAGGGGGGGGGGGCGGAGACGCCACATAGCCCTAGTGTTGTTTCGGTGCGTAAAACCCCTAGAATTGTTTACAGGAACCCCGCAACACCTTTGATAAGCGCTTTAACTCTTTCCTTCGTGTCTGGAACCACTGCGAAAGCAATAGTTATCGCCAGCACGAAGCGGCACTGCGTGATTTGCTCGTCGCAGCAGAGGCGCCTTGCATTTCTGCTTTGTTTTTGTGGCTTTTTTTAAGTTGCTATCGAAAAGCGTCCATTGCTGCAATTTAAGGAATACCGGCCAACAGCCACTACATTCCTGAGCGACGTAATGGGAGTCGTCGAAGAACGTCAAGACAGGGAAAGAGAGAGAAATCTTTTGAGCGAGTTTCTAAGTTATCTGTTGGGCAGAGAGCAGTCATTTTTGGCTGAGGTACTTTGCGACCCCCTAATGTGATTACTAAGTGTGTTTGGTGACTACGTTCTGCAACCATTGAAGATTTAAAAAAAGTTGAAAAATGTGTTGCAGGATCCTTTTAAGGCCTTCTCTGCGGTGGCACGTGGAGGGATACGCACAGGCACATATGGCCTTATCTTACGACGGTAGCATCGCGATGACTACTGTATGTGGACGAGAGGCTTTGTGATGTCGCAAAGCGCAGGTTGTAGCGTGCAGCATGTTTGATGTTAAAACAACGCAGAAAAGAACATAGTGCAAAAAATACGCCAGAAGCGCCACACATCAAGAAATTCCGGGTGGAACCTATAGCCAACGGTATATACTGCCACAAACTCTGATATAATGTTCAAAATAAAAATAAATGCGCAAAACAAATGAAACAAATCCCACATTCCCTTCACTGATTTATTATTCAGAAAGGCGGGAGAAATTTCGACGCATGCAGCCTCCTTTTGGATACAAAATCTTCCCTAAGGAGCTTGTTTTGTACTCTCCGTTGACGTGTTTCTGATTTTGAAGTTATTTATACAGTGGCACTCACCTCCGTACCAAGTGCTACCGATTTGACTGCGGCAGAAAAGTGAAGGCATTTTTTGCAGTTTATGCCTGTTGTTTTCCGCAGTTCCTTTAAAGACATAGATATAGATAGATGTGGTTCGGTTGGTTTCTGCACTCAACAGCCCTTTTGTTGTAAGCGATGAGCTCTTGACTCTTTGGCTCATAAACGCTTTTCTGCACTTCAGAGGTGGAAGCTGAGCTAAACAAGTGGTGGTAGGGATCAAAGCATTGATACTGCAATATTATCGCAGTTATTTTAGAAGCAATAGCCCAAAATAGTCATATTGTTGACAGACAGCTTCACAAAATACTGGTAAATCTATAGAAGTGGCCCGTGGGTGCTTTGCCGAGCCATCGTCATCGTCATCCACATCAGCCCATTATTCATCTAGGTTGCACGGTGAATCACCTCCTGTGTCCTCCCAACCGATCCTCTCGTGTGTCGTCTGAGCCTATCATTTTGCCCCAGAAATTGCCCTTCTCAACCGTCTGCTGAACGTTTCACTCGCCTCTGAGGAGCCAACCTCATGGAGCCAATGCTTCGGGACCATGCCATGCAGAGTTTCATAATACACCCTTAAAATTCGCCGCAGGTGGGTTTCACCACAACACTCCAGAACTACCAGTCATCATGACAAATTGTGCAAATTCGGCGAGTGAAGTGGTGCAGAATTCCATTAGAGCACAAAATAGTATCTGCGCTGTGACAGCAGCGCAAGGCGTGCGTCGGAGCTGTTGTCGCAGAGCAGATGCAATTTCTTGCCCTAATCGCACGCTGGGCCTCGTTATTCGCCAAATTTGCACATTTGGTCATGATTATTGGTAGCTCTGGAGTGTTGTGGTGAGGCCTGTTGTGTCATTTGCCCACAAGGGACATTACGTCTACAAAATCCAGCAGGCATCTTCACTTTTTTGTCTCACATGTGGCTCACCAGTAGGCATTCGTCATGTTTTATGCGTGTGCCCAAAGTACACCGTGCACAGACAGGAACTAATATTATCTTTGTGCATGCAGCTAGTTGCGGGAGTTATCTGAGGGCTGTTTTGGGACATTTTGGGAACTTGGTCGGGTCTCAGTCAGGCTTCACATGCAATCAAAGCTCTCTTGAAGTTTCTTCGGAGCACAGAACTGGACAGAGTTTTGTGATTGAAAATTTTGGGCGCATCAAATGACATCTTTTAATTTTATAGTTTTCTTTCTTTCTTTCTTTTGTTTTTTTGCGCTCTCTGTTTCTGCTATCATCTAGCGTAGCAAGGCAGCGCAACGGCTCGGCTAACCTCGCTGGTCTTCATTAGAGTTTCTCTCTCTCTCTCTCTCCCTCTTTCTCTCTCTCTCTCTGTACCGCTGGACCCTGCGCATGCGTGCGCTCAGTGAGTGCCATTATCTGCCGTGTTCTCTGATGCAGCTATTGCTTAAACAGAGCCCCGCCTAACCTTTCGCCTGCTTGTTCGACTAACATCTGGTGACAAATAAACCTGGCCCGCTCGTCCCGGTTGACTACTGCCTCCGTCTAGTCAACAACACAACAAGGCCCACCTGCGGCAACTTTTAAGAGTGCAATATATACTAGGGGGAAATGTGTCGCTGCAGTAGCGGCCCATCATGGGAGCCGCCATAGCAGCTTAAAGCATTCCGTCGCCAATTGTCCTGGCTTGGAACATGCCTTTTTCTGGCTCTCGATTACGAGAGCGCCTACATGAGGCAACATTTTTTTTTTCTTGAGGTTACATGGAGAAAGAGCTACTCAATATACAAGAGTGGCGAAACTCGCCACAGGCCCCATGTATCAAAAGCCGCGGTCTGCGGTTGGCCCCCTGCGCTGGGTAAACAAGGTCAAGCGCGGGGGGAGGTTGGCTCTACCGTCATCTGTAGGCAGTAAGTTGAGGTAGTACTCAGGCTGCTGCCGTATAAAAACATCGTGAAAAAATAATATCGCCTAATAATGTTTTTTTTTTAATTTGGAAAGAAAGCTTTCTTTTATTTGTTTGTGTTTTGGAACAAATCTTTAGCAGAGTTCAGAGTTTGTCCTCAACGTGCCGCGACAGTACACTCATTGATTTGATTGATTATCGTGTTTTACGCGCCGACGCTACACAGCCGATGAGGCGCGCCGTAGTGGAGGGCTTGATTAAGTTTGACCACCTGGGCATCTGTAACGTGCGTCCGGCCAGTATATTTTCCCCTCAGTTTGAAAGAAACAGGCAGGCCTGCGCCGCCCGGATTTTGAAGCGGAATTACGCAACTACTGTGTATTGAAGAATTTTTACATGCAGCTTGTTAAAATTTCGGACAAGTACGTTTTTTTTACTGGATATACCTTTATACTAATAACGGAATTATAATTTGTATTTTAGGACAAGTAATTATGATTTAATAAGACAAAGGCAACTTTTGCGGCCGTTACACAGCCAGCCAAGTACCGAAGAAACGTTATTCTTCCGTTATACGACCGCACGCCTGTTGAAGCGCGACTCGCTTAATCCAGCGCCAAATTTTCCTCTGGTATATATTTGTATGAAAGGGACCCTGCAACACTTTCGATAAACGCTTTGACTCTTTCCTTTGCGCCTCGAAGCACTGCGAAAGCTACAGTTATCGCGAGCACGTAGCGGCACGGCGCGATTTGCTTGTCGCACCAGATACGCCTTCCGTTTGTGGTTTGTTTTTGTGGCTTTATTATAAAGTTGCTACCGAAAAGCGTTCATTGCTGCAACTGAAGGAAAACCGGCCAACACCCGCTACATGGCCTCAGTGACGTAATTCGGGCCGTCGAAGAACGTCAAGACCGGGAAAGAGAGAAAAAAAACCCGCCCGCATCTTCCCACGGGGGGAACTCGAGTAAATGCGTCGCAGAGTGGTGGGGGTATCGCGTGAATGTTGCGTAATTGGGTATGGTTTGGGAATGCTTAATTGTTATTTCGTCTTTATTATTCTTATTTATTGAATGAAGGAGAAGCGAAGGCAAGGAGTCTAAAGTTAAAGTCTGTCTTTATTGCTTGGTGCCGTCACGCAAAGCGTCAAGTCGAGTGAAAGCCAAGCAAAGACGCCCTTGACTGAATTCCGAACGCGCGCTCCGCCGCTTATATACACACCGCCCGCGTTCGAGGGAGAGGAATACGGGGGAGAGACGCGCATGCGCACACTTCCGTACACAAGCGCGCGAACTTTCCACGCACCGACCACGCCGTTATCACGTGTACACGCCCTGCCGCCGTTACTGTTGTGCGCGACGCAGCGCACGGGTAGGTACGACGCATGCGCGCACAGACGCGCTCCCCCCGCACCGCCGCAGCTGTTGTTGAGAGCGACGGAGCGCACGGGGTACACGCGCTCCTCCCGCACCGCCGCACCTGTTGTTGAGAGCGCGGAGGGTACGGGGAAGAGACGCGCCCCTGCGCCTCGACGCGACGCGCATGCGCATTGAGCGTGTAGACGGCGCCAACAACATCGACGAGTGACATCGCGAGCCTAAGAAATGCTCCGCATTTAAAACTCCCACCTCCCCTCGCGGGAACCCCTGTGTAGATGCGACGCATAAGGGTTTCACGTTGCAGCGTTGGACAGCGGAGGAACGGCGCTAGAGCGATGGAGCGGAGCGCGCAGGCACCGCGTTTTATAGCGCGCATAACGGTGAGGGGACGCGCCGGCGCCAGTGCGTCTGCCGCGGTTATGACGCAACACAATCCAATCCAATCCAAGCCAAGCCAAGCCGATCCAATCGCATCCAATCCAATGCCCCTCGCGAGAGAGTGTTCGCTATCGGAGAGGATAGGGGGTGAGCGGCGGAGAGTGCAGCTGGCGCGGCGAGGAGAATGGGGGAGGGGCGGACGCCGATGACGCCGGATGCAGGGACAAGGTGGGTGAATGAGATGCGGTCGCATCTAAAATCTTTAGAGCGAGTTTCCAAGTTATCTGATGAGCACAGAGCAGTAATTTTAAATGCAGAGCATTTCAGTAACTCACGATGTCCCCCGCGTTGACGTCCGTAGTCCGCACCGCACCCCTCCCTACTATATATATAAAAAAATACTATCCGACGCCCGGTTTCGATCCCTCGACTCTGCGGGTGGAACGAAATGTACATGGTGCTCTACCCACTGCGCCACAAAGCCGACACAGAATGGGACGATACGAACGCGCCTTATATCGTTGACTCATTCAAATTACTGCTGACGAGCGCTCTCTCGTCAGCAGTTGCCACAAGTGCAACAACATGAATGTAACGCAAACTACTTAACGTTGTGCGCCCCCGGAAATGCTCTGCATTTGATCATGCCCCTCGCGAGGGGGATGTTTCACTGCGTCTTCTCTCGATCGCGGGACCCGTGGCGCCATCTGGCGGAGGCGCGGCACAACTCGTGGCACTTTCTTTGAAAAAGCGCCTCGAAAGCGCGGCAAATATGAAATAGGGGTGACACGCTTTCGAGGCAATCCGCCGACGCGGCTGCTTTGTGTACAGACTCGGCGTCGAGCGTCCCGGGATTCTGGTGCCGACCGAGCCCCATTTCTGCCGCTTCTCCGCCGGATTGCCTGGCTTGCTGTGGCGCGGTATAAAAGAGTAAAAACAATAATAACGTGGCGCGGTTGCACCAGCAGCTGTTGCGAGAGGCAGTCGTCTGAACCACGTGCTTAACTCGCACATCTTCGAGCTGTCTTGGATGCTTCTTTTTTGGTGAACCACCTCGTCTATGAGGAAATGAATTAGTATTTTGACAGGACGCCATCTGTCCCAATAAGAAAGCTTTTGCTTGAAAGGCTTTATACAGAAGAGAAAATAGTATCTTAATGATTCTGTGCATGCGTTGTATCCCTAGTTCTGACTACCACATGAATTCGCTGCTTCGCATGCTCTTCGAACCAGAGTCACTCGGGACTAAAGCTCAGAGCAGTTGAGAAGTAGAGACCGGAACTTGAGGCAAAATGCCTATTTTTTCGTTGAGTCCGTATCAAGCCTATTTAACATATTTAGCTATGGTTTTTTGCGACCCACTAATCTAAGTACTGGGTATGTTGGGTCACAACGTTCTGCAAGCATTTAAGATTTCAAGAAAAGCTGAAATAGGTGTAACAGGGTCCCTTGAAACTCTATGCCATGCTGTATGTGATGCCGCCATGATCCAATGATGCCAACGTTGTCCGATGATTACCGAAAACGGAGAAAGTTGAGGGCATTCTTCTGGCTACGTGCGGCCGTGGTGCATTAATAATCAGGCTAGCAAAGCATGCCGGGAGGCGTTGTAGGATGGTTTCGCATCCCATTCGGCTGCTGGATTTTGTGTCGGTGGGGTCGGCAGCATCGAGCTGTTTATTTCTCCCAGGTAGGTAAACAAGCGGGTTTCTGCTTTAACGTGTTGACCGTACAGGATTAGAGCGTCGCTGAATGGTGTGGCAACGTTCACATAATATCTGCGGGCGAGTGCGCACACCACAGGTCGTACGCAAGGAAGCCCGAGAGTAAGCTTATCAAAGCCTAGTAGCACGGGAAATGGATATATATGAAGCTTTGCGCAGTGGCTTTGTTTTTGCTATTCTTTGACATTTTACGAGGCGCCCAATTGTTACAACCGAGAAGAACCGAATTGTGGCTCGAGCTAGATGCATCGATCCACTTTATCATAAACGATGATGCGGGTTTAACCAACGAATGAGCGCTTGACTCCAACATCTTCTCCCTTAAAACATCCCTCTTCGTCGCCCTGATCATAAAATATGGGTGAATTGCAGTACTTTCGGCTCCAAGTTCTGAAAGGTTGACGTCGTTGGCTATTGACACCACTTGTATACCAGTGCTCGCGCAGGCGACGCGGACCGCATATGGGCTGCAGTGAAGAAGGAACCACTTCTTTGAGCCCCTTTGGCCGTGTAGAATGCTCAGTGTAGAATGCTATCTAAATTGTTCTTCCTCTTTCCCCTCCTCCTTCTTTTCCTCTCTTGCCCGGCATCAAACTCACATTTTTGGGGTCTAACGCGCCGAAAAAAGTCGAACACTTAGGCTATGATGCACGCCGTCGTGGCGATTTTGCCTGGAGCACAAAATGACTGGAGCCACCCACGTGATTGTTGAGATGATGCAATAAGGCTATCTATTCTTTGAGCTTATCTAAATATTCCTCCATCTTCCGATATTTACTGCACATTTAGCTGATAGCCAACCACAGAGATTTTGGCTTAGTATTCGACAGCATCAGTCGATACCTGCGCGAACTATGGCTCTGAATGATGTGGACGCCGCTGACAATATATTTTAGACAGATTCCAGACAGAAGACATCACAAACGTGCGCAAAAACAGAGTTGAGTAGTGTGTTTGCAGTTTTAGGCCGGAGTAGCAGTTCTAATAACTCCTCTGTCGGAAAGCCACGAATGAGATCTTCAAGCTTTGTTAGTGAAGGTCAGTTATGTTCGCAGTTTATCGCTAGCGTTCCTGCGTTAGCTATGGTCAAGCTTTGTCGTATCTGATGACGAAATCTGGTTGCTACCAAGCTATCGATTTTTGTGTGCAATTTCACAATCTGCTCGTTATTGGAGCAGAGCACGTCTCTGAAAAGAGCGAAGTTAACGCACGCGCCATATTAGGTAATATCCGGTACTTCGTCAAGGGCGCTTATACCAAAGTAAGCCCGTCTTTGTTTATGTCAGGCGTTTCGTCTCGCCGCCTACAGTGTAGGTATATGTGGTGAGGACTCCAGTCGATGTGATGTGTTGGTATGTTCTGGCAACTGTGCTCGCCGCATTTTATTGCCCTTTGCTTGGCTGATTTCTCTGTACTCCTCGGGCTTCCGTGACGGGAATTGCCCTGACGTGGGGATCTGCGATTGGCAAATCAATATTGTGCCGCGTTGCGCAATATCGAAGCCATAGAATCGTTCAATTTGGAGTCGTAGCTCTCCGTACACTTGTCGAAGGGCTTCGGCACGTCCCGCGGAAGCGGTCAAGGAGGTTAAAGGGAGTGCAGAACACGCACGAGAAATCTTTCGGTTCCACAACCTTGTCCCTGTGGTCGATGAAGCCGTGAAGAGGTTGTCAGAGTTCGTGAGTTCGGATAAGTGACAATTGAAAGTGGCGCCTAAAAATTAAGTTAGTTATAAACAACATCTACACGAACGTGAAACCTGGGGAGGTACTAAGCACGCAGTGTGGGAGTGTATTATTGCGCCTTGGCAGTTTTGCCAACGCAGATGAAACCGTTAGGCGGGAGGAGGGGAGTACAGGCATGCAACTGTGCTTGGAAAGTCGCTTGTCTTTGCAACACGAAGCTCTCTGGGGCGAGGAGTAAACGAGTGTCCCGGTACTTTTTTTTAGTACACGTTGCGGTGCGCTCCAGCGCTATGTGAAACGAGTGTCCCGGTGTTTTTTAGTACGCGTTACGTTCTAGCGCGAGGCGTAAACGAGTTTCCCGGTGTTTTAGTACAGTTATTGCATGCGACGACGCTTACGACGACGACATGAGACGCCGACAGCCCCAGCTCCTTAGGGGCTTCGCCCCTAAAAGGACAAAACTAGCAGGAAAGAAACGCGGCACTTAAGTCTGCTTGAGTGATTTGCAGGCTAAAGCCAGCAATTATCAGACTTCACTGCCGAATCGTGCTTAATTGTTTTCGCTTTCATCTCTTCTTTTAGATGCGGAGCATCTCATGCTCGGGGCTGTGTCCCTCCCTCCCTTGTCCGCGGTCCGCACTCTACTGCGCATGCGCGTCTCTTCAGCCCCGTAAGCGTTTGGGCAGATTTCAGCGCAGTCCACTATGAAAAGAAATAGTTAGGCGGCGCCCGGTTTCGATCCCACGACTCTCTGGCCGCACCGGGAGGTACGTGGCGCTCTTCCCACTACGCTGCAAACCGGGACGGGAGCATGTGCTACGAACGCGCCTTATGTCCTTCACTCATTCAAACTACGTCAAGAAGCTACTGATACAACGAAGGCACGCGAAGCTCAACGTCAACGGAAACGACGAACTGAAAACTAATGGGAACTTCAGTCGACCCCATGGCTGCTTCGCATACTACTCAGGGTTCCCCTACGGGAAGATGGTGTAATTATTTTACACGAATTAATATGGCAGGAAGTCTGGGCGCAGCTCACGTGGCAGCTTCCGCATACTGAGAGCTCCCCTCCGCGTGCGCCTGCTCTGTGCACGTAGCGTCACGTTTTTCTGTCACGTGGTAGGCGTCACTAGTTCGATTCTGGCATGGCGCCCGGTTTGCGCAGTAGTTAGAGCTCTTGGCTGCAGCTCCGGCGACCTAGGTTCAAACCCCTCACGAACCAAATTTATTAGGTGAAGAGCAGCTTAGGCGCTCGCCTTGTCGTCGTAGCTGGCTCGCCGGACACAAGTAGAGCAACAGGGCGTTCCGTTGTAGCGCTGTCGTCGCGGCGTACCCCAGAGGCTTCGAAAGCCCAGCAGTTTATACAGTCATAAACGTGCGAAACTCGTGAACCGTGGCCCTTGTACAGAGGGCAACACCCTTGTCTATAACACAGGTTTTGTACTTAAAGCATTATCTTGCCTCGGCCGAAAAACATTTGAAGAAAACTATTGCGTCATTCCGAAGTCTAGATCATATATTTTGACCTCAACGTTTTTTTGTGACAAGTTTGAGTCCGCAGTTTTGAGATGTAAGCAATTGAAGTTGAACTCAATGTTATAGACAAGGGTGTTGCGCACCGCACTACATCTCCCCGTTGTTTAGGCACATAAAACTATACGTGCATTTGAGGCAAAATATACGCAATTGACCGGCAGCGCCGCGTTCATTTTGTTTGGAACGTTCGTTGGGTTGGTTGTTACGATAGTAAGCGAGAAAGCGGCCGCGTAAGTAAAAATGGTGAGTTCGACATGACGCAGAAAGGCTCCACGCGCCAAAAGAAAATGGCGCGTTTTTGCTTTCCACGGTGGCGTCCATTTTAGTGCCATTCGTGTTGACGTTGTCGACGTAGACTACAGTCACTTTTTGCTTTTGATGGCACACCTAAGGCTTTCGCTTTAATAAGACGTTTTGATATATAATCCACCGCAACGAATATGAATGGTGATGAATCGCGGCGAAAAAGAAAAAAACAGCGAGGAAAGCGATTACGAAGCCAAGCCTGCGACTTGACTAAAAAATGGGCTACCCTCTGTGAAATTACGCTGGACGGGTGAGGCCTTGCACCGCTTAATGCCACTGAGCGTATCGTATTTTCGAGCCAAGTTGGAAGCGGAGCTTCCTTATTCGTACTCATTTACCGGCCTTGGTTGCTCACGGTTGTGGGATCGATTTCCTCCATTGGAGTCTTTTCTTGGTAAAGGCGAGAGAAAATGAAAATTCCTGTGTGTGCGCTACTTCGGAGAAGGCGTAGTCGGGGGCCCGAAATTACTTCGTTGGCCTCCACTGTCGGATGCATCGTAGACGAAGTGTGCGAGGTTGGTTTGATAAGAATGGTATAAAAACGATAGCTTATGACGTTTTTATGAAAGGCATTCATTTTATTCCTCAAATTATCCTCCGCTGAGGCCTGCAAACCTGTTAACTGCGCTTCCATTCTTTTTTTTTTCTGGAAGTCGTCACAAAAATGGATCGAGAATGACAAGGGAAATGCGCTTTGACGGTGCTGATGGCACCTTTCCTGAGCAAAGATTTTTATCGCACCTAGCCAGGTTTTCCAGCTGGCCGACAAAAAAAAGGTATTCGTGATCAAATCTTTAATATGCGTGGGAAAGAGCCAGATGTATGTATGTATGTATGTATGTATGTATGTATGTATGTATGTATGTATGTATGTATGTATGTATGTATGTATGTATGTATGTATGTATGTATGTATGTATGTATGTATGCATGGATGCATGCATGCATGCATGCATGTATGTATGCATGTATGTATGTATGTATGTATGTATGTATGTATGTATGTATGTATGTATGTATGCATGTATGCATGCATTTATGTATGTATGTATGTATGTATGTATGTATGTATGTATGTATGTATGTATGTATGTATGTATGTATGTATGTATGTATGTATGTACGTGTGCGTGTGTGTATGTGTGTGTGTGTCAGACGTATGAAACTTTCGCATTAAGTGGGACAACCTGATTACGTTCCAATGGGACTTATTAATTCATGACCGACGGCATTACAAATCATTGTGTGCCGATGTGAAAATTTTTAGATACATGCCAATGTTCCTTATGTCCCAGTTTGCTTCTTTTAGAAATAGGTCAATTCTCTACTGAGATAAAAAAGAAACAAAAATGAATTTTGGTTTACACAGTTGTCACTAGGTGCCGCTAGTTTTCTACCAAGCAAGACCTTTTATTTTTATTTTAATACAGAAATGACATCTCTAAAATAAGCAAACTAGGTCGATGTGGATATTGATGTGTACTTAAAGCTTTTCGAATTGGTGTACGATGGTGTTTAAGTTCGTGGGTCGTGAAGTAGTCACTCCCGTGGGAATGTTGACAGGCTCGCGATTTTTGCATTATTATTTTTTGAAGCTTGTGATAAAATTTGTATTATTGTTATCGGGACAGAGTTATCGTTATAGAGAACCTAACTTTATTTTGCTATCGTGGCCTCTTAGCGAATATTATTAGTTGATTCATTGATTGCTTGTAGCATGCCACATACATGTCTTTATCAACGCACAATGCAGCATACATAAGTATTTATAAAGCGTTGTCCACTGCCCCACTGTGAGTACGTGCAACTCTGTGTGCATGAGCTCGCTAAAAAAAAAACAGCAGCAACCAGCAAGTGTTCGCGAAGCGCCAGATCTTAGGCCTAACGTTTGACTTTCAGGTCTCGCGATGCCACCTTTAACTCGGAGCTGACAGTACGAGTACAATGAGTACTTTTTAGAGCAAAGCCTACACCATGTCTGGCAAGGTCATTGTTCTCGTCGCAATGGTCTTGAGCCGCCGGAACGCGTATCTGGCTGTGACGTCACGCCATGTGATCCGCTGCAGAGAGGCATAGCAGCTGCGCTCGCTTGGAGCCTCGTCGCAGGGTACCACGTGACTAACCGAGGGTTTAAGTGCACTTTTCGGGCTCTTGCTCAGTCTCGACATTAATGGCCGCCGGTTCGGCCGTCTGTGCGTGTGCTTCAGCGCAAAGGACATGCTGAATCCAATCAAAACAAGCCAAACATATCTTTCACCCGTGGTAATTCGGTTTGCAGGTGTTAAACCGGAACAATTTTTTCCGGTGGGTACCGTTTGACTACATCGGGCCTCAAGAGGTGACGTTTGGCTTAACGTCGGAAGATCGGGCTTAACGTTACCTGACCTTCAATTAAGCCTTACTACATGACAAGCAACATCAAACTCATTCTAATTAGAACTGTGGTCATGGTTTGACGCAATCAGACCACAAATCGTCACACCGAAATTAAGGCCATCGCATACCCGCGTCGGCGTCAGCTTGTGCTGCGCATGAGCCCTTTTACCAGTGAGCTATAAAGCGGAAAAGTAGGCAGGTTTCAGAAGCGTCTTCAGACTTTGCATCCGCGAAATCGAGCTGCGCAGGCTTATACTTCCCTCTCACGAAAAAACAATGGTCATCGTTGTCTTAACCGACAAATCAGTCTCTTTTCTTTCTTTGCAGCGCTTTCACAAGGCTATGCTCACTGCCATGAGCTCTGCTACGAATCTGGGGTTTATTTGGCAACTGATGCTTTTGTCCACGGCCCCGAATCGACGCATATATGATGCGTACTGCGAATAAATACCGCCAGACAATCCGCAATCGTTGCCATCGAACACACAAAATTTTTCTGTGGCGATTTCTCGCGAAAGAGTTTATGCACTCTTTCACATGTGATGCCTACGGTATCGACAATGTCGGGCGCTCATATTCGGTGCTACTTTACAAAACGTTCCTTAATGGCGATGCAGTTTGTGCCACTTTGTTCAAATTATTCCCTTAATGTCCATTCATAGGTGAAAAATTAAACGAAACTCTCGTATCTTTTTTTAAATCAGGCCAACAGAACAAAGGAGGGGCTCCGATCAATAGAGAGAAAGCAAAAAACAAACCTCCAATTTGTGAAGCGCATCCCGAGCACTCTTATCGGAGATCACAACTACCGAAACTGTGTGATGGATGGTTTGGCGCGATGCTATTGGATAAGCGCATTCAGCCGGCGAAGTAAGGTCACCAGTGTTAAAGGAAGTTTTGAGCAAGAAGTATATGCGAGAAAAACCTCTCCAAACTAGTTAATCCGGTAACATACCTTATCCTTGTGAACATTTTTCAGCAAAAAGGAAACATGATGCAGATTTTAGGCACATCATCACTACATCATTGATATTTGCAGTGTTCTTTTAACTAAAACATTGAAGTGGACTTGATTTTGCTATAGCAAATAAAAAAGCGTCAAGTCAAGTGATCCCACCACACCGCACGAACTTCCACGACCTCGAAATTCTCGATAATACGTACAATGCCCTTCTGTCTCACTACGCCCTTAGCCGCCGGCACTACCACCCTCCGCCCCCTCCCTAACCAACCACAAGCCGTAATCAATCGGCGCCCTTGGACCAGCACCTTCTACAATCACGCAAGATCGCACCCACTATCTACCACCATCAATGCCAACACTGTGACACCCCACTCTCCACATTCCACCTCGTATACTCCTGTCCCCACTCCCCTAACCCCCACCCCGGAGCAGTGGGAGAATGAGCTGACCAGCCCGGCCGTGGCCCGCCAGGGGGCGTTGGTTGCTCGGGCCATCGAGTCGGCTCGGTCAAGGGCATCCTGGACTGGGGACGCTTCACCACCACCCCTTTCCCTTTCCCGTTTGCTTTATAAACGTTTTCTATTACTACTACAACTCGCCCTCAAGCCTCGAGTTCTTTGCGGCACCCTAAGCCCAACAGAAACAAACAGTCGCAACAGATGGTGAGCGGGCAGTGAGAGTGCGGGAAAATTGAATTCAATTGAGGGGTCCTCAATGCGGTACAATTGTCTTCCATCAGCCTTGAACCTCCATCGCGTTCGTCAAGACGGGAGTGTAAGAGCCGTGGGAGGTGAATGCAGAGGAGAAGAAGTTGCGTGGCAGTAGAGATTTGCAAAGAAGGGAGAAGAGACGAAGGAACTTTTTTTTTTCGCGGTTGAACTCGTTAGACGTCAATCGGACGGACTTCAGTGGATTTACACAGCCAAAAGCTATCGAACGCAGTTATAGGTGCCGCACTAACCACAGGCGCCAGACTGTTTCCTTTCGTACCTACTTTTGCAATTTTCGAAGTGGTTGTTAGCCTAGATGGGTGGTCTTAATGTGTGCTTATAAAAAAACTGACCAAATTCTTTGAAAATAAAAACACTGCCACCCTCAGTCATTTACTTGTGTTTTGCCTCGTGCGAGCTAAGCTTTCCTTTGCGTTTTGATGTTCTCTCAGGCATGAACTCCGCCACCAGGATTATTTGTTTGGAAAGTTGCTCACAGGGCTTATTCATCGGGCTTGCCAATACGAACTCTTGAAGTGTTCTGTTTGCAACAGTACAGTCCTCACAGGCTGAAATCGGTAAAGAGAGACTGACACGAAAGCCGAACCTTAAAGGTGAATTAAAAAAAAAAAAAAAAACCTGCCGGTATTCACAGATATCCTCTGTTTATATAAAAAACTACATCCATTTTACATAATGGGCGGACGAGGAGGGGGCCAGACAGCGGTGTCTCCTACTGCTCTTGGGGGTGGGGAAAGGTGGGGAAAGGGAATGGTAGTGGTGGCAACCCAGGAGTACGTCTACATTCTCCGATGATGTGCCTGGGTGTTTGTGGCTACTGGGGGAGTTTTGCGTTAGGGTGAATATTGGGTTGGGGAGTTAGTTTAGTCGGATGGGATGAGGGAATGCATTTGATTGAATAAGTCGGAGAGTCGCTTCCTGATGTTAGTGGGGTTTGTGCTGAGTAATCTCTTGAAATCTGGTGAGTCGGGTAGGCTCATCCGCGCTCTCCAGGGCCCGGTTGTTGAGTACGCGTGCCTGCTGGTGAGCATACTCGTAGCCCTTCATGGAGGCGGGGTGAGGCGTCCGCGCGATTTGTACTTTTCTGTTGGAGGATCGCCTTGATAGCGCTTCATATGCTAGAGGAGCCAGGAATCCCGATTGGTAACTTCGGTATGCTTCCTGCGATTCCGGCATGATTGTACGGACTGTGTTCGGCGTGATGGCTAATTCATCCGCTCCTTTAGCTGAACTTGTTACAGTAGCGCTGGTGACGATATCTTGCTTGGTCGTCACTGCTGCTGTCGTGGCCTTTCGTCCAGATGTGAGAGCTGCCGCGTCAGTGAAGACCGTATTTTGGTAGGCGCCCTACACATTGTTCACGGCTATGTCACGAGATCTGCCGGGATCGCCCCATTAGTGAGATATACACATTTGCAGTAAAAACCCATTGAACGTTGCCACTGTGGACTGTTTCATGTCTGCGCAAAATGAAAGAGGTGTGGAGAAAGTTCCTTTATAACTAATGCGCCCCTGCTCGCAACATTCCACAAAAGAATGCGGTTAATCTCTTCTTGTCTGAAATAAAAAGGTGCGTACGAACCGGTTCAGATAATAACGTAGGTTCGACTAGCGTAATTAGGGAGATTGGGTGTGCATTTGTAAACGTTGCGTCGGAAAGATTACTGGAATAATTTACACCAAATTTATTCCCAGCGCATTTTTTTCACTCAACGCCCTGGCCGTTTTCATATTTTTCATCGGCCATTACCTTTTCGTCTTAATTGCGAATGAGGAGTGCACATTAGATTCACGGTTTTCTTGTATATATGGACTTGATTTGGGGTCACCGCCAGGGTTGCTGGGATTTTATATTCACGTCCTCCGATCGGCGTAGCATATAACGCAATTCTGTAAACTCGCGTAAAATTTCTTAAAAAGGCGCTTGTGTCGCACACTTTCCGGATCAGAGACGGAAAATTTGGCAAATTTGAACTTCAGGGAAATTTGAACTTTGCCTGACCAGACAGCGCTACTTGTCTGACGGCATGCGCAAGCGCGGGATGTTTGTATATGACACAGGGTAAGACCGTAGCGTGTTCATTTGCTCGATAGCGATTTTAGTTACTGCCGCTGTGCGTGGAAAAAGAGAATACGCAGAAAAAAAAAATGCGGAGAAGAAACCCCAACGATCGAGACAGGAGCCAGCAAGTGGCATTTGGCAAACACACAAGCTGAAGACAGGCGACGCCAGGGAAGATTACGAATAGTATCCCCAATGGCAGCAGCAGCAACGACTCGGGAAAGCGCTTTCTCCGAAACACACGAAACTAATACTTGCTCATTCAGTGCCCGCCTATATGCGGCCTGTTTTGGTTCGAATGTGATAAGCAGTCGAACGGCGCGTTCTCTTCTTTCATAGAGTAAATTAAGAGTGTTAATAGCCTAAAGTAAACGTAACATCAAAGGAGGATAATTAATTAGTCAGCGCGCATACCTGGGCCCCAGTATTTGCCTAGTTCAATGCATGTGGTCAACGGTGCCAGCTACCGCTAAGCGCAATGCTTTTGTGTTTTCAGAGGAATTGCCCAGTAATATCGGCCAATTATTTTACGGTGCGTTGTTGGGCACAGTAATTAGCAATGTGTAGTTAGGGGCTGTTTGTATCCCAAATAAGTAACCTCACGCATGACGGCACTCACAAAAAAGAACTTTGAAAACACCTAAGCAATTGTTATGGCTAGTAAATGCGAAATCATTGATGTCCAGTTGAGCGCCTAAGACTATTTTCCTCCGCCTCGGGTTGTCCACGAGATTCGTTCTCTAGCCGCTCGAAATAATTGATTAAGGATCCGCTTTCGACTCAACGCTTTCGAATGTCTTCGATCATTTTCCTACGCATTGCGCCTCGGCTTGTTCCTGCCGCCGTGTTTAGGAAAGTTAAGGGCGACAGCGAATTTACTTTCACTGCTTGAGTGTCTTCTCGCTCGTTTGTCTGCGTTCTTCCGCTCCCATACTTCATCTGTGGTGTACTGAGGTGGATGGGCACCTTTCTCAACCCCCAAAATTAGGACCGCGCTATGGAACGCTTCGTGCTGGGAAGTGTTTTCCAGACATGCGTGTTAGGAGCGCTATCACGGCTTGCTATGGTGACGCCGACGGCAACTTTTCGCTCAGTGGGCTATTCAAGGCTATCGCATCAATAAGTGAGAGGATTGACGCTAAGAACAGCGTGCAAGGGACACCTCCTGACAAAGCTGGGCAGTGTACACGTTTGTCGCAGTTTTCGCATTTCTATTTTTGGCTTCCAAATGCAACTTTCAGCCGTGTTTTGAAACGTTTCAGGCGTTGTTTCTTCTGATTCAAACGCTTGTAGAGATTTGTGTTCTACATACGGCAAATAGTATGATAATTTTTTTGGGGGGGTTGTTTAGTCACTTCCGCGGTCATTATATTCTTCAACACAGAAACACTGAGCCAACTTTTTTATACAAGGGAAGTGCCTGGATGTTTGAAAAAAAAAATTTTTCAGCACGTTTTAGTGTGTTGTCATGATTGTATTTTCGTCTTACACGGGTGACATTACCCTTAACGTATTTTAACAACCTCTTGTATGTGTTCTTCCCGTATTAAGGCTGCACATTTTTAGCTGCTGTACCACATCACTTCCTCCCATCATCGCCCAATCCAGCATTGAGTTTTTTTGGCCGTGTGCATCGCACATTTAGACATAATGTGAGAATAAGAGTGCTTTTCCGCAGTCCAACACGTTTTTGGAAATTTGTGCAAGCGGGAAGGACACGTTCACAAGGAAGTTTGACGGCGGGAAAAGTGCTCAAAATTAATTGTCCTGTCGTCCTCATTCTTGCTCAACGCCTCATGGCCCCGTCGTGACTTCATTTTTTAAATTGTACTCAAGGTCCTATTGCTGTTTATTATTCTGCAGCCTTGCTTCTTTGTCGCTGCGTTCGTCACGCTCTAATTATTAAAACAGGGTTTTGCTGGTTCGTAAACAGCGAATAATATAGAAACCAGCCGCACGGCTTTCGAAGAGGGAAGCATGAACCCTCGGTCGCAATTGTTCGTTGATCAGAAAGAACGACGGAATGGTTTTCTGTGCAAGCTCTTTGACTATTTTTACGGTCCAGAAGGCGGAACGAGGATTCATTTTCACTTGTACGTTTCGGCGCAACTGGAAACAGCTGCAGTAATGATTGCGGGGCCGATAATTTGTACTGTTACGATTATCAGCGTGAATTGCTGCACAATATTCTGCACAATATCGCAAAGGATTGCACACGTCGATATCAGTTTTGCAGTTTTGCAGATTGTCTAACTACACGCAGGCAGCGGTTGATGAAGTGGGCGATATAAACAATGTAGCTTTGGGGATTTCAGGTAGCAAAGATAGTGTATGTAAGGTTTTCAGTTGGGGATTGAGTCCGCGGAAAGAATCGGGCTGGGAGAAGGAACATTTCTTCGCGAAATAAAGACTGCCTATGTCATTTGGAGGCAAAATCAAACACTCATTTGCTGCTAAATTGTGTTTGCGTTTCTTTCTTCTTTTAGAGACGATGCTCTTTCTTGAGCTACTTAAACGCAGAAATTTTGCTCTGTCTGCATGTCAGTCAGTCTGTCTATGGTTCAATTCAGCCACCCGGCCGAAGTAAAACAGAAGCTGTGCAATAGTCTTATATACCCACTGCCAAATCTAAACGTCTAAGTCCGGTGTTAACGTTCATACTTGTCCACATTGTCGAACAAGAACAAAACATTACGCAAATATAAGGCAGGAAATCGATACATGTGTGGTATTTGCAGTGTTCCTTTATTGAAAAAATTCACAGTGGCTTGGTTTTTGCGATAAACTGCAGAAAACAGTCGCCTGCTGTTGCCCGCGCTACTATAGCTCCTGGCGGCATTTAAGAAATCAAACGGCAACAGCAACGGAAGGTTAAACTAGATAGGTTCCATGTTCCGCTTGGAATGCTCGTGGAGTAGGGCAACGTGGTTCTGTAAACACTGTAGTAGGGCGCCTCGATTCCCGAGCGTCCCCGCCTCACGGCAGCACTGGCATTGAGGCACGCGATTTGAGCAGTGGGACTCAGTAAATTTGAAATGACTAGACTGAGCATACCTCTAGAGTGTTATCTTGGGAGAACGATAAGGGAGAAGAACAGCATAAGAGGTGCGCGCGAAAGAGGTGGGAAACATTTACTTGGCAGGGGCGCCAGTCCACTATTATCTTTCTTCGACATTTGCAACGAAAGGAGGAGATACGCGGCCATTTTTTTTTGTGTTTGGATGCTTATTGCGGCCACAGGCAGGCTGGCCGCACTTGACGCTGCAGCTTCTCCAGAGTCAGAGCTTAACTTCGCGGTCTCCCTTTCTACGCACGTGCCGCCACGTGCATCTGTCACGGAGCGCACCAGGCCAATTATTATTGATCCTGGTAGGGTACTGGATAAGCGCTTGGATTGGCTCATTTACAGCTACTCTGATGACCCTGTGCCAAATCCCGCACGAACCCAATGTATTCTTTTTCTTTAAAGCAGCGGCTATTTTGTTACAAATATTGTTGTCGGTCATTTCTCGTGCTTGATGGGACACCTGAGGGTTTTTTCTTCATAGTAAAGCAATGTGTGTACTTGTCGTCGCGTTTGGCTTAGTTACAATGGTCTCGAGAAACACATTCAAGCTCTCGTACGATTCACTTCGATAGATTCTAGTCTTTGAGACACGTGTGTCGGAGTCGCCAGTCATGGCACGTTTTTTTTGTTGTTGTTTTTGTTTTGAAAATGTGGCATGATAGGTTTAATGGCGCGAGCACCATGTGCGTAGCCGACAGATTCCGTGAAATAGGGTGCGACGACTTGGTGCGTGAGCGCCAATCTTTGTTGTCCATCGATGCTCGCGCTTCCGCTGAGCAGCTTTTTTACGTGTCCCAACAATCCTTCTAAATATCAAGCACGAAAGCAAACGCGCACCGCTCCTCTTTCCTGTAACCTCTCCACAGCTCGCGAGCGAAACCTTGACGCGATATCCGACGAGCGCTGATATGCTTGGGTAGGAGGGATTTGTTTCATCAAGGAGTATGTATGCCTCTCCGCGATGTAAAATGTATCCGTGTGCTAGTCACACGGTCTCTAGCCTGCACATTTCTTTTTTCGCACCAACTCCTCTTCATAGTGGCGTAGTCACCAGAGCCAAAAGTAAAACAGAGTGATAAGGAGTGACCCAGTATGCGCAAGTTTCCCACAAACCCCGATTGTACGGCTCGGGTAAACAGTAATTGAACTGACAATTTTATGTGTGTTCCCACCAGTTCCTTACAAATAGGAATTAAAACTCAAACGTTTTTCTGCCCCAATCTCGGCAGCTAGACAAGGTCAAAATTATATTTAGAGAATATTCCGCAACGTTGTTACTCTTCTAAAATAACTATTGAAGTAATAGTGAAGCATTAACAAAGCTGCTGCGTCGGTGCCTAAAGTCACAATTTTCACTTGGAAATTGCAGTTCTC
The DNA here is from genome assembly GCF_048455015.1 of Haemaphysalis longicornis. NCBI lineage: Eukaryota > Metazoa > Arthropoda > Arachnida > Ixodida > Ixodidae > Haemaphysalis > Haemaphysalis longicornis. Next base: position 138,060,928 of record NW_027526460.1, read on the forward strand.
CTGTGCAAACCAAGGGTTTTGAGGCGTGACTACGGCACAAGAACAAGAAACTCATTCAGTGTTGACCGAGTTAGCGAGGCATAATTCTGGTTTTCAGAGTGCCATTGCAGCAAAATCTTGAGTGAGAAAGTTCTTGACACAGCTGCCCAAAATTAAAAGGAACGTAACCTTGTTTATTCGAGGCCGCCAGCTGGTGTCGCATTGAGTCCTTTCAGCACTGGCTGAACAACCGGTTGTCCGTTATTTGCATTTCATGACATGCCCTATCCCACTCCTTGCGCCTCACTTCAGCTAAAACATATTCGACCCGAGTTTGTTGTATAACCCAAACAGGAGTTTTGTAACGTACAAGAAAACTTTTTCCATGGCTCGTTGGGCTGACATAACGTTTCCTTCGAAGTATCTATTTTGACATGAGGTATCCGTCCCATGTGTCATAACCGGAAGCCATACATTGGTTGTATTCTAGAGCTTTTATCGACGGAGAACAAATAAATATTCTCTTTCAGGATATCTGCGCTTAAGTTATAGAATGTTTTAATAATTCCCTGCGGAGAGTCCTGTCATGGCCTGCCTTTATAGCCCTGTAATAACGGCCTGCACCGCCCTGTCAAGCCTATTGGTTGTGCTTCGCATTTACCTCGGAAAATCTGTCAAATAACTACTGCCACCTGTCTGCGCCCGTTGGGGCATAGTTTGTTCACTACCGTTGTTCCCAATGTTGTTTTTAAGTCGTGCAAATGTCCAACTGTCTACATTCTACAGTACAGCGCAGCGTGCATTCTAATGCCGTGTTACGCATGGCAAGGTAACTGGATCAATTTTGTCTGATAATTTTCCGGGTCTGTGCCCAGTCCCGTGCTTTTGTTTCCTTGATGGCTATTTGTTCCCACCATTGCGTGTAAGTTTAGGGCGCTTGGCGCTTTCCAAAATGGTAGTGATTTCCACCTTATTGTTCAGCCGGCTTCGTTGCGGACCGGCTTCGTCATGGTGGGCTAATGCGTGGGATAACTATCGCTTTTCTTAAGTGCTTATCATTTGTGTTCGACTGATGCGTTCGTGGGAATAAGACCAGCCTGGGCGCTGCTAACATGTGTCTCCTTTGGTGTTCTGCAGGAGATCGTGATGGTCATCTGGTTCACCATCGAATTTTTCTGCCGGCTATGGTCGGCAGGATGCCGATCCAGGTACCAAGGGTGGATGGGGAGGCTACGCTTTCTCAGAAGCCCGTTTTGTGTGATAGGTGGGTGTTCCTTTACATCTTTACTATTTGCAACCTACTGCATAGATGCCGAAGCATCTGCTTTTCTTATGTCAGGCTCTGAGAAGTAAATCAAACTGCCAAATTTTCATTAACCCGAATTTATTAAGTACACTGCGTAGGTGCGTGTTTTGACTTTGGTAGATAAACTGCACACGTGCTAGCTGTTGTTTCAGTTTTCATGCCGGTGCTATAATCTCAAAGTGCCCGTTGCCACGCAGTTTTTATATATCCGGAACATCCACGACCAGATCTTTTTTTTATGAAGTTATTTCAATTCAGTTTTGAAATGTTGACTTTGATTCATCTGGGTCAGCTAATTTTTTTGTTGCTGGACGATATACCAATAACGTTTATTGTGCTCACATATCAAATACATAGATGAATATGCAGAAGGACATCTCAGGGCGCGTGACCTGTAGGATGACTTCATGCTAGTGAGCGTATACGCAAATTAGGCAACGGGTCGAAGCAGCGAGTTTAACTAATCACAGTGAAAATAATGTCGCAAACGCAGACTATACTCCGAACCTCTCTTACCGACGACATAACTCTAAAACTATGTGGAATAAGCGTGTTAAATAAAACACAACGCAATGAGAAGCTGAGTGGAATAATGAATTTTTTGGCAGGGCTAATTGTAAGGAAAAAGAATACACCTGCGCAATGGACACATTTTTACAGCGGAGTTTTTAAAATCCATTGGGTACATTGTTCGGTACGAAACCTGCGACAGAATATGCAGAGTGTTTTCCATGGGTGAAGCCTATATTTAGAAGTAAAATTTAATATTTGATACAACCTTAGTGCACTGTTTGCTAATGGCTGCTTTTAGTGAGTGTCAATGAGTGCTTCGGTGTAAAAAATAATGATGCTAGGAATCAGTTTTTCGTCGATCGGTGCGTGGAGGTACTAATTTTTTTTAGATGTGTGCATTGCGTGTTCATTTTTTCTCACTTCTCACTTGGTTAGTGGTAAGGCTGCTGTATGAGCTGTACGATATTACTGGTACGGCTTGGCTTCAAATGCCCTAGTTTGGATCGGTGGGTGTGTGATAAATGTGTTGGAGCACGGCAGTATGTGATTGATTGATTGATTGATTGTGGGGGTTTAACGCGTCGACGCAACGCAGGCGATGAGGCGCGCCGTAGTGGAGGGCTCCGGATTAATTTTTACCACCTGGGGATCTTTAACGTGCACCAAAATGTCGTACAAACGGGTGTTTTTGCTTTTCGCCTCCACCAGAAAAGTCGCCGCCGCGTCCGGGTATCGAACCCGCGACCTCGTGCTTAGTACCGTAACGCCCTAGCCACTGAGCCACCACGGCGGGGACAATTCAGTATGTGATCTTCTGTATGATGCATAATGATAAAATGGGAAGGTCGATCAAATAAACCAGAAAATTATCGCACAGTCTGGAATTGACGTCGAATTGAACGATACAGAGTTGCGCTTGTTCCGAGTGATCAGGGATCTCTTTTAAATGTGTTGCGACAGCGTGCATGGAATGGAGGTTTATATATGAACAACAATCTGAACTCGCTTCTGGATTGTCGAGGGGGCCGCGGGACGCTCGGATGCAATGAGGCATGCGCAATCTGCAGGAAATAAAGGGACTCTTCACCACTCCCTCTAAACGCTTTCATTCTTTCCTTGGCGTCTAGAAGCACTGCAAAAGCTATTGTTATCGCCAGTATGGAGCGAGACTCCGTGATTTGCTCGTCGCATCAGATGCGCCTTCCGTTGCTTTTTATTCTTTTGTGGCTTTTAAAGTGGCTATCGAACGCGTTCATTGCTGCAGCTGCAGGAAAGTCGGCCAATAGTCGCCAAGCCGCTGTAATGACGTAATTCCAGCGGTCAATGAACTCGAAGACCGGGAAATACAGAAAGATTTTTGAGCAAGCTTTCAAGTTATGTGATGGTTTGGGCGCGGTACTTTGCGATCCCCTAATCTAAGTACTAGGGGGTGCGTTCCAGTTTCCCCTTTAGACGGCTTTGTTGCCATCTTCGCGAGCAGTCGGCCATGTAAAGCCCGGTTCCAATTCGAAAGAAGCAGTCAAGGAAGACTGCTTCGAGCAGACAACATCGAAGTGAGTAGTGATTTAGGCTACATTCCTGTCTGAACTGATAAGTGAAGCCAGCGCCACCTTTTTGCGTCCTAATGTTGTTACAAACTAACTTGTTCTTTTATTGGAATATTTAGTATCAATTACTCGTGGTGAAGATGTTCTTGTTTAATTTTTAAATCACGGCATGTTAAATCACGGCATGCAAACCTGCGGCTTGCATTTCTCAACATGTGAGCTACGAGGTTGTCGTCTGCGTTGGTTACCGGTGCGCCGTTACAATTCTTCTTCTTTTAGACGTTTTAGTTAGGCTGCTTCGTAAGCTGTCTACCAAGCTGTTCGTGAATTGGAACGCAGCCTAGATCTGTGGGTTGACTACGTTCTGCAAGAATTTAGCCTTTAGAAGAAAGATGAAAAAGTGTGGCAGGGTTCCTTTAAGACGCACTCTTCAGCATGCGGGCATGAGGCTGCTCCTGATCTCACGTGGCTGATGCGGCAAGAGATAAGTGAGGTGACGAGTGGAGGTGCAATACGGGCAGCGAAAATATGCTTCATTTAGTGCCGACACGTGTCTGCACGTGGCAGGCAGTCCTCATAATGTTCGGGCTCCACTTGCTTCCCGCCTAATGTCGCTCGCTTGTGGCAGTAATGAGGCTGGGATGTCTCTGCGCTCGGTTGTGTCGCTGGGTCATATTATCAAGGATTTCTCTCCCATGTAGCGAGAGGACCATGACGATTACTATTGTTTGATGGCGCAAGGTGAATAGAAGGCGAAGAAAATAAATACAAGTGCCCTAAAACGACTGAAATCAGTGAGATAAAGTCGCATGGTGTAAAGGATGAATAATATAGGTGGTTGCCGAAACGCTATACATCGCTGAGTTGTAACTTGGAGGTGTAATTCGTGTTGTAATGCTTAGAGGTGTGGTAGCTCTAGATGGCTACTAAGCGGCGGCCGCGCGTTTTGCTGTAGTACGTGTCGTCATCGTCTAGCGTTGCGTGCGCTGGTGCGTTTGAGTGTAAGCAATTGACAGCAGGATGTTCCGGCAGATATTCCGCGCATATTCCGTGCACCTGCATGCTAACTAGAAACATTATCATAGGAGGAGGAGGAAAATATTTTGAGTCTGGTAATGTGGAGGTGGTCGTGGAGACCATGAGGTTACCGTGCTGACTCAGCCCTAGACACCAGCAGTCGCTGGGCATCCAAGCCGGCGCGGATCGTCAGGTTCTCCCACAGCTCAGGAAGATAAATGGCAGTGGATAAAGGCGGGAAGGCGGAATTATGTGCCCACGCCAAGATCGTATGAATGATTGTATATAGTTTAGGGCAGAATGTACATGTAACAGGTTATCGGGTGGAATACATCCGGATTTTCCTCTGGGTGACGCACTTTCGTGCAAAACGGTGCTGTGACATGTACTAGGCGCTTACAGTAATCTCCATTGCCACTTCGTGAAAGCAGGCTAAGTATATTGATTTGGCGCAGGCTACGGAAGTGCGAACTATGAAAAAAAGACAGCTGTTCTGCCAATGAGCATGACTCATTTGTGGTATGCATCAGTCGCGTACAGCCAAACCCACAAACCTTACAAAATTCTGCCTCCTGCGTGTGTCCATTCAGCAAACGCGTAGCGTGACGGATTTTTAAATTAGAGTACATTCTAGATAGTTCAAACCTGGATAATTCAAACTTTTGGTCAACTCATAGTTCAAAATTATGGTTGGCCTTTTATGTTTTCAATGTATTTTAAAGCCGCTTATTCAAACTGCTCCACTACGTAAATTCGGTTCACTTGTGCTTTTTGCTTGTCCTTGTGGGAACATATCTCCTGCATCTTCCACTTCCACCTGCACACTTGTATTCTTATATCACTAATAGTCACTAATAACGCCGATCACCTGGTACACGTGTCAAAGCGAAACCTGGCGTGCCAACAACCGCGTGTGGCTTGAGGAAGGAATAAAGAAAACTTTGTTTTGAGTTCTTATGCAGACAAAGAAGTCATCTATTCGTGTTTTTGTTTTCAGAGTGTAGATAGAACTTCAGCATTGTGGGTGAAGGTTGTATTAATACATTACAGACTTTTAATGTTTCCTTACAACAAAAGTTGTTATGTTGCCCCGAGCCATACTAGTGAGGTCTTTCCATAATTAAAAATTCTGGTAGGAGGCGGGTTTGACTCCCAGCGGCGGCGGCCGCTTTTCTGATGAAGGCGAAAACAGAAAACGCTCGTGTGCGAAAAAGCTCGTTAAAGTTCCCCAGGTGGCCAAAATTATTTCGGAGCTGACCACTACGGCGCGCCTCATCGCCTGTGTAGCTTCGGCACGTTAAAGACCACAATCAATCAATCAATCAATCAATCAATCAATCAATAAATCAATCAATCAATCAATCAATCAATCAATCAATCAATCAATCAATCAATCAATCAATCAATCAATCAATCAATCAATCAATCAATCAATCAATCAATCAATCAGGTAGACATAAAGATCGCCCACATATTAAAATACCATCGTGGGCGTGCAACGCGACCTCATAGTGGCCAAATGCCGCATTGTCATTTTCCTGGAGATTTGCACGTCGTGTGTGAATAGGTGCCTGCCGTTGAACAACGACTTTGAAACTCTCGGCGCTGTTTTTAGATGCGAAGGCATCTCATTCACCCGCCTTGTCCCTGCATCCGGCGTCGGCGTCGTCGTCGTTGTTTTCGGCGTCCACCCCGCCCCCATTCTCCTCGCCGAGTCAACTTCGCTCTCCGCCGCTCACCCCCTCTCCTCTCCGATAGCGAACACTCTCTCGCGAGGGGAATTGGATTGGATTCGATTGGATTGGCTTGGATTGGCTTGGCTTGGCTTGGCTTGGCTTGGCTTGGATTGGATTGGATTAAAGTACATTATGTTGGATTGTGTTGCGTCATAGCCGCGGCAGACGCACTGGCGCCGGCGCGTGACCTCACCGTTATGCGCACTATAAAACGCGGTGCCTGCGCCGCTCCGCTCCATCGTTCCAGCGCCGTTCCTCCGCTGTCCAACGCTCCAACGTGAACTCCCTATGCGTCGCATCTACACAGGGGTTCCCGCGAGGGTAGGTGGGAGTTTTTTTTAGTAGCTTCGACACTTGTCATTGTTCGTCGCAGTGGCCCTGTGGGCCTCCTCCACCCCCAATAACTGATCCCGGCGGACGAGAAAATGTATTCCTTCCTTCCTTCCTTCCTTCCTTCCTTCCTTCCTTCAGTGGTGTCAACGCCAGACACGACGAAATGCTCAATGACGGGAAAATAGATTATCAAGCAGGAGTTAAGCGATTAGAGTTGCGATAGTGTAACGTTTCACGTATGAAGCACACTTGCATAGCACTTTGCCCGATATATTTTTCGTCATGAGTGTGTAGCCTTCTTCACAAAGTACTGATGAGTTTCCACGCTCGTAGTTGCCCGATGAGGCTTTAAATAGGCCATAATGATCGTCTAATCTAGACGATCTTATTAAAACTGCGCACATTAAATGCACCCTAACTTTTAAACTTTTCCCGGTACAGTAGGTGATCATGGAGCCCCTGCGCTATTAGGAAGTAAACGAGGACATAATTGCAGCGAACCGTACATGAATGCGGATGCTGTAAGCTTTGTTATCGCTGTCTATGTCAGTATTTGGAGGGTTTCGCACAACCTATACTAAATGTTGAATCTCAAATTCATTCTACCGTAACAAAACATTTAACAATCGTTTAAAAGGTGTGGACTCTCTTGTACTAATTGCCATTTATATTAGTTGACGACAGTGTTTGATTAATTGGCTCTTGAATGATCGACTCCAGTGAAAACATTCAAACGCCAAGCTTTTTAGTGGATCTAGTGATTTTCGCGTGTAGAGATCTTCGCCGAATCTAGTGGATCAGTTTGGCTCAACCGCCAAATTGATCCACTAGATTCGGGGAAGACATTGGTGAATGCGGATTTTTTTTTTACTATATAAAGGAATTGCGAAAAATATGAGCAACTGGCAGCCCCGCCCGTTGATCCCTCTCTCGCACTGCACATCACCGTGCTACGTCGGCTCACGCAGCCGGCATTTTACGAACCGGCATGCGCGGCGGAAAATTCGCTCCGCGCCTGTCGATATTTCATACGAGCGGCATGCATTCCTCCCGTCTACTGAATTCTCTCACAAATTTCGTTATTCAGCATATTTCCGTAAGGTCTATACGACTTGATCACTCAACAACGTTCCGCTGTCTTCATTCGTTCAAAAGTGAGTTATTGTTGCTGATTCGACTGATCGAAATGAGGAAGCAGTGGAAGATATTCCAGGCCACCCCGAGCAATCGTTGTTGCCCACATTGTTTATTCAAAATTTAACATTTCCAATATTATTCTGTTGTCCAAGTTCTTGAAACGACGCCCAAAATTAACCAGAGTGAGCGAAAACACGGATTATAGTTAGGGCATCCTCGTAATGTTTGTTCTAGTCCTTGCCTGCTTTAATATATCACTGAACGCGCACGTCAAAGAAAGGGCCTAAACTAGCCTAAACTTTAAATGGACTCTGCAACACTTCTGATGTGAGCTTTCACCCTTTCCTTTGCGTCTGGAAAGACTGCGAAAGATATAGTTATCGCCTGGACGGAGCTGTACTGCGTGATGTGCTTGTTGCAGCAGATACGCATTCTGTTTCTGCTTTCCCTTTGTGGCTATCTTTCTGAAGTGGCTATCGAATGCGTTCATTGCTGCGACTGAAAGAAAACCCGCCAATAGCTGCGACATCTCTGTAATAGAGCGTTTGAAGAAAGCCAAGAACTGGAAAGAGAGAAAACTGTTTTCAGCGAGTTTCTAAGTGATTTGATGGGCATAGATGAGTAATTTTTGGCTTAGGTACTTGCCGTCCCCATAATCTTAGTACTGCATGTGTTGGTTGACTACGTTCTGCCGGCATTAGGATTGCGAAAAAAAATTGAAGAAAGTGTTGCAGGGTCCGTTTAAACTTCCACATTCGCCTGCAACAAGAAGAAAAAAGGAGGTGGGGACATCGAACACGTCTAATGCGAGAAAACGGCACATGTCTCATGTTCAAGATCCTCAGAGCACCTTCGAGGTATAATAGTCATCCGGTCATGCGGTTAGATGGGACGTCATGACTCAAGAAACGTAATGTTCCTCTCAAACGTGGCGTTCATTCGGAAAGATCAACTGTCGATGTGCTATGTGTGTTCGCGTTTGGAGAAGGGACGGGGAGAACACAGCTTCCAGTCTCCAAGAGTGGGGTTAGGAGCAGCTGACACTCCATAGCATGACACCCCCCATATGAAGGACTGGAATGTGGTGAATCCTTCGTGACGCCTGCGCCAGCATTGTTCCTAGGTAATGCGGGTAAGGCATAAAGGCCCATTTGGCTGTGACGATGTGCGCCCAAACAAGATTTTGAGAATTGGCGAAAACGAAAGAGCATTTGTGGCAGGCAAGTGAAGGAAGAGAGGATCCTGAGGACAGTTCCCTGAGTGTTAGTTTGCTGTTGTCTTGAGCGTGCTTATAGCGCGGCACACGAGAACTCATCTTATGTTGGGAGGATGAAATATCTACGCTGAAGCGGGTCTTCTTCTCTCCTATGTAATGCTTCCTTCTATTCCTTGTTTTGTACGCTAGTGAAGTTTGATTGTACCCAGTTCTAGAGCTCAGAAAGGGCTTCGTAGCCCCCTCTATAGTTACCGCCTCGATATTGCTTCGCCTCGAGTTACTGGTTCTTTGCTGCCTCGTTCGCAGTGACTTTGGGCCATCTTCAGAAAATCATTAGGGGGATATAAGAAACATCCCCGCGACAGTGAGAGAATGGCTTCGTCTGGGAAATCGATTGCCCCCCCCCTCATCCTCTTAAGCGATCGGAGGTTTGGTGAGAATCGAAGAGCGAAATTATAAATGACCCAAGAATGGGAAGGAGGTTTGTATGAGTTGTCGGCGTTGTCGGAAAGCACAGGCGAGTGGGAGCTGCGGGGCTGGAATAAATGGCGTCGACGAAGGATTATAACAGGGGTGGTCTGTTGGATCGGCACAGGGCGGCCTCATGGGGTGAGGGCAATACGACTGAGGTGATTGCTGCGATTGCGCCGATCAAGCGTCTGTATAGACCGGAAGGAGGTCACGGTGCTCCTGGTGCGAAGTCTTCTGTGCAGTCTGCTTTATTTGGAGGCGCATTGGAGCGACCGCTTGGAAGTTTAGGTTTTCTGTGCACTCGTCTCGTGAAGCATAAAGGTTAGGTTGTGTCTGAGGGAGCACCTGGGGGCGCGGAAACGGCAGAAGTTCAGTTTTGGACTTCCGTATATATATATATATATATATATATATATATATATATATATATATATATATATATATATATATATATATATATATATATATATATATATATATATATATATATATATATATATATATATATATATATATATATATATATATATATATATATATTCCTTCGTAGCTTCGTAGCTTCCTCTTCGTAGCTCCTTGACAGAATGCGGCTCTTTGAAATCACTGACTGCTTGGATTTTGCGTGGGTCTGGTCTGACACCGTCCTTATCGACCAAGAGGCCTAGCACAAGCGTTTGGCGATCTCCAAATCGGCACTTCTTCGAATTTAGGACTAAACCAGCCTTTGCCAAGCAGTCCAAGACAGTACCCAAGCGACTGTTGTGCTCACTGAACGTTCGACCAAAAATTACAGCATCGTCGAGGTAGCACATGCAGATTTCCCACTTGAGGCCGCGCAAAACGCTGTCCATAAAACGCTCGAAGGTGGCCGGAGCATTGCAAAGTCCAAAGGGCATTACATTGAATTCAAACAATCCGTCAGGCGTTACGAAAGCAGTTTTTTCCTTATCACTGGGGTCCATGGGAATTTGCCAATATCCTGATCTCAAGTCAACGGAGGAAAAATAGGAAGCTGAATGAAGGCAATCAATGGCGTCGTCGATTCGGGGTAACGGGTAGACATCTTTCTTAGTTACAGCATTGAGGCGTCGATAGTCGACGCAAAATCTCCATGAGCCGTCCTTCTTCTTGACGAGTATGACAGGTGCTGCCCAAGGACTGCATGATTCTCGAATTACGCCATTCCTTAGCATTTCCTGGACTTGGTCGTTGATTAGGCGTCGCTCTGGCGCGGAAACACGGTAAGGCTTCTGACGAATCGGTCTTGCTCCCCCAGTATGGATTGAATGCTGAGTGCGATTTGGCGGAATTGGAAAATGCCGTTGGTTGTGACAGAAGTCGAAAACACTTGCATGCTTGGACAGAAGATCGGCTAGAGAACGGCGTTCATCTGGTTGAAGTGACTCGCTAATCATGTGTAGGAACTTGGAGGGGCCCACTGGGCAAGTATTGATGGATGCGTTCAACTCGTCGTTCAGAACTGCTATTAAAGGGGGCGCATACGGAATCTCGTGGGCAAGGTTGAGACCTCTTGGCAATACGACGGGCTCACTGGAGTAGTTGACAGTCCACAACGTAGAGTGACCATGGACAACGGTAACAACCGCGCGAGGAACGACGATGTTTTTCTTGGCACAATTCTCGGAAATGGGCTCCACTAAAGCGTCAATTTCACGATTTGGGGCTCCGGAGGACCATACTGGGACAAATAGGGCACATCGTGCTGGCATGATGGTGTCCTCCAACACGCAAAATGTGTCCAACGCGGCGGTCTGGTGGCCAGCAGGGTTTTCAACAAGCGCAGATAAGGCAGTGCCGTCTATAAAAATTTCTCCACTTCTACAGTCAACCGTAGCACCACACTGCTTCAAAAAGTCGATCCCCAAGATGACATCATGTGTAGTCCGCGGGAGCACAGTAAACTCTGCTCTGAATAAGTGGCCGCCGAAGGAGATATTCACTGAACATACTCCAAGAGGGTGCAGCCACTCACCACCCACACCACGAAATGTAATCACCTTGTCCCACGTAAACATCACCTTACGTCCAAGCCTGTTTTTGAAATCAACGCTCATCACAGACACTGTTGCTCCCGTATCTACTAAGGCAATTGTTCGAACATTATCAACCACAATTTCAACTTTTTTTTTTAGCACGAGGACAGGCGAAGGTAAATCCGTTGAAGGCAGTCCGGTGAGAGGAATGTTAGACGCAGTTTCCTTAGCGACCTCACCTCCATTGGCCGCGCCATCTAGTTTTCCGGCGGTGGTGACCTGCGCCGAGGCGAAGGCGAACGTCGCTGGCGGAATGTGGGAGGTGTAAGACTCCGGTCCGAAGCGGGCGAATGATGACGTGCGGGCGGCTGTCCTCTAGGAATAGAGCCCCTCGGCCAGTGACCATTGTAGTGTGAATCGTCAGCCTCCGAGCGGTAGAACGTGCGTGGTGGTTCGTACCTTGTCGCCTGGCGTCGGCGGCGGCAGTAGCGGGAGATGTGGCCGGTAATGCCACAGAAGTAGCAAACGGGGCCCTCGCGGATGCGGTCAGTGAGGTATTCATCATTTGTGCCGCAGAAACGTGGGGCATAATGGTGGCGTTGGGAACGGCGAAGGAAGTTCTCCGGAGGACTATATCCCGCGGACTCGCGGCTACCACCCCGCCTAGGACTATCAATCCGGGAGGCAAAGTTTTGGTCGTTGAGAACAGCGCTGTAGGGCTGAAGAGCGTTCGTTTGCACCTGTTCTGTCAACGAGTCTTCGCGCTTACGGCCGTGGTCGAAACTTTCCCGATATTCTTGATGTCGCAACAGTTCTTCGCGCACGATGTGGCGAATGGTGTCGGCCAAGTCAGACGGTGGGCAGTCGTCAACACTGGCGACGGTAGTCACGTTAGCTAAGCGACCAAATTTTGGCGTAATGCGACGCAGCTTCAATGCCTCGAATGTGCGGCATTGCTGAATGACGTCCGCTGCTGACTCCAGTTTCTCTCTTCCGATCAGAAAATGATAGACGTCTTCTGCGATTCCTTTCAAGAGGTGGCCTACCTTGTCTTCCTCCGACATTTGCGGGTTGACAACTCGGCATAGCTTCAATATTTCCTCGATGTAGGTGGTACAAGTCTCTCCAGGAATTTGTGCCCGCTGAAGCAGCGTCTGTTCGGCCCTTTTCTTTCTTGCGGCGGAGTCGCCGAAGCGTCCGGTGATTTCTTCGACGAAGCGGTCCCAAGTTGTGAACTTGCTTTCGTTGTTCTCGAACCAAGTGAGCGCTGTTTCATCCAGGGAAAACACGACGTTAGCGAGCTGAGCAGGTGTATCCCAGCGATTGTATCGGCTCACCCGCCTGTAATGGGTGAGCCATTCCTCAACGTCTTCCTCAGCGTACCCACAGAATTTTCGTGGTTCTCGTGGCGGATACTAGCTGGCCATTGGCGGAGAGTTGGGAAGACGGCTGTCCGCAGCCGGTGGCATGGTATCTGGCGCTGGTGGTAGGCCCGCAACGCGTCGGCTTCGGCGCAAGTCTGGGAGTTCCGTCTTCGCTACGTACCCCGCACCTCAACCAAACTGTTACGTCCGGGAGGGATTTATTAAGGCAACAGCGCAGGCTCCAAAGGCAGGAAAAGGCGAGCACCGTTGAGCACGACGCGAGCAGCGGTCCGGCTTCTTCTTCCTCTAGCCCAGAGAGCCCAGCTCCCGCATCCTCTTTCTCCTCTTCAGCTAATCCAATCCACTTGGCCAAGCCAATGTTGTAGAATTGGTTGACCGTTACAATATATATATATATATATATATATAGATATACATATATATATATATATATATATATATATATATATATATATATATATATATATATATATATATATATATATATATATATATATATATATATATATATATATATATATTGAGAGGCAATGCCAGGAGACTTGGCGGACGACGTTTATTCGGCGAGCGGTACCCTGGTCAGAACAGGATCAATCATGATGGCGATGATGGTGCGTCCCAGAAAGACGACGAGCGATGAGATGATGATGGACGCACACAATGCAGCGACGACGACGAAACACGAAGGCTGTGTTGGCCAGTCATAATACTGAGCTATAACCTGATGACGGGACATTTAGGATTCGCGCTTACAATATTATCCCCCCTCGGCGGAAGCGGCCAACCTGGCCGTCACAGTCAGGTAAGGAAGCCCGTCGGATGAAAGGCTTGATTCGGGAAACATGAACGATCTCAGTTCCACGGCACCGGCGGTCACTCACACCGGAAGTAGGGGTTACGTGGTACTTAAATGGTGAGGTCTGCGCGATGATTGTGTAGGGGCCAATGACGCGGGGAAGGAACTTCTCGCATAACCCAGGGGCACGGAGAGGGGTGCACAGTAGGACTTCTTCCCCGGGTTGGTAGGATACAGAACGATGCCTCTCATCGTAGTGGGACTTGCGGCTGTTTTGGCAGGCTGCCGTGTTCAGACGGGCAAGACTGCGGCAGTGCGCAAGTCGGGAAACAAACCAGTCATAATACTGAGCTATGGCCTAATGACGGGACCTTTAGGATTCGCACTTACAATATATATATATATATATCTATATATATATATATATATATATATATATATATATATATATATATATATATATATATATATATATATATATATATATATATATATATATATATATATATACATATATATATATGGAAAAGAGGTGCTCGTTGAATCAAGACAGAAATAAGTGGTGACAGTTAAGAAAACCTCGGAAAGCAAAAGGGAGAATGTAGAAGGTCATAGAAACAGATAAGGAATTTGGAAGGACAGAAAGAAAGTGAAGAGCAAATGCCCGCCGGGTGGGATCCGAACCCACGACCTCCAGAATACGCGTCTGAAGCGATGACCACTATGCCACCGGCTTGGCTGTTTCCCCTCCACCTTCTCGGGTATTTATGTAAAGGTATGTTTGTTTCCTGTGCTTGGGGGTGGTAGCCAGCGCCACTCGGGCTACTCGGGGTGAAGGAGATCTTTTTAACCCCCGGGGCGTGACTCGAGTGTCTACGACACGTCGAGTGTGGTCGACCAGCGTTGAATCTCATAAGCTACCTTTGGCACCAAGACTGCCAGAACAGAGGCCCTCGCTATGCTTGTAGCGAATTAGAAAATGGGAAATGAGGGGCTGGGTGAATTAAGACAGAATAAGGGTTGGCTGTCAAGAAAACCTCGGAAAGCAAAGTGGGGTCATAGAAACAGATGAAGAATTTTTTGAGTCAGCAAGAAAGTGGTGAAAAAAGTGGTATTCGGGAGGTTGTGGGTTTGGATCCCACCCGGCGTGCGCGTGCGTATTATATATATATATATATATATATATATATATATATATATATATATATATATTAGGAAAGCAAGTTCTCTTTGCTGAAACGTAGGCCACAATCGTGCTTTTTCCTTGTTCGAAGTTTTTCTTCTCAGATATATATATATATATATATATATATATATATATATATCGGTTGGTCTCTGCACAGGATGGACTCGTAAAGCGCAACTTAATTCATTATGGTTACAAGTAATAATAATCAACTGGAACGTTAAACGTTGTTCATCTTTTGTACACATATTTTAACTGATAACATTCTAAATGGTATGTACATCTCATGTAAAAAATGACATAAAGAAAACCTTCGGTATTCTGGCGCACCTGGCATAGCAAGGATGTCTAGCGAACTTTGGAGTAATCGACGTCGAAGAACTGTGGTGGTGCTTTATTCGGTTTTCCATTAACTTGGAAGCCTGAAATTTATCACCCAGTGTTCGAGTAAAGCAAAGCGCCCCGTTTTTTCCCCCGTGTCCCCCCCCCTCCTTCTGGATACGATTATGGAAGGTGCAGCGTGGACGCCTGAGGGCGAGAAAATCAATCAGCCGGTTTCAGTGATCCAGACTGTGCTCCTCAAGTGTGTGCAGACATGCCAACTCTTGTGAAGTCATTGGTCGGGTGCATACCGGCAACCAAAAGCTATAGGGGGCGGTGTGATAAAGCGATTTTTATTTGGCCGGTTCAAGGCGCACCGCTTGCCCATATCCCGATGTTCCTCCAGGACGTCATACGTTAATGCAATGCTCGGACCATAACGTCATATTTAGAGTCACATCAGCAGATCGACTTAGTTTTCGATGCACGCGTAGCAGCGTATTTTGAGAAAAGAGCTTGTTTTGTTTACAGCAGAACAACGGCAAAGGCATATCACTGCATATTTCGATTCGATTCGCTTCGATGGTGGTTTATTTAACACAATGAAAGAACATACAATGGGTATATACAGGAGGAGGTCCCGAAGTCAATGACTGCAGGGGATCTCCTATAAAACAAGCATCAACAAGTAAAAGTTTTAACAAACAGTAGTTGCAGTATTATGTTGAAACCGACAAAATAGATATTACAAAACTTAGATTGCACAATCAAAGTAAAAAAGCAAACAAAACATGTGATAAACGCAAACAAAATGAACTGAAATTGACTGAAGATGAGCACGTAAGCTATTTTTGAAAGAAAAAATATTTGAAGCACTTTTTGTCAAGTGAGGCAAACAGTTCCATTTGTAAGCAGCAGAAAAATGAACAGCTTGTTTACCATAATTAGTTTGAGCTTTAGGAAGTAAAACATTGTTATGAAGGGCACAAACGAGTGCAGCTCTGAAGTGGAAGCTGGTTAGCAGTGATAATTTCGATAGGGAGCCTACCGCTGAAGAATTTAAATACTATGATGCAAAGAGAATACTTAACCAAATTAGAAACCGATAAAATGTTATGTGCACGAAGCAGCGGTAAAGAACTGCAACGGAAATGACTATGAGTAATAATCCGTATGGCTTGATTCTGGATATGTTGCAAGGGGGACATGTGCGTCGGGTATGTATTGCCCCAAGACGATATGCAATAACTGATGTGACTATGAATGAAAGCATAGTACAATGAAATTAGAGTCTTCAACCCAAAATAAGGACGAACCTTAATTATTATTCGTTATAAATAGCGTTATAAATAACGTTATAAATGACGTTATAAATAGCGGCTTGGAAATTATCTTATAGCTGCCGGAAGATTGAGGAAATCTTCATCATGAATAACTTTGTAAGCCATGTTACGCAACTGGTAGGTTGTGGTTTAGGTTCTTCTTCTGCGTATAAATGTAAGTCAAAAATATCACCCCCACCGAGAACAAGGTAGAGAGCACGGCAGCTTCTCGGTGGTACCCTCCGTGGGCGTTTCCTTTCCTGCGCGTTTTCTTTTTTTACCGGCTTGTGGCTGGAAATAAACTTTCAAAGGAACAAGCCCGTGTGGAATGCACGTTTTTACCGTTTGCCGCCGCCCACTCTCCTTTTGTTCGTTTTCGTTGTTCCGCTAGAGTAAGCGTGCTGGATCTAACAAGCGCGTTACCAAATTTGCGTGCGCACGGGCCGAGAATCTGCACCTGCCATCATCCCTTTTTCCGGCAGGCGCTGGGGTACGGCGTTGAAGGGAATCGTTCCTTTTATATTTTTTTCCTGGATAGAAAATCCTCTTTGCGCGTTCGTTATCATCCGGTTTCGTGACCACTTCTGTATGGGCATAACAAAAAAAACGGGAAGATTGGAGGTGTTTGAAATAAGTGGGGACGTGTTCGCTGAAAAATCTCTCTTTTACATACGTTAACATTAGCAGCCGGGTAATATAACTTCGCTTCGTGTTTTTGCCTTTTTATTGGCTCACACTCTAGAAAAGATGGATTGATTGATTGATTGTAGGGTTTAACGCGCCGACGGAACGCAGGCGATGAGGCGCGCCGTAGTGGAGGGATCCGGATTAATTTTGACCACCTGGATATCTTTAACGTGCGTCGAAATCTCGTATACACGGCCGTTTTTACTTTTCGCCTCCGTCAGAAAAGCGGCCGCCGTGGCCGGGAATCGAACCCACGACCTCGTGCTCAGCAGCGCAACGCCTTAGCCACAGAGCCACCGCGGCGGGTTACATGCTAGAAAAGAAGGCTGCCTTTTGATTTGTAGCTCTTTTATGGTTTCTCTTCCAAAACAGTGCGGATAACCTGAACCTGACAATTGTTTCCTTCAGCAGCTGCCCTTCTAATTGCTTCGACCTATAGTGGTGCTTGAACGAGGTCGATTCAGTGGTGAACGTCGAAAGCTCTCGTATTATTCCACGAGCGAGCAAAGCCAGGTCTTTGGCGCGGCGACTGTGTGTTTGGACAGACAGTGAAGTGACTGTGGAGTTGTCTCCTCGCCCCGTCGCAGACGTGATCGTCATCGTTGCGTCCGTGGTCGTGCTGGCCATGGGCAGCAGCGGCCAGATGTTCGCGGCATCGGCGCTTCGAGGTCTACGGTTCTTCCAGATTCTCCGGATGGTGCGCATGGACAGGCGAGGGGGCACCTGGAAGTTGCTCGGCTCTGTCGTCTACGCGCACCGCCAGGTAGGCACGTGCAGCACCATGCAGCTCGGCCACCCTGTAACCCCCAACACCCTCTGCGCTGGTTTTCGCCTTGTAAATTAGGATGTCGTTCGTAGCTCACTGTCAGCGCATTGCGCACAGGCGAAGCTGAAAAAAGGAGCCATCATAGCGCAGTTTTCTCTTTCAATACGACGGCGTTAGCTTACCTAGTGATCAATAAAAGCCGCCGTCAAGCGTCTCCATCGCTCCTCCTCAAGATGTCACAGCACTGCCCTTCAAGCCTGGATGGATTCTTGTTCTTCGTCTCAAGTGTACAGAAAGAATGACGTTAGTTTGGAGCGTGGTAACGGCATATGGATGCAAATCCAGGTGATATGCATCAGTGTGGTACGTTCTTGAAAGAATTTGAATGTTCTTGTGACAAGGCGCTGTGGATTTCACAATATTGCTTCAACATTAAAAACTTGAAAGTGTTTAAGTAACCTTGGAGCTTTCCATGTTTCTTTACACTTTCAATGTACACTTAGTTCTACCTCTACCAACGGCAGTCCCGCGTCGTTTACAGCGGCTTTCGTTATCTTACTCAGCGACTAGTGCTAGCGGTGCGTTTACTGACGTGTACAGAACCAGTTAACACTAAGCAGTCTCCGTTTGCCGTGAGTGCCCCAGTAAAGGGTTTGTCATTCGTCGTTTAGTATGTGCCTGCAGGATTGTTAAAACCATTTTGTAGAACCTCACTCGCTATCACATGGTTTGAAAAATTACAATTAATGTGGATATACTGGGCTTCACTGATAACGCCTGTAACGCCGAGTATTTGATTTTTTTGACAGAAATTTTATATACCCGAGTGGACCTGTTTCATGTTGCCAGGAGAAAAGATGGGCTTTTTGATAAAAATTTGTACGCCAATAAGCCCCCACTGTTCCCCACTAGTTATTTGCCCAACACAGCTTCTATCTTTGCGTTTGGTGCATTGCCATTTCTTCGATCGCTATTATTTAAAAAAAAACTTTCTTGACTGTAAAGATCTTGTCCCATTAAATTGTTTTCGTTGGCCTTAGTGCATTGTCGAGAGCGAATTTTAAAAAACTATAGTCTTTCTTGGGCTACCTAAACACGAAATTCTTGGTCTGTCTCTCTAAAAATCGATTCACACGCCCGAGCAAAAAAAAAAAAAAATAAAAGAACGTGCAAACGTATGGTTGCACGTGAGTTGTGTATAGGCACAACGGTTCCTATTTGCTACCTTTTCTTCTAAAAACCATCATTATTCAGTGCAAAGAAAACCAGATGCATATTTGAGGCAAAATAGAAATACGCAATCGAGAGGACGGCCGTTCTTTTAGTTAAGAATATATGGTGGGCCGTGCTTTACGATAGCAAATAGACAACAGAGCGTTGAAAATGTTGGCGAAGAAAGGCCAGGCAAAGAAAAACACTAAAACGGGAACTGTTAGCTCAATATATTCTAAGAACAACATAAACAAAATATCCGAAAAGATGGCGCGCGAGCAGTTCGAAGGCGAAAAATTTAATTGCATTGAGCAAAACTTTATTGCATTTATTATGGCAGGAGGAAGAGGGGAAGGGAAGAGCGTTGAGGGAGGGGTAGAGAGGTTACTACAGGCCAGGGGTAGTAGAAGACTGTCGTTTCTCGACATTGACAGCGAAGCAAGGTGGTATACGCGGCCAATACTTCTTTCAGCTGGTCGACAGCAATTACTGCTGTAGGACTGGTAAGCTATATCCAACTGTAGCATCAAGATAAGGTTTGAGCAAATATAAAACCGAGAAGCAGTCGTCACTCTACCGTGAATCTGTGAACAGCAAGTAATTTAATATCCGCCTGAAATTCCGCATCCAATCTCATGGGGCAAGGCGTCCGGGCCCAGTCTTGCGCAATCAATACTCGGAGAACTCTCTGGGTTCGCAAGTGAGGTTGGACTGGCAGCTGTAGTAGTGGACGGCAATTCCTAGAATATTGTGTACAGTTTATCAAGCTAGCAAGGAGAGGCATCTTGCTGCTGGTTATTCTGGCGGCTTGAAAATTTCTCCTCCAAATTTGAAGCGTACCGTGAGAAGCCATCGTCACCTGCTTGTGATGATATGCCGACTTCATATATACAGTGAGATATGAAATGGTAAAGCCGGTCAGGTAGACAAACTCAACATCCAACCGCAGGTTGTTGAGTACTTTCCGCCTATACGTAGCGCTTTCCTTTAAAAGAACGTATACAAGATAAATCTCGAATGCAATATTGGGCAGTGCCAGGGCGTTGTCAGAACTGTTACAAATGACGCTCGCAGGGGATTTCATTAGTGTTGCACGAATAAAGCTGAAATCGAGGTTCTTTCAGAGGCCGACCTAGTCCTTGAAAAGTGTATTATTTGTTTAGAGTAAGTTCTTGAGATTTTAGGAAATCGTGTCATTCTAAAGGTGCAAATACCTCTTTAATCGCCTTTCATGACGTTGTAGAACAAGGGAGCGGTGTATTTTGTTGGCCGTTTACCGGAAATACAAATACCAATAACTTTGCTAGGATTTCCAGTTGCAGAAAGAAGGTTACAAGTGTTTACTGGTGGGCTAGTTGGTATATTTTTTAAGCATGGCGCACAGGAACAGGGCACAAAAGAAGGCAAAAGCATACAACGCGGTTTAAAGACGCTTTGTAAAAACAGCGTTTTATCCGTGTCCCTTTTTTGTGTCCGGTTCCTGTGCTCTGTGCATGAAGAATGCAAAAATAATACCCTACATGCACTTATACATAGTGTGAAAACGCTAACAGCCAGAGACCAGATATGTTAGGTCAACACCTTTGGCAGCCAAAAGTGTTGATGCAAGCATTTCGCATTGCGTCACGGAAGGATCACTGTCTCAGCCACCATTTACTACCCTTATTCAAGAAAGAGGTTATTTTCTGGCCGATTACCTGCACATTTAGTCCTTCCGGTCATGTGACAAAGTATGTTTATAGGTATATTTATTAAAGCAAAGATTAGTTAAAAAACTGCGTAGTGCATCTGTTTACTTCTATAAGATAGATATAGGTGTTAGGTGCGAACATTCACAAGCTAAACGGAAACGCGCAATTACACCAGGAAAAGAGTGGGAAGCGCCACAAGCGCTTACTGTAAACCGAAAACTCCATCTGTTTAAAAATCACGCACATATCCACCCGAAGCCCAAGACTCAGGCACGTATTTTGCACTTAGGACTAGTGCGTATGGAGAGTGGCACATCGTTTTTTTAAACGCCGATAATTTCCTTCTTGTGATGTCTCTTATAGTTAACACCATTTCTTCATTCAAATTAAGATATGGTCCACGCTAAATGTATGGTTAGCTACACACCAAATTGGAAGTGAATGGCCAATATTAAGGAAAAAAGGCGCATTCTACGTCAGGTAGCGTTGGGATGAAAACGTAAGAAATGTCTAATTTCACCTACAAAATGTTTCAATTGGGTTAGAGCTGCAAATATTTTGTTCACTGCATTAACACTTCGAGACGCTATGTTTGCAGAACGTACGATGGAAATCCGAAAAATACTGCAATACAACAAGATCTGTGGTTATTTCCCTCGTAATTGACGAGGTTATAAATTGGTCGACACCTTGTCCTTCACGGTTGACGTTTATCGCTCTAGCTCGTTTGGATGCCGCACTATTCTTCGTAAAGAAAGTCCACAAAAATCTAAAGAAAAAGCTGCTTTTACTAGGCATCGTCTTTTGTTTTGGGGGGGAGGGGAAGAGGGTGCATAGTTCATTATTATCAGCCTGCGACAAATTACCCTGCACCGAAAAACATTTGCTTTCGAGCTACGGCAGGGCCAAGGCTTGTCTCCGCTTACCCTCGTTGCTACAAAGCAGACCTGATCCCGCCCAAATAACCTAAATGCCTTGTGTAAGTATACTTTAGGTTAATTTATAGAAGGCCTTTTTATTAAAGATATTGATTCTTTGTAATTTTCTTCCACTAGCAGCTGCGATACCCTGTAATCGAGTTTTCTATATCGATAATAATGCGGCGCTAGAGTCTGCAGGTCGTGGTTCGTTTTCGTATACACTTGCTTCCTTGCGCAGTAGTTAAGCTTCGCTAATTTAGAGCATTGTTTTCCGAGCTTGGTCGAAGAGGCAGAAAGATGTTTCATAATGTTCTTGAAATACCGCTCTACGCAGCCGTAATACCTGTACTTACACTGGCGCCTTCTGTTCATTGCAGGAGCTCATCACCACATTGTACATTGGATTTCTAGGACTCATCTTTTCTTCATTTCTTGTGTTCCTCGCCGAGAAGGACATAAACCCTGTAAAGTTCGGCAACTATGCTGATGCCCTTTGGTGGGGTGTGGTAAGTGCTGTTCTCCTGAGGATCCTTCTGAAGTTGCAATCTCGTAGTCTTTGTATCTGTGTGCCGCATGAATTAGTTCACAGCAATTTTGTCTGAGTAAAATTGAAGCTTCTTAGCGTTCAGCCTAAATAGTCATACTTTTCGAATACTCCTGTAAAGCAAAATAAAAAAAAATTGGTTGGAACAGGAAATCTTGTTTACGGAAAGACCTCCCGCAAGCCGCAATAAAAATGACAAAAAGTGTGGGCTTCACGTGATAACTGTTCCTATTAGATAAAATTAACATTGAAACACAGTGGAGGTCCGCACTTTGCTCGTTCTTCTTTCTGTAAGCTTGGTAGCTTACAGAAACACCGAACACAGAGACACCGAAGAAAAAAATGCAAAAGAAAACGGGAAAACAAGACATGAAAGTAAAACATATCGGACTACCCGTTATCGACACGTTCCCGGCTAAGAGCTAGTTTTAGCTGACCGTTTTCCACGGTCCGCTCTGCTCCGATAGCGAGCGGGAGCGCCATTGTGCATGCGTGGCGCGCCTGGCCGCGAACGGAATTGGCTCCGGTTTCGCTGAGCGCGCAGCCGGTACCGCAGCGGACCGTCGAAGACGGTCAGGTAAAACTCTAATATGGAGTTTTAGCTGACGGTTTTTGACGGTCCGCTCCGGTACCGGCGGCCAGCTCAGCGCAACCGAAGCCAAGCTGTTCGCCGCCAAGCGCGCTACGCATGCTCAATAGCGAGTTTAGCTGACCGTTTTTCACTATCCGCTCCGCTCCGATAGCAAGCGGGAGCGCCATTGCGCATGCGTGGCGCGCTTGGCCGCGAACGGCATTGGCTCCGGTCGCGCTGACCCTGCCGCCGATACCGGAGCGGACCGTCGAAAACGGTTTGCTAAAACTATCCAATGGCGCGCCCGCTTGCTATCGAGTAGAGCGGACCGTGAAAAACAGTAAGCTAAAACTCGCTAATGTAATTCTGTATTTGCGTGTGCAGAGAGTTTTAGCTGACTGCTTTCGACGGTCCGCTCCGGTACCGGCGGCTCGCTCAGCACAACCGGAGCCAATGCCATGCGCGGCCAAGCGCGTCACGCATGCGCAATCGTGCTCCCGCTTGCTATCGGAGCGAAGCGGACCATGAAAAACGGTCAGCTAAAAATCGCTATCATGGTTGCACTGCTCCCCCAACCGCTCATTCACCTTCACCTTGATTATATCGCGTGTAAGCGTGCCTGAACGTCTGCCCACTACCCGGCTGCTCTCAAATGAAAGCTTCCAAGCGCTTGCGCCGCAGTGGATGGCATGGTACCCATCCGCTTTCTTTTTAAGTGCGAATAAGCGACCCCAAACCATCCACCGCCTGCGTCGGCGGCGGCGGCGGCGTCGGCGTCCGCAGTGCTCCTCTATAAAGAAACAGCATCCGGCGCCAGGTTTCGATCCGCGACTTTGCGGCCGCAGCGCGACGCTCTACCGACCAAGCCACGGACGCGACGGTGATATCAGTGTTAGTGACGCCCCTTATATCTTTAACGCATTCAAACTACGTCGTCAGCGGCGTGCGTTGGCGACTCAGCGGCGTTATAGCGGCTTGATAACTGCGTGGTGTTCACGTGATACTACAAACCCGATGGAAGAGATGGAAGAGAAGGCGGCGAGGGGGTGGGCTGCGGGGGCCGAGCGCAAGCGCCGCAAGCGGGCCGACAACCGTGCATTCGCACTTTCACATTCTCCCCCTCGGGGAAATGCGGGGGAATTTTTTTGTAATAGTGTCGTGGTCCCTTAAACGGTAATTAAAACATATCATGGTTTGGCCAGGATTTTTTTTTGCAAGAAGTTATGGGCAAGTCATGCCCAACGCCTTTGATGCAATCTACGGACGACGTAGTGTTTAGTTGGTTAGAAATCTTTTTTTCCGTACTTGTGATTTTGCAGCAGAAGGGAGGTAGCTTCTTTGGTACAAAAAAAAAAAAACAACAACATATGAATGCCCGCTTCACCGCTGTCGTTGTTATGTTAGTCTAACAAGGTAAATGTGCGGGACGACAGCCCCTTTGTTTTCTGGCCTTTATTTGGTGGATCGAGTTAATAGCCGGCTCACACCAACGTTCCTCACACCCTCCAGTGACTCACACCCTCCGGTTAACAGCCGCTGGGATGACTTGATTTTAGCTTGAAGGGAAATACTGCGCATCCTCCTGGTCAATTTACATAGCGCTGCCTTAAAAAATGAGTATAAATAACTGGTACATGTTCTTAGTCAAGTGGAGTAACTGACGGCTTAGGGTCTGCTAAAAAAGAACAATCAGACAGACCAATTTTCTATCTACATCTTCAAAAGCAGAAACTACGTCCTACTCGCAACATGATTACTTGAGTGCTTGAAAACTTCTGCCAAAAAGTGCTTTGTTGTCGTTCTAATCGTCCTTTTTTATATGTAGTACGTGCCGTACGTACAATCATGCCAGCGTCCGGGCTCCCACATCGTCGAAAGGCGGCGGCGCAATCATAAACGGCAAAAACTCCGGCGAGATTTTTTTTTCTTTCCTTCATTCTTCTTTTTTCCTGGCTTCTTTATTCCTATTTCTGATCCTTTATGTTCTTTTTCTCTCCTTTTCCCTCTGCGCTCTTTTCTTTCTCTTTTTCTATCTCTCCCAGACTTTCCTTTTCTTAGTGACATTTCTTTTTTTCTTTTTTCACGCTTTGTCCCGTCGAACTGTAGGAACGGTTCACTAATACTGGGTTCCGATAAGCGTGTGATCCGATAAGCGTCCTCTTACCACCATTTGGACTCGGCTGGCACTTGGGACGAGAGCAAAGGTGGAAGTAATCTCTGCAGAATCTGGCGCCGGGATCGAAGCTCTCACAATCAATCTTTTCCTGGAAACTCAGAACACCTTCAAGCTTAAACGACCCAAGAAAATTACCAGAGAACGCCTGCCTACGGGTTCTAGAGCGCGTCTTTCTGAACGTAGTGCCAGAGGCAAGTTGATGGGAGGAGATCAGTGATGGAGCGCTGTGCGGCAAAGACACGAACGAAGAGGCGCGAACGAAGCATTTCCTTTAGGTGTGGTTTTCTGAACCACCCAGTCTGTTTTTTTCTTCGCTTCGGGACCACTCCCGAACACCCGTGCTTCACCCGGCAAAGCACGCGGTAGTTCTTCGCTTTCAGCCATTTTTGCTAGTCTTGCACTGCGTTGTTTGATGCCAGAAATGATGTTTATCTGACAGGGACACGCAATGATAGGCCCCGTTAGAAAAGCACTCAAAAGAAGCTCCAATGGCGGCTCCGTCATTGTTATTTTTTTAAAGATAAGCTTTATAATTACCCGCGTGATTTAGTGGAACGTAACTCGTAAACCTTATAATTTAGGAATTGGAATCAAACATCGTAGCGTTGGATTTTAATGATACGCATCATCAACACATTATTTATGCAGTTTTCGCTTGGAGATGTGCTGTGATGTACAAATTACGATCCTTCTCAGGACCTAATTTGAGCGTGCTGACGTGAACAGCGCAATAAATCTTCGCGGGGTTATCTAAGAGTGTTGGGTAAAACCACCCGCCAAGCCGACTTTAGCGCTGTTTTTTGCATTTTTGTCGCATTTTTTCTCAAGTAGAATCTATGTCGTACTCATCGTTTTGATATGAACATTGCTCACATTTTTTGAATAATTATAGAGATCAAATGTCTCGGGTGCGCGTATGCGCCACACTGGCGAAGCAGTAACTCTGGGGTTCGGGCTTCTTTCTTGTGATGCTTTGAAGAGGCTGGGAAGCAATATTTTAGTGCACGAGCGTGCGGCAATTTGCTGCTGGAAGTTGGCATTGCATCTTGCTCCCTGGCCATTTCGAAGCTCTTGTAACGGCTTCATAAAAAGCGAAGCCATACTATCCGACTCAATCCTAAGACGACCAGACAGAGTATGAAATGAGTCACGTAAAATTAAAAAAAATTATCTGCGTGGTTATTCTTTCTTTAAAAACTTTCATTATAAACGCCTTTTATATTTTGCGAAGTGTACGCGAACAACTGCATAAGCTAAAATAACTTTCAGCTTGCAATATGAAGCTATAGATAAGAACAAACCACGACCAACTATTAAAGTTGGTCGTGGGACGAACATGAAGCAGACGGAGAAGGCTCTAAGATTCTCAAAGATTTTTTGCACAAACACTGCTGCTCACTGCAGTGCCAAGTACGTATGCTGACCTGAAACCTTCGAGAGACTCTTACTGAGAAACAGTCGGTTCCTTTTGCGGAATGTGGTCACTATCTTCTGCGACTGAAATTATGGCGAGCAAATAGACCGCTGTGTTAACGAGTGATTGAGATAGCTTACGGCAATTCATTCGAGGGTGATGAATTATCGGACCTATGGAGGGGTTCCTTTTCCGTGATTAGAGACTCCTGCATCAACCAATACATTCCTGCAATTTCATCTACGGTATGGCCAGCGACATAAAGATCTGCAAAAGATTTGCATGCGAGCTTACTTGCGATTGCTCACTGTGATTGCGAATAAGAGCCTCCTGATTCCGGCAAGAGCACTGCGAGGTTACACTGGCGGGCGAAAGGGCGAAGGGATAGGCCTGCTGAAAGCACTCGCATGGTTGGACATATACATCTGCGTTACATGAAGGACTACAATGTGGTGGAGTTAAAAAAAAAGAAAACGTGGATGTGCCGGTACTTTCTTTGGCTCAGCGCGCATATGGGCGGATGGTGTTGAACATTTACGAAAATAAAGCGGTGTAAGTTTTGAACTAACAGTTTCGAATTGTATTAGTTCTCAATAACTTGGTTTACTGTGTTCTTAGGTTGTGAATAAGAGTTTGTGTGAAACATTCCCATTTGTTTTTGCGCGACACTGTCGCGGTTAAGAGCCCAAGCGTGTAGAGCTTTGCGTTCAGGAATCCCCGGTTGCTTAGTCATAAACGTGGATCTCTTGAGAAACAGTTCTTCGGGCACAGTATTTTTGGTGCTTTGAGGAATTAGCTCTACGAAGCTCTTTAGACGTCTCGGAATCGACTTGACGTGTAATTTAATTTCAGGCAGTAGCTCCGGGTATTGCTTTGGCTCTCGTAGCAAAGCCGTATATTTATGGGTATATGGTTTGTTGGCACCGGAAGCATTACCGGCGTAGTTAAACAATTTCACTTCTGCGTTTACGCGTCCACCTGCGTGCACCTCGCCTTTTGCGTGTGCTTCACAGTTGACAGGAGCTACGGTGAAACGTCTCCGTCTTTTCTCCGCATTTCGCCCTAGATTAAACGGCGCTGTTTCAGAATTGCGCTTGTCACCTGAGTGGAAGCGAACGGTCTTCTATGTCGTAAGAAGAGCAATCATTGCCTCTCTCCTTACGTTGAATGAAGCTGGGTCACTGCCCCCCATACAATAGAGTGCAGGCCCGCCCATCTCGTAAACTAGTGAGGAATAAAAATCACCGTCTTGGTGACAGCCGGGATCCCTAGTATCGTTTCAGCGCTAGTGACAAGCGGGATGAAACGGGGCTGTCACCGGTTAGAAGAAAACCACCTGCCCCATTGCTCCCTAGCGAACTCAATACTTATCACGCTCTTCGATCCGCGTCAAGCGTTATTTCGCGATCAAACGCCACTTTTCCAAATAAAAAGCGGAAATAAATAACTCTACCCTTTGCAATAATGGATGTTATCCATTTAATCTTTGAAGTCGCTGTATAGTTCACAGTATTAAACTCTTGCTCATTCTAATTTGATTACTTCTGCACTTAGTTCAACTAACTGATAAGAAGGAACGATTCTTCCGATATAATGCCTACTATATATAACTACAGACGATGAGGGATGGATATATACATTTTATTGTTACAACGTACACATCATAATAAGCAGATGCAGTGTTAATGATATCAGGTCGCAGGCAAAGCCTCGGGTACAAAGTAAAATACTTTGCTTCGATACGATACTGTCTGTGTGGATCCAAAGATATTCCAATATTAATTGTAGTGTTATGAGTGCTTATTGTCTTCCTTTTCTAGGTGAAGTGGTGATAAAGTTTTATTAAGGGCAAACGTACCAGCTAGGTATCTGAAATACAAAATTATAAGGCCATTCAAATTTCCAATGCTAGTAGATAAAGCGTCCACATTAGCATTATAAGCCATTACAGACTTTTTAAGAGAACAATGGTGGTAAGAGCAGTGTTGTTCTTTTATAAATTACGTGTGCTAAAACTGAGCACGAAGCGTTGAAAATCGTAAGGTAATTGTTTGGTATTGCAGTGCAGAAGACATGCTGTGTGACATAAAAAGAAACTTTGGGCGACAGCAGTAGAATTGAAGGACTTGCTTCTGTAAAAATGTCGATTAATGAAATTAAAACTATCTTCTGTTTGGGTATGTTCAAATATACAAACAAAAAAATGTGGTTGTCGCCTCTTTCATAGTAATCGGTAAAACAAGAAAGTGAAATGTGCCTTGCACATCGCTATTTATATTACATCGGTATGGTACCGTTAGACGCATCAACGTTAGGCACTGCATTGCACGCGCCGCAACATTGCGTAAATCCGACTGAAACCCCTGCTGCTTGAAAAGCGTGCGAACGAAACCGAACCGAAACCGAAAGCAGTAGGTGGCGGAGCCTCAATTCACCCGCGTCCCGCGTACACGAAGACGCTGGCGTCGATGCGCCAACTGTCGGCGCTCATTAGCGTCATGATAAACTACTTCGCTTCGCCTCTCCTAGACGACAGCACCATCTGAATACAGAAGGTAGTGGGAAAGATATAAGGCGCGTTCGTGCACCTATTTGCGCTTGAATTCCTAGCGCTGTGGGCAGAGCGCTGTGTACCTCGCGTTGCGGGGATAGAGTTCGTGGCTCGAATCCGGGCGCAGCCGCGTCAATGGATCTTTTTCCTGGCGACGTTTTTCCTTGACGGATATGACGCCGGTGAGGTCTTGGTGTACCCGGGCATAAAACACTTTCGTGTTACCAATTGTATCTACACTATTCATCGTACAATGCGGTATGCTGAAGAAATGCGCTGCCGTGGCGCACACTAGGTTGTGTGTATGTGTGTGTGTATGCGTCTTGCGTACGTGCGTGCGTGTGTGCTTGTGTGAGTGAGTGAATGAGTGAGAAAGAGATAGAGAGAAAGCTGGAAATGGAACTCGTATACAGTAACGCAAATAGGACGCGGTGATTTCTTGCTAATTTTTTGGTTTGGTTTATGGGATCTGCTTCCAGTAATAGTAAAATACTGCTGGTTTCTTCACTGGCAATTTTACGCGTGGTAAAGCGTGACAATGCATTTTTTTCTCGGTTCATTAGAACTGGGTAACTTTAAGACTTCCCCCAGTTGTCTTCCTGGTGTGGACGAACACCGGGAAAGACAACGTTACCCAGTCAGCTGAGACGTGCGAGTTGCTGATGACCGACGGTGTGCTTGCCTTTCGTCCTTTCAGATCACCCTTTGTACAGTAGGTTATGGTGACACAGTGCCCGTCACGTGGCCCGGGAAGTTGATTGCCTCATTTTGCGCTCTCATGGGAATCTCCTTTTTTGCTCTGCCTGCTGTGAGTACACGTTTATACGCGCCCCTTCCCTTGAGACTAATATCACTGCTCGCTCTGTACTACAAGCTGCAATTAAATATGCCTTTATGCACGAACGTACGGGTTCTGTGCAGTTGGAAGTTTCGGTGCGTGTGTTCTCACCCGTCTGGGAGGTTCTAAATCTTGGGGAAACGAAGTGTAACATATTCGTAAAGCTAATTATAGGTTGATTGTCTTTGAGCACATTGTTTTCTTCGTCAGCAATTCAGACTTCAGGCAATTTTAAAGGTTTTTACGAACCATCATTTCATTATATATGCATGTTGCAATGTTCAGTTTAATTGAAATGTTAGAAATAAAACTAAAGCTTCTCCTTAAAAAACATGGTCCTGAACATTAGTATTGTTGAATTCACGTCACAATTCACTTCCGGCATGGCAGAGCTTGTGAGATGTATGCGGGCGTAATACGGCCGCAGCTGGCACGTTTGAGGAAAATATAACCAGGTTAGGTAATTACCACTCTCAGCCGCGTGAATACAAACTATGTGTAATTAGCATTGGCCAGGTTCATTTTGTACTAATTAGACTAAACAGATTTACACAGCTTTACCACCGGCACCAACTGTGGGCTGTTTCCATTAAGCGAGTTTCTTACAACTGGCATTGAGGTTGTAGCGAAGCGGCGGGTTCATGGCGGGGTGGACTTAACTGCCAGTACAGTCGCTGTTGCAAACCAGTGTGGGCGGGTGGCTTTCGTTACTTAGTGTGTGTTTGGTGGTTACATTAGATGAGTGGGGTAAGGGGATGTGACAGCGTAAATGTAACGGTAGCGTCATGTAGTCATTCCTGTCTTTCTACCGTTACAACTGCACCTAATATATTACTACATTAACATTTAAGGGGACACCTAATGTGAAAAGAGACTTGAACAAGTATGTCACGAACACGTACATACCTCTGGCGGCATTAGCAGTTTTTAATGGCATAAGAAATGACGTAACTAGAAAATGGGTTCTCTGCAACATACTATTTCCCACGCTTTGACCACTGACGTCAGAAATCGCGAATGGCGAAGCTGAATTAGAGGAGCTCGTTTAAAGGGGCAATGCAGACAAAATACAAGTTTGTTTCATTCGAAAGATTTCAAGTTTTATAGTGCCTCCGGCGCTTGTCCGGAAGCAAACGGTGCTTCATTCACTGAGAAATGAATAAGTTTAGTTTAAAATGTTGATTCTCGTTCAAATAGTGTGTTTTCGTGACGTCTGCAACGACGTCACAGGAACAGGCCTTCACGAAAAACCTAGTGCGCCATTAGGCTCTGTCGCCTACTGCGGAGCCTTGTTTACCGTCAGTCCTCCTAGGTGGCGCTTCCACACGGCGCCGGGCCGTTTTCTCCCTTTGCTTTGTTTTAACCGTATCTGCACCTGGCTTGTTTTGTTCAGGTAGCAAATAATCGTTTCGTAAAACAAGCTGTTCGCTGAACAATAATGGTCACGTAAGACACCGTCGCTTACTCCAATCGACCAGTGTCGCCTGACGACCCGAAAGCGCAGCACTGCTGTGCAGCTAAAACCAGCATAGTTAGCGCAGTACCAACAGGAGTACGCTTCGGTACTTTCGTAACTTCCACTGTTTACCCCACCATTCGTACTGCTATGAAAAGAATGCGCCCCAAATTTAAGTGCAAATTGCTCGTTCAGCAAGCTTATAAGCCCTGGCTAATTTGCGTTTGCTTTTGCCGGCCTCAGCCAATCCCAGAGCTGGTCGTATGACATCATAGGTTCTGTTACGGGAAATGAGCTGGTGGGTCGCATGGCCATTCCTTTTTTTCCCGAATTGTATAGCTTATATGAGCAAAGCTTACGTTAAAGGTAGTGTCAGTATGATTCTAACGAGGGAATCTTTCGAATGAGCCAAAGTTGTGCATGGTCTGTGGCCCCTTTAAGCGTTTGAATGAAAACAACTGTGTATCTCATAATAAAGGTGGACGAAGGTCTACTGCTGTTTAACCATCATTTAATAAAACCCGCACCGACATTACCAAACAACAGCCGGCACTACAATAGATGGCACGCCGAACTTCAGTTTATGTTTAGGAAGACTGCGTTGCCTTTCCTCCAAGAAACCACTGCAAGTTCGGCTTCACTACAGCACCCCAAGAACCATAGGTCAGAGTGACCAAATGTAAAATTTGGCATATGACGAGTCCCAGAAAACGACTTGAATAAAAAATTGAATAAGCACACGCAGCCCAGTAATATATTTGCTGCATTGGGCCTTCAACCGCGCCAGTGCTGTCTAGCGTAACCCGGCCGTCTCTGGCCAGATCGGTGCAGCTATTAAAGTCACATTTACTATTCCAACTCGCCAGTAAAGTCTGTTGCCATCCTTTCTTTACCACGCTATTCTACCCCCAACTGGTATTCCTTTCAGTATTCGGGAAAAAAAACACATGATTCAAGAGTCTGTAGTCGCCGCAGACGATAGATGCGGGAATCATATCTCATATTTCTCTTCCGAACTGCTGGTCTTT
Source organism: Haemaphysalis longicornis (assembly GCF_048455015.1). Taxonomy (NCBI): domain Eukaryota; kingdom Metazoa; phylum Arthropoda; class Arachnida; order Ixodida; family Ixodidae; genus Haemaphysalis; species Haemaphysalis longicornis. Next base: position 138,093,041 of record NW_027526460.1, read on the forward strand.
TCAAACGTGGGGAAGCTTACATGTTCAGCCCTGTATTTATTTCCCCTTCGGTGGTTTCTTTACGCATTTCTCGCTGCCGCAATATTGCTTGCAACTTGTGTGGCCGACTTCAAATTCCACTTCTCGGTGCACGCCACCTGCGTCTCGTTGTCGTTCTTTGTGTGTGTCGTTCTTATAGTCGTTCTTTGTGTTCAAGAATTCGCCGCCCGGCTCATGCCGTCGGTCGGGCCGACGGGGCGCCTTTGTTCAGAAAAAGAGGAGATGGCGAGGCTTTTTTCATACCAGCAGTGCTTGGCATTCTCGAGGCAAAAGCTATAACACGTGTATCTGTTCCTCGTCATCAGTTTTCTGTCGCTTTCGCTTTTGTTTCTTCTTTTGTGTAGAACTGTTTGCCAGAGAGGATAGTAGGAGCACGTTCTCTTTCTTGTTCGGAGAGGGATGACTTTGATTTCCACGCATGTTGAGAGTGCCTATCCTTTTTGTGCACAACTTTTACTCCGTCTGTTGTAGTGGCTTTTAAGCCATTTGCTTTTGACAAATACTCCCTTTAGCGCATTATCCTTTTCACGCATATGCCTAAAACTGTACAGCGCGTCTGCTGCTTGTTCAGATACGGACTGACCAGCAGACGAGAGGTGAACAGCTTTTTAAGTGTATGTCGTACCGTACAATGTTGCTTATGGATAGTTATGTAAACTCAACTGCCCCTCTGTCGATACGACAAATATGGGGGAATACGGAGCTTTCCAAATTCAAGTGCAGCACCAAAAGAAACGAACCTATTTGTTATTGGGGCAGTTTACTGCCGTGCGATTGCGCTCTCTAGCGCTTTACTGATGAGGGCATTCCTCGGCTTTCCTGCAGCGTACAACCATGGTCGTCCTTAGACGGAGGGGTGCATGGCTTTTCTGTCAAATGCACGTCCATGCACCCCTCTTCAAATCTAAAGTGCTTTGACTGTGCCAGAATGGCACAATCCGATAGACGCTGGCTTCATGACGCGAGACACCCACGTTTGATTCCAGCCACGAGAAGTGTTTCAATTTTTCTTCACTTCACTCGCGGTAGTCATCATCGTCAGAGAGAGTCGGCTTTCCTTCAGTGCCTTTTCGGGGGATTACAAGCGAAATCAGTGAGAGCATGACAGCTTCCGGCTCTTATTTTGTTGCTGATAACACCATTTTATGTTGTTGCGAGCACCCCTCCCCAACCCCCCAAAAAATTATGCGCGCACCTTTATTTCCCGCCTTCACGACGTTGATGTATGCAAGAAGGGGCGTGCACTTGCTTGTGCGCCAGTGTTCATTTTGTGTTCAAACGTTTCTTGTAGCGAACTGCCTTCTTCCGGTGCCCTTTCTCGTCTACCCTATTTCATCTAGCCTACCCACTTGCCCTCTATATATTATTTCTACGTGCGTGCCAAGTGCAGGGATGTAGTAGCACCTTTGGTTCTGTCTGCTGTGGTGGCTCAGTGGCTAAGGCGTAGTCTGCTAAGTCCGAGGACGCGGGTTCCATCCAGGCTACGTTGGCCGTATTTCTAGATTTGTATTGGAGGCGAAAAGCGTAAACGCCCTTTTGTCCACATTTCGAGAAAACTCCCCGTGTTGTAAAAACTAGCCCGTAACCCCCACCAAGGCGCAGGCGCAGATAACATACCAAGAAATGCTTCGGGCTTAAAACACCCCAAACAAACAAAAAAACAGTTTTAACTAAACCTCCCTCAAAGTGACAGTATCAGTGACAACACGCACGTAAATTGATGGCGTGTGAACGTGTTTTGGTGACGTCTTTCCTGTGCCGCGCAGGGCATCCTGGGGTCTGGATTTGCGCTCAAAGTACAACAGCAGCAGCGACAAAAGCACATGATTCGACGGCGTGTGCCAGCTGCTACTCTAATCCAGTGCCTGTGGAGGTGCTATGCCGCCGATGAAAACTCCATGTCCGTAGCCACGTGGAAGATTCACCAGGTCCCTCTGCCCAGTCCACCAACGTAAGAGCGTCTGCCACCGTGTTTGTATCTCTCTTGCAGCCCGCACTGAAACGCCTAGCGCTCACCCCAAGAACTCCCTCTCCTCTCCTCCTCTCCTTCCTCAACTAAAAGAAAAGATAATAACAGACTTCTTTCTGAGAAGGTCAGCGAGCACAAGGAACTACCAAATTTCAGATCACACCTTGTTCCAAGAACACTATGCGGGCAGTTGAATCCCACGAAGATTGCACACTCCCTACAGCCTACAGTTTGCGAGTTAGAGCACACTAAACCAGTTGGGAATAGGCCAATCATATTGCTTGTTTGTGTGCTACAGTCTACACCAATTAATGACGCTTCGTATAAAGCGTGCGCATGTAACGCTTTCTTAAGAAATGTTAGTTCTCATGAGATGAATGAACAGGTTTTGGCTCCTTGTGGTACATAGTAGAGACGTAAATCGCTATCGAATAGCCGGAGCTCTCATGCGACACCAGAGGAGTCCGATGGGGCGTGCACAGAAACTGTCGCGGTGTGACATATTTCACGTTGCGTAAGTGTCGGACATATTAACAGTGGTTTATTGCTCTAGAATTGCATTGAACACCATACATCTACACTTAAAGACCATCTTCCTCATCACGTTCGAGAACGTTACGAACACGTGCCAGTGTAGTTTACCTTCTGTTTCCATAAATGCAGGAAACGTGACTAATTGGCGCAGTAGCGTTAGCAGTGACATAATGTTGCGCAAATAAAGAAGTCAACTGCGGAAAGTTTGTTGTCGTTAATAAATTAGCCCAAGAGAAAAGACAGGGCGTGGAGACACGTGCGTCTTACACTCATAACTTAAACGGTAACCCCACGCACGCGCTTGTGCTCTCGATTCCACTAGCGTTCTCGCGTCTGCGCGCCCAGGCGCCTGACGAGGGCAAGGGCGAGAAACCACGCGGAGGCGCTCGAGCGTGCGCAGCCCCAGGGTGCCTCGACGCGCTCGTCTCCGCCATACAGGGTAGAAGCATGTATACAAGCTGGCGCGCCGCCATTTTGGGTCACTCGCTCGACGCCGCGGCAAGTCACTAGCGAAACGGCGCTGTAATTTTCGCCGCAGCGGGGTTTCCTCGCGAAGTTTAAATCATCTAATCTATTTCGCGTTGCTAGGTCGTGTAGAAAACGAAAACATCTATGCGTTGACCGCTTTGACGCAATAGCGGCGGCACGGGACCGTTCAAACACTGTCCCCACCCTGTACGGCGGCGCTGGCATCGACGCGCACTACACTGCCACAATAAAAAGTGAGGACGCTTAACGAACAACAATCACTTCGCTTTCGTCCCGTTCCGAACAAAAAGTACACAAAAATAAGCCGACACACCCACATAAACAACACTCACAACGAAACTCAAGGGGAATTAAAAAATCCGCCCCCTTTTTATAAGGAAGATGGGCAAAACGCGAAGCTTTGCTCCTTGCACTAAGGCAAAGCCCAAAACCCGAACTGCTTCGACAGTGTCGGAATAGCGTAATTGGATAGACGTTGGCTTCATAAAGCTGGAAACCCAGGTTCGATTCCGACCACAGGAAGTGTTTTTTTTTTTTGCGGCGCTTGATGTACCTTCGCTTATCATCATCATCGTTCTTTGAAATACGTGGTGTAAAGCTGGATTTCCTACAGTGCGTTTTGGCGCGACATATAATGAACTCAGTGAGACATGCAGAGCTTCAGTTTAAAAAGAACAGTCCTGAACCCTTTCATCGCTCCACAAGAAAAATTAATAAACGAGAAACTAGTTTTCTGTTAACGAGGCTTTAACAATCTCACGAGTTTTATGATCAAATCAGTCTCCCTAAGTACAGACATCCCTCTTTCAGTGGGAGCCGGATATGGAATCCCAACTTCCTATAACTACATTTACGTTTAGAAAACCGGTGGCTGTCGGAATAAAAGACACCTTAGGCAGCATTTCTAAAGGAATCAATAAATTTATTTCAAAATGATCGTGTTATGTTAAGGGGGATGGCATTGTAAAAGAAAAACATGATCCACATTTCGAAGTTTTAGATTATTCCCAAATGGTGTACTGCCTTTTTCGCGAAGGCCACCATTGTGAGAAAGAAGTCTCTCACTTGCCGCTTGAGTATTTATATAGATAACTTCCGACAAGCACCCATGGGAGCGCATTTCAATGCTTGCGGGCGCACTGGTATTTTTAATAAAACTGTGGTCTTTTGTGAGATGGTTGCAGCCTTTCGCATAGCGAGATATGTCTTCCGGCGCATTTTCTGCGATATTGCGGCCCTGACCGTACATCAGAATACCTTTTGGGCGCCACGAGCTTTATGGTGAATGTTGTAGTTACATTGTCTTGTGTATGCTTTTAAAATAAACGTGGGGCGTTGATAAACAGCGTGTCAACTGTATTTTCCGCACTTTTTGTTTAGAGCGATATCAAAAAAGAATTATGGCCGCAAATAGGTTTGGTTAGTTATTTTTCAATGTAAATACTGCGCCTTTACGGCGTTTTCGTAAATCGGTGCGTGCGCGTGTGCGTGCACGCATGCGTGTGCATGCGTGCGCGCGCGCGCGTGTGTGTGTGTGTGTGAGTGTGTGCGCGCGCGTACAAGCGCATGCGTGTGCGAGTGTTGTTTGTGTGTGGGCGTGCGTGCGTGTGTGTGTGTTCATGTGTGCGTGCGTGTAGAAGTACGTGTGTTCGCGTGTCCGTGGGCGTGTGTGTGTTGTGTGTGCGTGCGTGGGCGTGCGTGCGTGTGTGTGTGTGTTCATTTGTGCAGCGCGTGTAAAAGTGCGTGCGTGCGTGTATGTGTGTGTTCGTGTGTGCGCGCGTGTAAAATGCGTGCGTGTGCGTGTGCCTGTGTGTGTTGTGTGTGTGTGTGGGCGTGCTTGCGTGTGTGTGTGTTCGAGTGTGCGCGCGTGTAAAATTGCGTGCGTGTGCGTGTGCGTGTATGTGTTGTGTGTGTGTGGGTGTGCATGCGTGTGTGTGTTTCTTCATGTGTGCGCGCGTGTAGAATTGTGTGCGGGCGCGTGTGCGTGTGTGTGTGTGTGTGTGCGTGTGTGTGCGTGCGTGCGTGCGTGCGTGCGTGAGCGCACGCGCGCGCGTGCATTGAAATTAAATTGAGGCGCTTCTGTGATCTCAACCCTCGTCGGTGTATTTTCGTTTCCTGAATAATTAAGTGTTGTGTGGATCACAAAATGCAATATCCAAAAAAGGCCTCGCACTCTGATGAAGGGGTGCTGTGGAAAGATGTTCTCTAAGCGCATGCATCCTCCACCCGTCGTTTCTTCGCACTGGGTGGTGGTGCGTGCATATGTAGTTCTGTACGACGGTGCGCGAAAATACATCACGACATATGTCTTGCTGCGAACGTAAAAGACCGCACAGTTGCCAGTATAAGATGCTCCGAAGTCACACTACGGTATACGTTACGTCCATGTTGCCACCGGCTTTTGGCGCACCTTAATTTACTGGAGGATTACTAATGCCGTCATTTGAGTCCCTATAGATCGCGTCTAAGCGATTCACGGGGGTGAAATGGACAACGTACTGGAGTCACTTTGATATCTTGGCGGCTGTTCAATGCAATGTGTACCACATGAGCTGCAACTCCAAGTAGTTCTTGGACAATCAGTATATTGATGCGATCAGCCATTTCTTGATACTTTTGCCTAATGATGCAGGACAAAGCATATACGATAAAAAAATTTGGCCGGACAGTAATACCTGTGCTCGCGTTTTATAACTTCACAAACAAATATATTGCTTCAGCATCTCATAAGGCGTAGATAAAAAACATAAAACATCATAAAAAATTACCACCCCTTCCGTAAGAAAGTTGAGAAAAGCGCGGAAGTGTAAAGTGCGTCCGATATGCGCTGAAAGTGCGTCCAATCTATCGTCACGCCTTCAAAGACGGAAATCACAAACCAAGAGGAACCCGTGCTACGATTTTCCGCGCACTAAGTTAACGCATCTACGAACGATCTGAATGTATACAGATACGCGGTTTAGGAGACATAGGTGTACCATAGTACTCCTTCTTCATAATCGATGCGTGTATTGTCCTGCCTAGAACCGTTCTTTTTGGCGATTTTTATGTAACTGTTTGGAACAATGGAAGCCCGGTTGGACGCACGCGCCGTGTGTCCAGATGTCTTATCAGGGCTTTTAGGTCGACAGACCGGTCTATGGGGAAATGCATTAGTTTTTTGACCGAGCACTACCGGTCGCGCTAATAAAGCTTTCGCTTTAATTACAAAAACTCGCTCACTCTGCTGCACACCAGCATTAGAGCTCCGTAAAGAGACAGACAACCGAGTTTTATGGAGTATAATGATTGTAGGGTTTAACGCGCCGACGCAACGCAGGCGGTGAGGCGCGCCGTAGTGGAGGGCGCCGGATTAATTTTGACCACCTGGAGATCTTTAACATGCGCCGAAATCTCGTACACACGGGCGTTTTTGCTTTTCGCCTCCACCGAAAAGCGGCCGCAGCGGCAGGGAATCGAACCCGCGTCTTCGTGCTCAGCAGCGCAAAGTTTTATGGAGTATACGATTTCTAACTAAAATAAAAGGGCACCACTTGAAACACCTTTAACCGACACGGTTGCCCTCATAGGACCCTAGAACGTTTCAAACCGGACTTTTAAGATCTACCAGCCCCACGTCAAAAGGAATGATGGCAACTGTCACAGTGCGCCGTGCGGCAACATACTTTAAATTGTAAGTGAGCTCAAAAGAGGTATTTAAAAACTTGTCCCACCTAAAACAGTAATAACAGGCAGTCTTTCGCATTCCTTTATGCAGGTTTTGGATCACGCATTGAAACTTACGGAGCTCTTTTTCTGCGTACGAGGTGTCACGATTCGACACTTCTTCGCACCACCTTTCAGATTTCAGAATGTGTAGTGCCAAATTTAAATTATTTCCTCGAGTTTCTTTTGAAATTCCTTGTAGTTTCCCGACGATGTAAAAAGCTGGCTTTTGTTACGAGCTTAAGGAAATAGACTCCAGAAGAATCGGTTATCTGTCCCTTTAAACTAGAACTTACAGGAGGCATCATGAAATGGCCTTGATAAGCTTTAACGGGCTTGACGAAACCAGCTTCACAGAGCAGGCTTGAATATTTTGTGAAAACGGCAGAAGTAGGGTAATAGTTCTTTTGAACAAAAACCCCGCCGCCTACGGGGCAGCACGAAAGAGACGAAGAAAGGCATGGCTGGAAGTTTGGTTTTTGCTACAGCTCAGGTGACCTCTTTCTTATCTTTGTCTCTACCGCGACTGTGTGTTATCTGCCGATGCTTCCAAAAGGCTCTGAGCCGCCGATAGGCAATTTTCCCGGCTGATCATGCCAGCAATAGTCAGCCCGGCATAGAACCTTTGAGTCGCACTCTTCCAAATTAAAATTTCCGCCTTTCCCAAGTGAACGTTTTCCTAGTATGTCTGCGAACGCTGTCCAGTAACACCTACTAGGGTGACTTGTGCGCTGCTTTAATAATTAACCAACAAGGGTGTCACTCAGTATCTGAAGTAAGGCATTTGCGAGAACATATTTCCGCGAACCATACATTGGGTTTGTTTATTTGTGTTTTGCTTTTACCGCCCGGCTGCGCCGGTCTGTGTTATCTCTGCGCCAAGGGAAGCGCGTGTTCCATTCTTTCTTTCTGTGCCGCATGTGTTATCTGTCGTGATAGGGAGAGCATTCCGATCTAACGTGAACAGCCCAGAATAATCTTCTTGGATCTACTATGTTCTCGATGTGAATCGACGTTTCGAGAACCACGCGCGCCGAAAGATAAAAAGCCTGCAGTGCGGACGCCGGAGCATTCGATTCGACGACACTCGCCTGTGCAAGTCACTTTGTTGACCGCTGCTTCGCCGCCTCTGTATTCTTTTGAGTTGTTAGGGGAGCACAAGTTCGCTCCAATAAACGTGCTTCTCATTCAAGACAACTGCATCGTTCTTGTCTTCGCGACATCTGGTGGAGGTGCGGGGTACTAAGTCTTTATGCCCTCTACGACATCTCGAAGCCGCCAAGCCAGTCCAACCAGAGAAAGCCCCCGACTGCAAGGATTGCTACCCGAGTTCGGTCTTCTGCCAGAAGGGCCCAAGAGAAGGAACGCTGCAACCAACACCATGGTGCAAGAAACAACGTCGCCAATCATCCTGCAGCAGTCCCGAGAACCGCCATCGTTCCGGGGAGCCCCCGCTGAAGACCCCGAAGAATGGTTGGAGAAGCTGGAGCGCGTCCGCATCTTCAACAGGTGGGACGACGAAGAAACTTTCCGGCATGTCTTCTTTTACTTAGAAGATGCTGCTCGAACTTGGTTCAGGAACCATGAGAACTCTTTGACCGGCTGGACTCAATTCAAAAGGGAGTTCCTTAAGACTTTCACTACCGTGGTGAGAAAAGAGCGAGCTGCGCTTTTGCTTGAAACTCGAACGCAGCACCCCAACGAAAGAGTCGTGATTTTCGTTGAGGACATGAAGCGACTTTTTCGTCGTGCGGACCCTGAAATGACCGAGGAAAAGAAGCTCAGGTTTCTAATGCGAGGAGTGAAGCAAGAGCTTTTTGCTTGTCTAGTCCGTAACCCTCCGAAGACAGTGGCGGAATTCGCGTCTGAGGCGGCCGCGATGGAGAAGACGCTAGAAATTCGAACGAGGCAGTACGACAGCCCTGTCAACGCGCTGTTCTCGGAGACCATCGGTGCCGCAAATGGAAGCTCCGATACATTGCGAGAGACCATCCGAGCAGTGGTCAGGGAGGAGCTTCGGAAGCTTTTTCCAACGACGCCGCAACCTCAAGTGGCTTCCCTGACCGACGTAATCCGAGAAGAAGTCCAAAACGCACTGGGAACTTCTACGCCATCGGAAGCACCCCGCGAACCACAAGCCATGACCTACTCCTCGGCTGTTCGTCAAACCCGCCCTGCTCCAACCCGTCGTCAAGAGGCCGAGCCATACCGCCGTCCAATGCCGCCCGCCCGACGCCTTGTAGACCAATACCAGACGCCAAGGAAGACCGACGTGTGGCGAACGCCCGATAATCGCCCGCTGTGCTACCACTGCGGAGAGGCCGACCACATCTACCGTCGCTGTCCCTACAAGAGGCTCGGTTTGCGAGGGTTCTCCGTCGACGCCCCACGCCCCCGATACGGCCAGCGCCCTGCTGAGATCGAAGAATACCTCTCCAACACCAACCGAGGACCAGCCCGCTTCAACCGTTCACCGTCGCCCTACCCGTATCAGTCACCGAACCGCCGCAGCACTGCTGACTTCTCACGTGGAAGGTCCCTCAGCCCACGCGGGGGAAACTAAAAGCAGCAACTTCGGGAGGTAAAGTTGCACAACGGCGGAAAAATGAAAACCCTCCAACGACGCAGCGACTCGCTGAAGACCATTATTCACGACATGCCCTCTACCCGACGACCCGACCTAGCCCTAACGAGACTCCTGAACACGACGACAGCTACACGGCGCGACGCGTACCCGACCTGACCGAGACGTCCGTTGAGAAGACGACGACAACGACGATGCACAGTGCCCGACCGTCAACACGTACAAGCAGAGATACGACGCCCCGACGAACCCGGAACTCCAGGAAGTCTGCATCTGACGTCAAGGTGTCCATCGACGGCTTTGACGTAGTCGCCCTCGTAGACACGGGAGCTGACTATTCGGTAATGAGCGGACCATTTGCGTCTAAACTGAAGAAAGTTATGACCAGATGGGACGGTCCGCACATACGCACAGCAGGAGGCCACCTCGTGACGCCAAGTGGAACGTGCACATCGCGCGTCACCATAGACGGCACAACGTACCCTGCGGCGTTCGTCATTCTGCCTAACTGCTCCCGCGACGTAATTCTTGGAATGGACTTTTTGATGGACAACGGTGCAATAATCGATCTGCAGACCAAGTCAATAACTTTTTCCCCCAATCACTCCATGACGCCGGAACCGAACCCCGAACGACGTGCTGCTGTAAGGATTGCCGATGATCATGTCACCCTGCCACCCCGCGCAAGCTTGATGGTCGCAGTCTACTGTGAAGATGCTGCTCCTGACGTCGACGCTATCGTAGACACCGATCAAAGGGTGCTTCTCAACCGTGGTGTATCGGTCGCAAGAGGCATTGCGCGCTTCAAGGAACACCAATCCCACATTTTGGTTACGAATTTCACCGAGGAGTACCAGCATTTAAACAAGGGCGCGGCAATTGCATTCCTCGAAGAAGCGCAAGAAGCAAGTGACGTGATCGCGGTCGCCGACTTTGAACGCACACCCGTAGAAACCTTCAAGCTCCCGCAGCCTTTCGACGTGAATCCGGCGCTACCGCAAGAACAACGGAACAAGTTATTAGCTTTGCTGCGTCGCTATAGCGAATGTTTTTCGTCGAGCGCAAAACTACGTCAGACCCCTCTAGCGAAGCACCGAATAATAACCGAAGATGGAGCCCGACTCACCCGACAGTCACCGTACCGCGTCTCTTCACACGAACGGGAAGCCATCCGGACTCAAGTCGACGACATGCTCAGCGACGACATTATACAGCCCTCGAAAAGCCCCTGGGCTGCGCCCGTCGTACTCGTAAAGAAAAAAGACGGCACATTAAGGTTTTGTGTTGACTACCGGTGACTGAACAAAATCACGAAAAAGGACGTGTACCCCCTCCCCCGAATCGACGATGCCCTCGACCACCTCTGCCACGCGAAGTACTTCTCATCGATGGACCTGAAGACCGGCTACTGCCAAATTGAAGTGGACGAGAGAGACCGAGAGAAGACTGCATTTATAACCCCAGACGGCCTATACGAGTTCAAGGTGATGCCGTTTGGGCTGTGCACAGCACCAGCGACGTTTCAAAGAGTCATGGACACTGTGCTAGCTGGCCTTAAGTGGCACACCTGCCTCGTATACCTCGACGACGTAGTGGTATTCGCCCGGACTTTCGACGAACACCTTGCAAGGTTGGAGTCTGTACTCGAGGCCATTCGTACGTCGGGGTTGACGCTGAAGCCTGAAAAGTGCCGTTTCGCATACGGGGAACTCAAGTTCTTGGGCCACGTCGTCAACGCCGCGGGAGGCCTACCTGACCCGGCAAAAACTTCAGCCATTGCAACTTCCCAAGGCCGAAAGACAAGAAGGGCGTGCGAAGATTTCTCGGGCTGTGCGCATACTACCGGCGCTTCGTCGCAAACTTCGCACGCATTGCAGAGCCACTCACGCGCTTGACGAAAGATAGCACCCCTTTCAGCTGGGAAAACGACCAAGAAAAAGCATTCTGCGAGCTGCAAAAACGCCTGCAAAGACCGCCCGTGCTCGCTCATTTCGACGAAAATGCCGAAACGGAAATGCACACGGACGCCAGTGATATAGGCTTGGGTGCCGTCCTTGTCCAAAAGCAAAGCGGCTGCGAAAGGGTAATCGCCTATGCCAGCCGTGGTCTGTCGAAGGAGGAGAAAAACTATTCTGCCTCTGAGAAAGAGTGCCTGGCTATTATATGGGCGATTTCAAAATTTCGCCCAAACGTGTATGGAAGGCCATTCAAGGTTGTAACAGACCACCATGCGCTGTGTTGGCTCGCCAATTTGAAGGGCCTTTCTGGCCGTCTTGGGCGGTGGAGCTTGCGCCTGCAGGAGTTCGACGTTACAGTCGTTTATAAATCCGGCAGGAAACACTCCGACGCCGACTGCCTGTCCCGCGACCCCGTCGACCCACCACCACAAGACGCTGACGAATACAGCGCGTTCTTCGGGATCGTGACGGAGAGCGACCTAGCCGCCCAGCAGCGTGCCGACCCCGACTTACGCGTCATAATCGAGTACCTCGAGGGATGCAACGTTGCCGTTCCTAGGACCTTCAAACGCAGCTTACCAGCATTCAGCCTGAGAAACTCCGTCCTCGTGAAGAAGAATTTCAGCCCCGGAACAAGAGCGAATTACCTTCTCGTCATCCCCGCGGACCTTCGTGACGAAATTTTGGAAGCGTGCCACGACGACCCGTCTTCCGGACATCTCAGCACAGCGCGCACTATTAGAAAAATCAAGGCGAGGTACTACTGGCCCGGCCTTACCTCTGACGTCACCCACTACGTCCGGAGCTGCCGTGACTGCCAGCGACGAAAAACGCCGCCGACAAGACCCGCCGGACTTCTGCAACCGATCGCCGTCCCATCGAGACCATTTCAACAGATTGGAATGGACCTTTTAGGCCCGTTCCCTACGTATCGATCACAGAACAAGTGGATTGTCGTAGCGACAGACTACATGACGCGCTACGCAGAGACCGCCGCTCTTCCGAGGGGGACTGCACAAGAAGTGGCAAAGTTCTTTATAAGCCAAGTTGTGCTGCGACATGGAGCCCCGGAAGTCCTAATCACCGACCGCGGAACGGCATTTACTGCGGAGCTGATGCAAGGAGTATTACGCTACAGCAACACGGATCACCGAAGAACCACGGCGTACCACCCCCAAACGAACGGACTAACAGAACGTCTGAACAAGACAATCGCAGATATGCTGTCAATGTACGTTGACGTTGAACATAAGACTTGGGACGAAGTGCTCCCGTATGTCACGTTTGCGTACAACACGGCTATCCAGGAGACGACGCAGCTGACGCCGTTCGAGCTTGTCTACGGTAGAAGGCCAACTACGATGCTCGACGCCATGCTTCCGCACGTAGAAGACGACGACCTCAACGCCGACGTCCACGGATATCTTCAACGTACGGAGGAGGCCCGCCAGCTCGCTCGAGTTCGTATAACGGACCAGCAGCTGGTGGATGCGGGCCGCTACAACCTCCGACGCCGAGATGCCGAGTACCAACCAGGGGATCGTGTGTGGGTTTGGACTCCCATCCGACGACGCGGACTCAGTGAGAAGCTCCTGCGACGGTATTTCGGACCCTACCAGATTCTACGACGTGTCGGCCAACTTACCTACGAGGTGATCCCCGATGGTGATTCCGGAACATCACGACGACGCACGCGGCCCGAAGTCGTTCACGGGGTTCGCTTAAAACCTTTCTACGGACGATAGCGAATTTTATTTTTATTTTCGGACTGTCGCTTATGTTAGCATCGGGTCGATGCACTCTTAGAGGGGGATAATGCCGCGAACCATACATTGGGTTTGTTTATTTGTGTTTTGCTTTTACCGCCCGGCTGCGCCGGTCTGTGTTATCTCTGCGCCAAGGGAAGCGCGTGTTCCATTCTTTCTTTCTGTGCCGCATGTGTTATCTGTCGTGATAGGGAGAGCATTCCGATCTAACGTGAACCGCCCAGAATAATCTTCTTGGATCTACTATGTTCTCGATGTGAATCGACGTTTCGAGAACCACGCGCGCCGAAAGATAAAAAGCCTGCAGTGCGGACGCCGGAGCATTCGATTCGACGACACTCGCCTGTGCAAGTCACTTTGTTGACCGCTGCTTCGCCGCCTCTGTATTCTTTTGAGTTGTTAGGGGAGCACAAGTTCGCTCCAATAAACGTGCTTCTCATTCAAGACAACTGCATCGTTCTTGTCTTCGCGACAATATATGCAAATACATTGCTGTATCCTGGCCATGTCAGTAAACACGATTTATTAAGGCGTGCTCAAAGCTCCTGAGCAAGAAAATGCGATCAGCTCCAAATCACACACCCGCTCTTAGCGATGCTCGTGCCATATTCAGCTCATATACAGACCGACTATGCTAAACCGAAGCAACAAAAAATATTTCCACTCTCGTAAATAGCACGTTTACTTTCGGCATTTACACTGTCCCACATGAATTTTAACATGAAATCCGTAGAAAACGGTAAATCGCCGCTGTGAACGACGCAAATATATCTGCCCCTACAAAAGAAGCCGCTGGAGCGATTCCGATCTGGTTTCCAAGCGTGCCCCTAGGGGTTTCACTGGCCTCTATGAGCAATGCTTTGGGCCTGTGAATAGGCACTGGCTGTCAGGTGAAGTACAGATGCCAACATATCTCAAGCAATTTCAAAGAGCCAGTCAATCAAACAATCCTTCAACGTATATAGCACGAGACACTGGAAGAGGTCAATGGAAACAAAACAAAATTCACGACAATTAGCGAACGCACTGCTGTATGATGGAAAAATATCCTGTAAAATAAGGAACACCCACGAAGCTGAATACGCAGATAATTTCTAGCTTAAGTAGCTTTTCCAGGTTACTGAAGAGAAAAGTCTGAAATCAGTGCAGTCTTGCTAACGCGGCTCCGTTCCTACGGCCACACCGCGGTGCGTTTTTGGTGGCTGACTGCAACTGGACAACACAGAATCTGCTCCCTCGCTTGAGCTGCCTAGGAAGTCTTAATAAACTTTATGTTGCCCAAGTTGGTTAGCGATTATTTAAAGAGTGCAAGAAATGAACGCAGGACAGGCGACGGATAGACAGGATGAGCGTGGCTTGCCCGTTTTGCGCCCCTTTCGCGTCTGTTTTAATGTGAAAGCTTTAGCTAAATACGTTGGTCGACAATGCGGTGTCCATGGCACGCAAGGTGGCTGAAGAAAGATGCACATAGCGGCACACGCACGGCACAGAGATTGACCGACTTCTCAAAAGATAAAAAGCCGGCCAAAGAAGGCTCGGAATGACGCTCGATTCTACATACTACAAACAGCGTTACTAATTGAGTTTAAAAGGAAGATTACGCGATTTTTCGCAGGGTGGTATTGGAAGCGTGCTACTCCGGACAGTTTGATGATTAGGGAACTCCTGAGAGAGTGAGTGAGTAAAAAACAGAGAGAAAGAAAGAGAGTAATCTTTATTTCGAGGAATATCAGTGATGGTGCACCTTGAAAGTGATGCTGGTGGTTAGGCAGTGTTGATGGCTGTCAGCATGAACTGACCAGCGATCTCGGCAGCCCTGGTATATATAAAGGCCTGTAGGTCGGGGTCCGAGTTGCGCAGCGCGGCCTTCCACCGTTCCTCGGAGGGTATTTAGGGAAAGGGATATCTTGCGGGAGACCAGATTTTATGGGATAGTTTGGAATGACCGCCACATAAGCAGCAGGCCGAAGTAGGATAAAGAATGGGTGGGATGTGGGTCAAGACGGCAGAAAACTCTTGAAGCACCACAACTAGATGATTCTAGCTGAATAAAGGGGGACCTGCTAAAATTATTGTAGCCTTATAGTCAGAAACCTGCAGTAAAGACGGGCACTCACTACCACATGCGTAAAGTAACAATTAGGTGAGTAACAGAACCTGTTTCCCCTAATAGCTAATATGTGAGGGCCAGCCTCTGGCCCCCACGTATAAGCTCTGGTCCCCACTCAGAGTTCTGGTCCCCATTCAGAGTGGGAATTCTGGCCTCCACTCAGAGCTCGACCAAGCCTATGAGTCGTAGCAACCTACTGAGAAAGGAAACGTCGCACAGGAAAAAAGGATACTGATGGTGATGAGGGGACACATCTGTTGCCATGAACACGCGCGCCAATAGATACCAATAGATACCAAAAGATACCAATAGATACCAATAGCTTGCATAGAACCAACGTGCTGCTGTGCGCGGCCGCGCTTGCTCTATCAGTTTGACCGTGGCGGTGTATGTGGCTGTCGCCCCTGAACCATCTACATTAGCAGCAGCTGCGCAGTGCAGCGCCAACAATACCGGCATATCTCTCCAACAGAGAAAGACTAATTCTTCCGCGTTCACTATCGCATGGGGAGAAGGGAGGCGGTGCTTAGGTGTACAAGCTTTTTGCGCTTTTGTAGCGTAAGCTACACTGGTCGAGGTTGAGCAGTTTCGCGTGGGCCGTGAAGGGCCGTACTGCGCAAGCGCGAAAAGCATCAGATTGGATTGAATTGGATTAAATTGGATTGTATTGAAAATCCAATCCAATTGTAATACGGGTGTGTAGCGAATTGGGTCTCCACATTCGCCAGTGTGCGCATTCCAGAGGAGTGACGTCATAGCCGCGGCAGACGCACTGGCGCCGGCGCGTGCCCAGCTGTCGGCTCCGTTGCGCAGTAGCCAAGTCTGTCACTGCGCCGGAGCCGCTTGATAGCCGCTTGGCGTGGCTCCTGGAGAGCCGTGCTGAGCATGCGCGAGGAGCAGTGAGTGGACTGGACTGGATTGGATTGGATTGGAAATCGTTTTAGCAGCAGTAAGCATGATAATCAGCTAATCCCAGATAACCAGGAAACCTAAGAATAGCCAGCTGAACCTTAGCTCACGCTACGTATATCGTGGCATAGCCGAGCTAAGCCACTGCTAATTTTGAAAAGAGCTTAGTAAATCACGTGCTCTCTCGGCGTGTCTAGAGTGTGAGCGATATTTTCAGTTCTTGGGGCCGTATACGAGACTTCGCGAATACTCCGTGAATTGGCCGGAAGCTTTTTCTTGATTGGCTTTCATTTTTCTCACGCGTTTTCGGCTGAAAAAGTGGCTTTGCGCTTTCGTCATTTTGACTTTTCATAACGTTTACAGCGACCAGTCCTAAGGTTTACCTTTTGTCTCGCCTTTGAAGGTACATAATTCTTGGTCGGCATTGAAAAACTAGGCAAAATGCTGCAGACGTGACAACGTAGGCCTGTTCTTGCTATTCGACGATAATGTGGCTTGTAGGCCACGCCGGCTGTGATCGGCTGAGAAGACGTCATGTAATATTAACAGTTGGCGGGAACGTACGTGTCACACATTGGAAACTTCAGCTCGTGAAAAAGTAACGTGATTTTACGTAACAGCTTGCAAATGTCGGCTGCCATCGCCGTGAAATAGAGTAAAATTTCCTGCACTAGGGCTAGCCTTTGGGCTAGTTGGGTACTCATTGCTACAAAAAACAGCTGTAGAAAGGCGTGTGTGGTTGTCCTTCTACTGCGTCCCACTTGTCTGAGCTGTTATTTCTAGTTAAAAATCTCACCGATTTCCGGCGCCGTGAAATACCCGTGAATTTGGAACAAGTGCAGTTTAGAACGAATGGTTGTTTGAAATTGTTTTCTAGTGAAAGAAATAACAGCTGTGAATGTTTCAAAGTCAGTGATAACTGAGTATAAAAAATAACGTGTCATATTTTGTTTTTACGTGCGGCAATAAAATAGCAATTATCCACACCACTCCTCCTAGTAAACTCGAATGATCGAATTCAGGAAAAAATAACAACGAAAACTGACTGTTTTGTTCATTACCGCGCTGATTGAGTTCGAGTCTATGGAATGAGTTAATCGACGCCATCAGTAGGCTGTGCCATTATTAGGCGTTCCGTTTACGTGTCCATACCACGTTGGCCACTGCTGTCTTTTTCTGTGGTCACGCCATAAACTCGTAACATACCAGCAGGAGATGGCGTGGCGGCGGTGGCGGCCGATGAGGTGAAAACGTAACAAACAGCTTGCAAGTTTTGAAGCAGAGAGCTCAAGTACGTCACTGAAGGCAATTGAAGGGAATGAATAGATACGGAGAAAAGGATGACGTAATGTTCTTTAGCTCCACACATGTTATTCCCCCGCTTAGGAAATCGCCGTTACACATGATCGCTTTGTGGTGTAACTTAAGAATTCTGTTTATTTTGCCAGCCTCAGCTGCCGCCTTAATTTTTGTAGTAGGTAGCAAGTATTTTTATATCCTTTATCTGAAATATCTGATAGCTTGGTATGTGGTACGTTCCCGGTCAAAAACGGGGAACGTACACATACCCTTTGAGAAGAGTGCGTTTGGGGGCTCTAAATGAGCCACTTTGGAAGTTCTGTCTTGCGTGGACACATAGATTCGCAGGTAGCTACACCAATATGATATACGGGCGACATGACATAGTGAATGGCTAGAATTAATGTACACTAGCAATGTAGGTACCGGTTACTAAACGAATATTGCTCGTCTTGAACGGCAGCACTTTAAAACGTAAGAAGCGACATGGACATCGTAAATTCACAAGCATTTGGCCGTGTTGCTCAGGCGCCACTGCCTCAGGCAACGCTTGCCGTTCTATTGCGCGAAGTAGAATATACGGGCCGCGACGTCTGCTGATATTTTCATAACGCAACAACGATTGCACAGCATTCCACCATTGAATAGGATAAATAGTGAACCACCCGCCACTCTTACTGAAATCCCACTGCAAATAAGCATAGCCTACATAAGGACCAGGTAGACTGAAAAACGCTTAATAATAATCGCATCCACTTTGTGTTGGAGTGTCCAAAGCTATCTTGAACTTCAAACCAGCTTATCACGTGCACATCCCTGCCCGAAAATGTTTCACCAGTGTCCCAAAGCAATAGCGGTATAAAATCACTATTTGTGTGTCGGTCATTCTGATGCATGCGGGATTGCGTCCCACATTCCTGGAAAGGGCAAGCTGTGTTCTTCGAAATCAATGTGTGAACGTGTTTGTTTTAATGTTTCACCTGCATCACTACGAGTATACAAGCACCCTTAATGAACGTGTACGCATGCATTCTCACAATACGCACCGCAGCTTTGTCTTCGGAACGTTCGAGTGTTGCAGCGAGAGCGGATAAATGAACTCGTGGAGCGCTCACAAACAGGCTGCTTCGTTGCCACTGGCTTCCGAGATTAGCGCTCGGGATTAGTATAAAGGGTTTTCAAAGATAAGCATTAAACTATCCAGAAGTAAAAAAAACTGTAGAAGGTGAAGACCTGAAAAACTAATGACTATGGCCGGTTCAATTTTTTCGACACTTTTCTCACCAAAGTACCAGGGTACCTCTTTGTTGAAATGGCCTGGTGTGTCACTCATCTTCTGCATTTTGCTCGATTGGTATTGTGTCACGTGTGAGTGTTTCGCACCGTTGCACAGTGTGCTCATGTGTCGTGCACTCGCCCCTCCCTCCACCCCCAGCTATGCCTCAGGGTCGTTCACAAGCACAAAGCGCAGAGACAGACTGGACCTGCCTGCTCCTGGGGCTGGAATCTTGTGAGTATAGCCAGCACCAGTAGGTTTGCACTGCCTGCCTCTGCAAGGATGCTAGTTTTCACTTCGTTGAATGCTCACCTGTTGTGCCCAACAATACCGTTAGTGGTCTCTAGAATCATCAAAAGTGGCCTAACGCGATACCTGCGAGTAGTAGTATTAGATAGCTTTATCTTGCAGAGAACTGGGTGCCGTTCCTCAGTCCAGGAGCACAAGTGACGATTTGGTGATCTCTGCCCTGGAGGCAGGTAGCTTCCGAGCGGACGGCTCAGCACTGGCCGCCAGGTTCACCCACAGACCGGGAAGACGAAGAGGGAAGAAATGGTGGTGAAAGGAACTGGGCTGTGAACACACACGATTGTGATGTCGTTCATGGTGCCTGGCTTAGAACAAACTTTACATTCTGCGGGGTATTGGGTTGGGTAGACGCGGTGTAGCGAGGTCGTGTAAAGGAAAGCGTTCGTGCGAATTCGACTGACAGTAGTTTCTGGATGTTTGAATGGGTTAAGATGGGGAGGTGAGATGTATCGTTTAAGGCTCGGCAATTCCCTGCAGCGTTTTGGAAGGGGACCAAGGGTTGAGTGGCCGGATCGTCCTCGGTAACCTGGGAATAAATGTCGTAGAATTGCTGGTCGGCATAGATGCTGCCCGCCAGTGATTAGTGAGCCGGAGATTTGACGACGTCAATGTTGCGCGTGGGATGATAATGGCTGAGTAGCTGGAGGGGTGCTGGGATCCACCTCACCTGACAACAAGCTACGCCAGGTAGCCTGAAAGTCCGTGAGTATGATCGGGGGCGTAGTTTGGGTGATTGCCAGAGCTAGATCGAATTCTTGGTGATCCAGGGGCTGTAGCAGTCGGCGGTGGCGGAAAAGGCCATGCTCGCGCATCTCTGGCAGGTCAAAGCGACTTCTGAGGGAAACTCAGTTAGCACGAGGGATATAAGCAAACCAAGGGATTGCCCAATGAAAGTGAAAGCGTGGATGCGACATGTGGATGTGGATGACTTATTAGTGGGTTTCGTGGCTAAGACGTCAAATGCGTCATGTGAATCTACCCGTTGTCGCAGTCGCTTCGCCACGTATGTTCACTTACTATGGAAGAACTAAGCATGGCAAATCAGTGAAGCATTATAGCTGCGGTCAGAGTGAAACGAAAAGGGGTGCAGGGCCCTAAGGACGAATCAGAGGAGAGCAGGGAAGAAGAGGTAAAGTTCCGGCGGCCAGCGTTTCAAGGGATGCAATAAAAAGCACAACGAAAAATAAAACTCGTTTTATTTTTCATATCCCGAAAATGGGCTATGCAGCCTCATCTACTGCGTGGGCAGCCTTTTAAGGGGACACTTCTGTGAGTGGAAAACAATAATTGTCCTAGTCTACAACAAAAAAAGCGAGTTCGAACATGGATATTCTTCGCCCAATCCTTCCCGCCGCTTTGGCGAAGTGGGGGATCGCGGTTCTGGGTTCAGTGTGCAAGGCAAAGATTACCGTATGTTTAACCTGCGTGCGAGGAATTTCGAAGTCGGCCACAACCGTTAGATTGAAAAGGAATCGAAGTTTTCAGCGGTAAGACAGTATGAAAATGCGTGAAAATCTCATGCGGAGTCATTACTTGTGGCCGGATTTTAGGCTTTAAAAAAACATGTACTAGGCGACTATAACGGACGGGCAAGACGACGTTCTTGGCCTCTAATGTCGTAAATATGGGCACCATAAATGTTTCCATAAATGCGAATTATTTCAAACGAAGACGTGCGCGACGTGTATCTACGATAGCTAAACCAAGACTTTTATTCTTTGTGACGGCAGAAAGACGCCAACAGTTGAACATAGCCGTTAAATTGTTCAATGAAACTGCTGGACTAATGACGATCCCCTGGCGAGATTTACCAAGCGCACCGCTCACATTCTCGTTCAACGGCTGCTGTCACTTGCTCGAGCGTCGCATATGGTGAAGCAGCCATGAAAAAACAATACTTGAGAACTGCGATTACTGATTTTAAAAAACACTGGTTTGTCAGCCAGGCGTAATTTAATTACGACAAAACAAAAACAGACACAAATGATAAACTCAAAAGACAACGATTCATGAAGAAATTAACACACTCTTACATGAGGCCTGTTAGGTACAACTCTATCAATTTTCTCATATACATTGATATTATCCGAATTGTTCAAGCAATGCGTCCCGAAGATGGCAAAATAGTTTTCCGCACATTTAAAGAGCATTGTGAAAAGGTGTTTAGCATCCGAACATTTCTTTGATGGAAAGGCGTGTCTTATAGAGCCCGTCGGCAGTGCGAATATTAAAGGGACCCGGCAACACGTTTTCCAACTTTTTTGAAATCTTAAATGCTTGCAGAACGTAGTCACTCAATATACCCAGGACTTAGGTTAGAAGGTCGCAAAGTACATCAGCCAAAAATTACTGCTCTATGCCCATCACGTAACTGGGAAACTCGCTCGAAAGATTTTTCTCTCTTTCCTGGTCTTGACGTTCTTTGGCGGCCCGAATGACGCCACTCAGGACATATTACGGGTGTAGGCTGGTTTTCCTTCAGTTGTAGCAACGAACGCTTTTTGATAGCAACTTTAAAAATAAAGCCATAAAAACAAAGCAGAAAATGAAGGCGGATCTGGTGGGACGAACATATCACGCAGTGACGCTTCGTGCTGGCGATAACTATAGCTTTCGCAGTGCTTGCAGGCGCGAAGGAAAGAGTGAAAGCGTTTATCGAAAGTGTTGCAGGGTCTCTTTAAGGCGTAAGGAAATGCAGCTGTAAGCCCAGTGATGTTGCACCGTTGACTTTTCAACATAGGAATGATCTCCTAAGAAAGCAATGATCTGTCCAGGCTGAACTGTTGAGTTGAAAACAGAGTTGTATTTCAGTAGGGTTGTAGAAACGAGGATGCGACTGCACATGTTTAAAGAAATCTTTTTGTAGAGCACGCGGAACGTAGCCTGCTACCCCAATCACACGGCAGATTTAATGATATTTAGAACAAATGCCATTCGCTGCAAATGTCATTAGTTCGGCGCTACACGAGATTATCGAATGACATTCGAGGCGAATGACATTGAGCGGCCAAACGAGGTTGGGCGCTCATTCGATAGCGCTCGCTAGACAAAAAAGTTCAGAAACAAACCAAAGAATACTGTCGCTAAAAACTATCAGTAAAGTTGTATTTTCCATTTCCATTGTAGTTCTATTGTATTTTCCATTGTATTTTTATTGTTTTTCAAATAAGGAAAGACAAACAAGTACTGACAAAAGAAACCTCATCCCCAATGCCCTGATATGGATTTTTTACGGACTTGTCCCGGCTTGTGATGCCTACTTACTCCACCCAAAACGGCGATTTTTCTTTTTGTATTTAAAAAGCATTGTTTGTTTTGTTTTAAAAAGCTGTTATGTATGAAAATATTCGAGACGCACCTAAATTATAATTTTGCAATTTTGTGAGCTTGCTAATCGTCGCCGCTATCACCATCACTTGACATTTGTTCCGCCATGTAGACCCGCACGGCCAAATCGAATGTTATTAACAGCTAATGTCATTCACTTTGAATTATATTAGATTTGGCGTGTGACAGGGGTATAAGTATCACCGTGGAAATTGTGGAAACAATAGCAACTATCACCATCTCCAGATTTTTGGATTCAAAATTGTGCCTCTTGTCACTGCACCCCATTCCACTACTGCTATCGTTTAATTTTATTATGGGCGTTGTTTGAACCAGAGGACTAGGTTAAACCCAGTACAGTCCTGAACAGTCGATGCTAGCTGCTCGGTAACATGAGTAGCGATCTCAAAGTGCACCTGAAAGCGTAATTTGAGGCTAAATAGTGTTCACATTGGCGCCGATTTTGAATATAGGCATTTTAGTGCGAATGCACTTCTTAAGCGACCCTGAATCACGCGTCCACCGCCGTCCGTCCGTCCGCACCACATACCCACTTAGGGCGATTGGCCAAAAAGAGTTCCTAATTTCTTTAGCACATACCCACTTAGGGCGATTGGCCAAGTAATCTGAATCACGCGTCCACCGCCGTCCGTCCGTCCGCACCACATACCCACTTAGGGCGATTGGCCAAGAAGAGTTTCTAATTTCTTTAGCACATACCCACTTAGGGCGATTGGCCAAGAATCGGGCGTGAGAAGGGCTAATGCACCCGCTTAAAGGAGTACTGACACGAAATTTCAAAGCTGAGATCCGCTCTAGCAATCAAGTACAATGACAACACAAATAGGTGTCTGTGAATAAATGCATCTTTCTTTCTTTGTAGTTGTGTGTGTGTGTGTGATCTCTCTTTCGCGAACATTACCGAACCGCGCAAATTCAACTCCTGCATTCGCACTTTCACATTCTTCCCCTCGGGGAAATGCGGGGAAATTTTATAGGCAATTATCGGTATCTAGGCACACACGCCAAAATGCCACGTTAAAAACACCACAAAAGCCCTTATTAACCTCTAATTTGTGCTAATATATCAAAATCAGCGTGATAAGAGCTCAAGGAACAGAATAGGCATTTGCCTAAAATCCGGTCTTTAGTCATTACACTAGTTGGGGTGGCGGCAGAGGATGGCGCATGATGTTGTCTGCCGCCAATTACAAATAAACCGAGCGTGTGCACTCCTGCTCAAGAGCCAATTAATCATTTTTCTGGTTTCAACTGGACAATTTACCGTAAATTAGACCCCGACAGATCCTCCCGTGTCTCTTTAAAGGGGCAGTCGAAAATTTCAGAGGACAGCAGAAGCATGGCGGCTGCTCTCAGACGCATTCGCGTCGCCATTGCTTTGCGTGCTAAAAACAGCGCAGCCCCGTATACGACTCCTACGGCTAGAAATGCAGAGAAAACAACATAATTGAGCTATCTGTAAAATCTGGACGAGCTGGCCGAAGTGGACAAGAGCGCAGTGTGTAATGCATTGGTACGTCATGAGAATGGCTACGAAGATGGATCTCCTGGGCCTCCGGAGACAAGCCTCTACAAAAGGACTCGATATATGCGCGTCAAAGAAAAGGGGTCGGAGGCAGTTTAGATGAGAACGTCGGGAAAACCTTCGCTGAGGGGAATATATTCAATGGGACGGCTGCAGACATAACAAAGGAAGGAGATAAAAACCAGTGAAGGAAACGCACTAGAAAAAGAAGCCAAAGACAAAGTTCAGGAAAGCGAACGCACCGAAGGAGGGCGGTGTCTCAAGGGAATGCTGGTGTTCTTGAAGAGCGCGAACGTTATCCTGGTGAACAGGAATATGGCGTTGACAGCGATGACGGTCCAAACGACGATAAGTGAGACGGTGCCGGGTGTGGTAAGGGCGAATCTGAGCGCATCGGTATGGGAGCGGAAGAAACTCCGAAGGAATGCTGCGGCCAGAGAGTCTGGCTGACCTTAGAGGACGTGGAGACGACTTGTAATAAGCGTGCGAAGCAGATATTTATTCATGCCAAGCGGTAATGAGAGTGCGTGCAGCCGTCGTCACGTCATTGTCAGGGAGAGCAAATGCGGAGAACTTGTGGTGTCGCCAAATAAGAAGTGCAGCTTGCTCTGCCAGTTGGTATATTTTGAAGGTTGGAGAAACCAGCGAAGAGAGACGCAAAGACAAAGTAGACGCAACAAAGCGTGTGTGTTGTCTTTTCTCTACTTCGCGTTTGCGTCTCTCATCGCCCATTTTTCCAATAGCCAAATAAGATGACAAGAAAATACAGCACTGAAGGACGAAATTCGGCACCTCAAAACCACTCTCGATACAGGGATCTTATGCACTGCAAGCTTCCGCATAGTAGCCATTGTTTTCTACTGTGCACATCCAGCTAGCGCCTTGTTTTACTACTCCCGGTGTTCTCCGGCGCTCTTTGCCCTTGTTGGCCTTGCGCCATTTAACGCCAACAATCCTCATTATTACTCCTGGTGGACGAATTTCTAAAATTCGTAAAACTCCGAGTTCAGAACTGGTCAGGAAAGCCGCCGGACCTATTCCAAGGCACGGTAGAACGCGCAGCACTTCGGGCAGTGGTGTCGTGTTCCGTAACTTGGAACTGATGGGCTGCTGTTTATTGTGCACCCGGTGGCGCAGCCGCTAATGTATCGATGGAGGACTGCTATGGAGTGGCGTATCCGTTGTAAGGGCACCGGGACTAGGCGCTGGCACCAAAGCACAAGCACTCTCTGCATGAACTACGTTTACATCAAGGCACCCAAAGCCAACCTGTGTGCCATCACCGGTGCCACGAAGAACGATTTTTCCATCGGTTAAACTCAAAGCATCCTTGCCCAGCTACGTTTTAACGTACAGTGCGCAACGCCGTTGTCTATAACACTGAGTTCAACTTGAACTGGTTACCTCTCGAAACTGCGGACTCAAGCTTGTCAAAAAAAAAAAAAAAAACGTGGAGGTCAAGCTATATGGTCAAGAGATCAGAATGACCCAATAGTTTTCATCGAATGTTTTTCGTCTGAGGCAAGATATGGCTATTAGTATGAAACCTGTGTTATAGACAAGGGTGTTGCCCTCTGTACAAGTACGTTGCATAGCCGAAAAGGTTATTCCGGCTGGCCAGACAGTGAAGGCCGGCCAGACAGTGCTTTAAACAATGGCGTCCTAAAATGAAAGCGGAGATTCTCACTATTGAGCCCATTTTGGAGCACATAAGGTGCTGCTGTACAGCGACTTGAGTCAAATACTGGGCGACAGTATGCTGCACGTGGAAAGGAATTTGAACTTAGATGTGTACAATGTGGCAAAGGGTCAGCCGGTTTTGATAGTGGCGCTCGAACACCAACACAAGCAGAATGGTTCGAGCGATTCTAAAGGCGAAGGCTGTTTGGTGTAGGGAAATGCTTTCAAATCAAGGTGCTATGATGGTGAAGTGAGCACCAGTCAATGACACTGGAGACGAAAGAGAAGAAACGCTCATCGAGCCACGAAGGGACGAGCTCGCCGACCGTGACTTCACGGCCATAGGCGTAGCGCCTAACACTAAGAAAATATAGAAGTTATTAGCTAGCGAGACGTTTTCAGTTTCAAACGAAGAAAATTTCTAGAATTTGGTCATCAACGCACGATAGGAGCAAGTCTGACATGTCTGCATTGTAAGAGGGTGAAGGCTACGGTAAGTTCACTATGCTCCAGTAGACTTTTATAACGAAACAGGAGCCACCGAAACTGCTTCCTCAGTAGATGGTACCCGACAGTGCCGGTTAACTGGTTTAGGGGGCTCTTCGTACTACAGTAAGAGAAACTGGAAATGAACGAGCAGCAGCAAGTTGTGTCACATTGAAGAGAATTGCGAGCACTTTTAACGCGATTGCGTTACTAGGCCCATTGGGGGATTTCCAGGGGGAGCTAGCTGTCCGGTATCAGCGTGCTCATCAAGCGTCCACAGAAAGACGTCATCGCCGCCAACCGTAAACTATGACGCGGCCAGAAGCAAGCGCTCGCCTGAAGATGAAATGGGTGCAGAGAAAGGAGGGCAATGCTATTACAGGAAATTTGAAATAAAAGATACGCGATTTCATCAAGCGTCACGCCTACTCAGTGAAGTTCGCTTTTTCCACCGGTCGTCATACGCCGTCGCCAGCCGTACCCGCAACTGACGTCTTTACACTTAAACGTATCCCCCACCGGCACTGACGCCGGCGCCAACATTGCGTCACTGAACCAGAAAAAAAGTGGCGGAAATTTATCCTAGGCGCTCAACAACAAAGGGAATGCCTAGGATATGGACAGAAACCAAGCAGAATTTGCCCTAATTTGAAATTGTACGCATGAAGTCGGGTCCACGTACACAACCAATCACTGCTGCCAGCTATAATCGGCGGGGCAAGGAATAGCGCCACGCGGCCAAGCGTGGCGCTTGATTGCTGTCGCTTCAAACGCTGGAACTGTTGTGCTCTCCCGCGAAGTCAGCAACTTTCTGCAGCCGCGCCCTCCAGTTGCCACATCTTAAGCCACAGAAGCATAAATGTCCTCCGTCTGTATGCTTCGTGTGTGGTTGAAATTACGCACCTGTAACACCTGTTGAACGGCTGTTCTTAGTGCCGACGGTGAATACGGTGGGCATGATGGTTTTAATGAACATGTTATACTGCTTAAGCGAGGACCATGCTTGCTTGGGTTAGTAATGCGATTCGTATACTGGCCACCCACGCCAAGTTCACTATCTCGAAGCCGCCCTACCGGCGGCAAGGAAGTCCCATTACACTTCAGGTCACCTCATCTTTCAGTTCTGGTCAGAAAAGCCTCATTGGCTTTCTGCAAACCGCTGTAACCTCATTCAAGCAGACCTCCCTTGTGCCCTTTCCGTTGCCAAAATTTATGGTGAGTAAGTGTTGCGCCGCGCTCCAGCTTGAGGCATGCACTGTAAGCGGTCGCACTACGAGGCGCCAAAGTAATTCATGACCTATTACGTCTTTTACCACATGGTTGAAACTGCACGAGTTTAATTAAGCATGCCCAGTTAGCCGACCACGTTCACGTGAAAACCAGCCACCTCGGCCGATGTAGCTAAGCCGTAGTGTAAGGTTCAACGTGCATTTTTTAGACGCGTTGTTCTTGTTTTCTATATAGTTTTAGGTGATTGCCTCAATTTTTTTGTCTTCCTACTTGTACCCGAATCGTCCGTTGCGTTGTGGATGCATTTACTTGGGAATACGTAAAAGCAACATGTGAACACGTGAACATTTGACGTCTTTAAGTGGCGTGGCTTGTGGGTTTTCTGGTTGCATTCTTAATTTTTAATGTATGTTGGCACTTACTAAATAATACCTGGTAAAGAAAATGTGGTTACTTTCGTTGGAAATTAGCAAAATTTACGTTTCTACAGCGCACTGGGTGCCCTTTGAAAAGAGTTGTTTTCATTAGGAGGAAAGTGGAAGTGGGAGACATACGCAGAATGGTCCAAAAAGTGGCTATGAATAAACTTTTGCCCATGTTTTTCGTCGTAAAAAGTTTCTGTTTTTACTAACCTTCCAACATTAAACTGAAAACGGCAACAGAAATTTGGTAATCCACTTGTGATATTCATTTACGTGATCCCCCTCAGTTCATTCTTTACTCGCGTCATATACGAACGAATACCATTTGGGGAACTTTGGCGGTAGGCATATTCACGGGAACGACACGGGCTCCACCACTTTCACCTCCAGTGGCCTACGTCGAACCTGGTCCTCTAACATCGTAATGTTATCAGTCAGCTGTTTCCATACCCACGTAGTCCTTTGTGCACTCCCCGAGACTTTTTCTAATCTCGGTCAATGTTCCATCCTGCGTTTAAACGCGTCGTCTACCTGTCTGTGGGTGTCTGGTTATGCCCGCGCACGCATAGCCTCGGAAATCTTGCGGCGTGTTCACCAGCTCGCAGCTGGATGTCCTCTTGACCCTACTTCTTACTCCACTTGCATTCGGCGCAATATTAAGGCCGAGGGACGAAGCCTGTGCACAACGGCCCAGCTGCTTCGCTCTTCGTAGTGGTGGTGTGTGCGTGTCTCGCCACGCTTAGAGTCGACCTTGTGCGCTCGCCACGGTGTCGCGGCACGTTTGGTCACGAAGCCGGCCGATCGACGAAAGGGTCGCCAGTGGTATTGGCGGCATTAGCGGTAGCTCTTCACACGCAGCTAACCTGCCTGAACTAACTGGCCAGCGGTGGTCGACGGCACGCTACTTGGACAAGACGGGAAAGTAATATCCCTTTCGTCACAAGGAGAGGCTCTGCAAGTAAATCACTAATATAGCGGAAGATTTCTACAGGAAAACATCTGCTGAGCAGCAATGGGTTTTTGCTGCGGCAATATTTGCTTTTGACATTATTACACTGAGCCGAAATTGAGTCGCTATTTTTACGATGACGTACTTCGTTCAGACAAAGGGGTACCGTAGTAGTAGCCTAAAGCTATGACAACGATGTCCTTTACTAAAGCAGGCTGCTCGAACAAAACTTTCTCATCCGTGTTAGAGGGGTGGCCGCTGAATGCGACCACAAATCTGTGTTGCCGACGCGAGAGGGCTTGAAGCACGGGGATCGTTGCTGGTGACTCCTGTGCTGGCGTCGTGTGTTCCTGAGAACAATGTCGCGGCATTGCGTGATCATGGATTCGGTTGTACAATAGCTGTACAAGACAAGGCAACCGCATTGCTGCCAGTGTGCTTACGCCAAGCGGCAATGGGGCGTATCATTGGTATCGCCGAAACGCAGTCCGCATATGTATGCATGTCGTCCGAATGAGTGATGCGGAATCCTTGCTGCGGACTATCTTTTTTAGCGAGTACCTAGCCTTAGAATAAATAATGCTCTTCATTGCATTAGAAAATAATTCTTAAGGAACTACATTCCGGTTGCAAGCTTAGAAATGCGGTTTAACAACTGCTGAAGAACCACGGGAATAACATTCTCCTAACGTCACTTCCTCCTGGTACCACCTTGCGGCGACATTACGATAGATGATAGGACTGTTTGTAAGTAGTTTACCTTGTACAACAGCGCCCAGGATGCAACTGAAGGAACGCAGAACCATGCGTTTCAGCAGCCCACCCCGAGCGGAGGTCGTTTGCGCTGGGCGTTGTGCTGTGCTTCTTTGTTCGTTTTGCAGCGAACGTGTCTTTTCCTGTGCTAACCGCGCGGATGCTGCCTCTTGGGGGCCTCCTCGCGCAGGTTCAAGCACAACACGTCTTTCGTGAGCAGGCTGTCGACGATCCGTCGGCACCGACAGCCCGCCACCCCGTCGCACCTCCATCATTCCCCGATGTCCCGGAGTCGGTACCACTGCGACTCCAACGCGAGCGCGGACAACGTCATGCACTCGGGGAGGCTTCCGGCCAGCTTCAGCGAGGACAGCGTCGCCAGGGACATCTCGGATGCCTCGAAACGAAACTCGGACGGTGAGCACCGCTCTTCCACCGCCGGCCGCGCCACCGCTCTCGATACTATGTGCGCTCTCACCCGTGTGAGGGCCGTGTGCAGCAGTGCGCACAAGCATCGTGGTACGATTGGCACTTTTTTGCTCATGCCTGGATCCACATGCCTGGATGCCTGAACTGCAGGCTCTATCGAACAAAAAATGACCAACACTTTTATCTTCATTTACAAAACCTATATTATTCGGAGTGGGAGCATGAAAACTATCGGCGCTTCAAGAGGTGGCTTAGTGTTGTTAAAGGCACGTTATTTTTATTAAGTGCAGAGGAGTTTAGGCGCGCGCCTTGTCGTCCTAGCTCGCTCGCTCGACCCAAGTATATAAAGCACCAAGCTGGAGTCCCGGGGTAACGCTGTTGTTTGCGGCGTACCCCAGAAGCTTCGAAACCCAAGCGGTTTATATAGTCATAAGCGTTCGAAACTCCTGCAACACTGGCGCTTGTCATACATCTTTCCGTTGTTTAGCTCAAAGAAAACTATAGGTACATTTGACGAAAAATATACGTAATTAACCGGCAGCGCCCCACGTTCCTTTCGTTAAGGACGCCTGTTGGGTTGGTTTTTACGATAGCAAACGCAAAATGTGGCAGGGCCACGCCGGCACGTGCGGGGAGAAAAGCACAAAGAGAACATTACTCCCGCTGGCGCAGTTTCAGGCGGGGGGCGCGCGAGCACTGCGAAGGCGGAAAATTTGAATTGCATGGGGTGGTAGCAGTAAGTGGATAACGGCGGTGTAGCCCATTATGGCGAATCACTGCTCTGCACTTCCGACAGCTGTCACAATCAGTGGAACGGCTTTAATTTTTTCTATTTAAAGTTAGATGTGGGTTGACTTGTTTTTTTTTTTTTGTAGTATTAAATTGGTCTCGACATGGAGCTCCGTGTGTTCGATGCAAATTGTCGGGCGCTGAATGCTGGACCCCATAAAAATTCTTGAGGGATTTAAAGTCGTCGCTATAATGCTCGGGATGCAAACGTGAATAAAAACACCCCATAGTCATAAAAATTTCAATAAGGGCATTCTGTAATTCCTGACCAAGTTCTTGTAAAGAATATAGGTTGGTGTAACAGGAATAAAACGGTACGCATACAACCACACTGAAAGCGCTCGCTCACGCTTACAGGTTGAACATCCTGATGCGGCCATTCATTAAGAGGCGTATTTTTACCATCGGAACTGCAATTGCTTGCTATACTCTGCTAATCATTGCATTCATGGTGTCGTTCAAACGTTACTGGTTTATTTGTGCTTTAAGAGAGGTGTTGTGCATCACACAAAGGAAAAGTGCGAATAGTCACCATCCCGTTTAAGTGAGAGCAATAAAATTAAGACCCCTTTCCTAAGAGAAAGCGGTTAAAACGCGAAGGTTTGCCCCTTGCAACCTGAGTGAAAGACCAAACTCGAAACTACTTCGACCGTACCGGAGTGGCGCAATGGGATAGACGTGGGGGTGTCATAAGGTGAAGGACCCAGGTTCGATTCCGACCACGGGAAGCCTTTTTTTCTTGAGGCGCTTCGCGTTTCTTCGTCGTCATCATCATCATTATCATCACCATAATCATCATCTGCCATTTGTAGACACCAATTATGTTAAGTTGGCTTTCCTGCTGTGCGTTACTGTGTCTCGATGTGCGGCGCAAGCGAGCATAGAAAGCTTCGCTTAAAAAAAGATAATCTTCGTAGTTCTTATAACGTAGGTAAGTAGACTTCGGTTTTACCGGAAGGTTAAATACCGATGCTGTTGGAAGAATTAGGGGGAGCAGAAAAGAGTCACCGTGTTCTGTGAGGGACGGCGCACGCGAGTAAACACGTGAGAACGATAAGAATGACTCTGTCAAAACTTTGGTTGCACACCTGTACCTCGATACTTGCTGACCCTAGCCCAATTATTGGGTCCGGTGTGCATAATTTCCAAGCTTCCTTCTTGGCCACTTAATCCACTTCTCGCATTAGGGCGCACGATAAAAAAAAGCAAACAACGTTGTCCTTATAAGTGCAAGGTACTTTAAGATTTTAAAAAGCAAAGTACACTGAGGGAGTGCCGTTACAAAAGCCTTTAACGCGTTGAAGGGCCGAAATCTAGTTGAAAGAATCGGCAATTCAGGACCCTTGGCGAAATATTGAAGATGCGCAATATTTTTCGTGCAGCAGGACTTCACGTTGAATGCAGACACTTCTTAGTAAGGATCAATATAAGCCTGCAGAACCTTCGCGCAGTTTTTTATGAGGTGTGGTCACCGATGTACGCGTGTGCTGGCTTATATAACGCCGAAAACTGCAAGAACCATCTCCCAAACTAGATATCGCGCACGAATCAGGTTCTCGCCGTCAGCAAACACTGTACGTCGAAATGCTTTGCAAGACAATCAATAATTTCTTCATAATTTGCGGCTACGCGGCTGTTGTCATACGGAAAGCTGCGCTTGAAATAAGCTCCTGCAATATGCACCGGGAGAATGTAACTGCTGATACCAAAAGGGGCAGTTAACTGGCCGCTAAAGCGGCAGTTTAGAGGCATTTCGTTAAAGCTTAATACAACTCGCGTAAAGCTATTTTTGTATTTGCGCATGAATTGAGTGATCATTACCTACGCTCCTTATACATTCTGCTTCGTTACTCTTGATTTTCCGAAAGCCCAAGGCTACTTGACCGCAAAGGGTGAACATCGATGAAAAGCGCTACTGACAGATGAACCAGGCTGTTACGGCGCAATGTAGTGAATTGAAAAAAAAAATTAATCTCTTCCTAACAAAAGTTCAGACAAGCGCGAACGCTAAAAGTGCGTCCAATCGGTCGTGAAACTTTCAAATACCCCAATCACAAACGAAAAACAAACCCTTGAGATGATTTTTTTCGCACTAAGTAAACACATCTACGAACATCATAAATGTATACGATGCGTGATTAAGAAGATAAAGGTGTACTTTGTGCTCCTTCATCATTATCGATACGCGTATTGTCTTATCTGCAACCGTTTCTTTCCGGTGATTTTAGTTTCCACACAATTGAAGCCCACTTTCACGCATGCGTCGTGTGTCCATAAATCATACCAACGCTTTTCTGTCGACCAACCGGTCTATGGGCAATCATTGATTGATTGTGGGGTTTAACGCGCCGACGCAACGCAGGCGATGAGGCGCGCCGTAGTGGAGGGCTCCGGATTAATGTTGACCACCTGGGGATCTTTATCGTGCGCCGAAATCTCGTACACACGGGCGTTTTTGCTTTTCGCCTCCATCAGAAAAGCGGCTATGGGCAATGCATTAGTGTTTTTCATTGGACGCCGTCGGCGTCACTAAGAAAGCTTTCGCTTTAACAACTACAGTATCGCGAGGAAGCTGAATACTGGACCAGCACGGAGTAGTGTAAATGGCGCTTTAGGTTTGTAGGAAGTCAGCAAAGGGTGAGGTTAAATTCACTAAGGTGGGCCATGATGTTGAAGCTAAGGCGATTCAACAAAACACTTGTTTCTCTAATAATCTCCTAACGATTTGTAGAAACAGATTACTACTGCTTGAAATTAATCCAAGTGTCATATAGCGAGATATGTATCAACGCAAGCTTATCAATGCTTATATACCAAGGAATATTGCATGAATCCGCGCTCTGTAATTAATGAGCCGCATATGATTAAGTGCTTTGATCAGAATACGCAGCATTGCAAAGGGATGGGATAAATGCTTCCTTGGGATTCACTCAAGCAGTGAATTAGTGCGTGTGCTGGGAACAAATGGCTCATCACCCCGGTGTTCTGACCAGCTCCGCTGAAGTAGAACCTGTTTGTTTAGGTAGGATATGTTGTGCGCGTATGCTGGAAAACGTTTGTCTGGGCGCGCTACCAATAGACGCACTCAGGGCACAAAGCATATGTTGTTCAGCCTGACTGTTGAAAAAGAAGGACGGAAGGCGGACGAAGGGCAAGGGGATTTACCAGACAGCAGCGTCATGGTTGGGCATTGAGGCGCCCGAATAATAAATAGATAAGAACAAAGACGAGGAAGAAAAACACGAAGCCTGCTCGTACACGCACCTTGAACACGCTTTTAATCGGCTTATTCTCCCGTTATCTTCCACCGTTGTTCTTTCCTTGCGGGTGCTTCTGTCCTACGAGTTTGCCACAGAAATGGGCTCGCCTTTCATTTCTTTGTTGCGTTGACCGGCCGGCTGCCCTGTTGGACAGCTATTTTTTCATTCATGATTTTTTGTTTCAGACTATTCTTAGATTTATTCTTTCTTGTCTGAATCTTTTTCGCTTACTTTATTATATATATATAGCGGGTCACGGCCATAAGCTGGGTCACAGATTTCCCGTAAATCTGGTCGATTAGCCTAACCGTTACAGGCAGCTTCTTGCGCCATGATTCACGGGTCCAACGAACCAACCAACCAATCAACTTCGTTCATGCTTCAGAGACCGGTTATACAGTTCAGCACATCAAACTCAAATAAAAATCAGAAATGCGTAAAATTTTAGTGGAGCTCGTAGGCTTTGAGTGCTGCTTGTAGGGCTATAGAGTTCATGTATATAGATGTCGGATGCGCGTCCATCCGACATCTTGAGTTCCAAAGTCGTGCGGTAAAGCCACTCGTCACTCACGTAGGAGCCGTTGTGCCCATAGAGTTTCTTACAATATACACTAGAGGGGAATCGGGCGCTAGCGTCTATGCGGCTCATACGAAGGCCGCTTGTTTCGTAATGGACCTGCATTGTACGATATGCCCTCCTTAGTTTCGTCATTGGCTTGGATAGAAGCGCTTTATTAGCCGTATATTCGAACACAGTGACACAAAAATGCAAAGAATGGTGTGTTATTATATACGGGAAAACCAAAACAGGTTTTCTTAAAATTAAGGAAAAAGGACGTAAAGCGTATTTTTGCGTAACGTTTGTGCCTGCTATTCCTCGGACCAAGCTGGGGGTTAACAACAATGTTAAAAATTTGGGGGAGCTCATTAGAGACTCTTATTATTATTTTACAATTCTTTCAGATAGTAAGTTGTTTAATGAGCTTGGAAATATTTTTGAGCATGCCTACGAAAACGTCGCTTTCATAGAGAACCGGTGCACTGACCGACAGCTACAATTTAACAAAAGTTGTTGCTGAGCGAGTCACGTTATGCTTGAAAAAAAGAGAAAACGTGGCGTTAAACATTCCTGGACTAAGACAAGATAGGACGGGTACAGGTGTCTGTATCTGTCGTATCTTAATATCTCCGTCGAAGTACGTTTGGTTTCTTTTTTTTTTCGTCAGGTACGACTTTCGCGGCGGCCTATTACCCGCTCAGTTATGCATTCCCTCTGCCCCGGCATGACCAACGTTAGGTACTATCACGCACTTCCTGCTCTTTCACCGAACGGCTCACGGCTACCACAAAACTGAAAGGAATTCGGCTACGTCGTAGCTTGTAGACGTGCTAATGCATTGTGAAGAAAGCAAATAAAAAAACCGCTTAAAAATACAATCGTCATGCCAAGCCCAAGCCAGGTGCAGGGGTCTTCCCATAACCCCCCACGACGACATCGTTTCCCAGGTACAGTTTCCTCTCTAGTATACTTACTAAGAAACTCTATGGTCGTGCCGGTTGCAGCGGTGGAGAGAATCGGCGCGTGCGTGCGCTGCTAGCTAGTTGCGCCGCAACCTCTGAGCTGCGAACAAGGGTAAAAGAAGTTCTGTGCGCAGCACTGAAAGCGGGCTGTTCTGTCGCGGTGAAATGGGAGGCGAGACGGCCCTCCAAAATAAAACGCGCAACTCTGGCGAAGCTTACACAGAACCTCTCGGCAGATGCGCCTCTGAAGGGCATCTCGTTGCACTTTTCGAAAGCAGCTGTGGTTTGCTTCGGCCGGCTTCCTAGCCTTCTGCAATGTTCACGGCTACGATTGCCCGTTTTTGTGATTTGGATATCAATATTTATATAGTGCAGTGGCAACTGTTTTGCAAAAACTCGAGGTTTACGAGAGTGCAAACATTTCTGACGCAACTGCAGGGTGGCAGAATCGGTCTGTACGTGCGCCAGGTGCGCGTCACAGGTCACCATTGCGGAGCCGACATGCGATGCTGCGCTGATTGTGATTACTCGAGACCGAATACTTCAAGAAACTCCTTTATCAACCGCATTTTGTGGCAAGGACCTTATACAGCAATGTACTATGATTTAAATGGATTTAAGGCACGTACGTAATCTAGCAAATCACCCGTACATCATGGCACACTGTATACTCTGCCCCGTGTCCTACCTCATGCAGATACCGAACGACACTCTTGTTGTTCCTTATCATGACGGCGTACAGGCCGCCCTTTCAAGGGCCAATGTAACAATTCTCCGAAACGGCATGAAAAGGATCGGTTGTACAAGGCCTGCGGGCGATGACATTCTGGCAGAGACAATAGCGGCAGCCCTGGAGGGAAAATGACTTAGTGGAGACCGTGCTAGCCATCGGCGCATTGGAAGAATAGTGGTGGAAGTCACGCGGCTTTTTGGCGCTCTCAGGAGTTCACTTACAACAACAGCGTAGCTACGGCGCCGGCGACCATCCCACCGAGGTTCTAGGTCACGGCCGGCGCAGCCAATATCCAATGGCTGACACTTGCAGACGAAGCAGGGGGGCCAAGCGCAACGACCAAAGGCTGAGGAGGTGCAAAATACACGCAAAAAAGACGCAGTTTGCAATCTCGTTTCCCGATTCAGTAGGCGTGACGTCAGGGCCTCTCCAGAGCTTTTTTCCGCGCCTTGGCTGCCGCGAAAGTAGCGGCTTCTTATCCGCTGCGAAGAGCTTCTTACAAACATCGCCAGGGGCCACAAACAGCCTGCGTTAAAATCAGAGGTTCTGGGCTGTATCAGAAACGAAACGTCTTCAGCATTTCCTTGGTACGTTTCTGTTTTCCGCGTATATTCTGAATGTACTGTAGGGACACCTCAAGCCAGGGAAGGCGTATTTTTTAACTGTGGCCTCCGTGGGACCAGCTATTCGTTTAAGTGAAAAAAAGGAAAGGAAACGCACAGTGTCCGAAGCCATCTGAAAAAATATTTTTATTTGA
Organism: Haemaphysalis longicornis; assembly: GCF_048455015.1. Taxonomy (NCBI): domain Eukaryota; kingdom Metazoa; phylum Arthropoda; class Arachnida; order Ixodida; family Ixodidae; genus Haemaphysalis; species Haemaphysalis longicornis. The sequence continues at coordinate 138,129,870 of NW_027526460.1, forward strand.
GTTCATTCCCTCTCCAATTTAATGAATACATCTGACTTGGGTTGCAACGAAATAAGCCGATGGATGACGATATTCCCGAACAGTTGCAAGCTTTTGTCTTTCCTTCTGACTCGAGTACAGTTTCGTGCTTTCTTAGTTTACGTTGCTTCATGCTAAGCTATCACTGTGCATATATTTAACCAATTGTGCTCGTATTTAGGGATGCAGAACCTTGGGCTGCCTTTAACCCTTTAGTGTGGCTCGCATTCGCAGAAAAAAGAGAAGTGGCTGTGAGATAATGAACCACATCATCTTCATAGTGAATATTTAGGACATTTATGTTCTCAACGACGCCGAAATTGCTGAGACTGGAGCAGAAAGGCGTTGCAAGGCTAAATCGCCCTTTTACAGTACTAACATCGGTTTCGAATGACCAGGTCTAAACGAGGTGACCACAAATGGGATCGCAAATATTCGCCAGATGATAATGGTGTGCTGTCGTCGTTACGTGCGTTCGTGAGGCCAGAAGGCACTGTACTCCGAACCCTGCTACTTTTTGCTGGCGTTTAAGCATCCTGCAAGCATCAGCAGTACGAATGTGCAGCACTCTCGGGCTAGTAACGTTTGTTTTGTTTTTGTTTTTTGGCCGTTATGACCGAGTTTTCATCCGTGCTTTGTGTACCCCATGGTTCTTCGTGGTGAAAAAAATAACCAGATGTGTAGCTGTTTTGCGAGGACAATTTTTTGTCAAGCAGCTGCTTTCAAGTAGAGTTCTACGCACGCATAGTAAAGCAAGCTACACCACGCGTTTCCTCTACGACGACTACGTAAATTTGCTGTGTTTCTGTCACTCCAACTGGTGTAATGTACAGTTGTCTGTTAAGAATCATTGCGAATTCTCGATCCCTCCGGGCTTTCAAATGTACGTGCTTTTATGGGAAAGTATACGGTACGGAAAGACGAAAGTTGCCAGCGGTTTTATTCATGTACGTTTAGAATAAAATCATAATGATGGACTGGTAGGACGGAAATATAATCTTGCTAAAATTCATTCGTTTCTGTTTACAGTTAGTTTGCTGCAGAGCTGTAAAAAAAGCTGGGAATTCAGTCCACTCCACACTTTAAGATTCATGGGATTCTGCGAGGGCAGCATGATTACGTAAACCAGCTTTACCCTGAGTGCAAATTGATAATTTGCAAAATGCACTATACCAGGTTAGTCCGCTAAGAAGCCCGTGGAACAGTTCCGAGCTTCAGATATTGATGGTCGTAGAAAGAAACGAACAAACGTCTTTATGTGAATTATGTGAGAGGAATCTTCTGCGGGAGCACGAATTTCGCAAATGGGCTGCGAAGCGAGCTGCAATGCGTTTTTAAAAAGTGAATGGCACCGAGTTTTTTTGCGACCTTTCTTAAGAGCATAACCTTACCAGTCATATTTATATCAAATAAGTGAGACGTGCCCTCCTGAAAAGTTCCGTATATACGGAGATATGGGAATACGGAGTACTTTCCTAGAAGGATGCAAAGCCGCAACAAAACAGGGAATATTTTTGAGAAATACACGTGAACGAAATAGTGCATACTTATTCAAAATTTTGACACCAATTTTAGGTCTGTAAGTTTAGTAGAACCGCCAAATCATTATCCGTGTGAATTCCGTATATACGGAGTATACGGAAAACATACGGAGCGTCATTTTGCTTATTATGGAAGATAAAAACACGAAACCTGTGCCAAAGGTTTTTGTAGCGCACACTAATGTGATTTCCTGTTTTTTATACTAACATCTACTTTCGGTGTGCTTTGGGGCGGCATAATCCGTATGAACTCCGTATTCCCATAATTCCGTATATACGGAACGTTCCAGCAGGGTGGTAATAGCCAACTGTAGGAAACAGCAATTGTTTATTATCGACACGTGTTTTCTCCTAATCAGTCATACTTACGCTTATCAGTGGACGTTGTGGTAGTTGTAAACTGAAAGAAACCGTAATTTTACTTTCCCTGCCCCTTTGGTGATTGGTAGATATATGACGGTGAGCGGAGTAGTCGTCTTGATTTCTGTACATTTTAGTACAGAGCGGGCGATGTCGTTTACGGGGCTTGGCGTGTACGCTTCCGTTAATTTTGGGCGGCAGCGCTCTAATCGTTGTAATGCTCGCCGAGACATGCTCTACTAAGCGAACGCAGGCGATCAATTCATAGCAAGCGCCCATGTCTGACCTTCACCGTGTAGAGTTCCGCACAATTCCTTTCAGTCTTCAACTGTAACGTTATTTATGTTAATTACATCACTTTTAATAACTATATATTTGTTTTTGACAAATTTATGATTAAAATATCACGGCATTTTTTATGGAACCTGCACACAGCTTCAGCTACGGCGCACTGTACATTGAGGTGCACAGATCTCTGGTAAGATCTTTCGGTATAATAGTTGAATGTCGAATCTAAGTCACAACGACCGGCAATGTTCGTTGTACGGCGCCGTTGTCGTTGTGTTGGACATCATCTGTAGCATCATAGAGTTTACACAACGATGCTAACCCTTCGAAATGTTTCAAAGCATTCAGTACTGTGTCCTTACTCTATAACCGCGAAGTAGGCATTATTGTGCAAGCCGATAAACTAATGTTACCCCACTGTAAGCATTTACGCCTGACATGCTCAGTTTTTGTTGCAGAGGTTAGAATTATGAGTACTGGTGCTTCGGATACTTTCACCATAACGGTGCAGGGATGTTCGCTTTCCGGCTGGTAACTTTTCGTGTGCGTCTTACTATTGTCTTTCTTTCAGTCGCTTATTTTTCTTCCCATGGTGATTTAGTGGCGACGTAATTTAACTAAAGATATGGGTTGTCTGAATGCCGCCTAATGTTCTTGCAATATTTGTTGGATGGCTGCTTTAAGTGGCCACGAATGAAGGCCTTATACAATTTATAATTGCTCCCATAAATATTATTGCTTTGAAATCTGATACTTTGCCAGTAGCAGTACAACTGACGTGATATATCGGTCTTATAGTGACCACAACCTTTCAGCAGAATACAAACGGCTTGGTGAAAACAGGACGTTTGAATACTACATCCGGGTTCTCTTATCGCAGAAGCTGCAACATAACGTATTACTTTGCAAATTTGCAATGTGTGACTTTCACCATTGGGGCAGTTTCTTGTTATTTTGTTGAGTAATCAAACGTATTTTTCACTCGAGCGGGAACCTAGGTGGTAGAATTGTTTCATTGCTGTATGAAGTTCTTCTGAACCATAATACTAATTGTAGAATACTCTATCGTACATACGATTTGTTCTTTCATTACCACTTCCGCTAATGTAAACATGACGGTAGTCACATCGCGTTGCCTTGCATGCCATCACCGGGTCCATGCGCTAAGAAAAGCGCTTGTCGACGTCTATCAGCTATCTTCACGGTCTGTGGTACTGTATCAGCAGAGGTCGTATTTCGCGCATACGGGTACCTGCGACTCGCTGAAACAGCCTGACAGTGGCAAGGCTTCAAATGACAAATTATCAGTCATAGACGAACTGTGTGTTCATAACAGGTTCTTCGACTTGATAAGATTATTGAGATTAAATTTCGGGCTCAATATCTGTTGTATTGCATTGAGTCCCCGAGTTCATTGCGTTGTGACTTGATACCCTGCACAACGTCATAAAAAGGAACCTTGCAGACGTCTCGGGGTGGATGTGCTTCCAAGGCTTCAAGTTAAAATAATGGCCTGCTTAATTAAGGTGTCTGGACGGGGTTACATAAGCGGAGCATTCTTTCGTGAACGAGTACTTTTACCGAAAGCACGAAACGTTTTTGAAAGTTGAATAGGCAGATGATTGAGTGCGTTACTCTTGAAAGCATGCAATAAAGAATTCAAGCGAAGGCTCGGGCTTAAAGGCCAACTGCAACGAAATTTTCGGCTCCCTAAATACATTATTTTCCTGTAGTACTACCCTAGAAGTTGCTACCGGCAAAGTTTGGGGGCTCAAATATGCATCGCTGCATCGTAAACGAAGATCAAAAACACTCTTTTCAAACTGAAACTGGAAAAAACAGGGTGACCATTACGGACAGCCGGAAGTGACGTTACGTTTAGGGATCAAGCGGACGCAGCCGGCGGATTCTCCCAGGGCTGCCTGTGAGAAGACGGCGGGCATTGGATTTGTTTCGGGTCGTCCGTGTCTTCAAACCTTTAAAACATTCGCTAAAAGGGGTTGGGAAGTTCGTGCAGCCATTATTGCTTCGCTGCGAGCTGCTGAGACGCGCCTATGGTCATCCGGTAAAACGAAAACACAGGCATCGCGAGGCGTCGTGGAGAAGCTGGGGGCTAGGAAATTGGTACACAAAAAGCACTGTTGAGCGCTATATGGGCACCGGCACAGCCAATATGCCTTACGGCGATCGAACCATCCTGTGTTTGGGAGAGGAAAGAAAAAAAAGCTACCGCGGGAGAAAGCGTCGAAACATGCGGGCTAGCGTGTAAGAATTTGATTTCAGCGCATGGTATCACAGTTAAAATCAAGAATCTCATTATTTTTGTTTACAGGGGAAATTTTTTTTCTGTTAGCAGGGTGTCCGCGCCAAAGCTTTGGATAGTTATATCTTTATGTAATGCCGCGACGATAGCACTGCAGTGTCTTCGCTGGCGTCGGGAAACAGTGACCTTTCCCGAGGCTCAATTTTCCCGAATCTGCCCCGCCTCCCCCCATATTTATGTTTTTTTTTAACTGGTGAGAGAAATGTTGCCAACTGCGGCTAGTATTTATTTGCTTTTTCACGAAGTTGTTTGTACTGAATCGATTCCGTGCAGTGTGCGCTGCGTTCTGTATTTGTTTGCGCCCCGACCGGCGCGAGAACAGTGACAACAGCGCATGGCCTCGCGTCGGCTGTACTCGCGCTCCCGAAGGGTCGACCGGCCGCGATCGTGCAGTGGGCCGCATAGCTACCTGCCGTACTCGTTCACGCCCCGACCGGCCGCGACATCAGCGTTATGGTCTCGCGTCGTTCGTTCCGCGTACAGCGCACTCGTACGTAGAGACGCCCTACCGCGAGGTTGCTGTGCACTGTGCCTCACACAGCTTCCACACCTCTTCGTTCCCCAACCAGCCGCGACGACAACGTATCGTGTCGCGTCGGCCGTTCGTGGAGCCGCCTGGCCGCGATCTTGCAGTGCGCCACACAACCGCCGTACTCCTTCGCCCGCCGACGCACCGACCAGCGTATACCCTCGCGTAGGCCGTACACGCGTCTCGCGTGCTTGTCCAGTCGAACTGGATCCTGCTTCCACCTTTGCGACAGCGAATGTGCTACTGCCGCACTCGCTCGCCTCCGGGGTACTGCCTCGCGTAGACCGGCTCCGGCACTCTTCTAATGGGCTCTTTTGTCTCGGCAACCCTGAACTTCTTCAGCAATTCTCGCGCTACGGATGCGCGTGAATGCGCTTATTCATGCAAGAGGCACGAATTACACTGAGTCCGCACGTAAACGGGCTACTGAGGAAAGGCGAGAGGTGCACGGGATTCCTGACTTGCACGTCACATCCGGAAGTTCGCTGCAGTGGCGACAAGTTGTGGCGACACTCCGCTAGGTGCTCCGTCGGCTGAAGTGGCGTGTTTTTGAACAGTTTTAATTAAGAAAACCGCGTGTTTGGGGAGTTTAAAATTACGCCATAAGCGACCTTAGTGGTGCATACCACACGTTGAAGCAAAATTTTGGGCAGGTAAATTTGTGTTGCAGTTGGCCTTTAAAGCTTGATAAGGCTTCGCTATGTAGCGCATCATGATAATGCCGTACCTTATTCTCTGTGTTAAGAATGAAGATTGAGGTGGTTGTGAAACCATTCCTTACGCAGGTATTCTAAGTGGCCACAATTCCTAGTGTTTACTTGCATTCTCTATTGAATAAACGTTTGTCAAGCTTTACTGTTGCACTTGGTAGTTGCTTTCCACTAATTTTGCTTTGCTCACACATGGACAAGAGCTTTTCCAAGATCTTATGGCTTTTGTTATCGTTTTGCTACTGCACAAGCACCTGAAGAATTTTTTTTAATTGGTTAATGTCTCTACTATCTATTTACTACGCAATATTTATCAAAATCACTGAGTTTTCACTGCCAAACAATGCGCGATCTACGCGACATCAGCACTTTGGGGCAAGCATCCAAGTTACAAGTGCTGCATTGCACACTTAGCCTGCTGCGTACCCGAGAAATGTACAGCACAAAAGTTGGAGGTAGGAAACAGTCACCACTCGTACTGGTGTCCTGCATGTTTATTGTGTATGGAAAACGTTTATATTGAGGCTTGTCATTCAAACAATTTCAAGTTTGCGTAATGGCAGTAAGCCGTTTATTTAGTACCCTGCATCTTTTGAAGCCCAGAAAAGTCCGGCAGGCACGAGACCTGACTGTCCGTGTTACGGAGTGTTTAAATGTCTATGTGGTAATTGTGTTGGCCTTGCTATACGGTTATGCTTGTTGTTTATGTCAAACATGAAGTACTAAGCTGAATGTCATCGTCAGGTGATGCAAAAGCATGTGTGTTTTGCGAGTGTGCACGAAGCCTGCCTCGATGTTGGAGTATGAGCTAAACAAGCTGTTTCCGAAAGATGTTTACAAAAATATACATGAATGACACATGAAGCTAGAAACCACGTCATGTACTTATGAACACTTCGAGTATCTATTTCCATAGAACACTTCAGAGTGCGCTTCGACCTCAACTATAAATAATAACTCAATCCAATGAATGAAGTTTGACTCAGCATTTGCACCTAGAAGTGTTAACACAAAACGTGAACGCAAAAGCTGCCTTATGGCGTAACATTTGATGTTGCCTAAAGAATGATTTTCTTAGAGTATGTGCGATCACAACCAAGCATTGTAAAGGTTCTTCAGTGGGCTCCTGAAATACAGGTAAAGAGAGTGATCTGTATGAAAGCGATTTGGCCATTTGCTCACGTATCCTCCTGAAAATGTGCCCCTTTAAAGTGTGTGGGCGTATGTAGTGTGTAGTGAACAATTTAACAGCTTTGGTGATATCGTCCTGTGCTTTTTTCTGCGTGGTGCTTTAGATTCTGTCACACTTCAGCCAGAGTCACCATGTGGGTGTCCGTCCAGCTTTCGGGCTTGGTCAATTTCAATCGCAGATGACATACCAATAGTCTCTATTTTAACGACACACGTAGGCGAAAAGAGTCAATCAAGGCAGCTGCAGTTGATACTTTTGCGGTGCGGACCGGCCCTGCGGCTGTGGCAGCAATACCTTAGGCTTGGTTGCTGTTTGCACGCTGCTTGTAGTTAATTACATGTAGTTGGTCTGTATATTTCCTAATCCAGAAACCGACAGCTTCAGTCAGCACTCAAGTCACTTGTTGCGATGCCATTGCTTTACATATGTAATTACTGGAAGGCTATGTATAGGTGAAAATATGGCTTGACGCATTCATAGGGTATGCAATTTGAAAAGAAAACAGAAGGGGATTGTTCCACATAGCCCGTACACATGTGTCAGCTTCCCGATTTTTGGTTAAATTGTTTTAATTTATAGTGACCTGACTTCAGCCAGGTGAATAACATGAGCATTCAACGCACTTGGACATTACTTTTAGTAATTGGGTCACCTACTAACGCTTGCACAAAGGTGGTGAAAGTTCTTACCAAAACGAGTCTGCTCCTGCTTGGGCTGTTGCGCATCGTTGCTTGAAGCCAATGTGCTTTGCTTTGCAGGCTACAAAACTGGGTGCTCCAAAATGTGATCCTGCCAACAGAAAACTCTAATAATTTTGCAAAGCCATGCCATTCTAATGTAGTAATAAGGTTGAAAAATTCGTACTTTTTTGCCAGAAAAGGGAGATATTAATTTTATGTTTCCTTTACCGGTTGTTGTGTATGTGGAATCGTTAGGAAGAAACACTGACCAGTGAAGCTATTCAGTGTAGAAATACGTAGTCTCAGGAGCGGTTTGTGAAATGGCCTTCAAAAACGTGAGGCAATAAACGATTAGACCATGGCGTCCGTTTTTCTGCTGTTTCTTGGGTTTTGTGTGCTTGTAAATCAAATGTACCCAGTAATTTCTCGCTCGTCCCTAAAGGCGACGATATAAATGACATATCGAGCACCGAGGATTCTTGCCATCTAGATGCTTATCTTCGTATGGCATGGCTCGTGCATGCCGAGTCGCATGCCTGTGTGTCTAGGTCTTTGCGCGTCTTGCTTTCTGTGCAGCTTTTCTGCTTTGTAATGACATTAACTCATTGCATGACATGCTTGGAATGCTGTGCTATGTGTTACAGTGTCGCCATTGCCTGAGTGTGTTTCGTGTTCCCTGCTCTCCGAGCAGATTGCTGCGCCGAAGACGGGACCACTCCTTTTGGCCTCTGCGTGTTGCTCCAGAAAGAATTCACCAACCCGCCGTTCCTAGCCCTGTCGCCTGGCTTTAGGTCGGCTCCAGATACAGGTTGGCTACAGGCACACTATTCAAGCGGCACATTTTCACCCACTCGCATTGTTCCATTTGCACACCGTTTCACACGACATGCCCCAGAATAAGTTGCGTCGAGATGCTGAACTTGTACATTTTGTGAAAATACCACTACTACTATAACTGGAGGAATTGTGTGTTTAACGCTTGAATGCATTCTTCAATTTAAGCGTACTGACATTTTAAGCATTCTGCAGCTTAAACGTAGTTGATAACGTAGTTCTAGTACCGCCGGTCCGGAGCAAAAAATTGGAAATATGCAAGAGCCCACCGAAAAAAACATTGTCGGGCTATCTGGTCGTGCTACCTGGTGGAGCGCACTTGTAGAGAGCCAAGCCTTGCGGCCACATGCTCTTTCTGGTAGGCAACTGTGGTGGCTTAAGTGTAGCCAGCGCGTATACTTGAGGCGGGAATAGGGCGCCGCTATTCTACTAACCAGCACTAATAGCGCTAAAAATCCGCAGATGACTGTCAAATATAGACGCAGATCAACGTTAGTGCATTCTATAGACATACAAAGATCTACAAAAAGGTGCAGCAAGCCGAGAAAACATGTTTCTGTTATGGGCTGGCCCCTGTAGGTATTCTTGAATGTCCAGTTCTAGGTGTTATAAGTATAAGGCTGTGAAATAGGTGCGTTGCGCCGGGGTCGTTTTTTTTAACGCGATTAAGGTGTAATTGAACATCGGAATATGCAGTGGGTTCGGCTGACGAAGTAATGGTGCATTAGGTTGGCGCGAGCATGCCCCGTAAGTCTGCGGACACCAGTTCGTAACCTCAAATGTGCAGAACGGGAATGCGACCAAATTGAGAGGAACACGTGTGCGGTGGCAATTCGCCGAATTACGTTGGCTGTGCTGCCAAAACTGTCACCAAAACAGCGCATATCTTTTGGGGACTTTGCATCCGACATCTCTGTTAGTTTCATTTTATGAGACCGTGCAGAGGTCGCGTATTTGGCCTCTATGAATTACAGACGTAAGTAAGGAAAGAATTGCCTCACAGATAACATGGCGGCTGCGTCAAATCTTAAAAAACCTGGTATTCCTATGCAAGGTACCTACCTTTGGATGTTTTAGACCCTAAATAGAATTACTGCATTTTATGCAAGTAGCTATGTCTCCAGGTCTGTGCTTCTGTGTACGCGTGGATACCAAGTCTCCATATACAAAATTCGCTCATTCAGCCGAAAAGGAGGCTGGCTGATGCTACCAGCCCTAACAACACAAAATTGCCATATTTAAGTTGACGCAGGAGCTCCTTGTGGTAGCTTGGTGAAATACGCGCTATACTTTGATGGCGTAAGTCACTGTGCTCGAGTTAGTTCTCAGTATGGAGAAAATGTGTCAACTGGTGAATGCTAGTAATGTTCGTGCCGCCTGTAAGTTAGTTCCAATGCTGAAATACAGCTGTAGTAAATACCATTAAATCTAGTTACGAAAGCGTTTTTGAGGCATTCACTCGAGTTTATCTGCACGCAATTCGGCCGGAAGTTTTTGATCTTCCGCACTTAAATTACGAGATTTTCTTCTTATACTGGATTTCTGTCGTTCATTAGATGCTGTGCATAGCGTTTCCACTGAGCGTTGCTTGCTGTTTCCGTAAAACAAATGAGTGTAATTAGCTGTAACAAAACAATCCAAAACAGACAAAATCCTGTCCGAAAGCCGGAAGACACGCAGACCACATCTTACATGAGTACAAACAGCATGCGGGAGTATTCCTTTAATAAAAAATTGAGAAATTTCTACATTTTTTAATTGCGTGTTACGTCTAGAACCTTGTGAAGTCCACAGCTTCAGTGTGCGTTTTTCATTTACTGTTTATTACTATTTAGAATGACAATTGCAAAAGGTGATTCTAATAAATTCGGTCTTTGACAACACACAACCAAGCAAATATTTGAGCCTTTCGGCTTCTGGTTTAAAGTGCAGCTGCTTGATATTACTCAATCGCAGTTCAGCATACGTTACTGTACTCTTTAGGAGGCTTAATCTCTAGTTTTAGAAATGGGCAGCATGCTTAGCTGAATTTCACGCAGCAGGAGCTCGGTAGTAGTTCTTCGTTTGTAGCTACATCGATCAACCTCTTAGAATGTCTGTAGTGGGTCCCAGCAAAACGAGCTTGTACAAACTACTCATCTCCAGCACGTTTGCACTGCGAACACGCCGCATGGCGTGCATGCATTTGCTTAGTAACCACTGAAGATAAACCTACACAAGCAGCATGCATCAGGCATGCCACCAAGCACTGCCTTCATTGTTTGGGGAGTTTGCGTCTTGAGAGATTTCTTCGTCACCCTGCTTGCCTTTTCCTTCTTGCCCGTGTGCATGCTCATGTACTAGAAATGTGCCAAAAAATTACAAACTGTTTGCTGCCAGCAGTGTTACGCTAACATTATTGTACCATAAACCTGGTTGCAGGCACAGCTGGTTTGATGGTGTGTGGCTACGAGAGAGCTGCGAAATCACACTGGAAGCTCTAGTGCCTTAGGAAGCGTACCAAAATCAGCCGGCTCAGGGGCTTTGCGGGAACTAGCGACGAGGGTACCGATGTGGTGCCACTCTGTAAACGGGAAATCTGAATATTTCTCTGAACGAAATTGATCATTCTGGATGAATGTCGCTCAGTAGCCAACCCACTGCAATTTGTTGGAATACATTGGGAACAGTTCTGGAAAAACCTTCAGTAACAAAAATGAGGCGTACACTAGAAAGTTCCGTTGTTTCCCTGATGCTAATCAAGTAGCGAATGATAAATCATGCATTTAATGAATCTTTGCGAGCTGTGCGATTTTTTTACAAATTGAGAATGTCAGATTGTTAGGTGATGTAGCTTGCATGCTCGTCGGATTATTTCTGAAAGACATAAAGGAGATGCCTGGGATGTTTTAGTACAGACACGAAGCACACAATGGGGGTTTGTCGCGAGGTGGTCCCTTGTAAATACGTTAAGGGATGCTTGTTCTGGTTTATGCTCTTGTTGCAAACACGGTGCCCTTGAACGTGCCTTCCTCTTTGCTTAAAATTATTTCCATTTAGTATCCTTTGGGGAAAAGCATTGCGACGAAGCAGTGGGACGCATAAACGTCAGGGCGTCACCTCATAGGGATGATATTGAGAGGAGGCGATAAAGGGTAACTAAGCATCTGTTAATCTGGTATCAGAAGTTTCACCGCGTGGTGGTAGATACAGAATATCAGGCAAGCGTCATATACTTGTATTTGCGCTAAAAACGAGTCAGCAGTTTGAGCAGTCACATGACCCGGCAGCAGCCCTGGCACTAGCGAACGCATCGTGTGATTGTGGTTTTGGGCTACCTTAACGAATTGTAGCTGTCAAACTGGGCGACATGAAATTTTGCAGTGTGGATTATTAGCCACTGCAGCGACAAAAGGTCTAATCTATTTATTGTTGCAGCATTATCGCGCAGTTCGTAGCAAGGTTAGAACATTTGGGCTTGATTACAAATAATGTTGCTATAACCATTACTGACTTGATAAGTACTTGGGAAAGGGAAATGCGTTCTGCCAATCTCAACATCTGATATGAACGGTTGCCCAATGTCACGTTTAAGTAAGTTTTAAACAGTTTAACAGTGTAAGTTTTCTGAAATAAGTTGCGTGATTTTGTCCACAATGCTGGAACCGATGCTTCAAAGGATCACGTTGTGAACAAACTCTGTCGACTGATGGTTTCAGTTATAGTGGTATTGATAAAATATAGATGATGTGCGACATTGCGCTAATGGGGGTTAGGGGCAAGCTTGACATATAACCTCTTTGTACTGCTAAATGACCCATGAAATGCCGGTTTAAAGAAACACAGTAATAAATCTCTGAAGTACCTGTTAAATTTACCACTAAGTTTTTTCCGCGCATGTACTATAACTCACTTTCAACGTTTTCATATAGTATGGCATGCAAACATGGATAATGACAATTGAATGTATTCAGGACGCCTCAAGAAATGTTTTCAGCAATGCCTTTGTCAATTCTACTTTAAGTGGTCTCGTCTTGTTTGTGTTCACTTACACACACAAAGCGCTGCTGTGAGGTTGTTCTTGATACGTTTAAATCCTTAGTGCCTCAGTCAGCACAGGCGACACCGGTACCAACCCTTGCTGAAACAGACGGCTGCCACATAAAGAAGTAACACAAGGGAGCGCAGTAGAAGAAAATAACGGAGAAGTGAGGAATCAAGTTGTACATTGGTTATTTTGCCAAAACTAAACATTGACTGGATTTTGATAGCATGTTTCTGTTTCGTAGTATTTAGGAGCACGCGGGTGCTAGGTGGAGACAGCTTGGAATAATTGGGTTGCATCCACTAAAAGGTACTGGCCACAGCAGTAACCTTATGCGTGTGCTATAACATTTTATGATTGGCGGCCGAAATCTTGCTGCGGTTTTGAACTGTTTTTTGTTGTATTTGGAAATTGCATGCACTGTATGTGTGATTTGGCATTCCTAGTAATTTATCATGTGCTTTAAAAGAAGATGTTTAGCTCCTTTGACAGTGAACAGAAAAGGGATCTAGAGAATACTTCTTCAACAAGCAATTTTTTTTCTGCTCTGGCACAGTCATTACAAAAATTGTCTCCGCCCGGTTAGAACATCCGGTGTGGGAGAAAATTAAGTAACTCATCCAAAAAGGGCGAATCGTGCTATTTTGCGTTCTCTTCACTTTTTACAAATCGCCGTTTCCTTTAAATTTGCTGATGTTTGTTTTTTTTTGCAAAAATTATACCTGGAGTGTGGCTAGCTTTGTGTACAGAAGCCTTGATGGGAACATATGCTATTTTAAAATGAGTCAGAAAGCACGGGCGGGCTATTCATAGGAAACAGCCGCGTACAGAACTTCCAACTTTTGCCCTCACCTGTTTCCTCTCTACCGTCCTTTTGTCTAACCAGCCTAGAATGGTGCGCCTTTAATTAAGCATCTTTACCCTGTAGCGTGCGGCTTTGTGTGATTTCTGAGCTATACACTCTCAAGAAATCTGTAGTACGGTGTACTCTAATTACCTGCAGTCCACCTTAGCCACAGGAATTGGCTGGGGTGGGGGGACGCCTGCAATGCTAACCTGCAGGCGTCCCCCCACCCCAGCCAATTCCTGTGGCTGAGGTGGACTGAAGGTAATTAGAATACACCGACTGTTCCATTCTTTACTGCGGAGTCGCTTCTGCTCCTCTTTACATCTGCATTACGCGCAAAAGAAGGTAAAAAGGGCAGCGCACCTGCAGTAAAAAATATTCCTTAGTGCGTCCCTTCTCTTCTTCATTTCTCAGCAAGGGGCTATCATTCCTTCGGTGGAATGAAAAATTTCTCCCACCTCCCCTCGCGGGAACCCCTGTGTAGATGCGACGCATAGGGGGTTCCGTTGTTGTTTCCGTTAGGTTGATTCTCCCATCGCGTGAAACGTGCCGTGAACCCCCTGCCGCGGCTATGACGCAACGTGGCGCGGGTATGACGCAACACAATTCAACACATTCCACTTTAATCCAATCCAAATCCAATCCAATCCAAGCCAAGCCAATCCAATCGAATCCAATCCAATGCCCCTCGCGAGAGAGTGTTCGCTATCGGAGAGGGGAGGCGGTGAGCGGCTGAGAGCGCAACTTGCGCGGCGAGGAGAATGGGGGAGGGGTGTGGACGGACAACAACAACGCCGTATGGAGGGACAAGGCGAGTGAATGAGGTGCAGTCGCATCTAAAAGGCCCCCTTGTTTAGCCTGATTTGTATTTATTAGTGTTTACCAACAATTGTCTTCGGTGGTTTTTCTAGCAAGGTACACATAAACATAGCTACGAACAAGTGGGGCTGGTGCAGATAAAACGTGTGATCATGGGTGTGGTACTAAGAAAGCACTCTTTTTGAAAGTTAGGCTTTTCCTGGTGTAGCCTCTGTTGAGTTTTACAGCAGCATTTAGGCTGGGTTTGTGTAGGTCATAAACGGACATCAACGCTCAAAGTGCCGGTGGACTTTCATTGGTTGAACATTGCGCCTTCTCTTTTTTCCTACACGGGATAATTTGATGATGCTGAGGGTCTAGTATGACACATTCACGGCTCTGCATCCGCATCCGTAGTTTGTCTCCAGGTTGCGTGGTGTCGAAGCTGAACTGGTCCTTCGCACTCGGCCATCTTACCTGATTCTCGACTGTAAAGGGTTACAGGTGTAGGCCTATGTTCGTTATTGGCGAACATTTTAAATTCCTTGGCTTCAAATGCATCCTAAAGCCACCGCAGGTGATGATTACAGCTAAGGTCCACTTGAGGTATTGGTCCTTTCAGTTATATGAATAATGTGAACCTGCCGCTTAAGTAGTTACAGTTGTCCATATGCTACAATTCTGAGCAACGACTTATGCGACGCATCTTTGTACGTGAATGTGCGCAATACGAGACTGTAACAACGCTGTCTCAACTAACGGTTTGACCAGCGGTTGGTACGTAGTCTGAGACTTAATTATTCTGATTAATGATTAGCATCACCGAAGACGTCTGCTGCTGCGCATCATTTCTCATGAAACGCGTGAACTTACAAATAAGGGCTTAAAAATACTTCACAAATAAGCTATATAACCATGCTTTGTGGAGCCGGATTTTCTGAAAGTCTTTTTTAAACGAGGTCTACTCAGGCGTTACTGTTCTCTATAAGAGGTACACTCGGCAAGTGCCCTGGATAATGCTACGGTGCTGTCTACTTAGGCACCTATTTTGATGGTATGCACTGATAGATAAAGAATCATCTTTATCATTATCTGGAAATAATCTGCCAGGTTTTCTGCAGAGAGTCTTCGTGGGTTTGAAATGCCAACCCCCGTGCCATTGGTGTGATGTGAGGTTTCAGGAGATGCAAGGCGAGGTGATGGGAACACAGGTTGAAGACAAAAACACGGACATTAATAGGGATTCACGCAACTGTAGACATCGGCGACGAGAGGAACAACAAAGTACGGACGTTCACGACGGTAGAAAGGTCCGGGCCGCATGAGAGGTGATAACTGTTCGCAGTCACAATAATCGTTGCAAATAAAAGTGTGTTCTTACGAGGCGAAGAAATGTCAGATGTCAGACAAGCACACGAGGGTTGGGAGTTCGAGGTGCGCCGGAGGCAGTGCCCTTGCTATGTTAGCAGCAGATGCGAAGGGTGAAAAGAGGGCGACCGCACTTCTACACTTCGTAGAGGCTCCCCTGGTAGAAGGTCGGGACGGGGTGCTTGGGCGTCCTACAACGGCCACAGGACACCGGGGCTCTGGCCGTCCTACGACAGGCTACAGAGACCCACGATCTGCCCGCTGGGCAGTCCTACTCCGTTCAGAGCGTCCCCTTCCTCTTGTTCCTCTGCCTTCATTGGCCGGAATTCCTCGCTGAATGAGCTATTTTGCGGGAGTTCTTTTCGGACAGCCAATAAAAATAGCACTGAACTTAAAAAAAATAGTACCTAAAAATAGTCACCACCTCTGACAAAAATCACGGCAAATGAACCGTGCTTTAACTAAACAGGCTGAAAAAGCTGTTCGATATAATTTATTCTTCTCATAAGGACGCGCTGATATTTTTATCACGACGCAAACAACGGTAAACATATCAATTTTGTGGCAATTATCAGGCGTATTCAACCGTCCTAGTGCAAAGTCTCTATGCATCCATTCTACTTTTTAAGCATATCGTGTAGAGTGTCATCGGTAGTCATTCACACATTCTTTTACAACTGCAAAAATATCGAGCAATGACTCCAACCAGCTTTATGGCGTAAATAGCAGTAGGTGCATATTAAAAGAATTTGACCAAAACTGCTCACTTTTAGTTACAAGCCCTAACAACCAGCATCACATTGCAAAATTCTCCGAGCATTCTTGACTGCTTCCTTGCCTTTGCCATAAGTGTAAGCCATAAGTCTAAACAGAGTAAACCGCAAGTGGTTTTGATCACGGTTTTTGTGTTCTTTATATTATCTCCAGAAGCACTAGTGCATTGGCAGCGTACAGTTCAAGGCCATTACGTTCGGCTACGCCAACTGGTGGACATCCGGTGAAGTGCTGTGAATGGTGCGCTCACGCACATTTGGGACAACAATTGGGACAAATATTCGATTGCACGCAAGGGCATACTGGGCATGTGTCGCACCTGGCAGCGTCTTTGCCATCTGTTTGACCTTGTCAGCAGCAAGACAGCTGATAGGCATCACGTAACCAAAATACTCCACCAGCACCATCTACATCAAGACTATGTGCTAGGAATGACCAATGACCTCCCAGCCCCACACAAATCTACGGTCTCTCTTACACCGGTGGCAGTTTCCTCCCTAGACATACCTACTACTGATACAAAAGTAGGCCACGCACGTAGCCGGATTTAAATTCTTTCAGCTTCTGTCCCTGTAAGATCCTCTTGTTATCCGAATGACAACGTTACCGCTGCCACCACGACCGAGGCCAACACTTGTCTTACAGGGGGCACTTCACCTCCAGAACAGCAAACTACCTGTCATTTTCATTCCAAAACCCATTGAAATACCAACATTCGACCCACATCTGTTCTTATATTTTACGCGTTTTCCTGAGTCGCCTTTTCACCGGCAGAGACGAAAAGCAAGTGTTCCCTCTATGGTTGGCTTCCGCGCACACATATCTGCCCAGGACTCCTTTGGTTGCCTGAATCATTACATCGTTACCTTCGACTACCTCCAAAGGTTCACAGGCTGTCCTAGTTCTCAATCACCAAGCTGTGTTCAACAACGTGGCATAGTCCACTATATACGCTGGTTTACACAGGATAATCCGCAGCTGATCATTTCCACTTTTATTAGAAACTTCCTTAGCGACCGAACTGTCGTCAGAAATTAGGTACTTTTCGCTCTTCTCTCTCATTAGTAGATTGGTATACATCATGGTTTCGTACTCTCCCCTTTTTTTAACTAGCCATGGTTCCTTGAACATCCCAGCTTAGTAACATCCCGGGACTTCAGCCTTTCCTCTACGCAGACGATATTAACCTCCAAATGACAAGGTGTTGCTCAGGCAAGTTGGTATAACATGGTTACACTTGACACCGCAAACGTACGACAGAGACAACACCGCAAAGCGCTACCGGCCTTGTAGTGATATTCGCTGGTGAGACTCCTGGGTGACTATGGACCTAACGCCTAATGTGCTACATCTCTGAGTCGTTGGTGGAAACTCCAGGCTCCGTGGGCAACGCACGGCGAACGAAATAAAAATTAAGTAGGCATGTCGCCCAGGGTTTCTGACGGCCACATAGAGCAGGTAATTTAACGGGCAACCGACTTTGTTGTCACCACGTCGGCAATAACTAATCTCTGTTGTGTCCCTTAGAGATAAGAGCTTCTCCTGCCGCCTACACGGGCATGCTCCTCTCCCTCCAAACATTTGTGTTATCAATGACAGGCAGCAATCTTCAAGCACCCTGCATACAGGTTCTGAAACTGTACATACAAGCGAATTAACGGTATCGTGGTAGCAAAGAGGCAGATTGCCTTTGCTGGATACACACTTTCAACCTCTAAGGCGAATTACGTGTACACTGCCATTAGTATTCCTAACTCATGCAGATGTGGACACTCAACACCTTCCTGGGAAGAAGGTAGAATCAGACTTTTGGTCTCCCGCTTGACACGCCCACGCGACGCCTTTTCCATACCGGCATAATCAACACCTTATACCAACTGAGTGATATCCACCATAGCAACGTATTTGTAATATTGTGCACTGAGACCCTGTCAACTTTTAAAGCACCTTGTAGCACAAGAGCACAATCCCTACACACATACAACACTTCAACATCCTACACTCCCCAGGAACCTCCAATCTACACAGCACACCGCCAGTTGTTCACGATGCACTAAGGCCCTTCAGCGCACACTCCGCTCCTGGAAGGATATGATCTATGTCGATGTTACTGCCTCCTCGTGTGCCCCTCATATTCCCCCTTAGGTGCTACGTTAGACCATCGACTTTAAGCGGCAGCATTGGTTCTTTTCACTTCAGGGAGAAAGCAGAGGAGGCTGACATCGCGCTCCCATGACCCACTCATCTTCTCTGAGGGGTCTGAGTGAGTCTTACATTTAGATCCACAGTTTCAGAGGTGGGAGACATCCTCAGATTTTCTTCCTATTCTCTCTACCACACCCAAAACCCGTGCCACAACGTTTTTTGCACCCCCGCACAAGCTGGGTTTCCCGCCAATGAGGCTGCTGACATCAGTGATTGAGGATTTATCAATCGAGCTCTGGGCACTTGGCGCCCAGAATCGCTGGGGCCGTCTTCTAACTTGAGCGAACGTCGCCTCACCTTTCATTATATCACTTCACACTACCCCTCGAACGACGTCTCTACTCATCTGTCCACATATCCACTCCTCGAATTCGAAAGGTGTCGGGAACTCCAGACCCTAGTCGCGCCTTATCTACCTTGGCCTTTACTCTCCCTCTTATCTCCTCTGCCCTGGAAGGAGGAAACCTAAACCACAAATGTGGTACACTGCCGGACGGCCACCTTCTAAATCTTTCATGTAACTACCTTTGCGAGGCTGCCATGCGCAGCTCAATGCCTGGAATCCAAGAGCAGGCCCTATAAGGGGCGGAGCGGGTGGCAGCAGCTTATGCCATATATGTTGATTCAGCCCCTGCCCCACTGCTTCTGTCTTCTTGAGAATAAAATTGCTTTACCAGCACCCATGCCGGGAGCTTCATGCACACTTCTTTGTTCGTGTTCCCAGTTTGAGCAGCGTGTGGGCTCCTGCCGAAGCTAATGCCCGCAGCTGGTGGCTCAATGTTCTGCCGCAGTCTCGAAACATAATGGCACCAGCCCTGTTGCCGTAACCTGCTTGCTCCGCACGGAGCAAGCAGGTGTTAACTTTCGGCGCCCTTCTGGTTAAGCCGTGAGTAGTTGGTGAATATACGCAGGTTAGCCGTAATTTCAAACATCCCGCAATTTTGATAAGAGGTGACAACTCGAAGCCATTACAGTTTCGTTTGCCCAAAGCATGGCCTAAATAGCCCTTACACTGGCCTTCTTCGGGAAGCCAGTTTTAACACAGAGAAGCCTGCCAATTCGTCCGTTTAATCAAGTTTTCTCCTGCTGAAAATCTCAAGAGCTGCGTTCAGGCATGGCCCACGTTTTGAAGTAATTCAGTTTACTGCGGGTAAGTGTGCCAAAAGGGACACTGAAGCGATTTGTAATAATTGCGGGATTTCTTACGCAAATTGTATTCTGGAGGCTCTAGGCGATGTTTCGACAACTTTCGCAGTGTTTATGCGACTTTATTCAGTATAAAAATCAAATCGATTGTGCTGTCCCCCTCTCTTTACTGTGGCGTTTCGTATGACGCTCCATCGAGATGGCTGGGCTTGAATGAGCTGCTGCACGGCTCGACGACCCTCCGACAGAATCAGTCGGCGCAGCGTTTAGTTCGCCGCGCGCCGGGGGGTCGTCGCAATTCGTTAGCTCAGTCGAAACAAAGCCACGACAGGGTTTGTGCTTGGAATAATGTGCTATTACTTTCTTAGTTTTTAGAATGTATCAAGCTCTAAGTCCGAGTAGGTCCACACAAGCGCACATGCGACGCTTCGCTGACTGGTACGCTAGTACAAAAAATCTAGGGCCAATATAAATGCGGAAGAAAAGTCAGCGAAGTTAATATAGGTACAAGATATTAAAACCAACCGAAACTTTATAGTACGACTAAAACCAAGGTGCGGAAGGCGCTTTTTGCGCTGGGTGAACTAGCACAGTGGTCAGCAGCACGACCACACATTTGCGATAGCTTTTCTGCCAAAGGAATGCAGTCGCTGGAGGTGAGATATTTTGGGGGGACGCTTACTACACGACCGTTATTCAAGAAATGGTCATCTAAGCTGTTTGGAATGCTAAAACAAAATAAAAATGTAAACAGGCTAGAAAATATATAGTTTTGTTTCGTTCCTTTCGCTCTTTTTAATGCTGGCTTATGTCAGAGTGCTCTTCATCCTTAGGTCCATTGGTTTGCAATTCGAAAGTTCATATCCCTGATAGAACATGTATTTTTGAGCTGATTTGTTTGTTTTTAGTTAATTGTTTCTATACGATTTCGCCATTTTTGCGCTGTAACGTTCAGTGGTCCACGAGAGATTTCGCAGATCGCGTGCAGATTGACGCAGACGCGCCGGCGAGTTCGCATTGACATGGTGTTACCATAAGCACCGACTGCTTGCGGGCACAGTGCGGAATCAGCCGACCCTCTGCCTGATGCGAACATGCCCTTTGCGATGCAGACATAAGCCGGGCAAGCTCCAAATGTGGGCCACAGCGCATCGTATTAAAGCGTCTCCGGTGTCTTGGAGGGTGTTTATCCACTGAGTACGCCTCGGCTAGTGATGGTTACGATTCCACGCCGTACTGGCCGGCTTATTTGACGCATTTTGCAGGCAACAACATGGCAGAAGCGCAGTATGGCGATTACTGAGATATCCAGAATGCCCAGCGATAACGTCGGATTCTGAGCATGTTGTTTCACAGAAACAAATCTGACACTGCATTGAATTTTAATCTTGGACACTTTACAATCGCATTTCATATCGCATGCGCGTCACTGCTGTTCGTTGGTACGGCCGCCGCAAATTTCCCGTAGTAGTATTACTTCTTTCAGGATTTATAAAAATAAATACAGCTTTATCGAGGTATAAACAATGAAAAGTGTGTTCATTTGAGCAAGTCTAGAAAGCAATAAAAACGAAAACAGAAGTTTGGCAAATTTACTGCAATGTACCTTTAAGATTTGAAGTGAAACATGCTGACTAGCTCATAGTCCGGTCTTCTGCCATGGATAGCTGGGAAGACCATCGCATATTTCAGAACAGATGAAATACGCACAGTTCCATAATTTCTGTGCTTGGAATCACAGTAATTTGGTAGAATAGGTTGTCTGTGCACCAGCGTTACTTGAGGGATCAAGGTAACCGGAGTGATGAGTGTACTGGAAAACTGTGCTGATGAACGTTTCTATCCTGGTGCTCGCGTGCATATGGGCCGGTCATTGTGCCTATAATTCGTCCCCATGCATAAGTCACAAACCACATGCAGGTAGCGCATGTATTCATGGCCTGTGTAGAAAATATTTCAGAGCCAGAAACAGCTGACTCTGCCCTTTTTTACCTTTCTGAACTCGGTGTGATGTTGTGCATACAGCCGGCCTGGGGCCCCGAAGGGCCATTATTTATTCTTGTCATACTTTATATTCTTTCTTTTGAGTGTTAAAAGCGTACCAGTGCTCATATTATCTCACTTTATTACGGTGAATTGGGCCATTTTTTTACTTACAGAAAGAAATATAAACGTGTGAGACATTTCCCCAGGTCACGGAAACTTTACAGAAACCCTTTTGGCGTTGAAGCCACTGCTGTTCTTGTGCTAAACATAAGTTGCATTATCTCTGCTTGATCAGTTGTTCAGCCGGCCAACTCGGTAGGTACGAATGTCACACATATGTTGTGTTTGCGCTAAAAAACATCAAATATTTTCTTTTTTGAGAAAGAATAACTTGCTTGTTGCGCCCCCTGGGCGTGTTAGTGAGGTTTTACCGCGTCCTTTGCATGGGAGAAGAGAGACAGATCACAAGTGCTTTTTGCCAGCCACTCAGCAACCCTTTCGCTTCCGCACGCTCATTTTACGCACGCTTATCGGCACCGCTGTGCGACCGTTTTTTTTTTTTTTGTTTCAGCCACCCAGAATTGCGTTCTGGCCTCTTTTTGACGAGCCTGATGACTCTGCATTGCCGAATATACCAGAAGTAAATGGCTCTCGTGGTTTATGGACCACCACACGTCAGCATACGTGTTTGTCAGCGGCCCTCACTTCCTTTCATTTTTGCTCTTCTGTATACATCGTCCCGTCTCCCATAAAGATCAACGCATCCTCTGTTGTAGAAATGCTCATTGGGCACAACACCTCTTGCACGCATGCCACAAAACGATGTGGGATTATAGTGGCATGTATCTCAAGTCATTTGTGCGGTGTCGGTATGGCAGCCTAAACATGTTTTGGCGGAAGCATCCCCTTAAAATGGGAGGAAGTGTGTTACCCCTGCGGTTCAGTTACGAACAGATTGAAGAGATAAGTTTCAGTTTTGCAGTGGTCTCAACCTCAATAAATTGCTTTGGCACCCTTTTTTGTTTTTACAATCCCCCGCCTCCACAACTGGGGTAAAATCTTCATACAGTAATTTATCGTTGGAGCGGCATTCTAGAACGCACTCGTCTACTGCTCGGTCTTTCTCTTTACAGAGAGGCATTTTAGCATTTCCTCAAACGATGCATAGACAATGGCACTGTAGAAAAAACCAGGCAAGAAATAGCTTTGAGAAACACATTATAGTCAATCTGAGCGTCGCTGTACCGGCTACGTGTGAGTCTCCGATAAATATGGCAGCAAAAAAAAATTTCACAGGACGAATGCAACATGACGTTTGAAGTGAAGGAAGAAGGAATTCGCAAACTAAGATTTTTTTTTCGTTAGAACAGTAGTTTTCGCTTCAATGCACAAAAACGAAGAAAGTTCTGTTAGCGGTAAAGTTTCCTGACTGGCTAACATTAACCGCGTTTCTATAACCAATCCATCGTATAGTCCAGAAAACTGCGGAAACAACATTCGGTGTTGGTACTTCTTTGGCTCCTATATTTTTAAACACGATTATATCGTAACTAGTCGTTCGTTCTTTCGGTGACCAATAGGTAATAATTTTATTTTATTTGCAAAGTTGTTTATTGGCTCGAAAGCGCACCAAAGTTCAGTTGACTGACTGTAGTGTTTATTTTCTTGATAATGGCGACCTCAGTTGGTATTACCTTTGCTGCCTTACAAATTTAAATTGCATTGCATGATGAATGCATAACTAAAAGAAAACACTGGTCGGGCCCTGTAGCTACCAAGAAGCAGGTTCATACGAAATCGCGTAAGGTTTGTGTGGTGCTCAGAACTTTCTCCGTAAAAATACGTGCCAAGAACCAGTAAGAAGCACTGAAACCGAAAGAAGTGATCTCGAGAAAGCGATGATAGATGAAGTACATATCGCTCTGTTATATAGAGTCCGAATATTTCCGCTTGATCACAAAAAATTATAACCGGGGAAAGGCTCGAGCCACTCGGGTGGGTGACTAAGGAGGCGGAGAGAAGAGAGCGAAAGCGCTCCGACGCAGAAAAACGATGGGTGACAAACTAAAAGTAACCACACACTTATGCGGCTATAAAAAGGGCGCCAACGCTTAAACGGTCGCCGAGCTGTAAAGGCTTTTGCGAAGAGCGCGCAGCTGTTTTGTGTGAGGATACACGTCACAGCAACTAAGTGCCGGGGACAAGTCCCGCGAACGTAAAACGCTTTTCTCTTGGTTGGTGCCAACATTACAGACGCAGTAGTCAGAACCCGTTCCTGATCACTATTGAGGTTAAAGTTTGGGAGCGTATCCTCTTTGTTTTTCGAGAACCCGTTTCTTGCATATCACAGCGTAGTAACAAAATATCCACGCCGTGTATTCCTGGTAAACCTTGTTTTCCCTTCAACAGTCGCAGTCAAGCTCTCATTTAAAAAATTGTAACTTTTGTTAGTGTGAGAAAATATCCCGTTCCCTTCCTGAATGTTCTTGGGTCGCGCTACGGAGAACAAGTTGGCTGTGGGATACCGCTTCGCAAGCCTTTTATTCCATCTAACTATGGTTGGGGCATGCCCGCACTCCTTATTTCGGCACTCTTGTCTATATAGCCGACAGGCATTCGCACCCTCAAAGCGTGGCGCCGCCGCGCCACCGCACGGATTCTCGCACGCTGCGCAAGTTGCGTAAGCGCCAGCACACTGTCTGCGGCGGCGCTCGCCGACGGTCAAATGACCGCCGCTCACTCTCTCTTCCGTTCCGGTGGCCACTCCGAGGCTGTTCCGGGGACGCTCTGCCGCACCTGGGGACCCGAAGTGCTGCTTGCGGTTTTGCGAGAACCCTACACAGAGACTAAAGTGGGATGGGGTAGGGGGCTAGCAATTGGCAGCTTCAGGTTCAATATTGAGCGGAGTTGAGGAATGACCTTATACAAAACGGTTAAAAGCAGAGCTTCCAACAATCGACAACAAAGTCACATCTACGTGTTATGACACGTATTCTCTCCTCTTCGTACCAATAACGAAAACGTTTCACATACTGACGCAAGGAAACAGCGACGTTCATGTCGTTCACGCTGTGCCGCCATAACCGTCGTTGTTCACACCAGCCACATTGCAGACAAAAGAGCCGTGATGTGCGGCTGCAGACCGCATAGCTTAAAGGGACCATGCAGCAAAACACAAGTTTGGTTCATTCGAAAACCTGCCTCGTTATAATCATAACGACACCACTTTTAACGCACACTTCACTCAAATAAGCTACAGAATTACGAAAAGAGGAAATGGTAACGCGACCCACTTACTCATTTCCAGACCTATGATGTCATGTGCCCGAGCTGTGGGATTGGCTGAGGCCTGCAAAAGAAAACGCAAATTCGGCAGTGTTCATAAGCTTGCAGAATGAAAGTTACGCAACTACATGTAAACACGGAAATTCCTCGGCGCACTGCTGCTGGTTTTGGTCTGCTGGTACTGGGCACAGCACTCCGCCGCTTTGGAGTTGTCTTACGCGACACTGGCCGATTGGCGTAAGCGACACTGTCTTACGTGGTCCTGTTTGTCGAGCACACCCCACGTTTCACGATGCGATTACTTTCTACCGTAATGATAACAAGCCAGGTGCAAATACGGTCAAAAAGAAAGCAACCGCGGACAACGGTCCGCGGCTCAGTAAGTACCGCCATCTGGGAGGACTGACAGTAAGCAAGGCTGCAGAGCCTAATGGCGCACTGAAGTTCGTTTGAATACTGATCCTTCTATCTCCATGACAGACGTCGCGAAAACACGGGATCTAGCGGGAGAATGAAAATTTAACCTAAATTGATAATTTCTCAGGGAATACGGCATCGTTTGCTCCCGGACTATACCACACAATATCTTACGAATAAAACAAACTTGCATTTTGTTTGCATGGCCCCTTTAACCAAGACGACATGATTCAAATAGATTTGGGAAAACAATGGCTCTCGTACGCCAAGCAAGCCGGTCGTGCAGAGACGGTGGATCGGTGGTTCACTGGGCTGGACCCTTGCAGCGGCAACATGACTAGTGATGATTCAACGACGACATTGCACCGGAGCAACTATTCGTTGCTGCTGTCTGGTGCACGATGACGTAAAGGCAGGAACAGCTTTGCAACCGCTCTTTGTGAAATGCATGTAAGTTTGTGACAATTTTTCCGGACAATCACCTCAGAAAGCAATAGCATTCTAAGGGTACGCATCGTAACTCAGCCCGGGTTACCAGAACAAAAATGGGGTGAGCACTTATTGCCGTTAAACATATCTGAAAGTTGAACCGGACTACTGTGTATTCCATGAGGCCTATAAAGTGCCACCCAGTATCTGTCGTCATGAAGACGTATTTTATGGTAGCTCGTCTTCGAGGTAAATTGATATGACAGTAAAATTAAAGTAAGCATTGGTGTCCATTTTTATAGCTATTTTTTCGAGATAACCAATGAATCAACTGGGTATTGAATTCGAATGAGACATTAGCGAGATTCGTATCAATGCCTGGAAAGAAATCAGCGTCTTTAGAAGCCAGTCCTTTGGCTGAACGCCTCAATAACTCTAATTATGAATAACGACTTCACAACTAACAAACAATGACCGAAAACTATCCAGTGTTAGCAGTCTATGAGCCAATGTCTGGATTTTTATATATGCATTGTTTGCGCTGCCTGTGTGTTATCGACGCAGTAATGAAATATCCGTTAAAAACAAAACTACTTTTTTTCTCGAGAACAGGGTCTCATCGTTCCACTACTCTTTGCGGAGGCTTTTTTCATAGGCTTGGGAAGCAAGAAATGTTTATTGGTAAGCCGAGTGCATACACGTATTTGTTTTCTTTTTCTCATCAAGTGTTTGAGGCTAGAAATCACCACTTCGAGAATCCCAAATAAATGTCAGAAAAATTGTACTCAGTTAGCTGGAGGACGAGATTTGGAGTTGTTCACCACAGTTCATTTGATGCAATCCTTGTTGCTTAATCGCTTTGACTTTTATGACGATGCTAGCAGGGCTTCTTAAAACGTGCCCTTTTGCCTTGAACTGTTGCATAAAAACAATCTAAACTTGGTAAGCAGCAAACAAGCTAGATTTATTTGTTTAGGGGACCTTGCCTATACTAGGACAACTCATTTTTTGGCGATTTCAATCTATGGTTGTTATAATAACGCGCAGCTTCTTTCAAGTTGCTGCTAGAACTGCCAAAGGCGAATACTGGCACAACCCTTAAATAAGAGATGAATAGAGGCCACGGGTTCGCACTTTTCACGCTGGCTGCTCTGCCTTGTTCACCGCCCGCCTTCTCGCTCTCGTATTGAATCTCGCACTGCCAAGTCGACTCATCATTGTGAAAGTCCTACAGCGCAAACAACAGGGACGGAACAATGCGGCAACAACGAAGCGCTGATTATTGATTACGTTCGTGCGGATGCAATCATTACGTTCGGCAATACGCACGTGCAGCAGTACGATCAGGGTCGTTGCTAACTACAGTTGCTCTCTAGTGTACAAAAGCCGCGATCAGTGCACTATAACCTTTAGGGCGTCTGAGCTACTCGGCACAGTCTGGCCCGTCACCGTAGCGACATCTCGACAGGAGTGCGCATGCGCGTTGACCTCCGGGATCCTACTGGGCGTGCGCAGTCCTGTCAACGCAGCCACTACAGGGACTGCCTAAGCACTATTCAGTGAAGATGAAACACCCTACTGTACACTCCGTTTTGTTCCAAAGTTCGTGGTCCAAATCCTTAATTGTTCCCAATGCTGCATCTTGTCAATGGAAAGCGACAATCGCGCTCTCCTGTTACAGCGCGTTTTTTTAGCACATTGTGCGGTATTGGCCGCTTGGTCGCTTGGAACTAATTTGTCAACGACAACTTTGGTAGCAGCCTTTACGCGGTACTAAAACGTGAATACATGGCAGCGCCTGTTCCTCCAAAACCAGAATATCTATACCAACATATTGCATAAATATCCATTCCTACATTCCTACGTGAGCGCATTCGCATTTCTGAAACCATCCATGCGTACGGAGCCAATGTGTCCTTTTCGTAATGTTCGTAACCTTCCAATCCATGTGCGGTCGTTTGTAACTGATATGGATGTCTATTTCTTGGTGTCAATAATGGAGGGCCGCCACTAAACGTATGTTTAGGTCCATGCGGGCGCAAGCGGAGCACATGTTCCTGAGACTGTAACTGACATACCCTTTGCTTTCTCTGTCAATATCGTGACCCCCAGGGCACCTATGAGGTGCTTTCGCAGCGGCGCTGCTAGCGGGAGGTCCATCAAAATTTATCGCTTCGCCTTCTTCGCCTCCGACCATGTACGGCGATTAACACACGAAACGAGCTAAGCCTATTTCGCAATCCACTCCTCGCTTCATTGAGGAACGGTTAACGTGGCAGTGTGCCTTTTGGCAAGAAATCGGTTAATGCTCTCAAGAAGGAAGTTGGTATTTGTTAGTTAATGTTTGTTGGAATGGAGTCGATGGCCAATTTTGCCGCTTTGATGCCGAGAGTCATCGCTTTATAATCAACGCTTTGTGTTGTCTGTGTTGTATGCGTGGGAGGTTTTCACAATGCTTTCGTCTCACGCTTCTTCATTGTCATCGCTTTATACGCACGGTCTTGTTGCTCTGCTTGCTTATCACACGCGCTTTTTGCTAACAGCAGCCTGAATTGCAAAAGATCGCCAAGTCCGCTTAAAGTATATAGAGATTGTGTGGGTCTCGCAAGACGAGCCGCTGGCAAGCTCTCCTGGACAACTCGCTTGGTTTCTGTCATTTGCTTCAGCACGGAACAAACTAATGCGACCGCCACACCATGAAACGATCGGTGTGTAGCGCAGGGAGTACAGCAATAACCAAATGTGGACGTTGAGATAACAGTTAGGCTGGGTAATTGCAGTACATAAGTAACTGAAGCAGACCTTGATCAATATGCCTGGATATGACTCTTACAATAAACTTAACCTGATTGAATTCAGAGCACATCTAGGATCATCGCGGCTATTGCATCCGTTCGGGCAACTCCAGTAGATTACGCTTCCCTGCGAGGCAGATGTCCATACACCATCAGCCCCCCTCGCAACCAAGTGCCCTTGCTATGACAGTAAATATGACAGCGGTGAGAACGTGACGCGCCTTTCACTCACTGTGCGATGAGACATAAGTCACGTGAGGCCTATACTGCATCAGCCGTTTCCGGGCGGGAGTGCTTGTGCATTCGGGTCATTTCTGGTGTACGTGACGCTGACCGCGGATTCCGAGATCGAGTGACATGCAGCCTCTATGGTGTAGGGCAATTTCCCGGCCTGCCCTTTGTGGGTAAAAGACGAAGCCATTCAAGGCGAGCCTCGCTCATAACTCTCCTTCTGGGTGCAGCCTACAGCCTGTCGGCAAGCACCACGTTGGCAGAATAATCAGGACTGCAAGTTTAACTAGCCAGCTCTGACTTGAATCTGTAACTACCAGCGAGGATGCAGTCAGAGATGGAGAAGCGGAAACACAGGGCACTTACTTGATTTTAGGGATGGTGTGCCTAGCAAGAAAGCAAAAAGTTGAATGAATCCGTCCTGCGCTAGTTCCAATTGGATGATCGCAGTTGATTTACTGCTCTTTTATAGATGTTCGAAATGTCTTAGTGGGGCTTCCTCTGTCCTTGAATTAGTACAAGTGAAAAGAGACACTTGAAAATAACGTTGCTTTCTAGTCGGTCTGCAAAAATATTTCATTACATTACATAGAATGAATGGAAATCGAACGAATCCACGGCTAATTGCACAAGAAGCTGTCATTTAAAAACGCCTACGTGCAGAGATAATAGGCGTGTAAAGTTACATGTGGGCCGTAATTTGGGTATTTTAGTTCTTGCATACGTTTTACTAGGTATGCGGAGCAATTCCTAGGTATGTAAACTTCACTCATCGTAATGTTAAAAAATACACTACAGTAAACTGAAATTAAGACGAACTCGAAGGAACCGTAAACATTTTTTGTATTATCAGATATTCTTGTTAGGCGGCTATTTTTACATTGGGCACGTTACAAGAGAGTGAAATTGTTTGTCTTGAACGCGGAATTCGTCTTAACCGATTTCGTCCCAACGATAGTCTACTGTATTCTCTTATATTCTAATAGGCGCGTTCTAGACTGCTACCATTATATATATATATATATATATATATATATATATATATATATATATATATATATATATATATATAAAAGGTAAAATAAAGAATAAAGTTTTCTGCCGTTTCAGGAAGGGGACTTACTCTCAAGAAAGGAAGTCCTGTTCCTAAAACGTCAGTAAACTTTTATTTTTTATTTTCTTAATGTTTTGCTCGTTGTCTCCCTCTACTTGCCTTATTTTTTCGTGCTGTAGGTGAGTTTTTATGTTTCCAGACTATATATATGTGTGAAGCCGCGTGTTAAGCGGGCGGGCGTGTGGCCCGCGGAGGAGGATCAATGACAAGTGATGACATGGGTTCAGCACAACTAAAAAAGCATGTATTCTTCTGTGGATGCACAAACACTCGGGAAAAAAACTAGGTATCTATAGGCAATAACATGCAGCACAAGTGCAATGCGAAGGAATGACTGACGCTCAAGTCCGAACCAAAGTTTGAGCGGAAGGGGAAACGAGGGGACACGCTCACGTTCCAGTCTACTCGACGCTGGGCATCATGACGTCGATGGAACGTGTGGAACGTCGGTGAAACGTCGCCTGTTGAGACGCAGTGGTCGCAGGTCAGACCGCCGATGCCCGCGCTCGTGCTTGACCACTCTAGGCCTCGCCCCGAATCTTGGCCCGGAACACGCCTCGGGATCTCGCCAGCGGGAACAGGCACCCCGCGTTGCAGCAGAGGAGCCGCCGAACAGCGCCCGGGACGATTCTCGGAGCACGGCGCAAGCACGCTCATGGCTTGCCCTCCAACGGCCTCCCGAGAGGAATCCTTGCCCCCGTTCCTTTAGCGCTTTCTGGAAGCTACTAGCCTCCGCCGGCACACTCCCCTCCCGTGCTCACCGCTCAGCGTAGACCCGCTCGTCGTCGTCTTCTCTTCCACCGCCGGCTGGTTTCCGTCGTCTGTTGGCGCGCTCTCGCGGCCCGGGGATGTCAATCATCACAATATATATATATATATATATAGATAAGCAGTAAAAGAAAACTTCTCGAGGAGCCAGAAAAAATACTTGGGAAAATGGAAGATCCACGATTAAAAACAAAAACAGTGGTTTACTGACGTTTCGACTGCGGGACCAGTCTTCATCTTGAGGTAGCGAAGATGAAGACTGGTCCCGAAGTCGAAACGTCAGTAAACCACTGTTTTTGTTTTTAATCGTGCGTCTACCATTTTCCCAAGTATATATATATATTTATATATATATATATAGGTAGCGAATCAGAATAGGAAATGAGGGGCTCGTTCAAACTAAAACAGAAATAAAGTTTGGCAATCAAGAAAATCTCGGAAAGCAAAGGGGTGGATATGGTAGGTCATTGAAACAATAAATAATTTGGAAAGAAAGAAACTGGAGAAAAAAAATGCCTAAGAGGTGGGACCCGAAACCACTACCTGGAGAATACCGGTCTGGTGCGATAACCACTACGCTACCGGCGGGGCTATTTTCCCCCTCCACTTTCTGGGGTATTTATGTCAATGTAATATTTTCCTGTGCTTGGGGGTGGTAGCCAGCGCCACTCTTGCCCCCGGGGGTGGTAGCCAGCGCCACTCAGCGCCACTCTTGCCCCAGTGAAGGTCCCCTTCACTGATCGGGGTGAAGGGGACCTTCTTTTTAACCCCCGGCCCGTGACTCCAGTGTCTACGACATGTCGAGAGTGGTCGACCAGCCTTGAACCCTTGTTGCGGATCGGACACCTCGTTGCGGGTGCGCCGCCAGGAAACGAAGCCGTGGGACCCCTGATCGAATGACCCTTTTAATTGCGATGACTTGGTTACATTGATAATGATATCAGTGCAAGCTCCGCTCCAGCGCACAGTCTCTTCGTCTTCTTCGCAATTTCCAACAACCCTCTTAAGCTTCCTATGTCACCAAGACTGCCTGAACAGAGGCCCTCGCTATGCATCTAGCGAATCAGGTTAGGAAATGAGGGGCTCGTTGAAAATAAGACAGAAATAAAGTTTGGTAGTCAAGAAAACCTCGGAAAGCAAAGGGGAGGATATGGTAGGTCATTGAAACAGACAAAGAATTTGGAAATAAAGTGGAGAAAAAAATGCCCGCCATGTGGGATCCGAACCCACGACCTAAACAATACCGGTCTGGTGCGATAACCACTACGCTGCCGGCGGGGCTATTTTTCCCCACCACTTTCTGGGGTATTTATGCCAATGTAATTTTTTCCTGTGCTTGGGGGTGGAAGCCAGCGCCACTCCAACTTCTCGGGGTGAGGGGGACCTTCTTTTTAACCCCCGGGCCGTGACTCGAGTGTCTACGACATGTCGACATTGGTCGACCAGCGTGGAACCCTCTTAGGCTGCCTTTGGCACCAAGACTGCCAGAACAGAGGCCCTCGCTATGCATGTAGCGAATCAGAAAATGGGAAATGAGGGGCTCAGTGAATTAAGACAGAAAATAAGGGTTGGCAGTCAAGAAAACCTCGGAAAGCAAAGGGGATGCTGTGGTGGGTCATAGAAACACATGAATAATTTTTTTTAGTCAGAAAGTAATGAAAAAATGCCCGCCGGGTGGGATTCGAGCCCACGACCTCCAGAATACCGGTCTGGTGCGATAACCACTACGCTACCGGCGGGGCTATTCCCCCACCACCTTCTTGGGTGTTTATGTTAGGTATTTTTTGTTTCCTGTACTTGGGGGTGGTAGCCAGCGCCACTCGGACTACTCGGGGTGAAGGGGACCTTATTTTTAACCCCCGGGCCGTGACTCGGGTGTCTACGACATGTCGAGAGTGGTCGACCAGCGTGGAACCATCTTAAGCTACCTTTGGCACCAAGACTGCCGGAACAGAGGCCCTCGCTGTGCATGTAGCGAATCAGAAAATGGGAAATGAGGGGCTCAGTGAATTAAGACAGAAAATAATGGTTGGCAGTCAAGAAAACCTCGGAAAGCAAAGGGGAGGCTGTGGTGGGTCATAAAAACAGATGAAGAGTTTTTTTGAGTCAGAAAGGAAGTGATGAAAAAATGTCGTGGGTTCGGATCCTGGAGGTCGTGGGTTCGGATCCCACCCGGCGGGCATTTTTTCATCACTTTCTTTCAGGCTCAAAAAAATTCTTCATCTGTTTCTATGACCCACCACAGCCTCCCCTTTGCTTTCCGAGGTTTTCTTGACTGCCAACCCTTATTTTCTGTCTTAATTCACTGAGCCCCTCATTTCCCATTTTATGATTCGCTACATGCATAGCGAGGGCCTCTGTTCCGGCAGTCTTGGTGTCAAAGGTAGCTTAAGAGGGTTCCACGCTGGTCGACCACTCTCGACATGTTGTAGACACTCGAGTTACGGCCCGGGGGTTAAAAAGAAGGTCCCCTTCACCCCGAGTAGTCCGAGTGGCGCTGGCTACCACTCCCAAGTACAGGAAAGAAAAAAATACCTAACATAAATACCCAAGAAGGTGGTGGGGGAACAGCCCCGCTGGTAGCGTAGTGGTTATCGCACCAGACCGGTATTCTGGAGGTCGTGGGTTCGGATCCCACCCTGCAGGCATATTTTCTCCACTTTCTTTCTGACTCAAACAAATTCTTCATCTCTTTCTGTGACCTGCCACAGCCTCCCCTTTGCTTTCCGAGGTTTTCTTGACTGCCAACCTTTATTTTCTGTCTTAATTCACTGAGCCCCTCATTTCCCATTTTCTGATTCGCTACATGCATAGCGAGGGCCTCTGTTCTGGCAGTCGTGGTGCCAAAGGTAGCTTAAGAGGATTCCACGCTGGTCGACCACTCTCGACATGTCGTAGACACTCGAGTCACGGCCCGGGGGTTAAAAAGAAGGTCCCCTTCACCCCGAGTAGTCCAAGTGGCGCTGGCTACCACCCCCGAGTACAGGAAACAAAAAATACCTAACATAAATACCCAAGAAAGTGGTGGGGGAACAGCCCCGCCGGTAGCGTAGTGGTTATCGCACCAGACCGGTATTCTGGAGGTCATAGGTTCGGATCCCACCCGGTGGGCATTTTTTCACCACTTCCTTTCTGACTCAAAAAAATTCATCTGTTTCTATGACCCACCACAGCATCCCCTTTGCTTTCCGAGGTTTTCTTGACTGCCAACTCTTTTTTTTCTCTCTCTCTCTCTCTCTCTCTCTCTCTCTCTCTCTATATATATATATATATATATATATATATATATATATATATATATATTGTAACGAAACTCTTTAAATATTTCACATGGCAAAGCACTGGATATCGCCTGGTGGTGAATCCATCTTCCACTTCATCCATGTGTACGTGCCGCATCAGTGGATCGCGCAAGGCAAGCCGAAGTAAAGAGGAAGAGGTGGCCTGGAGGCAGACTGTCACGAGCTGTATTGAATTCCTTGGCTTTAGACTGTCTGCATTCAACTGTAATTCTTTGTAAATAGATCGTTGTGTAAATAGACTGTAAATAGTTCTCATCTGCCTCGTAACGTTGTTTTGGTGGAGACGTGGGGAGATGAGAATATTTGCAGTCTCCACCCAACAAAGACGTGTTTCTCCACACAAGTCCTGCCCCGGGGAATGTGGCTTGCTACACGCATCCGGCTGTCCGACTGCGAGCTCTCCGTTGTGACAATGACGCGTCTGAATCCTCCACGGATGGTCAACGGGACATTTTGCTCTATGCAGTGACGAGTGACTTTATGCAGATGATAACCTCGGGCCTTCCGCCTCCGCAAGCCCATGAGCTCCGATGCCTTCTAGCGTAATATCGGGATATTTTCGACTTCGACAACCGTCCTTTGGACCAGACGTCCAGTGTGACACATCGCATAAACACTAGTGATGAAACCCCTATCCGCCGACTTGGAAATCGTGTATTCTACACCTAACGTACCGTCAGTCAGTTCGAAGGTATAGAAGATGTTAAGAGAGGATGTTATTGAACCATCTTCTATTCTATGGGCGTTACCAGTCGTGCTCGTCAGAAAGGCAGATGGCTCACGGTGATTCTGTGTCGATTACAGACATTTAGACGCCACGATTGCCTACATGGCGCGTTGTATTTCTCATCTTTGGACCTGAGATCCGGATACTGGCAAATTTCGGTGGGCACGTAGACCGCAAAAAGACCGCATTTATAACACCAGACAGAGTGTACCAATTTAAGGTCATGCCGTTTGGTCTCTGCAATGCACAAGTCACGTTCTAAAGGATGATAGACTCTCTTCCCCGTGCATTTAAATAGACGACGTGCATCTGCTATCTGGACGACGTTACCTCCTTTTCTCCCACGTTTGAGACACACCCCCGTCGCCTCTCCGACATCCTGGCGGTTGTTCGCAGTGCTGGACGTAAGCTCAATTCGTCGAAGTGCCACTTCGGTTGGCGTAAAATAAAGATCGTATGGCACCTCGTCGATCCTACCACAGTCCAACGTTATCCAGAAAAAGTAAGCGCCGTAAAGGGATTCTCTGTCTCTCAATCTGTCAAAGACATTCGCAGCTTTGTAGGGCTCTGCTCCTACTTTCACTTCTTCGTCAAAAACTTCGCTGAAATTGCCAAGCCCCTCACGGATTTGCTTAAGCACGATAACCCGTTTTCCCGGGGTCCTGAGCAAGCTTCCGTTTATTCAACATTCATCGACCATTTCATGAATCCACCTACTCTGGCGCAGTTTGGCGACTTCACTACGACCGAAGTCCACACAGATGCGAGTGGCCATGGCATAGTTGCTGTAGTTTTTCAGAAGCGGGCTGGCCTCAAACGAGTGATAGGGTATGCCAATCGCATTTGGTCACCGTCCGAACGGAACTTCAAGAGAACGTGTTGCTGAGCGTGTTGGTTGAGGACTACAAACATACTGAGTGGCGCAAATACACAACACACAAGGAAGAAGACACGGACAGGCGCTACACTTCCAACAGTTTAATAGCAACGACCGCAACGTACATATATACACACATCCCGGCATGCGCAATAGAGATGCCCACAGCGTCAATGCAAGAATTTATCTAAAAACCGCCCCTCGGCTTTGTACAATACCACCGAAGTGTCACCGACGCAGTCACTTCCCTTCAATCTGATACGATGCGCCTCGAGCAATTCTCGGGCCTTCTGATATCTGGTCTTTCCCTGTATCTTTGTCTCAGAAAATCGTGGCTGACACTTTGTGCAGGAATCAAAATGCGCTGTTAAATGTGCGCCATTATTAGATTTTAAATTTTGCGCATGCTCCCTGAGGCGGTCGTTCAAACATCTCCCAGTTTGGCCGATGTAAGACTTTCCACAGGTGAGGGGGATTTCGCTAACCACCCCTACAGCGCAATCAACGAACGGCTTCTCATGTCGTTTTTCGCAGGCTCTCTTTTTGCTAGTAGTAGCAATGCGAGAGCAAAGTTGGCCGAGCTTACTCGGAGCAGAAAAAACGACAAGGACACCGTACCTCGTCGCGACCTTTTTTAGGTTATGCGACACCTTCTGTAGGTACGAAACCACTTCAGGCCGCTTGTGATTTCATAGCGGCGCTTTCGTCCTTGGCTTACTACCCTTCACTTTTTGAAGGAGGGTTTCGGCCACCGCATCCACGACCGACAGAGGGAAGCCAGCCGACAAAAGTCGCTTCACCTGATGTTCAAAACTCGACTGCATCATGTGTGCGCACGATTTCCTCAGGGCAGATTCTAGGCAGAGACTGGCAATGGCCCGCTTAACTAACTTAGAGTGTGCCGAGTCATACGGTTGCAGCTCTTTTAGAGACCGAGGTGAAAAGGGCCAAAACACATGCCCCTGCAACACCTTAATATTCAGGTCTAAGAACTGAATGGCATCATCAAGCGGCGACTCATGAGTAAAAGTCAGGCCTTTTCCAAGGCACTTAAAATCATCTAAAACACATTTTACCAAGTCAGGTTGCGTCACAGAACCCTGTTTGCTAAAAACAATTAAAAATCATCTACATATCTAAAAATCTTCAACACTAAAAGAGAACTAAAAACACGCTTCAATGTCTGGTCCATCTGTGCTAAGAATATATTACAAAGGATAGGGGCGAGGCACGAACCATTACAAATACCCTTTTTCTGCACATACAGGCGCTTGTCAAATGATATGAATGTGCTGTTAAGATACGCCTCTTCATGCCGATGCTATTTTGAAAGGAAATTACTCCACTGGCATCAATACATGAAGTTACGCTTTCGAAAAGTTCAGCGTGGGGAATCGAATAAAACACATCTTCTACGTCTACCGAGAACATATATCCGATAGACTGGTTATCCAGTTTATCGGATCACTGCGCTATTAACGGCGCTGCTGGCGTGCGTGTGGATTTCCGCTGGTGCTTTCGTGTACAGATGTCGAAGCACAGGCAGTAAGGTAAAAAGACGGCGTAGCTTGAGGAAGGCTTCGTTGCACTTCGGTAACTAAATTTCTATATCGCTCCCCTTCCCAAAAAGTTCGCTGAAGGGGCACAATGGCAGGAAGGTTAATAATAATAAAGTGACAATGAATGAAGCGACGCGCTGCGGAGGCGCCCGCGAGCCGTTGTCGGTGGAGTGGATGACTGCAGGTGTAAGGCCCCTTGGAGCCGTCGAAAGAGCGGAGCCGATGAAGCACAGTGAGTATTCTCTCAGTCTTCGGTACGATTTCAATGCGGCGTCTTTGGAAGAGCCAATATCTGTGGCGACAGCTTTTGGGCTGAAGAGGCAGGGCTCAGTTCAGCTACTGGAACCCAGGGCTATCCGTCACGTACGTTGGGGGTGGAATGTAAACCGAGGGTTCGACGCAACCAGTAAGTCAAATGAGGACAGGAGGGTTCTAAACACTTGTCGGTGATGACCACGTCGCTCGTACCAAAATTAACTGTCAGAGGGCGAAGAGTAGCTACAGAAACGTCCGTCGACAGTATACTGCGGACGGCGTGACTAGAAAATATGCGCCTAAAATGGAAGTACAGTCGAGTCCACTTATAACGATACCGTTTATAACAATATATCGGATATAACGATGAACAGCTATGGCACCGTCAACGTTTGTATTCTTTCAATGGTAAAATAAACCGCTTATTACAATGCTCCAGTGCCACGACATCGGATATAACGATTGAATCCGGTTATATTGTGCACAGAAAGTGCAACAGTGACGACTCTGATGACGCGGTTGCGCAGCCTACTCAGGTAGTGTCTTCGTAGGAGGCCCAGTGCGTGACACAGTCCCTCGGAGACTTTGTTTCCACCAAAGACATTTACCTCAGCTAGGTGAAGCAGCTATAGATGATCTTGGAAAAGATTTGCGATAGCTTCCCACGCGGCAAAGGAAACCGACTGTTGCTTCTTTTGCGGAAATTAGTAGTAGTACGACCTTGCTGGCATGCGAATGAAATGTTTTGAGCTCTCTTCCGTCTTTTTATTTCGCAACCCGCTTATAACAATTATCGGTTATAACGATGGGATTTTCTTGGCACTTGGATATTGTTATAAGTGGACTAGACTGTACAATTAAGCAATACTAGAGTAACGAGGCGCGGATGATTGTCTGTGTGTAAGCTGCGATTCGCCCTGGACGGGCAAGGGACTGGGCGCCGTTACAAACCGTGCCACACTACGAACGTAAATCTCCATCGGTACGTCCGCATTGTATAACACAATGATGACAGGTTGTACATTTTCAGCCTAAAATAATGTCTTCGAAGCAGAAAGGCACAAAGATTAATTTGACCGTTCAAATAACGTTCTGGACAGTGCCACTAGCCGTGCAGGCAGCCAATGTGTTCCCAATCCAGTGGTGGTGTGTAGCGAAAATTTGTACTGTGAAATCATGACTTTCTTAATCGACTGGCAGATGTAGGCATTGATCACCGAAATTTCAGCGTCGTTGTCGACTCGCGCTGTTTAAATATATCTTCATCAGATGCGTCTATAACATTCGTGGGCCTTCGCCAGTTCGAAAGTTACTCTGTTCTCGCCTCCGGAAGTGCGGCGCCTAATTTTTCTGTTCGATTGAGCGTGGACAACGTCGAGTTAGGATAGCGAGCGTGGAGGTGTATAGTGTGAAGGGCGCGCCTAAGACGAAAGCGGTGATGTGTAAGACGCTTACAGCAGCAGCTGAGGATACCAGTTGGAGAGGCAATATCCAGCTTCGGGATTCGCTATTTATCATGATCGTACGGTTCAGATTGTAACCTGCCACATGGCCAGGAGTTCTGCATGACAAAAACATTCGCTGGTGGTCAGCTGTGTCCCACGTAGTGGGCAGTTCCATATCCCGCCGTGGGGCGCAACTTGAGCCTTTCGGTGGTACAATCTGAAACGACAATCCATCCAGCTGTGCGAACCTTCCCATGGCTTCTGCATACGTAAGGGGGTGAAAAACGAGAAAGAGCGTTGCATCAGCGCTTTGTTGTTTAACATATTGCGATCCTTAGCATTGTAAGTGTCGGTGGGACATCCAATGGGGTTTTCTCAGAGGCCTTGTTTTGTATTCCGCAACGAAGCACTGGGGCACAGACGCTGCTGGAGACGGAGATCAGGGCGACTGTGACAAAGGCAAGGCCTGCCGATCTACCTCCTCCCGCAAAAGCTGCTGCGCTGCATCCCCATCGAGGGGACCTTTTCCTCAACGTGTGTCAAGCTCAACAGCGGCTCGTCCTCTACAGATGGCTGCCATGTAAACGGCCCCTCCGGAATTTGTTGTAGGTTTGACACAGGCAGATGGTGTCAGCAACTGTCCGCATGTCTTTCACTTATAGCATCGGAAAGGCATCATTCTTAATGCCATATAGGACGTACCTAATTCTCTAAGAACCGCCTTATGAGGGCTACACGCTTGCAAAAGTGAACAGACGGCATCTTTTTTGTAGCCTGTGAAGGTTTCTTTGGGATCGCGGTCTCGGGCGAGGAGGTGCTGCTCAGCGCGGAGCTTCCATACTTCATGACATATGTAAACGTGGACAAAGGTGTTCTTGAAGGCTGACCTCATGGCAACGTCAGCTTTGTAGTTGCGAGACCACAAGTTCACGTCGCCGGCTGAGTAAATGATGGCGTTAAGCTTAGTGCCATCATCCCATTGGTTGTGCTTGCTCACTCGCTTTTAGAGCGACAGCCACTCATGGACGCTGGTTTCATCCGTGCCACTCAAGATGGCGAAGTCTTGCCTGGCGAAGTGCACCTGATCAGATGAAGAAGGGAGCGGGGGGTAGGTGATGGCGTCTTGTCTCGGCCGATGTCACATGGTATAGCGGAACGTTTACCGCCTGTTTCCCCACTTCAGGCTGTGGTATTGGCGTTCAATGCCAATAAAAAATATTGGCAATGTTTAGGCCCGAACCCAGGGCGTTTATTCCAAAACTCATGGTTCTACCCCAATCCTGGTGCCGCAGCACATCGGGGCTCTTTCAGAAGTTGCATAAGTTAAAAGAAGGGGTGCTCCAAGCGAAGCAGTAGATGGCGCTGGGTGCACACAGGAAATGTCGGGCTTGTACCCACTAGGGAACGGAATCTCGCGTAGCTAGCAGTCGAAGCTGCGATTCAGCTACAGCAGCGGAGGCTGAAGAGAGAATTGCCACCCACTGCTTTCTGTTGACTCGTTCCAGCCAGGACTTAGATCTCGTTGTCTTAGCATGTCGACTTATACATGTTTCAACGATGGGATTGCGCTCCGTGGAGCGGCCATCACTTTCCTTGCAGTCAGGTCCATATTTTAGATTGCGGTATATATTAGATGTAAAGATGCGCAATTAGAACAATTTTCTTTTCGTCTGTTGGGATGAGAAACCTCCTTATTAAACAATCAACTTGTGTTACAGTGTGGTACGGTTTAGTGCACTGGGAAATATAATGCTGGCTACCGAACCAAGAAAATCAAAAGAGATGAAGGAGAATAAGATGCAGGGAAAGGGAAAAAGCAAAAGGAGGAAATTTGAGCAAAGCTCTTGCGAACAGTGACAATTAGTCAACGGTCGTCAGACATCGCCAGCCTCTTTAACACGACCCACGGACACCAGCTCAAAATTCCTCCGCGCACTCAATTACGGCCTTGGATGGTACATGCCTGGCCATAACAAACAATTTCTTTACTGCCATAACGTATCAGCGTCTCTTCGATTTCCTTTCTTCGTCTTACCGGCCGAAATATCAGCAAGGGCGTACACATTAGCCCCTCAAAACTCCAAATTCCTGGCCAGTCCCCGAAGTGAATATGTGCAATGAATAAAAAAGCAAAAACCGCTGCAACTTTTCTTTTACCCCTGGCAGCATGCGTAGATCTATCGACGTCTGTTAGGGAAACGGTATGCAACTTGATTTTCGTTCTAATACTATGGTATGTCATGCAGGTGTTGCACTGCTCGCGCACAAGCGTGGAAAAGATGCAGCGAGTGTTTGCTGTTTTTGTGTGGGCTTCAAATGGTGAGAGGTTCAGCCGCACCACCCTGTTCACGCGTGTAAAAGGCGAGTGACTGGGATTACCGTGTCGGGTACCGCGGGGTCGCGGCGCAGCGCAAGGGAGAAAGTACCAGCGTGGCAGGCTTTCGGAATCGAACTGCCCGTGCCGTGCTGGCGCACCAAGCACGCGCCGCTCGTTTCTTTATTCTCGTCTTTCGTAGCCGGCGCCAGGGCGCCGGCTAAGAGCGCTAACCATAGGGCGCTACAACCGCATATATGGGTGCGGCAATGCGTTGGCTAGTTAATGCATTTCTTTTTTAAAGCATGTAAGCGATCCTTTTCTTCGGACAGTGTCCAAACTAAGGCTGGGCAGGGTTCTCCCTACTTTATTATTACGATCTATTGTATGCCTGGGGATATTCTTGTATTCTTAAAGGAAGACGTCGATAGTGTCAAGTTTTTAACCCCAAGGTTTCTAAAGAGTATTTAACTGCGGTTATGCGGCAAGAACTATGTAATGGTATTGCTGATGATGTCCTCTCTGTGCCCATGTACAGGGCTACGCATTGAAGAGGGCCCGCTAATTATTTGTTTAAAAGAATGGAAAGAATGCAGAGTCAACAAGGGGTCGTCTGTTTTCTTCAGATTACATGCAGGAACATTATTAGTGCGCACACATACGGTACAAAGAGGGGTATTTGTACCAGGGAGGACAGATTGTTTC
The DNA here is from genome assembly GCF_048455015.1 of Haemaphysalis longicornis. Lineage (NCBI taxonomy): Eukaryota > Metazoa > Arthropoda > Arachnida > Ixodida > Ixodidae > Haemaphysalis > Haemaphysalis longicornis. Next base: position 138,171,716 of record NW_027526460.1, read on the forward strand.
AGCTGTAAATTACGAGAAACGATAGATCACGTTATTTTGCATCATTGGGAGGGTGTATGTCTTTGGGACGTGCTACAGAGGACACTTTACGAGTATTTTCTACTAGACCCTAACGGCATACGGTTCCTTGCAGAGGACAATAAGGGTGGAGTGCCTTATGACTCAGGCATGACATTGGGCCTCCACAGTATATCGCGCGCGCGCACTGAAAGGTTGTAAGTCATGTTGAGGCGTGTTGTGCAAGGAAGTACTTCAAAGAGAGCATAGGGCGATTCGTTGAAGAATAAATCGCAGGAGATATTGCCCGATTTATTGCCACAAATAGAGCAGCTTGCCAATATGAGGGCATTTCAATTGTCTACGTCAGTCCGTTGTTGGCTAGCTGCCTCACCTTTGGTATGTGTGCACTTTTGCGCCGCTGAATTGTAATGTCTTGCACATTGTAAAAGCCCGGGTAAAAGCCCGGCAATCAAAAGCAAAAATACGGCAGTGGCAGCGCATTGGGCTGCCACTGTGGAGACCCAGGATCAAATCCCGTGAGATCACACTTGTGTTCTTTAACACTTTTCAGCGGCGGTTATTTCCTTTACCGGACACGAAAAGGAAACAACATCGACGGCTTTTCGCAGAAAGGGGCTTTTCATTTTAAAGAATGCATATGCATGTATGCTAGGAACCGGCGGCGTTCCAAGAATAGGGTGCTGTTTCCCCTAAGTGCCGAGCCTTCCATCTCCACCCTCTACTGGACGGGTGTTTACGTGAACACTTAATGATCGTGGCACCTTTCGAGGTCGGAGTGGCTGGAGTGGAGAGGGTCCATCGAAATAGGTAAGTTATCAGCTTGAACTCTAAGCAATTAAAAAGATTAGGGAAAGGCAATCATACCCATTATATTAGCTGTATTAAACATTTCTTGCTTGCTATCTGTCACGTCGTTGCCGAATGTGAACAAGAACAGCCTATACTACGGCGTTCACGAACGTAGTTACGTGCGTGGGTGGAGTTTGTTAGCCGCTAATGACGCTTTAACAGGAGTTAGGAAATAACCAGTTATTGAGTGAAGCGTTTTTGGACCACTTCCCCGAAATGTCAATGTGAAAACTCCAGTGGGGTCCAAACAATGGGTGGTTGTGACTGCATGTTTGAGTCTCAACAAAGGACACAGCTTTTCTTCAGTTACCGGACAACATTCGTGATGTTAGACCAGCCCGAGTTTGCAGAATTCTCTCGTTCTTGTGCAGCTTTACGGGTGTGAACAGTAAGCGATCGTTGGGCTTCTTGTGCTGTGCCATGCGGAAATGGCCACTGCAGACCTGCGGTTGTTAATACTGTTAGTCTCGTCTGGCACCCGTTGCGCTGACACTCTACCGCAGCAACGCTTCACGCCGGTCACTCCAACTATGCTGCCTTCGGTGGTGCACGCCCCATGTTCCCGCGACGAACACACTGTTCGCCCACAGTGTAATTGGCCATGTAGTCCCACAGGACTACACTCTGGCCGACTACATCGCTTCTAGCAGCAGTCGTCCATCACCGCTGGGGGAGTAATTCGATACGACAATAGTCCCAGCGTTGCACCTCCCTCGCCATGATTTGAATGCGACACGCCAGCATCAGTGGCCCACCGACGCGGTACCGCTGGCACATGTCTCGCGTTGCGGCTACTACTTCGTTTGCGGCGCTGGCACAGGGACCTACTTCGAACGCTCGAATACGTCACCGTGATTACCTAACAGTAAACTGCTAATTTGAACCGGAAATTAATACGGCATATAATATCTAAAAGGAAAAAAAGGGCACTAAAATTCCCTCTACTTTCTACTCGTATTCGCCCGCTATGAATTAACCGAGTGACGTCATTTCGCTCTTGATGTTTGCAAGGAACCGCAGCGCAAATAGTTTTAACGATGCATTCAATGTGATGAGGGGAGATGATTGGGGGGAGGTGGTGCATGCCTAGCACGCTGAATTATTAATTTACTCGATACTTTTGTTTTGGTTGTCCAATTCATTTATTCCTTTGTTTACTGAGTAGTCCCCTTTAAAAACTGCAAAAAATGTGGGAAACAGACCCCGCTCCAGCGAAGCTACCGTAGGTTAAAGTTTAAAAACGTAATGTGGAAAACGGCAGCTTGTGAATTGGTTGATCACCATTGTGGCGTAAACCAATGCCTCAAGCAAGCATTTGCAACTACGGTCGCGTACACGCCCCATTGTCATTCGTGATAGCGTTATCTAACTCATACCGGACGGCTCATAGCCGTCCGCTATGATAAGCCGGGCTCATCCATCGTCCGCGTAAATACGTCATCACTGGCAACCGCGAACTACAACTAGAGCAGCCAGATAAGAGGGCTCGGCTAAATCTGAAATACGGCGCGGCACAACTTGAGTGCGGGAAGGAGGACAATGATACTACGGCGGAAAATAAACCCCGTTCTACATGGTGGGAATTTCGTCTACCAATGCGCAGGTGAGGAGCCACTCGTTCGGCAAAACAATAAATTTTCCTATTTTTATTGCTGTGACAAATTGGCAAATGCCGGGCGTTCGCATGAGAAGTTCAAATGAGAGCGACTGTTCCAAACATTTGGCAATTTTCCACGACAACGAGCATACATCATTTTGCAGCTCCAGCTGCGCCGCTGCTGCGAATTTCTAGGCGAAATTTGCGCCATGTAGCCCGGGCCTAAAGAAACAATGCGCGATCTCAACAGGCGCCGCACCTGCGCAGTGCAGCTTGTTTTGCACCCGGCCGCTCGTGCCTTTCTTGGCGGTCACGGCCGCCGACTGTGGACCCAAATGATTCCATCTAGTGTCACTAGATAAGGTTACAGAGTATCGGCACTCTTTTCTCCTATTGTTCCGTGCCGCCGCCGTGATCATTGGTCAGTTCGAATCACGTGACACTTGTTTACACTGCGACGGTTCATGGGCGCATCCATTTTGTTGCTTGTGCATTTTCAGTCGGTAAACTGTGGAAGACTTAGCTTGTCCTCCATGCTCTGCGGCTGCGCGCGACTAACGTTGTCCAGAACACGAATCAAAGATAACGCGTGTAGCAGCATTTCAGCAGCTGAACTGCGTACGAAGATGCCGTTTTTCTGTATCTTCGGCAGTGTTGTTAACAAACGCCAAGTTAGCGGCGAGGCCGTAGAAGGGGCAAACTCGCAACACTGATAAACCACAAAATGGCCGCCGTTGTTGATTTGCGTGCATGAGTGCCGCTACACTTATACCTTATCTAGTGACACTAATTCCATCATACCAAAGCGTCTGATCCACCGGGACTGACGTAAGTACCAACACCTTGTCTCCTAAAGAACGTGGAAAATGATCAAAGCACGCCCAATAGTCTTACAATATGAGCAGAAATAAACTAAAATGAGTCCTAATAACAATTGTGGGGTTTAACGCGCCGACGCAACGCACGCGATGAGGCGCACCGTTGTGGAGGGCTCCGGATTTAGACCACCTGGGGATCTTTATCGCGCGCTGAAATCTCGTACACACGGGCGTTTCTGCTTTTCGCCTCCATCAGAAAAGCAGCAGCCGCGGCCGGGAATCGAGCCCGCGACCTCGTGCTCAGCAGCGCAACGCCTTACCCACTGAGCCACCGGGGCGGGTAGTCCTAATAACAAATTAAACCCAGTATATAACGTTTTACCTGAATTTCCAAATTCCAATGTTCGGCGACTGTGCCTGTACAACCCCAAGCTCGGCTTTGCAAACAATGAACGGAGCCAAGCGCCGAACGTAAATAATCGCGCTACAATTGGTAGTGATGTTATCCGAGAGAAGCGTCACGTAAGATTCCTTGGCATGACCGGACTGAGACGCGGAAGAGCCGGACTCACAATCGCCCGAATGAGAAAACCACAGACCAATTGGCACAAACATTGTAAAGCATCAATGAAGCACGGGAAGAGCAAGACTGAGAAAAAAAACCCATTAGGCTCCTGCAGGCACTGATCATGAGCTGGATATCGTATAAGCTGCCGTGCCACGAACGCATACCGAAGAAAACGGAATAAACACCGTTATCACGGCAGCATATTAAACAGACCTCACCATCTACAGTTTTCACCGTCTTCAAAAGATCCTGAACCTGGGTCTCTACAACACCTTTGAACAAATCAGAGAAGCACGTCTCCTGGAACAAACGGAACGACTGAAAAAAACAAAACCGGGACGGACCATCCTTCGGGAGATACCCATCCATGCCCCCAGAGAAGAAACTACTGCACATGTCACCGATGTCCTACTGCACATGTCACCGATCCAGCAACACACATAAAAACTCCCCCCCCCCTCCTTCCCCCCGGAAGACAGGTACCCCAACCTACACAAAGAGCCAACAAGCAATGATCGAATTCCCTCGAGGAGTGTCGCAGTACCACAAAAAGAGACTATAAATAACCGCCGAGGTGCACACAGAAGTACGAAGGCAACAATTGCCGTAGTGGAATACCTCGACAATGTTTCTTACGGCAATACTTTCCTACACACAGTAACAGAAAAACTGGCAAGTTACATCCATCCTCTTGGCTATCCAACTTTCGGAACTAAATATCGCATGGAAGAAAAAACCTTATTACACACTTCAAAAAGGTGCTTAAACTGTTGCCCGCGGGGCCGGGGGAATACCTAAAAGATTCGGAAAGATTCTGCCCTCCACAACGAAAAAAATTCAAATCACATGTGCATAGTTTGGAAGGGAAGGAGGCAGCCGACAAAGATGGACGCGAAATCATGTCCTCTGCTCATTGCGACCACGACTACTAAACTACCGTACCGGAAAAAATGGGGTCGGTCGGCACCAGAATCCCGGGACGCTCGCCGACGAGTCTGTACACAAAGCAGCCGTGTCGGCGGATTGCCTCGGAAGCGCGTCATCCCTATTTCATATTTGCCGCGCTTTCGAGGCGCTTTTTCAAAGAAAGTGCTACGAGTTGTGCCGCGCCTCCGCCAGATGGCGCCACGGGTCCCGCGACAGAGAGAATATGCAGTAAACATCCCCCTCGCGAGGGGCACGATCAAATGCAGAGCATTTCCGGGGGCGCACGACGTTAAGTAGTTTGCGTTACGTTAATGTTGTTGCACTTGTGGCAACTGCTGACGAGAGAGCGCTCGTCAGCAGTAATTTGAATGAGTCAACGATATAACGCGCGTTCGTAGCGTGCCAGTCTGTGTCGGCTTTGTGGCGCAGTGGGTAGAGCGCCATGTACATTGCGTTCCGCCCGCAGGGTCGAGGGATCGAAACCGGGCGCAGGATAGTATTTTTTTTATATAGTAGGGAGGGGTGCGGTGCGGACTACGGACGTCAACACGGGTGTCATCGTGAGTTACTGAAATGCTCTGCATTTAAAAACATAGAGAACGTCTCCTATCCCTCTTTGTGGGGACAATATCCTCCCCCGTGCCAAGGGGGTCTCAATGCCGAAGAATGGCAAACGTTACGCAGGCTAACGCAGCACATAATCAACAGATCTAGATGGGCGAACATGTTTGGCGGGAAACACCACACCTAAACATGAACAGCTAGATGCAAGGAAACATGCAGCCTCTTCTAAGAACCTGGCCATGCCAAAGGTATGCTTAGGGGGAAACAACTCAAACATTGCATATTAAATTTCTATCGAGACATGGGGGTACCTTTATCCGTCTTTTACCTCAGGATAAGCGTGAGCGAAGTGACAGGACACAAAAAGAAGCTGTTGCATCTGGGGCCCTGGATTTCAGGTTCCGCCCTTGAGATCTGTACCGTCTGTTTAACCTCTATTCCAGAATTGCAATTATTTCTTACATAACAAAAGTGTCATCTCTCTCTCTCTCTCTCCTAACAGAAGCTGAAATGTTCAGTTCGGCCATGCATTAAAATTGTCGCCTTCTCGCTCAAACTGACCAACACGCCAAAGTCGCTACCTATTATGCCAACACGTTAAGCCACACAAAGGTAGATGGCTTGTGTTTTTCTCTGCCACAACGATTAAAAACAGTTGCGGCTATTCTTTTTCTCTTCAATGACCTTCAATCCTTGGAAGGCATAAAATAACGCTATCCGGTCGTACATCCTCAGACCTCAACGTAGATGTCATCTGTAACATTTTTTATATTTTGTCGTGGCTGCTAGCCGTCCCCTATTAGCCGTGCTCATCAAGCGTCCGTGTAGGGACGTCATCGGGGCTTAATGGAAACTACATGCAACTCAAGCAGCCCAGCAGTCAGATATGAGTGCTCGCCGGAATCAGGAGCATGGAGAAGCGGCAACTTGATTGTGGTATGGAGGTACCACTGGTACCACTGCCGTGACGAATGAAATAATATGCGATTCCAACAGGCCCACGGCCATGGGTAGTCGCAAGCTCGTCAGGCACGTGCACCAGCCGTGCCCGAAACCTACGCTATCAACAAAGCCCCTCTACGATCGAAAATGATTCCGGGCCAACATTGTGTCACCCAGCTAAGAAACGCGGCAAAATACTGAAGCTGGGTCCTCAGAAACCTAGGGAAGCCTGCTTTATAACCACAAGACAGCTAAAAAGGAATAAAACCGAGTATATGAGTCCAATACCATCAATTTTGGAACACATTTTTGAATTTTTCATAGCCCTGTCATTAACGCGAGCTCTGTCTGGAATACAATAAGCGGTGCCACCAGGCGAATTAAAAAAAAAATTGCAGGTGACATCTGCATTTAGGTCTACAAGATGTATGACGCGATAGCATTACTTCGGTGTCGAGGGAGCGTTTTAAAGCGGCGTTTCTGCATTACCATATGTACTTTCCGAGCAGTGAATTTCGGGGACGAGAGCTAGCATAGCCGCAGCGGTTTTTAATCACCACGGAAAAAGAAGGCAGACGCCATGCATGCTTGTAAGGCTGGATGTGGGCGTGAAAAGTTGCGGCTGCGGCGTGTTCGCTAGCTTTAATTAACGAGAAGGTGAAAGTGTCAGCGCTTCAAAGTGTTTTTTCTCTAGCGTCGAGGCCTGACTGAACATTTTGCTTTGGCATCAGACAGATTGTAAGAGAGAGAGAGACGGACCTTTGCTGAGTAAGATTTAGGGATAGTTTCGGAAAAGGGAGTAAAGAGACGGTAGGCCGCAAGTAGGGAAGCCGAATACCAGGGCCCAACTTCAACTCATGGCAATCACGAGGTGACTAGCTGGTCAGGACAGCCTCCTATGTTGCGATATAACTGAAATATGTAATGTTTCAGTTCTTCCCGCTGAACATATCCTTGGATATGACCAGCTTGCGTAGAACAGACTGGGTGCTTCCTCGTACTTAGCACGGTTGTTAATGTCGAACGTTTCCTCCAGAACATCTGCGCCCATCTAGATTCGTGGATATATGTGCTGGTTTGTATTCTACGGAAAGTTGGTCATTTTTCGGAGTGTAAATCCACGTGTGGCACGGAGTGGATGGTGATAGTAGGCATAGAATTACGAAGCGTGAGGGATGTGTAGCAGTCCTGGTCCACAGGGAGCACGGTATGCGAATTCGCGTAGACCTTCATCGGTTGTGTCGTTCCTTTCCCGATGCTTGCGCATTCTCATCATAAGGGATTGGAAAATCTCTATATATAGCGTTCAGGTACTGTGCCTGCAGCCAAGACACTAATGGCGTTTTGAGCACATGTAGTGATGCTTAAGCGTCTATTCGATAGTTCCACTATGCGGCTTTCTTTTTCCGTTCCTGTGTCAAGGTTGGTAATCAAGTCACAGACGCTGTCACGATAGGCAACCACGGCAATTGTTGCCTCTGCCCTTTCGAACGTACCTGCGTCGGCGTATACTCTGTTTTAATGGTTTTGGAACTTTCCTCTAATGAACGTTATCTCTGGTTGTCGCCTATCGTAGTGCATAGGTTTGCATCTATGATTTTCGGTGGGAGGAGGGCTTTTATGAAAAGGAGGAAGGGAGGGAAGAAAAACGTTTGTTTATATTTTTTGTGTTTGGGCGGCTCTCCACCGGGGTCTTGTGCCACGTGCTACAGTGCCCAACGGACTACAGCAGCGGTAGTACCCTTGGTCGAGGGCTTCAACGGCTTCTGCTTCTTTGCCTGTCCGCTGAATCCGACTGATCTCGTCTTCACAGCATTCGCTGTCCAGCAGTGCCTCCCATAGCTCCGCATTAGGGTTTCTGATTTCGGGGACAGCCGACGTTGTGCTTTGGCATTCCCATGTGGTGTGGTATAGGGTGTTTTTTTTTTTGTTGTTGATGGCACAATGGGCATGCGTCTGTATATCGAGAGGGATAAATTTAGCTCAGCAGATTTATGTTTGGGAACGTGCCTGTCTGCAGCTGTCTCCAGTCGGCGGCTTCTGCCCTCGTCAGAAATTAGTGTGTTGGAGAGGACCTTTTCCTGATATCCCTGTAGGATGCCAATGTGGCTGAGTGTTCCGGGGGGGACTGGCGGGGGTTCTTCGAGGTCCAAATCATCGGTTGCTCGGTTTGATAGTATAGCCTCGAGCTACCCTGTCCGCCTCTATGTTCCCCTCTATTCCAGAGTGCGCCGGGGCCCACGAGATCCTGTGTTGAATCAAGCTTAGGTGAATGCTCGGGGGGTAGGGGTACGCCGCACTTAGCGTGGAGGAGTACACCGAGTGCGCAGTGGCTTATTCGAGTCGCGGAATCGGTGGCATATCCATTATGGCGTGCATACGTTTTTCGTCCTGAACTCTGCCTATATTCCATAGGATGACCGGCCCTAATTTTGTTTTTCTCTTGCATCCATCTTGCTCTGTTTAGTAACCTCTTTGCGTTCCTCAAAAGTGTTAAATTGGGAGGTTGAGGGCTCCCTGATATGCTGTCCTGATGATGATATTCATTCGGTTTTATTCTATGTGGGCAAGTGTGTGGTACGGCAGGCCGCACACGATATGATGCTTATGATGAGTGCCTGCATTAGGTTTGCGTTTCTTCTTTCCGTTCTGCTCTTCCCCTGTATAGGCGTTTTACAATGTCGGCCAAACGTTCAAATATTTCCGGTATTTCGGCAATTGTATGATCGCCTCTGCGGTTTCGCTGAAGGCCCATGCCGAGGATTCTGACGTGTTGGTTCTCTGGTATCACAAGCTGACCTATTCTGAAATGTATATTTTTAAATTGCCTGATCGCACCATTAATCGTTTTCGTACAAAGTTTGCGGCGGGGAGAGGGCCGCGAAAAATTCGACACATATTTTAAAATTGGTGGACTCAGACGCCATATTATCGGTTTTATTTCTTACCGAGACACATTTTACTTCTTTCCTGGTTATAATGCAGGCTTTCTTTGGTTTTTAAGCGCCAGGCTATAATTTTTTTTGCCCGTTTTTTGGCTGGGTTCCACAATGTTGGCCTGCCATCAGTTTTGATCGTAGTGGCGCTTAGTTGATGGCGCACGTTGCGGGTTCGGCTGCAGCCGCCCGCGCCTACTGAGACAGAGAAAACAAACTTTTATTTTCCGCAGGACCTAAGTCCAAGTCCTAATTTGCGTGTTCAATTTACCGGGTCCACGTAGTACTGCAGATTTCCGTGCGGATCAGGTTCACATGTTAATAGTTTACTGGGCATCGTCGATGTTCTCTGTCGTCGGGAAAGACAGCCAGAGCTCCCAGGAAGTGATGGAGGCGAGGGATGGGGAAAGAAATGGTGGGGTGCATTCCCTGTAAGAATGAGGGATAGATGGGTAGGAGCTTTCCATGGCGCTTCAAAAGAACCTAATTGCGCAGCCGCGGTGCCTATTGAAATCGCATATTATTGCTTTCACCGCGGCCGTAGAGTCATTGTCTTCGCTGCCACAATCAAGTTGCCGCGCCTTCGTGCTCCTGGTTCCGGCAAGCTCTCGTATCTGTCTGCCTCTGTTGCATGCAGTTTCCTGTTAGCACTGAGACGTACTTCCGCGGACGCTTTATGAGCACGGCTGATAGCGAACGGCTTACAGCCACGTAAACGTCAAAAAATGGCCTAGTAACGCTGTAGAGTTAATAACATTTATTGGCGAAGTTGGTCTACGCAATAAACAAGAAGATAGCACAAGCGGCGACAAAGCAGTCAACAAAGTTAGATGCGCAGTTGAACGTCGGCGAATCGAGTGCCGCGTCATTTGCCCTGCGAGCCTTTGTATCGGCGCACGGCTTTCCAGAACTATGGAATTGAAACGAGAACATTGTTGAAGAAAGAAAAGGTGATCAATGAAGAACACTGTAGGGTAGGGATGACAAGGTGAAATTCTTTTCCTATGAAACGAGATTCCCCGTGCGCCACACGACACAAGGATCAAGCCCTCGCTCAGCTCGAAACGCAGGATTAGGGATGTAAGTTTTCATGAAATTTTCAGGGGCGTGAAAAAAACAAGTTTCTTACATGTTCGATTTTTTTTCAGAAAATGAGGAAAAATTGAAAAAAGACGACTCCGCACTTCTCTATAAAAACTCGACCTATTTCTTGAGGCGAAAGCCTTAGATGTCTCATCAAACGCAAAAAGTGACCGCAGTTGCTGGTGACTATACGAATGGAACAAAATTACGGCCACTGTAGAAAGAAAATCAGTAACTAAAATACACATAAAACACATTTTGGTTCGACTGGGATTTAAACCCGGGTCGCCACAGCAGCAGCCAAGTGTGGTAACTACAGCGCTAACATTTTTTGCTTCCCACGTGGTACTTATTGCACTAAAAGTCAATGTAGGAAACGATATTTACAACACATATTTACAACTACGTACACAAACAATTCAGTAGATTACAAGATGAAAAAGAAAACTAAACACAATGAACAACCATGCGCATTTCTTTTAAACGGGGGCAACAGTTAACAACTAATAATTTTCCATACACTATGCAAAGTTAGTAGAAAAAAAAACAATCATATGGCACGTCGCCGTGTGCGGGTGATACGAGTTATTGTATTTTATGCGGTCTCAAGTCTTTTTTTAAAAGTTCTTTGGATGTTATACCCAAAAGGGTATGGCATTCTTACAATTTATAAAGCAGTGGTCAATTATTTTCAATACATCCCACAGGCGACAGTTTACAGAAGACACAAAAATGTTCAGGTTGTGCTGCCACGTCTTCACAGGGAAAGTTTCGGTGTGCAGTTTGAGGAAGAACGTTTTTGTTGAGGGAGAGAGTGGCATTTTAAACAACCCGGTACCGTGCAAGGATTGAACAAGAATTATGCGGATGTGGGACGCATTACAGGCGAACGTGACGGCTCCCCAAACGCGATGCAGAAGTGAAGATAATCGCTTGCTTTCGCCTTCAAATCACTTAACAGACCTAACTGCCCGATGAATGTTTTCGTTAACACTGAAAAAAATATAATTGTTACATGTAGCCTCACAAACGCTCAACAGAGCTTCCGCGATCAAAATCTGAGCATAATTTCACGTCAAGGCGTTAATTTCATAAAGGGATTCCCCCAATGCAGATTGGAGGCACCGCTACAAATTTTATGGTAGAGGCTGTTTTTATTTTCAGTGTTATCCTTGTTAACACAACCGAAAAGTTGTTCTTTTTTTTCGAAGTTTTAATGTTCTTTTTTTAACCGCTCATATCTCTACACAGGGTAAGAGAGCCGGGCGCGGCCAGGCCATGGTAACAAAACAGAAGACATGTTTCTCGGCATTAGTCTATATGCTGTTGGGATTCAGGGCCAGTTTGTCCGCTGGGGATGTGAGGTGCGTGCTTTAGTGTCCGCGCAGCAACGGAATACCGGGCGAAAGCAGCCTGTATTCGTGATATAAAGCGTTATCCAATACACCAGCGCCAATTGATACATGCGGCTCCGGGACTATGTTACCCTTTCCTACGCTTGATAGTAAGGGGTTCCGAGTACACGCACACGTTCTTGCGGTCAACCCTCCAATCTTTGCGCTCGAAGGAATTTATTGATTGATCGGTTGCAAAAATTAAGTTGATTATCCATTTAACAAAGCGTTTTCAAATACACCAGTGCTGGTGTTGGCCAATGTTCACGAGCTAGATACGGGTGACAGAGAGCACATGCACTTGTGTGTCTATATTAGGGTGTAGGCGTGAAAAGGTGGTCATCAACCTTTTCCCTTTGTGCCTTCTCTTTGTCTTTCTTACTGTGAGGTCCGTGGTCAGCGCCCTTGTTCGGCTTGTGTTTAGGCTTAACGTTTGGCAGCATTAAAGCTAAGCTCAACGGCTTGCCAAGCAACGTCAATATCACTGTACGTCAGTGGTCTGTACGCTTTGAGACGTTAGACATCACAGCATAAAATTTGATCTAACGTCACACCGGCTAACCGCCCCTGCCACTGCTGCCCGAGCAGATCGTCTGCCTTCTTACCAGCGTTGATGTCGTTACTGAAGCTCAAGCTCCATCTCCTACCTACGAGGTCTGGTTAAAGGGTTTAGCCTTAGACAATACGTCCACTTAGCAGCCACATGGTTTAGGACTGATGTGCGTTGGACCTCCTACGATGTGGAAAAAAACTAAATAACTTAATAAGGTCCAAAAGGGAGGCCTCTTCAGGCCCTTCAGGTCTCCCATTGCTCTTTACTGATGATAATAAATGTCCCTGTTGAATTTTTCAAGCCTCGTCTCTGGGTACTGGGGCGTTCCCATAGCATATTAGCCAACCTTGCAAGCTCGAGGCAGTGTTTAGATCTTCCGTCGTAATAAAAAATATGTAGCGGCTTTGGAATATGCCCAAAATAAAATTTTCTACGTACCACTATAGGGAACATCAGTACCGCATTATTCGCTAAGCTAACTACTGACCGTAAAAAGTCTTAACTGATATTACCAGCATTACCTTTTGTAATAACTAGATCGTTCATCTCACGGACAATGAAAACACAAACTCCCCTGGAGAAATGCGTAAGCGGTTTCCATTCAAAATTTTTATTTATCTAGAAACGCTGTCGTGCTCCCTCGCGACATTTTTAATCGCCTTCAGATGTTTAAAATTGCTGTTCAAACGGGTGGTGCGGAGTGTGGGATTAAATCACTGAGAGTGCCTTCGTAGACAAAGTTTTTTCATGGCTCTCCTTATTCATATATCCTGTCTACAAGAAGCTTTCAGCGGCCACTTCACGACGCGACTTTACCTTCTAAGTGGAAAGCCAGAGAGGTGATCCCGTTTCCATAATTAAGAACACAAACACCCAAGTTTTAATTAACGACATATTTTACTTAGTTGCATCCCCGAGAAATACTTGGATTTTTCTTTTGTTTTGTATACAGTTAGGTTTCTAGCACAAAGCTTATTTTTACAGAATTAAGGCATGGTTCTTTTTAAATCTATTCCGAAACACAATTAGTAATATTTACACGCAAGCTTTACGTCTTATTTCACCATTTCTAATTCGCAGATTGCATGAGCTTGCACTGTTTTATTCAATGAGGTAATGAAGGCCTCCCATAATTCCCTTCCATAGATGCGAGGATTATGTCAGAAAAATGCGCACTACGTACTTCTTACACACCCCGAAGATTTCCAGCAGAAGTAGATAATGGGTCGGTTGGTATGGGTTTACCTTATACGCAGAGCAAGGACAACAAAACACAGATGCCAATACGGCACAAGACAAGTGCTGCTGTGTGTTTCTTTTTTTTTATACTTTTTCGTACTGTTCATGTGGCTTTTTTAATGTTCACAACAGTGTTTGAAAAGTGTGTTTTTCGTGTGTGAATATAGTCCCTTAACATAGTTCCTTATTTCACGCGTCCAGGCTTTTAGGGTATGTATATAAGTGAAGTATTTATCAGCCCTTCCATTCTGGGAAGAAGGACGACCACTGAAGCTGTTATGTTTTTTGCTAAATTGCAAAATTATATAGATATATGTCTATAACGATATCGTGCGCTCCAGCGGCGAGAAGCCGCTCAGGCCGATCCTGCGTCCGGCGATGAGCCTTCTCGTAACAGCAACTACCTTTTTTTTCACTGCGCCTCGAACGCGCGAGTGCAGGGTGATGTCGATTTGTCGTGCTATAAGCTAGTTTTCCGCGCTGAGCGCGTGTAGTGAACGTGATATCTCCAAGTGGTTTTCACCCTTACTCTTTACCCCTCATCCCCTTCTGCGCACCGCCCACCCCACTCCCCTCCTTAGAATGAACGAACGACCGCGCTTTCACTTTTCTTTGTCGACACGACGGTGTACACACCCGCACGCAGAATGTTTGCTGTGGTAGGCGTGTACAGCTCCGCTGCAAGAATAAATAAATGGGGCTAGGCGTTGCCAACCGGAAGTTTGTTTGGTTTGGTTTCAATTAATCTGCGTGAACAAGTAAGCATAAACACTAAGCGAAAAGGCTGTGTATTTGCGATCAATTGCGGGGGTGCGAAGAAAGACATACAAATGGCTTTCTATTGCTTACTACACTTGCTTACACTGTTGTTCAAGCTTTTCAACTTCAGGCTTTTACTTCACCGTCCTTGGGAAGTACCTCCGAAAATACTGCGCTCAAGCATCTTTTAAAGCAAATTCGGGCTTTGTTAGCAGACCATAATTGTATGACACAACTGATATCTGTTGCTTACAAGAGAACTGGAAGACATTTCACAATGAAATAATGCAAAAAAATTCCAATAAGTCCGTAAGAGATACCCGATGCCCGATACGTAAGAGATACGTATGTAGTCCGAAAGGCGGCGTCTATTTCGTTGGGTATCCGTTCTGTGGGTTTAAATCTTCGTTTTGATGCATTTTTGTGTCCTCTGCGTAGGTGTTTCTGTGCGCGCTTCTATGCAAGGTTTGAGTGCCAAGCAGATAATTTACATTTTATCATTTACCTGGAAACCTTATTTTAAACATGAGCGCTTGTCGTGCATTTCCTGCCGTTACCTCGAGGAATATCTACATAAGCCACTGGCAGCTCTCCTAGCGCATCACGCGTATTCAAGATACTCAAAGAAAGAAGAATAGTGTTGAAGCGTGTTGCGAACAAAGTCAATGAAACAGCGCAATGGTTAGGTTATCAAGTATGCCCTAGCCGAATATTGCTTTTTCGCATAGTGCCGGAAGGTCACAATAATGCACCACGGCAAATAACATACCTTCCATGTGCGTACTTTAAATCTTTACTTTCTCGGTGCCGCTGTCTCCGTGCCTTTGCCGTACTCGTAAAGAAGATTCCGCAAGTTGGCGTCTCCTTTTGTGCACTTCCGGGAACGCTAAGCTTTGTCTTTGCGTCGTCGCTTGATCTCGGCCGACACCGACACTTTTCGGTAATACCCGCCGCGGTGGCTCAGTGGCTAAGGCGTTGCGCTGCTGAGCACGAGGTCGCGGGTTCGATTCCCGGCCGCGGCGGCCGCTTTTCTGATGGAGGCGAAAAGCAAAAACGCCCGTGTGTTCGAGATTTCGGTGCACGTTAAAGATCCCCAGGTGGTCAAAATTAATCCGGAGCCCTCCACTACGGCGCGCCTCATCGCCTGCGTTGCGTCGGCGCGTTAAACCCTGCAATCAAACTTTTCGGTAATTAGTGTTGCCTGCTGCACCCAAAGGTAATACATGATTGACCAGCTTTATTCTTTCAAATTATGGTATATCACACTTCGTGGCAGGACTTGCATGCGCCTTAGTGAAATATATTACATTGGATGCTTGCAGCCTCACCTACTGTGAAGACTATCTCTGAACGTTTACATGCCAAAGTTGCGGCCGCGCCACGATGTTGGCTATAGCCAACATCATAGCGCGGGCTTATTCTGTAGCCTTCCAGTATAGTGGATTAATTTAGTCTACCTGGGTATATTGCAAGAGCGCCGAAGTCTTGGTCACGGCCGTTTTCGTTTTTCGCCTCCCTGTGAAAAACGGCCGCCGCAGCTTGGCCCGCGTGTTGGCACTCGTAACGGTAGGTAAAAGCGTCGAAAGGACAAGAGGTACAGCTTTGGGCAGGCGTGGACAAAGTGGGACACGGAGTAACATATGGCCCTTTTCAAACTATGAACGAACCAGACCAGCAACAAGTTTTGTTGAAACGTGCTGTTTTCGGCACATGTGCTACGCCCTTGAAAATGGCCGCACCGGTGCCAGAAGGGGGAAAGCGCTTTGGTAAACCGCTTGTTCTCTGCGCACGTGCTTAGGACGAGGCGCATGCCTTGAGAATGACGCCTTTTCCTGCGCGTTCCGTTGCTCTGGGAACCAACCCGGCAGCCGCCAGGTTCATGCATCGGGCTCCCGCGTGCGTCAAACGTTCTAGATGTTTACCCTCTGTAATTGCGGTTGCCGCGGTGCAATTAGATAGATGGTGGTTGCGGCCTGCGGCAACACGGGACGCGCGGGGCATCATCGATGACGTTGCGCGCGGGAACCGGGAGGGGGCTTGACACATCTACTCACTTCGTCCCCTGGTTCCTACGACGCAACAGGGGTGTTTGGAGTTCTTGCAAACGCCAACGCGGAACGGTCACCTGGCCAATTAACCCGCGGTAAACCGCATCTCTCTACCGCAGTGTGTCTCGCGCTTTTCGTCTTTCATTATTTTACGGTTTTTTTGCGCCTTCAAACGTGAATCGCAGTCACCACTTCAAAAGTACCGCTTTTACAATTGTCACGGCATTTGCAGAACGTTTCCGGTCCTCCCACTCAAACGTTTTGGACACCTTGGTATTATAGCTTGCAAAAGGTCTTGCCGCTAAGCCTAGCTGAAATAAAGATGCGCTATCTACGCAGTTTCAGCGCGCGTGTTTTTTTTTTAATTCCTGCAGGGAATTAGAGACTCGCTTAATTACTCCCAGGGCCCTTTCTGGGAAACATCGAGCACTTATTAGGTGCGGAGTACCTTAGGACCGCACAATGTCCGTTCGCGTAAAAATCACACAGACACCGGCAGGATTCGAGCCTGTGTCTCGTAGATCAGACAGAGTTAGTGAAGTCGTCTTACCCATTGGGCTTCGACCGTGAGTTAGTACCCGAGAGTCAAACGGCTTACTCCCTCACCTGTAACGGTGCAAAGTACACTAGGACGTCTCAATGTCCGTCCGCGTCCATCCATGCGCACACCACCATCAAGCGAAAACCACGCGAAATTCGGTTTGAGCCGTGAGTTGCAGTTTAATTTAGGGAATAATGAAGGCGCAACTCAAGGCACAAATCGAATGACGGTCGGGGAGCAAATCGGATGTCACTGGGGGCGCAACCTGAGTGTCATTTCGAGTCCCCGTACTCCGCACCCTCGTCACCATCCACGGAGTGGAGATGCTGCCATTTTTTTCGGAGGAGCGTTTTTGTAGATGTTGATGCCCAAATAAAAACTGCGTAAAAAACTTGTAATGTCATTGAGTGAGCATAAGAATTGCTTTCTCGCCTTTTTATTACCATCAAAACTAAGCCATTGATGGCTTAATTTTGAAGATGAAATCATTACCATTCCTGGTTAGTAATCATTTCAATATTGGTCATTTGTACCCTAGTCGTTAGTAGTCACTACAAACTGGCAGCTACAATTTCTGGAACCATGTGTCGATGTTTATCACCGGCAAGCCTAAAACGTTTAATTATGCTTTCTGTGAAAATATCGTTTGTATAAATGGTCAAGAAGATATGGGTACGCGAGAATTTGGGCGAGCAGTACTCGACATTCAGCAACACTTACGTTTCTTTGAAAAATAACGCTGTTGCCCTTCAGGCCGGCAAATTATAGTCCGCAATTTTTTTTCTTTAATAGTGGGTGGCGATACTAAGATGTCGTTTTTGTACCATTTAAAGTGCAGCAGCTTACTTGTTTTTACAAAAAGTGTGTGGTCGCCATAAATACGTAGTCCTGGGAACAGCATGCAATTATATTTCTGTATGGGGTTAAGCACAGCTTGATACATTGAGCACCTTGATTGCTAATGAACCTTCGAGATGCACGCTGCATGCTGGCACTTTTAAGAAAAAAAAACGGTCTCTCACGGGTAATTCTGTGCAATTAGGCACGCCAAAGTATCGCCACTACGATGAAATGGGCCGGCACCTGCTTGCACGAATCACAAAATATAAGGTTTCAAGTATTCAGCGTAGTAGTGCAGGGTTATGAAATTGTTTAAGTTGTTACACGTAAAGAAAATCTGCGGAATGGGGCTCCAAATTCCCACGGAGATGCCCTTGTATTCCTACATGCTAGTCTAGCGTTTTCTTATTTCAAATTCTGGGGAGCAGTTTTCAGTGTCAGTTGTAGCATAGAAAACTGTTTGCAAATGCTGTTTTCCTGTATTACGCTGAATGTTTCTGGAACAAACTATAGAATTTGGTTGTGTGGATCGCAACGGCACAATTTGAATGTTCATCCCAGTAACTTTCCAGACAACCGACGGCACGAAATTAAAAAAAGGCACGAAATTTAAAAAAAAGGCATTTTATTGCCTCATTGTATAGTTTATTTCCTCATTGTATAAATGTGTTCTCCAAAGAGTGGTCACACAGATATAATTCATTCATTTTTATACCCTCGTGCCATTTTTTTCCTTTTATTCCATTTTATATCTGTAGATTGCGCACTTCAGTGAATGCGTAGAAGCCTCTGTTCTGCTCGCTTTTCATTGCTTTCGTTAGTGTTTCTTGGCCACGGATGTTAAGCAGCACGTGGTCTCGTGTTCTTGTGCGCTTGTGAGTGATAGAGCGCTTCTTCGCATTTTAATTTCAGACGAAGAGCCCGAAGAACCCAGGCTTACAGTGCTCACGAAACAGCATAAAAATGCTATTAGGTCGCTAAGAAAGGTGAGTGCTCCTAGAGTTATATATCTGTTTACAATCTCCTCAAAAGGAGCTGGAAAGAAACTTGTAAAATGTATTGGTATTGTCTGAGGCTTTTGTAAAGAAATGTTCATTGGCTTTGTGCCTGTTAGAATAACTCGCACTTTTTCCGGCATCGTTCTCATCTTTAAACCAAGAAACATGATATTTAAACCAAGAAACAGTTAATAAATGTCTTTTTGAACCCGCTCCATGTGCAAAAACTTGTGCATTGACGTGATAACACGGCCAAACCGTATTGACGACGTATTTGCGACGCGCTGGAGTGTATTGTGTTCTGAAAACCTGCTGCATTCAACACGTTCGTGGTGCCCTTTCATGGTGCTTGGGCTACAAGCTTCTAGGAAAGCTCCCTCGGCCGCACTCCTTGCAGAGCCGACAGTGGGAGAAGTGCTGCTTTGATTGCCTAATTCCTGCCCCTCTGGAGGTCATGAAGGGAACATCCTGAGCTCTTTCGGGCATTTTCGCAAGTGAACTTCAGACACAGGAAACCCATTAGAGAAACTTAACGGCCTTTACATATATTTAAACAGCCACTAAAGCACTTATCGCTTGTGTGAAACAGTTAACAATTAAATTTAAGAATTGACCTAGGCGTATTGATCTAGTCCCTACCCTTATTCACGTAGGCCCTCCGTCCGGGAACAAAAATAGTCACCTTATTTCCCGCCTTCAGGTTCAGCAGCTGGGAGTGCGCGGCGAGTTTTTAAAACCACATTTTTCGTTACCCGTGTTAGCGTTTTTAGGTCTGTGGTAAGACCTTTGTATTATTAATTTTTACACTCAACAATCAATTCGTGAATTTACATGCGGGATGACTTAATGCGAGCTGTCGTAAAACAGGTTTAAACGTTCTAACCTTATTAAAGAAAGGATTAATAAATGTTTAAAATTTTGGATCACAACCCTTTGAATAAATATTAAACAGCCAGACTGTACGTTTCCTTAACAGGCCTTAGAGCTGGAACCTGAGGCATTTGTGGGAACATTCTACACTTGTTAAACTAGTTAGCTCTCAACTTTAAAAAAAAAGTAAAAACTGGAACTTTGTGTGAACAAACCACAGATCCCAAAACCATTTCTCATTTCTCAGCCGTGAGAGAACGTGAGAGGTTTCAAAAACCAGAGTAATTCAGGTGCTACTCATGTATATTTGTGAAAATGAAAGTCCAAACATCTTGGCATTGACATTTTTTACGCCATAAAAGTATCATTGATGTTGTCAAAACGTTTTGAAGTCAGATGTCATTCAGTCCACTTTGTTAGCCGTGAAGTTTCCAATACTCTTCAACCTTCTTTTTAAATAGTAGTTCGAGTAAACCTTACACATAAAAGGAAATTAGTTTCATGAGCCAAAGAGGTGGCGGAAAACGTCAAAAACTTATTTTAGCCTGGTGCTGTTTATTTACCCTGAATAATGATAATATTTCTAAAACTATTAAAATTCATGTAAAAAGCTTTTTTATTAGTGGTATTTTTGTACGCAAAAACAAATTTTGCCTGCCTAGGGGATATAGAGATTCAGCCAGGCGATTTTCTTTTGATCTTGCTGATATTGCAATATATCAAAGTACAGCTAAGTTATTTTAGGCCTTCGGGCCGCCAATGTTTAGAGCATCAAGTCGCTTCGCTAACTCCTTGGAAACAAAAATGCCCCCAGGAAGGGAAACTTTGAATATCACTGTAATTTGCGTGAGGTACATGTATAATTGTGACATTTGTATCAGTCATATTCAGACGCAAACTGTTTTTCAGGGTGTTTAAGGCACTAACCAACATCTGGGATTTCTTGAAGCACCTTTATGCCTTTTTCATACTGTTAGGAGTGGAATAAAAAAATCATGTTTGAGTGCGCCTCTCTGCCTGCGAAGTAACGCTTTCTTTAAGATTTCATATAGCCCGTAGGCCCGAAGGCTTGGGCTGAGTGAGTGAGTGAGTGAGTGAGTGAGTGAGTGAGTGAGTGAGTGAGTGAGTGAGTGAGTGAGTGAGTGAGTGAGTGAGTGAGTGAGTGAGTGAGTGAGTGAGTGAGTGAGTGAGTGAGTGAGTGAGTGAGTGAGTGAGTGATGTCAACTTGCCCTCGTTAGGAGAGCAATGCCTGTTGACCATAACCGTGAACTCATATCAAGCGAGATTTACTAATTGAATTCTAGTCAGTTGAAAGAATTTTGCGGTAACAAAGCTCACAAACGAAGAACTTTGTCCCCTCCAACACAACAAATAGTTTCGAATACAGCAAACACAACAAAAATTTAGAAAGGGATGCACGCAAATGGTCTACTGTACTCAGGAAAACATGCTGGTAAGCCGTTGGGGTTTTGTCTGGTTGGTTGGAAGAAGCAATGCAGCTGAAACGTTCCAGACAAGAAATCTCGCAACAACAGGGGCTTTGTTCTACTGTCTTTTTTTATTGGCGTGGTTTACTTCGTACTGTGGAAACCCAGCATATAGCTGCGCTAAGCGGCTCGCTCTGTTAAGGACGTTGATATCGAATTTTATGCCGCACGTTCGCTCAGTAGTTCATGCCAATTATTAAGATTTTGTATTTCTACCTATTTAAATGCATTAATTAAAATATGGAATATTTGCGCAGCCAACGTGCATCTACCTACTTTTGAGCGTACCACTTCAAGGTTAATGTGCAGTTAACACACTGAGTGTGTGATTATGTGTGTTTATTTATTTATATTGAAATGCGTTATTTCCGCTTCTTTGCATTGTGTTGCCACTGGCGTCGTGCAGGGCAAAATTTGAATGTATCTGTTTTATTTGTTCGCGTATTTTATGGTTAACGAACGTCTTCTGGATTGGAGTTGTGTGAGTTAGCAAGCGCTATTTCTTTCAAACTAAGCAAAGTTGTATTTTGTCTTGACGGTACCTTTAATATAGTCGAGTTCTCTAACCCCCTCAAGCGTGGTGCTGACGTTTACATTCGTTTGATAACATTTTTGTAGCGTTTCAACACGAAAAAATTTAGAGCCCTTCAAACAATTTTTGATATATAAGCAGCCTTCAATGTAAGTTGTGCTTTGGCAAGACAGTAATAGCTAAACTTCATATACTGCTAATACAAACAGTGGTATCGGTTTACAAACAGTGCCTAAATCGCTACACGGTCGTCCAATGTCGTGCGAGAGCCTTTTTATTAGTTATTCGCGTCAAGAGACTAGATGAATCTGGCCTCTGTTATTGAGGTAATTACTTGCCCGGTTATTTAGCTTTCTTACAGTTATTTCCATAAAGGTGCTGGGTTAGGACGAGAAACTTTAAGAAAAAATACTTAAATCCTGGAAACGAATGAGAAATGCTTAAGGAAATAATAAGCGTAGAAGAACCAGAAACAATAAGTGAATAATGGGTGGAAACAGAAATTTAGATATATACGGAATCACTAAGGGGGTTAGCACAAGATAAATGTTCTACGAGAGCACGTAAGAGATTCATTTGCTTTTTGAAGTCCGGGTGACTGCTTTTGAACACGAACGCGTATTCTCTCGGGAGAATTTGTGTGTAGCTTGCGGAAAGTAAACAGTAAGTACGCGGCATCCTAGCTGTCGGCAAACGAATTGAGCCAGTCATTAGTTAGGCGGACGTCTAGCTGCGGGAAGATATATCGTTTAAGCTTGACGGAAAAGTGAAGTAGAAGAATACAGCAGTGAGCAAAATAAGCTTCGATTCTTGGTTGGGAAAATAGCAGAATAATCCAGGAAGGACTGTTCACAACATGAATCAGGTCGGCTTAGAAGTACAATAAAGTGTAAGGTATTTGCTTTTTTTTCACTAATTAAGAAGGCAGCGTCGTTACTAGTAAGGTTATAGTAAGGTTACTACCTTACTAGTAAGGTTAACTAGTAAGTTAAGTAGTTAGGTTACTACCACCCCGTGACAAAGGTGAAACGACTAGTCGCAACCATCGTTGTTATAATTGATTTCCGAGTATTCTGTTTTATGTTTCTCAATTTTTAGCCATTCAAATTTTGTGCTAATATTGCTATTGTATTTCTTGACATTCAAGTGAATATTGGTTGTACTTTTGTTTGTTTATTTTTATTATTGCTATTTGCCTAAACAGTAGTTTCGAGTCGCAGTAAGAGCGAACAATTGGGGCATCTGCTGGCTTGAACTTACGATCTGTATACATCACAGCTCTTACTTCCCAGTAAAGTTTGCACGGGAAATTTCTGCTGTAAGTGAGCGCATTGCAACGGCCAAGTTATTTCCATTCCTTAAAAAAAATGTAAATGCAAAAAAGTTATAACTGTCGTCCTTTTATGCGGAGAAGATAACATTTACGTTGAACGTAGTTCTACAGCACTTATATTTGCGTTGAGGGGGTCCTTACATACGATTTCTGCAACATTTTTGGTGTGTGTTTTTTTCTGATGAGTAATATGCTTCTTTATTACAGATTAAATATTTTGTAGCGCGGAGGAAATTTAAGGAGGCCCTGAAGCCTTATGATGTGAAAGAC
This sequence comes from Haemaphysalis longicornis, assembly GCF_048455015.1. Classification (NCBI taxonomy): domain Eukaryota; kingdom Metazoa; phylum Arthropoda; class Arachnida; order Ixodida; family Ixodidae; genus Haemaphysalis; species Haemaphysalis longicornis. The sequence continues at coordinate 138,194,885 of NW_027526460.1, forward strand.
GTCATTGAACAATACTCAGCTGGCCACGTTGATCTCCTTGGACGAACCAAGAATATTCAATTCAGGTGAGAGTGCAGTTTTTTTACACAGACGGTTATGTAGTTCACATTTACAATCACACCGATTGCATCAGCATGCACATGGGAGTTTTGGTGACAGCGGCAAAATTGTACTGGCTAAGAGGCCTTTCATTTGCAGGAAACGGGCTTTTGAGTGAATGCAGCATCGTGTAGTAAAACGCATTCCAAGCGCAACGTTCCTTTTCTCTCACGTATGGTTCTTATACTTTGGGCAAATGCTCAAGGATATATTTTTAATTTTAGTAAGCACATATTTTCTCTGTCGCAATAAAGTAACTAGAAAACGTAAGAGTACTAGCAAAAAGATGTCAAATTCGGGATGCAGAGAAATTGGTTATACATAAAAAATATAGTCCTGCTTTGTGGCTCCAACGTGAAAGTGGAGTTTGAGAAAGTCTCTAGATTTCAAATGATCTACAGGATTGTTGTGAATAACACGTGAAATAAATGTGAAGTTTACATATTTCTGTACAACAGCGTGGAGAGGAACATAGCTTAATGTGCGGGTAATAACGCATGAAAAAATTCTGCACTGCCCCCATCCGGCGCTTCCCGCTGGTAGCCTTGCACAGCTTGCGCCCCGTTTGTGTGTAAACTGCCCGATCCCCTGTCGCCAGCAATGCTGCCATTGTTAATTACCTAAACTTGTACGCTATGACCACGCGTACTACATGAGGTATAGTACTTAGTAAATTACTGGATTAGCTGCTAAGCTAACAAAATTTAACGACTAAGAACGATGCTTGGTACAAGGCTATGTGGCGATTTGCAAATGAGATAGAGAACTTCAGCGTTGCCTCCGTCTGTGGGATAAGGCTGCTCTGCCTGAGTTTTCTTGTACGCAATTCTTACATGAGATTGATATCCCAACCAAGTATTTCATTTCTCTACTGTATGGGTGGTTTTAGTTTCGGACGGTTATTATGTCATTGTAAAAACCGTGCCATACTAATGCTGCAAAAAACAGTTGCAAAGCTGCGCATGGCGCATAGTGTCTTCTGGCTCTCTGGAACCAAAGGTTCGAAAGGGCCACAACATTAGGACTTGTTTTTATATGAAACAGAACGACAGTTAAAGAGAGTTCCCTCGGAAAGTTCATCAAGGGATACAGAATATATTTTAGCTGTATGGAGCAAGTATTCCGCGAGAGCGATCGTTTGTTGCCCTTGATTGAAATAAAGCTGTATAACAGCTAGCTGGGTAGTCCACTTGTTTGACTTTCCTGAGAACCATTCACGTGAATGAATGCATGCGTACAGAGAACATCGGTGGTCGCGATTACGAAGCCGCCTAACCTGAAAATAAAATGTTTGTAAAATGATGTGTACGCTGTGGCAAAAAGAGTTGTTATCGAATTAAAGGTAACAATTCCCAGATGCTTCAACAGAATTCCAGCATTTTTCGCAACCGTAGCTTCAACCACTACCCTTTTTGCCAGTGATTGCAAGACCGCCATTTATTGCCGGAACACCTTTTGAAGACAGCCGCTGTCTTAAACAAAACCGTTTCCGCTTTTGACGCTACTTCAATTCGTTAGTCTGAAACCAGAAGCGTCGATTTAGCCCTTATTGCAAGTATATTGCTACCAACATTGCGAATTGTAGTGTCACTTAAAAAGAAGAAACATGTACCTTCAAACGTCATTCTAAGAGAACTACATGCACGAAACAGCGTCACTATCTCCACTTGCTATCACAGCGAACGGGCAGAATTGGGCTAGTAATACCCGACAACAAAAAAAGCGATATCAAAACACTGGAATCAGAAACAGCTTGCTTTCCGCAATATAGACAAAGATTATGAAAAGCTTTAGTTATTTAAAGCAATTCGAAAGAGTAAAAATAGATAGAAACGGGATCCCGGTCGCGCGTGTATATGTAGTGGGATGATCCGCTAACTGCCCGCGAAGAGTTTTTTATGGAACTGAAATATGACTGCAGGCGAAAGCATTCTACAATCCAAACAGCACCGCATTGCATAGAACCAGTGAGCTCGGATAATCCAGAAAAGAAAATGGCATGCTAATGCGCCGATCAAGTAGAAAAGACCCGTTTGGAGGCTCTCTGCTTGCTGATTGAGCAGTCTGTCTTCTATAGTCAGCCTGTCTCCTAAGTATCAGCTGATGCGACGCTCGATTCGGCATAATCGTGTATATTAGGGCACATTAGGGAGGAAAAGATTCTGTTGGAAAATAAATCATTAAGAGCTTCGCATCTTGCTCAAGATGACCAGGTCCGTCACTGTGTATTGGCGAGATTTTTTTTATGGCGCACTGCAAGACGCCCAGAAAGTGTACAGCATCAGGGCAAAAAAGTCGCCGCGTATCTTCTTACTTCGCTGCAAATGTCGTCGAAATACCATAGTCTTCCGCCACCGCTGCCACGTAAGCGCCTCTCCTCTCTCCCCGGCCAACCTGTCATGCTTTTTGCCTCCTCTCACGATAAACACGGGGGAGGTTTGCCCTAGTCAATTCAATCTTAGCGCGCTCCACGGCTCGCCCGCCATCTACTGGAACCTTTCGTTACTCTTGGACTCCTTGAAATACCGCTAGGTTGTGTATGGTCTGGCGCTAGTGATTTTCGTTTTCTTTTCTTTTTGTCCGAGACATCGTTTTCAACGCCTATTTTTATTCGCAATCGCGAATACTAGGCAATCGCGTGTTTTTAATAGAATACTGCCAATATTACTTGTGTACTGATGTTTTGCTTCGAATTTGCCTAATGTTTTCTTATTGCTGAGCAGTGTTGAAGCGTATAAACATTCCCACCAGATTTAGTAGTTTGTAAATGTTTTGCCTATGTAAGCGCCTTGCTCAAGAATTCATTGTAACTTTTGGCCGGGCGGCTGAATCGAGAGACAGACAGACATACGCAGAGACGAACATTTCCCCGCATGCATATTCCGTCTCTGAATCTAAGTTTTTAAGCAGCTTTGTCGGTAATGCATTCAGAATGCATTTGGTGGAGATTTTGGCGGTCTGCATCAAAGCCCAGGCTAGAAATGTCCCAACCACAGCGAGTCTAAAGCAGAAAAAAGAAGGTCTCCCCTCTTTCTTACTGATGACATAAGCTTCTGTGTTCAGTCAGCTTTCGCGGACCAAGTTTTAGACAGGTGGTTTCAATTCTTGGTAGCTTCGAAATTTTTCATAAAGGATCTAAATTCCACGTGTAATCTCAAAGGGCGAGGGGAGGCGGTACAGGTACACCCCATTCAAAATATTTCGATCATAGCGTTCTCTGCTGAAGGGGAAGGCCCATGAAGAGAAGGATTAATACCGTTGCTTTTTGGCGGACTTGGGGGCGAAATGAGCACTAATACAATGTGTTTATTTTGTTCGCGTATACATTTATATTTGTGAAAGACGAGAAGTTTGTATTCGCAGGACTTAAGTTTGTGTCTCATGTAAATTCTTTTCCCGTAATGTGCATACCTTGCACCAAATGAACGTGTACTTCATTAGCCATTTTTTCTGAGTTGTTTGCTCCTGACTTCTACAAAATTTAGAATGTGGTGTTCCACCCGTATGAATATTCTCACTACGTTCATTGTTAAACAATGTTGTCATTAGGTAAATAATTAATCATGTTAATCTTTTTCCGCCAGGTTGGACCAAATACTGGGAAAAGTTGGTTCAAAAGCGAAGGATGTTTATGAATCCAAGATCAGCCTTGCATCGAGGATAGTGAAAGTTGAAAGAGCGGTAAGTTGTGATCTATTTACTCGTCTGAATAATAATTCATTGCATTTGGATTCAGTATAGTATTCTACCTGAAAAAAAAAACGCGGTAACGTTTCTGACATGCAAACTTGTGCAATAAACGAAAGAAAAATACATCCAAAGCTTTACACTTTAGACGAAGCCCCTTCTGGGGGCAATGTGGCATTTTTAACCTTGGAAGTATCTTGCGTTGACTTATCAGATATCCTTCCTTTTGATTGTCTGCGGAGAGGTAAATATTCGTGCTCAATCCAACCAATTTCGGTAGCACAATTTTTTGGCCTTTGATACATTAATTTTTACGAATGACTGTAGTACAAGATACGGATGTATGGCGTGCGCTTTTGTAAACTCAAGGTGAGGTCGAGTTATGTGCCACTACGTAAAGCGTAATTCTCAAATTGATTGATTTTGTTGATTGAATAAACGCTGCTTTGAGTAACACAAATGTGTTAATAATATTCATGCAGTCAATGTTGAACAGGTTGAGGGAAGAAGAGTAGTTGCCCAAAAAGGCTTGTTTACGGCCAAATGTTGGATTCTTGGTTTAAAACAATGGTAATAAATTATGTTGTCGATTACTAGGTTAATAAACAGTATCAGTTAAACATTTGAGTATTCATGGATATACTGGAAGTCCCTCAATCACAAAGCTTTCAGCAGTGATATTGACGCCCTCCGTTGCTTTTACACAATTCATGTTTTTGATATCCCCAATAAGGAATGCAGTAGTTAGTTGCTTTAAATCCTATTTGGGCCTGCAGTCTGCACTACAACACATACAATTCATATTATCATTGCTCAGCAAAATTCAGCGTCGCTTTAGTTCACCTGTACTCGCTAGTTAAAATAGATACTTCCATTTGTAGTTCTCGCCTGCCACACGAACTACCACAGTGAAGTCACCCCGGCCTGCGATGTGTTGTCTTGCTGCCTCAGCTTTCAAAATAAAAATCTCCTGTCGATCATATAGTAATGTCGCTTTCTATTGGTGAACGCCGAGGTCGTAAAGAGGAAACAATTCATCAATCCGCAAAATTTTGCCCTGCGCGCCTGCGTGTTGTGATAGCCGAGGTCAGTGTTGCCGACGTAATAGCCGACGTCAACCGACTATCAGTATGTCCTCACAGCCGAACGTATTTTTCACATTAAGCTGCATGAATAAAGACTGGAATACCTCATAACATGAACAACGCATTCCATACCTTAATTTGGTAGCGTAATTAGACTATGTTGCCAATATTGCTGTCCCTTCAAGTACTTGCCAAACTAGTTTATCCGAAAATAATCTTCGTAACACTAGATATCGCCTCCTGTATTTTGTCAATGCCAAACGCATAAGCCCTGAGTAGCCATGTTACTTTTCCTGCTACTAATGCCACTCTCCCCCAATTGCTAGCCTTCCCAGTTCCTTAGTCACGGGACCGGTTACTCTTGGGGCGAGGCGTGGCGGAAAGGGGCAACGTAGGCATAACGGGCTCCACTGCAGTGCTTAGTTTTATAACACCGGCCATAGCGCCGCTACTGCGGTGGTCTCAAGCATCGGCATCGGTTGCCTTGAAAACCACGCGCAAGTCGCTCCAGAATTCCGGACGGTCGTTTTGAGCGCCGTTTCTCTTGCAGCCCCACCTTATGGCATGTGGTTTATACAGGCGTCCCTATCACTCCCACTGCGAAGCGGGTGATGTGTTTGGCATTGAAAAATACAGGAGGCCACGCACCGGAGTAGCTCTTGTAGCTTGCGTTTTGCATCAGACATAGTGTAATCGTCCTCAGCTGACAGGGCAACGTGGTCAAAGAAGCTTTCTACATTAACATCTCTCCAGACACGGCTTAGACAATGCAATGCCCACGCTTTGACAACGTATGGAACCCGGCTTTATCTTAATATTATCACGAACTCAAAGTATGCGTGCCGTCTCTACCAAGCAAGCCTGGCTTTGACTCAAGCCCTCACGCTAATTGAAACACTTCCTCAAGGTTCTGAAGTTCTTTATCTGGAAAGGTTTGCTACCACATGGACCCCCGGTCATAATGGCCTGTCAGGCAATGAAGCAGCACATGCTGCAGCACGCAATATTCACTACCGGGCGCTCCAATCAGCCGGCCGAACCCGGGCTCCTACCCTCTTAACTTCTCTCCGGTTCAACCCACATAGTGCCCCATCCTAGCCCACTACACGCATTTCAGGAGGCCATACCCTCACCTTTCCCTATCCACCTGCGAGGCACACATCTGGCGCAGATACAAAACCGGCACTCATTATGACCACACTATCCTCCGCCACATATGCGCCTCCCTCAAATACTCGTTATGCCAGCTCTGTGACCTCCGCCTCACAACCTATTACTTAGTCTCTTCTTGCTCACACAACTCCCACCCTCCACCGAACTCCACCTTTGAGAAATGGGAGACTGCGCTCACCAAATCACCGTCGGAGCAACAGCAATTCCTCCTGACCAGAGCTGTGGAAGCAGCGCGGTCTCGCGATCGCCGTCACTAAGCCGGTTGAATTCATATTCCTTCGCTCCAACTTACGTCTGTAAATGTCCATTGCTACAACTACTTGACATCCTATTACGTAAGGATTGTTTGTTACTTAAGCGAGAGCACTAAATGCCCCTCTGAGCGATAAAGCCGGCGTTGACTTCGGCAGGAGCGTAGCAAGCAGCGAAGCGATTGCTGAACCATGTATCTTAGAAGCGTTTCACAGCGCGAGGAGCTCCATACCGCGAGCATAAACTCAGAAATACCAAAATGGCGTCGTCGAACTCCGCACACCGCAGGTGAAGTAAGGGAGCAGAAGAACGCAGCCAAGTGAGCGAACAGAGAGCCATCGCAATCCGACATCACTGTCAACTCTCGTACGTAGCGGTAAGAGATTGCAGCAGCGAAACGCCATACAGATCGAAGCCTTTGGAAGGCGTCAGGGGGAGTGGAAAGCGCAACGCGTCGCGATCGGCAGTAGAACGAAGCCACTCGAGAACGCGAGGCGAAATCAAACCGCCTCAGATGTGTAGTCTTGACTGTTTCCGCATGCAGAACCATAACTGCTTGAGTGGCTTCAGTGTTTTGAGGTGTATTGTCGAAGACGCTGATGTACTTTCAGTTCACAAAGTTAAGCCCTTGGGAGCAAGTGGACATGTGTGATGCGTGTTCATGTGCGCGTTCCGTACGCGTGTGGGCGTGCGTTAGCGTGTGAGTACGAACTGCCCGAACTTTTATGAACTGTCCCAAAGCGAGCCAATGTGTGTGGGTGTTTATTTTTGCAACATTCTAATATGCAATTTTGGCTAAAAGGGTGTTGGGGCTATTACCCAAGTTCATTTATTTTTAATTGGCTGCAAACCAGCCGTAGCGTTGCTCGAGCGGGTGTTGTTCCCCAGTTTATTCTTATTTTTGCGAGGGAAGCAATACGGACAAAGAATTGAAGATTTGGGTAGCGGTAACCCATCGCCTCTTCTTCTTAACTTCATCTTGTTTTGGTAGTTTTTGAGGAAGAAGCAGTATGACGGCTTGAAGGTGAACGTAAAACGTTTTTTTCACTCGTAAAAAGAATTTTTGTTCAAATTTACACTGGTCTATCACCCACCATGTAAATGTCGCTAAAATAAATCCAAGACGTGCAAAACTACGATTGAAACATACCCTGAGCGTCTCCGTGGCCCCGATGTTGAAGACAGAAGCTCACCCATAAATGCAACATTTCAAGAGTTCGGGCCGAATGCAAGGATTGAACGAGGTCGTGAAAACGCAATGGTTTCAATTATCGTACTTTGTTTTGTTACGTCAGTATTCTGGACTTAGCCCAGTATACCCATTTGGAACACAATTGTTCTTTAAGAAACGAAGTGTTCTGAGAAAGATACAAGCCTTGATATATATTGCGAAGTGCAATAGGCAAAGTCCGTAGATGGCGTTTATGGCATGGTGTTAATGTGTTTTTAATAACACGGCCGCAGCTCGGATAGTGGAGTTATTGCAATGTAAAGCAGTATAATTTTTATGCACCTTTCATTGGGATTGTCTTGCATATTCTTGGAGAGTGTCACAGCCTTGCTGTGATGCTTATGCTTTTATTTACTAATAATCTCATTGGGCCTCAGGTCATCATTAGAGTCTCTAATAGTTTTGTATAAATGGAAAACCGGCTGCCGTGTTTGTATCTACGTTTTCTGCGGCCAATATGGCTACAAACACTAGGCTATTAAATTCCACAAGTTTTCAACTCCGTATGCCCTGTGTTTGATTCCAATCCAGTCCCAAGTTTTCCTCGTTTCTGTAAACACAATTATTTTCATTTACCCTCTTTGTCCAGTCGGCCATTTTTGTGGCCGTTTTGCTACTAGACACACAAACGCCAAGCGGTGTTTTTTTCAATGTTACATCTGGTGATTGGGCATTAATAATTAGTTACATGGTTTGAACTGCAGAACGAAGCCAGAAAGAGAACTTCGACTTAATCCCTTAAGCGTTGCTTACGCGCAAAACCTCAAACAGAATGCACGGAGGACAAAGGACAAACACCATATAATTGGTACCCCTACAAACGCAATTCAGCACGTAGGGAGAGGGTTAGACATTTAAGTTGTTGCGTCGAGTTTATAAAAAAATGGCTGGGAACAACCAGTTGTCCAGCAAATGCCATGGACGACGTCACGCAATAGCAGTGCAAGGCGTCTGTCCACCGTTTGGCTCCAAGCCTTCCAGTGCGCAGGCACTCTAGTGTGCTTAGTTTGTGGCGGGGTTGCGTAGGTGGAGGACATCGAGTCGAAGTTGGACCAGCTCATGGAGATGTACATGGAGGACCGTGCTCGGCTCCTGGCCGTGCCGACGGCGGGGCACCCGCCAGGGTTCGGCCTGCGCCACCAGCCGCCGCCACCTCCGCCGCCATCCGCGGCGCCATCCATGGCGCCATCGCCGCCGCCGCCACCAGCCACCCCTGCGGCCGCTGCAGCCGCTCCGGCGAGGGCGGCGCCCCCGCTGCTCGACAAGCAGTGCAGCGAGCCCAACACGCCGGTGAGCAAGACCTTCGAGCGGCCCAGCGTCATCCAGCGCGGCAACTCGGACCTGGGGTCGCGCCTGCGCCGCCGCAACCAGCAGCACTGCGGCGCCAGGCACGTGGCGGCCGCCCAGCAGCAGCAGCAGGCGTGCTCGTCGGCGGCCAGCACCTCGGAGAGCGCGGCGGCCAGTGACGACGAGCCGAGCGGAGCCGACGAAGAAGAGGAGGACGTGAGCGTGGTGACCGTGTCCGTCACCGAGACGGCAGCGTTGCTCAGGCCGACGCTGCACAACCTGTCCACCTGATCACTGAGCGGTGTGTCCCGCCGGAAATGGCCGGGGCATGCCGCTCGCACCGTGCTCCCGCCGGCGCATGGACTGAGCTCAAACTGGGCCCACTCGCACCTTGTTGCCGTAGTTGCGATATACGGGAAACCCGAGAAAACGCGATTTTCACCATGCGCACTCACTCGACGCCAGTTTGACAAGCCCGGCAGAGTCTTTCGCGAACCCGTTCGCGGCTCCAAAAGCCTTACTTTTCTCGACTTCACTACGGCCAGTACTCCGTGCAATAATACTTCACCCCGAACACCCGCCGCTCTGGACAGGGGCTCATTCATCGAGATTACTGGCACGGGACGCTCGATACGTTTAGTTTTTTGTGCATGTTAGGCGTCCTACTAGAAGTGTTGAGTTATTTCCGAATGAGCGTTTTAAGGCATTCACTGGCAGGTACGGCTTGTGCGGTTATGTGCCATAGCCTGCAGTTGTCGGTCTCGCAAACCTGCGCCGCATGGCTCGTTGTTCTTTTTATATTGTGCTGTGCGTGCTAGATGGACCGGCTTTCAGATCTTGAGCCAGCTAAGCCTCCTACGAGCACGATATTGTTACCCAATTGCAGCAAGGCTGCTGTTTATTTGCGGAAGTGGCACAATCCACGGCACAGCCAAACATTCCGTTATCAGAATATATTTGTGATGACGACATATGCGCCGATAACACAGTTTATATGAATGCACAGGTGAGAATTAAATCGCCCCACAGCGAAAGGCGCTAGTTATATTCGCTCGGGACGGTCTAATTTTGTTGGGATAACTGACCGCGAAAGGGGCTTGTTGAAGTGTTTCTCTGTGCTCACAAGCAGTTGCTCGACCTCAATGTAATAGATACGGGCATACAACTTTCTACGCATGTCGCAGTTTTGTGGTCATGATGGTTCAAACCTTACTTAACTAGTTCTGTTGTGTTGCCTTCTTCTGTGTAGTTTAGCTTGTCTAATCATCTTCCGCAAGCAGGACCGACTGGGAGATGGCTGTATGTTTCCCTTGCTCCCTACTATTTTTCGCAGCATTCTTTGAAAGGTGCAAGTAAACACAAAAAGTACGTCTTTGGAACCTCCTTGTAACGTACGGGGCATCGTTGCAGGAACACCGCCTCTTTGGATAATTTGCTCGAAGCTTACAGGTTTCTGTGAAACACTGAGAAACTTGCAAATTTTCGCAATGCTTCTTTCTTCGAAGTGCATGTTTGAAATGGACACCGGAATTTCTGTTGGCATTTTCTTGACTGTACTTTTATTTGATGTGCAAACCTCTTTGGGGCATATCACTAGCTTTCATGCATATTATGTGCCACAAATACAAGCGTTATGGGTTTCTACTTTTTTTCTGCAAGAAAAGTTTTGCAAAATATACCACATCACGAAGCTCAGACGGAAATTTTTGTTGGAAATCGGAACGCTGGTTGAATTCAGAGCCAACTAGCGTGCATATGGTTTTTATTTCGACAGTGTGCTCACAGTTTCTATAAGTGTTCCAAGGCATCCTTGACTTGCCAGCTTACAATCATTGCAGCTACAAGCCTCTAGGGCTGTTCTACCTTCGGAACTGCGTGTTATGCTGCTATGTTAATCCTCCTTTTTAATCACCAAAATGTGTAAAACTTTACCTCCTAAGACATCTTTGCTTGGCTATAGTCCACATAGCTTTTGTTTTTGACACAGAAAGCATGGTGTAAGTAAGTCGCATGTTGACCTTCCAGTACCACCAGCACTGAGCGCCTTGTTTGCGCGCCTAAAAAGGCGTGCGCTGCACACGTTTTGGGACCGTTTTCCAGCTCCTCGTCGTCCTCATGATTACAATCAGCAGTGCCAAGGCCAGTCCCGGGCTTGGGGCCAGCACCTGCTTTGAGTTAAGTCACGTTGAAAGGACTACACTTCTCCGCATGCACAGAATCTGCACCCTGGGAATAACTCTGAGGTGCCTATAAGGGGCAACCACGTCGGCGTTGAGACACAGACACAGTTGATGTTTGTTTTTGAGCACCATGGTTACGTTGTGATAGGCAGGTTGTCTTCCAGCGCAGATCGACCTCGCGAATACAATGGCCCCACTGCGTGCATTTATGTACTTATATTTCACTTCAGTCTTGCTCTTCTGAATTTGCACGGTGTGAACTCAGCAAATTTGACAATTTTTCATCGCAGTTTTTGAAACCAGTGCGGAAGATTATAATTAGGGCTTGCTTGCTTCTAAATAGTTTCTTTCGTTTCGAGTAGAAAACTTCAAAAAACACAAGATAGCATAGAGATAGGAATACAACTGATGTGCTATTGCTTTGCTAACATATTTTTCTTCCACTTCTATCAGTATGGATAGCACAACCAAAACAACCTGAGTTCTGTTTTTCCGAAAATCTTGGTTTTCTCACGATGTCTGAGGTCCCTTCATACTCCACTGTCCAGTTACCTGCGCAGTGAGGCCTTTGCCCTTAAAAGTAGAATTAAAGCTAGAATGTACAATAGAGATATTCCTTTGACCGGGAAGCGACCATGGTGGGTAGTGGTTAACGTAGTTTGAACAAGAGGGAAACGCATTTTGAAGCGGGCTAAATAACTAAGCAGCGCCTAACCTTTGTTTACTAGGAGGCCTTGGCAACACAAGAAATTCGATAGTTGCAGCTGCCGTCCTCTAGAGACGTTAGCATGGCTTACAAAACGGCTGCAGAAAATTCAGGTTGCCTTGAAGAGCACCTAATTGGTGACCGCCGCATCAGCACGGTCATAAAACAGCGTGAGACTTGAGGCAAAAATACGGTTTACTCTTTTAAAGCAACGGCATCCGGGAAGGCTCAAGGGTGTTGGCAAAGTCATCTGAGAAAGCCCCTTTACCTGAACACTAGAAAATAACTAAAACATTAGATACTGCTGACAACGTAGCGACAGTGCCGCCACCTGCTCTATAATTTTGATTTCAGAAATCGCGAAGCCGGATTTAGGGTCGCCTTTTCTCGGGTAATCTAGATATCATTCACCCCCGTACCTAGAAGATCACAAAAATGCCTTCGGCAAGTCTCGGCAGCTGTAGCTTCGGTGAGCTGTCCAGTGTTAAAGCCTGCCTTTCGCACGACTTTAGACTCGTTCATCTATGTCACAAAAAAGCCATTGACGGGAGATAGAGAGCCTTTCCCGGTATGATTTCGCTTAGAGTCGAAGAGGGCATCATTCCTTGTCCAAAACACATTATGGTCGAATTTTTCTCCAAAACAAACGTATTTCCTTCAATTTTCTTTTATCTGAATGTCGATGGCCTTCCTCAACTGTGTTTAGATACTGCAACTCTAGCTATGGGTACTTAGTTTAGTCGCACTCATGGGAAAGTTAGCTCCGAACACTTAATTATTTTTACTCACTGGTAGGAATGTTTACCGTAGGGCTGCATGGGTTTTCCACGTAGTCGTATAAATCAGAAAGCCCTCAATGATAGCCCCTTTTCTCAGAATTTTGAAGCCCGGCAAGAGATACTAAAATAGAACTAATCCATCATGGTTCCATGGTTCTGGCAAAAGCTCGTTTACCGCAATTGGGAAATATTCCCTGTGTTAACCATGGTGGCGTGCAATGATCACTAGGTGCGTAGAAGAGAAGGCTTTCTTTTTTTAATATTTCTCAGTTGGCTTTTGCGTTAACTCCTTCCTCAACCACCTGCCCGGTGTACAAGTTTTGTTTGCAAATACCGTTTGTGTTCTTCCCATGGTTCTGTTCTTCGTCGTTATCAAGGCTCAGTCGCACTGCTGCGCACGATTTCTGCGAACGCTTTGCAGACAATTCACTGGGCCCGCGGTTCAAAACCAAGCATTATGATCATTGCGGTTTCGTGTTATGCATGTCTTTGGTAATTTACTGCGTTTATTGTTGGTAGAAACTGCTTATGATATTTTAAGCGTAGGTTTAATAAGCCGAGAGGGGAAAAACAAGTATATGTGAAACCGCTTCTCTCTGGCTCACGAAAAAAACGTTCGGCCAGTTGGGGTGCATTAAATCGTTAAATGGTTTCAAAAAGAAAATGCAAGGGACAACAAAGAGATCGAACGAAGGCATTCGTCCAGTCTACTCTTTATTTCCTCTTGTCTTCTGTATTGGCTATGTCGAAGCTACATGTTGAAGCTACTATGTTTATCGGGTCGAACTTCATTTCTGTCCCTGGCTTCTGTACACAAACGTTCTGGTAAATAGAACATTGTTCTTTTTTTTGTCTTCACTTCACACAAGACAATGTTAATATTTCTTAGGATAAACGGCAAAGCCTTTATGGTGGGTATAAAGCACCCATGAGTAAGGATATATAGTTTGTGACAAGAATACAGGCACCGGGGTAGAAAGTGCTGCCTAATGAGCTCGGAAGTTGTGTTATACAAACCACAATGTAGTTGATTTGAATTATGTTACTTTCTTTGTGTGTTAGGGAAACTCTGGTGGCCGTAGTGTTGAAAATAGTGTAAGGTGTTAATAATAACTCAGAGAAAATATATCTAACCGTACGTCACATGTTTCGAAATGGTAGCATCAGACTCGGCAAAAACACATTGCCATCTCGACGTAATTTAGATAGCATAAATCACAGGATCATCCCTAACACGTAATTTTAAACCTAACAACTATAGTCACATGTTCTCAATACGTAAATTATGCGCTCTGGAAGTTAGCTTTCGGAGATACTTTGTGAAGGCCTGTAAAGCAATTTTCCTCCATTCTGGAGAGCGCTTGTGCTGAACGCTTGTGTTGCAAATGCCGAAGTAGTTCAACAGTTTTCACCGTAAAGGAACAAGAACATATAAATTTTGATTTAGTTTGCAATTTTCAGTGACTAGGCATATTCAGGAATGCGGGCTTGCATCCTAGCAGTCAAATCAGCAAGTTCTCAACAGCTTAACGTTTAGCAAGCCCAAACTTTGGTTACCCTGAAACTTGTTCTCAACGTTGCAATCACTGCTATTTGGATTTTACCGATCGTTTAGGTATAGCGATGAATGGGTTTATTTCGTGCATAGAAGCTATGCCATTTATTTTCTGCCGTCAAGGTTAACACAAAAAGGCCCTCGAGACCTTTTTTGTTCCGGTTCCGGTAAAAAAGGTGCGAAAAATCTTGTTTGCATAAATTGTTTTTTACGTATCCGTCATGCCAAGCTATGCTTTGTCAAATAGAACCGTGAATAGGTTGTCTTTTTATTTTTATCTTTGAAGTTCAAGTCACTGGTGTTTATTTCAGTGAGTTTGATGTCTTCGTTCTTTATTATCTCTCCAAAAACAGGTCTCTCTAAAACAGGGCATGAGTATGTTCTCAGTTCATTATTAAATATTTTGAGATGTTAACAAAAAAGTCGTACGAGCGGAGAAAAATAGTGGTTGCGGTCATCGAAGATTTACACCGTAATTTTTTTACTTATATCTACTCCGTCCCCTTTGTAATTGTGTCGCCTCTATTGTCGCCCAATAGTTTTTTTTCCTAGAAGCAATAGAAAACGTTCAGCTAATACAAACCCATGTCCTCGACGTATGCGACAGTCACACGAGCTTATCCACCCGGGACCATCCTCACCGTTTTGTGGGTTTTTGTCGACAAGAGGAGTTTATATTACAGGGGGCCCCGTGAACTTGTTTATTATTTTCGAGTCTTGGAGGTTTTCTGTGAATTTTGGAATTCTGAAATGAAGGTGTGTGTAAGGTTGTTGTACAAAAGTGTTGGTGCGCCCGTCATGTACCGAATGTAAAGTAATGGAAACTTCTACGTGAGTAGAGAATGTGATTGGAAACTTTGGGGCAATAGACAAAGTCACTTCACATACGGTAAATGTGGAAGGAAGTGACCAAGACGAGGGTTCATCTTAAACAGGCGTCCTACTGATAATTATTGTGAGAGTAATATCACCGCGGCGACGGCCATTACGACGGTGGGGTCGTGTTGACGGCAGACCTCAAGTAGAGTTCTATGGGTTGCAAGGTTTACGGAAGTGCACAAGCATTTTTGAAAAAAAAAACGTTTATTGCCTTTAGGTAACCGTGACTACACTAAGTGCTGGCTGTTAACATTCGGCTTATTCAAAAAAGTTTAAAAACATGTTAAAAATATTCGCTCCTGGTACACAAAGCACTATCTTTCTGAGAGCTTTTTTTGCTCATAGCAGTCCGAGAGCCCCAACGCTGAAACGCGTTTATGCTGGCATGCGCTGTTTATATTAGCCTGTTGACCAAACATCAGCCAATCATCTCAGTAATTTTCAGCCCAGGAATTACTTGCATGAAAAGATCAGCTCGAAGTAGGGATGCTTAGTTCCCGTGCTGTTGCGGCCACTAACAATGGTCGGCCACAAAACTTTCGCCGAAAATACATTTGCCAGCAGGAAGAGCCCTCGTCTGGTAGATTGGGAATTGAGAACCTCTTGCCAGATGGTAACAAAACAGGTCAGTAAGAAAAGTGAACACATGGATAGCCCCACAAGAGGAAGCGCCGCATGCTCAGCAGAGCAACCATGGAAGGCTAGGGGTACCAAGTATTTGATTAGTCATATTTCCGTTTACTTAAATAATTTTTTTTTCGTTCATAAAATCTTAGCGTCATCATCGCCAACTGTTGGAAAATAGCCTTATGGAGGCGTCTCGTATTCGACCTCCCACCCCCAAATTGTTTTACTTCATCCCTCGTAGGTATCAACCTAGCCGAGCTTTTAGTGTACATTCTCCGTACTCAACTTAACGTAAATAGCATTTTCTAACTTCTTATCTACTAACTATTTAACGTCTTATCTACTAACTATTTACAGGGGATCGGAATGTTGGTGTCAAGTTAAAACCCTTGGCGTTCCGCCATAACTTCTTAGGTTGCATAACTTCTTCGGTTAAAAATCATGCACCACTCCGTCAAATGATGACGATGGGTGAACGCGAAGCTTTCTCGTGACGGATTCTTTGGTTGTCGTCTAAGTTCTCCAAACCGCAGCCACCATGCCAAATGGAGCAATGAGATAAACGCCGGCTTCATAACGCGAGGCACCCGTGTTTAATTCCAACCATAGGAAGCGTTACAGACGCCATCGGTAAGAACACTAATGCTTCGCTTTAATAACCATTCAGGGTTGCCGAATGTAAGAACAGGATTCACAAACATCCGCAAGAAGGTGATCTTCATGGCTGGTGTTTTTAGACGCTCTTGAAAAAGAACTCGATCTATTACATCCCGCCAAAAACAGAAAACTACTTGTAGCCGAAATACCTTGAAGCTGACGACAAAATTTATCCTTTTGAAGAGGATTACGTCGCAAGCCTCGCAGGTTACGTATTACGCGAGGAAAAAGTCCTGTTTATTCAAATTCTTGTGAGGTTGAGCTGCTGGTTTCCTACGGCCGAAAAAAAATGCCCCTCCCACAGTTGTCCAAATTTTGTTCCCACCGAAACGCTGCCCTCACGAAAATGTTCCATTCTCAATCCCCAATCCCGCACTCGTCCGTCCCAGTTTTTGTGCGTGTCACTGCAATTTGTATGATGATTACTATACTCTAATAGTGTTACGGTCATAAATTTCTGCCCACAAAGGCAATATTAAGGGCTAAAGAATATAGCTGAATGCAACGCTCGAGAAGGACGCCATCTTTTAATCGACTACAGTTCCTCAGATTTTGTCGGTTCAAACTACAGATCTGTTGTTTTTTTGCTCTTTACTTCCTCCGTTGTCTGTTTTTGCGCTGTGTGAAATATGCGTTACCAACTAGCCAAAACCTTCACTCGTTTAGATGCTAAAGCCTTTTTGTTTATATTACGAGTGCTTAAATGCTACCTATCTTCTTGCTCCTGCTTTGCATTCGTACCTTCTATGCCTCGTGTGCTCTCTCTACTTGCGAACTTGGCACCGTGAGACCCATCAGGGGCGAGAAGAAATTTCCTTTTAGGCCAAAACAGTCTAATGGTTTTTAACTGTAGTAAGGATGACGGGGCGGTGGCTTGGAACAGTTACGCAAAGTTTGATACATAAGAAACTGAAATTAAATCCAGTTTTCCCAAAGTTGACCTACAGATCTGTCTCAGGTTGTGCTCAACAAGGCGCGATCAGCACTCAGAAATCAGCAGCAATTAATTGTTTTGTTTGTGTAGGTTGTCAGTAGGGCACACCGGATTAAAAAAAACATAAACATAAAAATGCCTCATGTAAGAATGCAGACCATTATTTCAGTACTAAGTTATGCCTAGATCTTAATTGCAGGACTGCATTTCTAGAGCTCGTTTTACATGGCAGAGCTTTGTAACATTGTTTTAAATGAGTGCGATAAAATCTAACATTAACGTGATGAAGGCATTCTGTGTACAACTAAAAACGAATGGTACTGCTCAGGACGAATTTTACCTTTCCATCGCTTAAGTTACTTTTAGTGTTCAAATATACTTATACGTACATGGGGCTTAAATTACATCGATTGCTTTGTGTACTGCAGCATGTACCTTGTGGTACGTGTTAAAAAGTGCGACAGAGGGTAACACAGAAAGCTCTCTGTTAGTGACTTGCAGTTGGAAAATGGCTCCTACCGAGGATTTGCTACTTTGTGCAAGGGTGGCACATTGAGAACCCAATGAACAAAATAGACTAAACCGGTCACGCCAAAGGCAGCAAACAATTTGCAATATTGATAGGCTAGCGTGCAGAGACAGCGTAGCACACACAGCGGTGCCAGTTCATTTAGTACCTCACTATCATCACCGTTGTCATCATAATCACCACCCGCTGCATATCCTTGGCAAGAAAGAAGCGTCACCTAGTAACTTCTACCCTCTTCATTCCTCCGCCATCGAAACCGTTTTTGTTTCCATATTTTATTAATGCAGTTTCCGCTAGAGATTATACTGAAAACAAACATTTGTGCGCCACATATTCTAAAATCAGAGGGGGGGAAGTTGAGAACAAACGCACATACTGATTTTCTAAATTACATGCAATGCGCGAGAGGGAACGTTTTGTAGGCGATTCTTTGATTGTGGCTCGTGTGGATTGCTCCGTAGCTAGCGACGTTACATGTGCACCACAAAATGGTGGAAAAGAGTTAGAATATCCTGCTTCGTGTTTAATTCAGACAAAAATCAATCGATCTTCGTGGCCTACGAGATGCTGAGCAGGCTGTAGGCGTCTCCTCTGTCTACAAGGGGTGATGTGCATCCACTTTGCTCTCAGTAGGTGACACAAAAAGCGGTCAAGAAAGAGAGGAGCGGAAAAGGTAAAAGCGTGCACGTAGACGCTTTGTCCATGGCGATGACGATTATAAAGCGGGGCACTCAGACCAATAAATGTTACAATTGGAGGAGCGCTCTGACCACGCTTTGTGAAGTTGACATGCATGACAGTTTTTGAGCATTCTGGCTTCATTGAACTTCACAAAGCGACCTGGCTTACACATGCCACTGATCTCAGCCGATGGTTCGCGCCATCTAAAATGCGGCTGGAGCATTCCAGTGATAGAATGGCTCACAGTAGAAGGCGAAGTGTAAAATACGTATTCAAGGTCAAATCCTATAGAGGAGTGCAGAATCGCAGAGGTGGAATATAAAACAAATATCCGCCTATACAAAAACGTTTGAATTCTTAGAGATAAATTTACTAAAATACTAACCATGTGATCATAGCTGATATATTCAAGATTTAATATAATTTCTTATGAGTACATTCATTTTTCTTTTACGAAGCTCTCCTGCGCCTACATATCAGGTTGAACTCGCCATGCACAACTACGTGCGTAGTTGTGAATAGCGTTTACCCTGCTACAAATGCAATCCTTATGTTTTGAATACAATACAGAGTCGGTCCTGTGGCGACTGCCACGCTTTGTTATGTGTACGCTTGTAATTGTACATCTTTTCCGCCTTTTCCAACACGTTATGTTTAATTTTTGTTTACGTTATGTTTCATTTAACTAATTATTCATGTAAGCTTAACTCGCTTGTACGCGTTCAGCTCGATGTATAACTTTGTCCCATCAAAAGGAGAGGGTTCACTACGGAAACATCTGCGTTTGTAAACAGCTTACTGACCCACGGACGCAATTCAGTTCCTCGGCTAGATGTGCTTTCAGCTGGTCAGAGAAACCATGAGAGTACCGTAGCGACTAATATTAAGTCAGCAGAATACTGCACATTGACTTTTCGCCGTGGTAGTCTTGCATTCTGTACTTTTTTTTGAAGCTATATGCACACACAATCACACATTCGTGCTCACACACAAACATACAAATGCTTTGCGAGACATGTTTTTAGAAAATTTCCATTTGTGTTCAACGATTGTCATTGAAGACTACATACTGTCATTTTTTGTCGCGACGTTTCACAGGTCCCTCTTCCGCGAAGTAGCGTGAAGGTTTCGTGGCCATCCTGAAAAATGAGCGGAGTTTGAGTCAGAAATAGCCCAATAGTATCTTGAAACTATCAATGAACGAAATTTCCCCACTGGAGCTGAAGAGATTTTAAATTTGTGTTATCGCAAAGGTGGCGAATGTTACGAAATCACTTTAACCTAGTTTTTCGTTTGAGACAAACGGTAATAATGAAAAAAAAAACTGTCAGAGCTATAATTTGGGCTTCAGACAAAAGACCAGCTTCACTGAGCAATACAAGAACAGCTTCTTTTGCAGGTATGAAATCGTTGGGACATCTCAGCTCAGAATCTGTAGCTAGTACCAGCTGTTCGAGAAGTTCGTCAGGACATTTATTTGTTCTCGCAAACAGTTCGTCACGTATCAAAACATCTAACCTACACAATTTTTCTGAAGCTTTCAGCTTTTTGGGAAGTTCTGATTATGCCAACATTGACTGCATACGTTGTAAAAGTATGGCAGCGTAAATTCGTCATACATTTAAGTACTAGGCACTAGCAAACTTACCCCCCCCCCCCTTCCCGTCAAAATGCGAATCTATTGTTACAAATGTTGGAACGCGTTGCGCAACAAGCGAAAGAAGGATCATCCGTCCGTTTCCGCCTTGAGTGATTGCTTTTGCGCGGCACATCTGCAGTACATAGTCGCTTTCCCATAATCAAACATTTGCTAGAATGCCGGATCTAGGCGTAGTTCTAGGCTGACATTTGAGAGTAGAGCTTAAGTTATTAGCGTTCTGAGGCCCTTTGCTTAAACCTTCAATCTAATCTCAATATTAGCGTGGAGGTATAAATTAAGTAGGTCGATAGCGTGTTCACAACGCAACCAGCGTAAACCATATAACACATAGTTAAGGTACAGTGGATGGTGGCATGAACAAAAACACTAGATGCCTCAGCTGCAAAAAAGGTCAAATAAAATACGAGACAACCTTCTAGGAGTGCACACTTCGTTCTGATGATATGGGAGCTCCTAGTAGTGCGTTAGGTTCAAAGTGCCAGATTTCCTTCGAAATCCTGTTATTTGTATTTACTTGTAAATACATGTTCAAGTGCGTAAGTGGAGAAAAATACCTAAAATTAGAAAAACGTAGATTTTTTGTAACCGGCAGCGATGTAGCCTTCGGTTGATGGGAACAAGAGTCGATACGAAAACACATATTTAGGTTTAGAAAGATGACAGTTTGCGCAGAATGTTTGTCTTGGTAGGGCAGATTCCTTATACGAAACAATGACGGCCAAGCTTGCCTGCGTGCTTCAGCGCATATGTAAGTAAAAATGCTAGGCAGAAATAGTTCCTCTACTTAAACATAGCTCTTAGTTTACTTAGCGTCGTAGGTTGTACTTTGTACATGGTATCTTACTTAGACCATTGCCAAATGCTATTTTTAACCCTTTTGGCCCTGGCGGTGTCAATAAAAATATAAAAAAGTCACATTACAGTTCCTCTAGCGCATAGCGAACAAAACCAAAATTGCTAGTTCCCTGGGCATATTTCTTCAGCGACGCCCATTGCAATACACATTTCCGATGTGGTGTTTTCGCGGAGCTTTACGCTACAAAGCCGAAGAAGCTCTTGTTAAAAGAAAATTAGGACATTGAGGCTGAAAAAAGTGAAGCTACCAGCTTCATTCCCAAGCTCGTAAATCTATAAATCACTACCATTAATTCACTACGCTCGCTACAAAATCGTTCACTACGAAGCTCATTTTTTTGTTTTTAGGTTCATGTCGTCATTATTTGGGAAAGTATGCAAAAAAGATGTAGGTGCTGAACATAAATTTTTAAATTGTCCCATGCTCTAAATTGCCGTATTAATGAATCCGAGTACTAGCACGGCTACCTATATTTTTCTTTGTGTACTTATGAGGTACTACAATTTAATAAAAAACACAGAAAACATTGTTTGCCTGAAATAAAAAATATCAGGGCTGAAAGGGTTAAAAGCATTTGCACTATGAAAGCTATATCAAAACCATTCGCACTGAATGCTAACTTATGCTTTAGAGCTGTGAAATTGCAGTGATTGGTTTGGAAACAGAAAACTGACGATCTAGTAAGTGGCTGCACTTCAATTTTTACAATAATACCTCACGAGACAAATTTTCTTCGTGCACTCGAGCTTTCGTAATTGTTGCCTAGAGCGACAATATTTGGCGTGGGCCGTGAGTATGCTGCCCGTACGGTTGCTTTTTTGCGTAAGAGATTGTAATTACAACTTGACTCTTACTTCGGACTATTACTAGTAGGTTCATTGTTCGAGGACTAGCAAATAAGCTTTTGTTGCCCTCTATTTACTTTAAATATTTTCAACCACTGCATAGTTATAGAGACCAGTCTGCAATGGCCGGCACTCTGCACTCATCGGCATTCAGTATCACTTAACAACTAAAAATTGTCATGGAAAACGTTCTATAAAGTGCAGAAATGTACGCTTTTGGATAATAGAAATAAGTTGTGCATTTATGGCGCGCAGGGGTGCTCTTCGCGTTGTGTTCCTTTTTTGCGCGTGTTTGCATATTGTACAAAATGTGTTCATAAAGTCTGAAGCCCAAGAATGACTTACGTCAAATGTGGTGCAGTGTTGCTAAATGTTCCACTATCGATCCTCTTCATTTATGGTGGCTGTAAACAGTGTTGTCATTCGATCGTCTGTGGTATTGTTTTCAACAAGCCATCGGAAAAACGGTGCCGTTGTTGCGTGACCAGAACTGCGGTTGTTTTCTACAGCCCGCCGTAACGGCTGCGCAATACTGCCGTCCCACTGCACTTTTATGCGACAGCGAGAAATATTGCGCATAGGCACTCTTGTCAGGTGAAACATATCTGCTAGTATTTTGTTTCTTTGGCTACATAGTACATATTTCTTTTGCTAACGAAGGCAAAGAAGTTGTCGGTTCTATGCTTAAAACTACGACGTACCCTGGTTCTACTGAAAGCAAGAAGCCAGTTCCGAGGTGCACTCATTGCAACGAGGTTTAAGGAGGCTTGTTTCAAGGATAGCCTCACTCATTCTCAGGCTTTACCGTTCACTTAGTAAGCGCGCTGAGCGAAAATCAAATAACCCAAGTCTCTGGTGCTTGATTGATCGGTTGAGTGTGTGGGTAGCTTGGACAGCCCAAGCAGAAGGGGACACAATGCTGATATCTATCTACAAGTGGTCTTGCCTAATGTAAGAGGATCTTGAGCAAAATTTCAAGTTATTATTGATATACTGGTGCTGGTGTATACTTACCAAAGCCTGCACAGGCTCCTGCTTTTAACAGTTTTCTGGGTGTTCCACATCTGTATAAAGAGGACGTTGATAATGACCGCTTTTATACATATTTGAGTGCAATACCCTACCAATCGCTATTTTCCTAAATACAACAGACCTTCTGGCGAACTGTACGCGCTGCTAACCTGGGAATCTGCCGTCCTTTTGAAGTTTTCACAAAAGAATTCGAAACTAAAGACCTCCCTTGCGGTGCATTTTCTATGCCACGTGTAGCGAAGCTTTCTCTGCGGCGCGTTTGTACAAAGTTTCAGGCTGGTGTTCAGCTTGTTCGACCCTCGCAATTACTTGCCACAATATTATGTGATGACCGCTTACACTTTCACTATTACTACACAGAGGATTGAGATTGTACGATGCCTGGTCCTCCTTCGCCTCACTGACGAGGGATCGTGTGTGTCTGTTTTTATGACGCAAGTGCAGCTTCCAAACAGTGTGTGCGAATGTGAAACATCTCTTGGAACTTTGTAAAATACAACATTTCATTCACTTGAAGACTTACGTGTGGTTATTTGTGTTCTGTCTGACTGCATTGCGCCTGCCGTGGGCGAAGGCGTTCATCTTCAATAGGAGGTACGGAACTCTGCCCGTCCCATATATCAACATTTATGTCGTCCAAGCTTTGGAGCAGCCGCGCTTTTCCTTTTTGTGTTGCCTTGGTGTAGGTCTTCAGTTGTTGACCGCAAGTCGGACCAGAACACTGCGAGAATTGCACTACAGAAACGAAGTACATACCGGGCTAACCAAGTAAGGAGTACTCCTGGGAGTTATTTTTATACGTAGACTCGCGATAATTCCAACTCGGATAATTAAAACTTTCGGTCAATTCAGACAAATTTCAAACCTTTGGTTGGCTCGGCATGTTTCAATGGGTATTAAAGCCGCCTAATTCAAATTGCTATATTGCACGAATTCCCTTAATTCGTACTTCTTGCTTGTCCTCGCCCGAGAATATCTGCTGCATTTGCCGCTTCTGGCTGCACATTAGCATTTTTACATCACCAACAGTCATAAATAAAGCCGATTACCTGAACCCACGTCTCAAAGCGAAACCACGCGCGCGACAACCGCGTGTGCATTGAGGAAGAAACATGGAAGAAAAAATACAAGACGACAGGCGGGAATTCCCGCCATGTACGATAATGAGACGCATGACCATTCGTGCTTCTTTTTTTCGAAGTGTGAATAGCACTTCAATATTGTGTCTGGATGTTGCCAAATTAGATATATGTTACTCTATTGTTACAATACAATTTGTTTGTTGCTCCGAGTCATGCCTACGAAAACTTCTGGCAATTCAAACCTGATAATTCAAACAAAATCGTGGGGTGCCTTCGAGTTTGAATTATTGCGAGTCTACTTATTTCGTTTAAATTAAACAAGTACTGCTAATAATATTTCGAAAAACTGATATGGTCCGCTTCATAAAGCTGCCAAGTTGCCTTCGTACGATTATGGGCGTCAAACGTCGCTTGCAACCATTTCAAATAGATATTATTGTCGCCGTTTTGAGAGGCCCGGTAACGCCCAGCTCAGCCGCTGTGTAACGTAGGTACCGCCGCTGAAAGAGTGTGACGTAGAAGGCTCCTGCCCGTCTAACTCAGAATGGTATGTCCGTTCCCTCTCAGCGATTGACACGCATATTCAGAACTAAACCGACAACAACACAAAGTAAACATTTCGGTGAGGTTCTTGTGCGTTTTTCCCTGTTTCGCCCCGCCTACCGCAACTCTGGGCAGTTTCAGACGGGCTGATTGCGGTGGAACCAATCTTTAATTGACATTCGGCAGAAGCCGCGTTGTCAAAGGGTGCCTTCTGGCTTGAACAAAAAATGTGGCGTCATGGGCGCCCCCGCACTCGCTCCCGGGCTCTCTGCGGCCGAAATCGCAACTGATACCATCAATGGCTCTGTAATTCATAATCGGCAGCACTTTGGCCACTCTTAACCCGTGCGTTATGTTTTATGGGGTAGTACGGACACATCGGATCCAAAATATTCCCGAGGTGGTGCTGAACGAATTATACTTAAATGGCGGCCAAAAGTGTTTGCAGCGTGTACCACCGAACAATTTTTTTTCATTGCGTTGTGATACTTTTTGTGGTCAATCCGGAACAATTGCATAATGAAGGTAGAACCAGCTGTTTTGCGCAACCATACGTTCCCCAGTGTAACCCATGACATTGATTCAATTACCGAAAAGAGATGCGAAAAAAGCCACGCAAACTGAAATAATACAAATACTTCCCGTTATTCAAGACGTTAGCCTGCTACAAAATGCAGAAACTCGCAACAGGCACTGCTTCTTTACGGAGAAAGCGCAGTTTGTTTTCGCACTTTGCTTACTTAGAAAGCTTACAAATTGTGGCAACAGCGCAAAAAAAAAACTAGTACAATAGAAGAGAAAATTGATATTTTGGATGAAAATTCGCCGACGTCCTCTATTAGCAAAAGCAACTTCATTGGGGAACACGAAGCAAAGCTCAAAGGGAATGTATTTACGTGGAGAAACTGTATTTCAATGACGCCCGGTTAGGCTTGACACATTGGAATTACTTCACTACCTGGTATCAGTGTAAGAATATAGTACAAACACGTCATATGGGTTTTTAAAGAGACACTGGGCCTCACCTTTCTACTGTGTTTGCTCATGTGGTCATCTCAATTTTCGTAAACACGTACACGTAAAGTCTTTCACTAGACGGAAACTCTGCAAGCAGTCGCCTGAAGGCCGAGCGTGTCACAGACATCGCATACCTTGCGAAACGTGTACAAGGTGTTTATCCGAGCGGCATTGCTAGTTGGCTGTACAGGGGTGGCAAATGTATCCGGTTAAATCGAGCATGACCTAGATCCTGGATGCTGTATGTCTATGACCCTTCCCAACGCTACCCCAACTTTCATTAAAAGTTGATCAGCTGTAACTTACGCTACTGTTTCTTACGTTTTACCACATTGCGGCGTCGCTTGGTTGCCCGCCCAATTGGTTATGTCGCTTCTTGCTTTGGCGATGAATATTGACGTGAATTTCCGAAGCAGTGGTTGAAATGGTAAGCATGCGGGTTTTTACAATTTAGTAACCGTTTGAATTAGCAAACGCTCCCGTGTATCATCGAAAACAGATAAAACGTGTAACAAACTCTGCGCATGCCGGCTGTAGCAGAACCTATAACAGGCATGAGATAAAAATACAAGCCGTACCCGCAACATTTGTGTTGAACAGCTTCGCCAAACAAAATACCATACAGGGTTGTTGCGAAAAGGGAAGTTTTAAAAGTAAAAGAATATAAGAATAAAAAAGCAAACTTCATCAGGCTTAGCTACCCGCGGCGTAAATTGGTTAGCGTTTTTTAGACAATTAGAGTTTATTAGATACTATTTTGCTGGATTTTTAAAATCCTTAACCCTTCTTTTTACAACCCTCATTTTAAATGCGGTAAAGTATATCCCCCGTGAACCATGTCTTCATGCGTACAGACTTGCAGCGACTTGATGTGCTTTCATAACTACTTGCGGGACGCCGCCATTTCAGAACCAGGTGGTAGCTGCGCGAGATCCACCCACCCACTCTGCGTAACAAGAAACTTGCATGTCTTTCACACTGTTTTCGCGCATTTTAGCCGGCGCCACATGCATGTCACAGGAACACCTTGGGACACGTAGAGTACATAGTGTAGTGAGGAACACCACCGCAGTCCTTCCGTCATGAGCTGGGTCACTGGACGTATAACACACAGTGGGCTAGCAAAAATAACATGCATCAATAACATTCATACATTACAGGAATCAACGACATCTTTCAGCAAAATTTTTAACTTCGGGAAGCATTTGGCTGCCCTTTCGGACAACTACAACACACACCAGGCTCTTTTTCTAAGAGTTTACGAACAGTCCTCGCCTCGAAGGATCATCAAATATTTTCTTACGGGGGCACTAATTCCACGATGAGTGAAGCAAAATGTCTGCGCACGACACAAATTTCTGTAGAATTAGAAATGCCCAACGCAAAAAGAAACATTCGCTACAACGGCCGCCTTAGGCATATATATCCAAGAGGCAAAAATAAATACTATACAGAAGTACCGTAACCTTCAGTAGTAGTCCAAGCAGTACTACAGCTGTAGCGCCACCCATGGGAACCTATCCGAACTTCTTTCATGTTTCGGCAGATACGTTGAGTTTGCATAGGTTGCAAAAGCGGCTTGCGTACAATGCCCGTTAGCTTGACCTAGAGATCCCGTGGGTTTTCCGAGTCACGCCGAGTTCTTCTGGAGACTGCGACGTTCGTTATAGTGTCCCGTCGCGAATATTAAGAAGTGTATATTGGTCCCTGCGAATGCTTAAAGACGTCGCAAGCCGTAGGCGCCCTGTGAAGTCTGCACGCGTGTGTTAACAATAAGGCCTCGTGTTTATGACTGCTACTGTAAAAGTAAGTAACAGCCTGCCAGGAAACGCCGTCTTACAGTAACGGGATTTCATGAGAAAATTCAGCTCGGTTGACCGAGACTAGACATCACGGTGCTATGAATCAGCTGGTATATGCGACATTTACGTGCCGCCGATGATTCGTTTGCGCGCAAAGCAATTTACCGTTGCCCAGAGCCACGCTTGCCGCAGCTAAGTTTACTGTACCGCGGTGGAGGCTGGATACAGTTTAGATTCTATCGTGCAGATATAATCAAGCTGATAGAGTCAAGTAGATAGAATCACAAATCAAGCTACGCTTGCCGCAGCTAAGTTTACTGCACCGCGGTGAAGGCGCGGTACAGTTCAGATTCTGTCGTGCAGATAGAATCAAGCAGATAAAATCACAAATCAAGCTACGTTTGCCGCAGCTAAGTTTACTGTGTCGCTTGGTAGCATTTCCTCTTTTATTTATTTCCACTTCGGTGGTTAAAAACATCTTTTGCCTCTCGGCCAATTCTTTTATATTAATATTGGGTTAAGCCTGTTATACCTATTATACCTAATGGCACAGGCGGAGGCATTTAATATTTTATATTCTTTTTAATCTGCCTCAGATTATCCATGTCAATGTACCGCGGTGAAGGCGTCATACAGTACATATTCTATCGTGGCTGTACTGTACCAAGATATTTACTGTATTTTGATAATAGATGCACTCACACGCAGACGCTGCTGCAAGCGGAGGCCAATTTGTGGTTTAGCCTTGGTTTATCGATTCGTTACACCCGAAATGTTTTAATTGCAGTTCACTCACGCCAAAATAGGTGTTCTACGGGTGAAAGGTTTGCAAGGAATGGTGGCGGAAGTATATGTGTTATCTCACTTCTCAGAAGGATGAAGTAGGAAGCTGTGCTTTTGCCTTGTTTTTTTCCTGTCTCTGTCTGTGTCTAGTCGCGCAGTAATTGTTCATTTAAAGATCATAAACCAGTTATCCAGCAACCAAGCCTTATTAGGAGTGATTCGACATTTGTTTATTGACTTTTGTCAGGCTCCTGGACAGTTGATGGAGCGGGTGTCTTGAACGCGTCCGAGTGTAATTGGAAAAGTAGTACGTACCATTCATTTGGAAGAAGCAAGAAATAAGCAGTTGCAGATTCCAAAGAGTGGCGTTGGGGGCTCTAAGACGGGCTAAAGATGCCTGAGCGGACAGAAGCGACAGTTGCTATCGATGCTGGCGGTGACCAACTGTCAGAATGCATTGAGCTTATGATAGAATGAAGACCCCGCACCGTCCGTTTATTTTCTTTCTTCGTGTTTTACTTGGAATCGTTTCACTGTGAACAGCTGCATTGTAAGTGAACAATTTCGCATGCATTATTGAACAGACGGTCTGTAATGGCCCTGCTACACTGGCGTCTCGAATTCCCTGGAACTGAATGTCATTCGACTGAAATGCGAAGTTGTGCTGCTACACTATGTTTTTCAACGGCATTTGGCTCAAATTACCGTCGAGCCGAATGAGCATCCCGATAGACATTTGGGGCTGTGGAACGCCATTTCTTGCACTCACGCGCACAGCGTCTTATGCCAAAAATATATTAATTGCGTACGAAATATTTTTAATTGTGGGGCTCTTTCTAACTTTACATTATTTAGTGATCATGCCAAGATGCTATAATTCCCTACTCTCAACACCAGTGCGAGAAAGGGACCAATTCGTGTTGCCAGAGGGCACAAAACATGCACCTAAAAGTATACAAAAAACCTTGACTGCGATTAATCATTAAACAAAGAGCCACGAAATTAATTTCAAAGCTTGAGTTACTTACACTTTCGTATAATTTTACTGCCAAATACTACACCAAAATTTGATTGTTGCAATATTGTATTAAAACAAAAATCGGCGACAGCAGCGCCACTGCACACGGTGAGTGATTATTAAAGCTTTCGACTGCCATTGAAATTGTAGTGGAGCACGGGTGATTCTGGATGGCATTCGAAGCTCTTTTGATTCGAATAACATCCAGTTTTAAAAGGCACCCGAGACGCCAGTGTAGAGGGCGTTAAGTGCTCCCTCTCGCAGATAATCCGGGGTCGTCGGCGGAGTTGAACTTGAGGAAAAGATTTCGTAGCGCCACCTTGCGGCGCCCAGGGAAACTTCCCGGATCCTAAGGTGCCCCTCTCCTTCCTTCCCCCCAACAGATGGCGTGCGAGTGCAGGGGCGGCTAGAGTTCCTTTATATAGCTCCCCTAGGGGAGCAGAGTTGCGCGTCCATCCGCCGTTTTGAGTTCCAGGTCGTGCGGGAAAGCCAAGTAGGCTGTAGGTTTGGGCAAGTTGGTAATCCATGCTGTACTGCAAATCGGGAGTGCAAATGTACCCCCCTGTTTGCTAAGTGTTATATTATAGCAATGAACAGGAACCAAACGACCCGCGAGATCATAGAGGCCAATGAAATTGCACGTGCAGGGGACTGCTGTGTAAGTACTCCCTCCCTCGCACTGACGGAAAAGGAGATGCACTTCCTTGGGCAAGACAACGATTTGTCGTGAAACCGCAATCGCAGTGGCACGTGCCCTAAGATTGTGGTAATGCACAGAAGGGAGGATGTGTTTGTTACTCTTTTTTTTTTTTTTGATGAGTGTGTATGAGAGAGAGTGGGCAGTATAAATTTGGGACTTCTTAATAAAGTTTGTTGAAAGTGCGCTCTGTCTCGTGTCGTCTCTCTCCAGCCTTCGTTACTTTTGTGCGCAATAGAAGTACAGCGGGAAAGCCACCCGTTTTGCATGTACGAGCTGCCGCCGGGCCTCCACGCCAGCGGCAGCGGCGAGGAAGAGTGGCGAGGAGCGGCGCGCACAAAACCTGGCGCACGTTAGTCGGCCGCTGGTCTGAGCTGAGCGGCCGCCGCCGCTGCCACTTCCGCAACCGCCAATAGTCAGTGGAGCAGAACTGACTGAACACGGGGTCTTGTGTGCAGAACTGAAAGCGGGCTTTCCTGTCGAACTGGAACCCGGGGAATGTGGGAATCAGACACGCAACTCTTGCGCTACGCAATATACAGCAACTCTAGGGGCGGCCACTTCATGCCGCACAATATATCGCATCTCTGATTCCTCGGTTCCTTCTCTACTTCCAGTAGATGCGTGGATCCGCGTCATGGTTTCCATGGGGCGACGACTAATGAACTCGCGTTATCTAATAAGCGAGCACCACAACGTTCGGTTTCTTTTTTTTTTTTTTTTTCGAACGCGATAATTCGAACTACAGGGATCGATTCATAAGACATTGCCGATCGAATGGCGTGCGAGCGGCAGCGGAAAGCTTTCACCGCTCGGAAACTGTCCATGCGATTCAAACGTGGTCCGATGAAGCCATCGTGGTGGCTATGCCCTTCTTAGCAGTGGTCTCCACCTGCTTCGTCAACGGCCTTGTTGTAACCAAATTGGGAAAGTTGCGGCGGTGATTCTGCATGATCGTAAAGTTCGTACGCTTAATGTTAACAGCGCAGGGGTAATGCGCTCTTTGCAAGAAAAAACACCCAGGAAGCGGCGATTTGTGTTGCAAGCCAAAGTGCTTGCCGATATCTGGCGGTGGTCTGACCATTCCTTGATCGATATTTTGTTCACTCCATCGAGGGCAATTTTTTGTGCGATCCGTCGGCTAATTTCGGCGCCATCTCTTGGTCCCTGCGACACGAAATTTCCGACCTACCGGCTCATTTAATGCTTTCACATTGAAAAATCTGGAGACAGAACACCCGCACGCCAAAGCAACGCTTCCATACTCGTCGCATCGCCTAGCACTTGGGTCTCGCTACCAAAACGAGGCTTGACGGTGTTTGTGAGCCACGTGTTCCATCGGCTTTCTTGCACTCAAACAACCTCGTCATCATCCACAGATATAATTTGGTCCGAAGCAGCCTGTCTGTTCTTTCCATAATCTTTTTTGTTGGTCCGCCACGGTGGCTCAGGGGCTCAGCTATGCGTGGCGCTGCTGCACCTGAAGACGTGGGTTCGAGCGTATGATGTCGGCCGCTGTGGCGGTTTTAATTCTAAAGCATTGAATGGCCCATTGTGCAAAAAACCTGGGTCCAATTGTCGTCAGTTGCGCCTGAAAAAATAAAGCGATCCCCGTTGAACGCAGTACGGCTCGCACAAGATGTCACCATTGCCCTTTCTGGTGCACTGCTCTTAGCTCTCTATGCGCTGTTCGAGATAAGAGCGGCAGATAAGTTCACAGCTTTCCAGTTTGTCTAAAAACCAGCAAAACACATTTCGACGTATTCGAGCTAACACGTTCCCAAACCCCCTACTGCAAATCATCTGTCCCTGCGCAATACTCTTCAGAGTGAACATTTTCCAGCAATTTAAGCACACGCTATCAAATTGTTGGTAGTGCGGCCGTAACCCTACCTTGCCCCATTCGCAACCCTTCCCATGGAAGCTTAAACATTCCCACCAGAACGAAAAACATAAAGTTAAGCTATCTGGCTATGAACTTTTTCAATCAGCCACATGGAGGGAGCCCGGTAAAGTCGCGGTTTTCATCATACGTGAGCTCACCTACGCGCACCGTTCTATGCAGCCTCACAGGGGTAACGAGTACATCTGCCTGACCATCAAGAAGCGTAAGCGCACCTTCACACTGGTGGATGCGTACATACAGATCAAAAACAGTGTTTCCGTAAGCAAGTAGCAAGAAACCACGCCCCTTTTAGAATGTGCTCCGGGTTTATTGTCTTTTTTTCCATCAAGAAACTTCCAACTCCACATCAAAACGCTTTATGGAACCAGCTGTATAAAGAAATTGCTTGGCAACCACTTCATAGCTGGTTTTTCAGCCAAGGCAATCCAAAGACGATGTGCATGTTTTTTCCACATTTGTGCTTCGGAGCCGCACACCAAAAAATCTCTTTCTTGGGCTTGACTCTCTCAAGATTGCAACACTGGATGCTTTTCATTCATTCAATGACGATATCAACGCACGAGCCAGCATTTTGAAATCATTTGGATCAAAACCTGGGCGCAACACCATCATCAAGTGGATAAAAGAAGTTTACAAGATGGAAAATGCTTTGAGAACAGAGCTGTACGATGAGGCACAGAATAGGCAAAGAAGGACTGACGACAGGGTGAAAAGAAAAACAAAGAATGACTTTGACGGTGATTACAAAGCTGGTGCTTTTTAAATAAATGGCTCCAGTGGTGTTCTTGGCAAAAGTTATTGTTTTTTATTACATAGGTACCATTCTTTCCTATATCTTCCAGGACAAACTTGTCACACCTACTGTACTAGAATTGAAAATATGCACGCAACCGTTTTGTTTTGTCGCACAACTTCGAATACTAACATAATGTCAAAATGTAAGTACTAACGGACAAATAATCATAAAATATTGCATTTTTAATGGATGGTTCTCGTTTTATAAAGGTTAAAAGAGCACAAAACTTGAAATAAAATGATACATACATTATTTAGATACCTTTACGAAAAAAAATGTACCTCAAAATGGCCGAAAATGCATGGTAAGTATAGGGCTTACCCTGATGTTCTTATACACCACCCTGCCAGGCAAGGGCTCCGCGGTGAGTTTCAGCTGCTGCTGTGGGTGCGCTATTCGGCGGCTGATCTAGCTTACGCCCGCTGACCTTGCACAGCGGCGCACACAGCTGACACAATTACTAGAAGCGCAAAACTGAACGGAGCACTCAACGGCAATCAATTTAACATTAACGCTTCGCCCTACAACACATGAGAAATGCTCAGGCGTCTTGGGATTTTAACAGCTGAGCTGTTTAGGCCGACACAAATTCGTCAGGTGTAGACACAAAACCCCGGGCGCACGTGAGCGCGTGTCTCGCAGCGACCGCCCGGCGTCGCTGTAGTTGTTGTTGTTGTTCCTGGCGATTTGGCTCATACCCACGTGGGGGATTGGCCAGGAATCGGGCGTGAGAAGGGCTAATGCGCCCGCTTAAAACACCGGAAACTAATACACCTCTCTATTTATACGCAGAAAGAGAAAAAAATGGAATCGGTTGAAAGTTGTAGGTGGATTTTTGATTAGAACAACTGAGCTTTTTGGACCGGAAAAACTACATGCCAGAATCAACGCTAACAGGGCAGGCGCCTTGTCTCGGAAACGTATGCATGAATGGCTGCAGCCACCCCTCGGTGACAATATCCCAGTGATGTGGCCCCAAAAGATAGTAGAACGGGCATGGAAATAGGCAGGCCAATTCGTCGTAATGGCGTGGCAAGATGGCGTTGCCTCATCATTGAAAAACCGCGGCAATGCAATAGAAAGTGCTCTAAAGTCTCCTGATCACCGCAGACAGCCCATCGGGAGGAGGAGGCTAGACCAGCCCGGTGCATATAAAAGTTGAGTTTGGGGACTCGACATCTGAAGGTAGTCAATGTGACCGCCCAGGCTTGCTCATGCGCTTGCGCTGCCTTCATCGTCGTCGTCGTTTAGCGATCGGCGCGCCTCGGGTCCGCCATGCCGAAGACGATCACGACAAATCAGTCAGGCCGATCCCTTGTTTGGGTATGGGCCACCCATTAAGGATCATCACCATCATCATCACCACCATCATCATCATCATCCCTTCGCAATCCATCCGCACCATTTGACGAAAAAGTGGGTTTTTTTACGAGGCGAAGGGCGCGCGACATGAGTATTCGCCCTACGCGGCTGTGCCGTCGGAAGACGACGACAAAAGGGAGGACGACGATTGCTAGTGAATGGAACACTGCACTTTCTTTAATA
This sequence comes from Haemaphysalis longicornis, assembly GCF_048455015.1. NCBI lineage: Eukaryota > Metazoa > Arthropoda > Arachnida > Ixodida > Ixodidae > Haemaphysalis > Haemaphysalis longicornis. The sequence continues at coordinate 138,228,808 of NW_027526460.1, forward strand.
GTTTTCGCATTACAGTGCCGTTCAAAACGGCTTTCTCTGCTGGGGTCCGGCTGCTCCCTGTCTCCTGGAATCCGCTGTCAGTGTGGGGAGGGGCTGGGTCGGCCCCCAGTTCATCTGTTTCTCCAGCCTTGCGCCACTAGTGTACGTTGCACCATTTTTTTTACTGACGGAGGCAAAAATTAAATCGCCCGTGTTTGGAAATTTCATTCAACGTTAAATGATTCGTGTGGTCTGGATTAATCCGCACTCTACCAGTGCGGCGCACCTCATACCTCAGATGAAGACCAGCTTTGGCTGGTGAAGAGAGCCCATGAAGCCGGGCTGTCTCGAAGGATCTTAGAATAAGGACTCTTCCCGAAGGCTGACTACTCCGTAGAGATGTTTATTTCTCCTCGGAGCACTAAAGCCCAAAAATATGAAACTTTCTTTTTTTTTTCGTGCTCAACATGTGCTTACCATGAAATCGAGAGTTTTGATTGGTAAATGCGATGCAGCACAGTTGTACTAATTACCAGCGGGAACCTGAACCCCGGAAGCGAGTGCTGCTCGGGGCCCCACCCACTGCGCTATACGCTCTGGCAGGTTTGCACGAACGAGTGTTCAGCAGCACTGGGGAAAGCCATTTATTTCAAGCGTCCGGCTTTACCTCATCAAAGATGGCAGGTGTTTTTCCTGAACTGTGATGTTTTCTCAAATTCAGACGCCAACTACGCAAATGCAGTACTCCAACTTTCTGATTTCTTTATTAACATTTTTTTATTGCAGCATTGTAATTTGATATATCCGTACAATATTCTTCTATAAAATTTAGAAGCGGATAACGTTTCACTCAGCGGATTTCTCCCATGAAAAAAGAAAGAACAAAAGTTCGTCATACAATGTGTCGTTAAAGAAGGTGTCGCTAGCGACAAGGCATTGTTTGCGAGTGTTTAGACATTCATGGCAGGTATGCAAAGCGTTTACATGCTTTTGTGTAGTTTGGTGTGGCGTAATCTTTGTGGAGTTGCGAGAAACTGCGTGCGCATACGACCTTGGTGGCCAGTTTACGATGGGGAGTGCCTGCAACAAGTGTTCTGTGTGCTTCCGTTCGTGCCGCTGTGGAAAAGCTCTTCACATTCATCGGAGAAATACCTCGGCCCCCTTCGTCGGAGATGGCGACATTCAAGGAAGTGCTGTCTGCCTGCGCACCTAATTTATTGTGATAATCTTAGCTTGGCAATGCCACGGACGCGCTTTGGACCACCGCTTCGACATCGACGAGGCTGTTGGTTTCTGCTTAATGCACCCATTAAATTTTTCCTGGTATGTGCGTAAACATGAGCACTATTCTTGATGTGTAGAGCTTGAGAGCGACCTTTGTTGCCCTGGGCTGTGCTGACGCAGAAAAGACGGTAAAAAAAGATGGCTATATAATGAGAATCGTTCTTGGATTATCTCATATGAGTGTACGGCTCTTTTGGCCATCGAGCACATGGAAGGCGTTGTAACAGTTGCCGGCAGTGTAAGCGTTCCTCCCCCCTCCCGACACAGACACACACATCGCAGGCCTATTCCTTGTAAGGATCCAGAAATTTTAATCCGTGAGGTCCGTGCGGTGATAACGAGTAATGCGCACGACCCAAAGAATGCTTTGTATTTAAAGACAAGCACTGGAAATAAATATTTCGTGCGATTTTTGTTGCTGTCTGAAGAGCCGCATAAAAATATTTACTTGACTTTTTTTCAGCTACCTAGACAGACAGACAGACAGACAGACAGACAGACAGACAGACAGACAGACAGACAGACAGACAGACAGACAGACAGACAGACAGACAGACAGACAGACAGACAGACAGACACGCCAAAATTCTTGCTTTCATATAGCCCAAGACGGGCTATCGTCTGTAATTGTGAGTGAGCGTCTTTATGAAATTGGTTCGGCCGGAAGACATTATGCCAAAGATGGACAAGTGGGCTTGGCTGGACAAGCAACACGGAGAACTGAGAAACTGTGGACCATCAGGCTAACAAGTTGCTGCCGAGAGGCGGTACTTGAAGAAGAGGATGACCATAAACTCGATGGAGGGGATGGAATCTGACGATTCGGAAGCAAAGGATGAACTAGGGCATCGCCGCACCGCAGCGGCTGCATTAATTTGGCAGCGTCCTTCGTCCTGCAGTCGGCAGAAGCTTGGTGCTGCTGCCGCTGATGCTGATGGTGGTGATGATGATGACGACTACGGCGGCGAAGGCGGGGATGAATATGATGATTATGTTCATGCCGTTGGTAAGCCACCTATTACATTTAAACTTTGTGTATACGGAAGACAGGTGTTTCTTTGACATAGAAGTGAACGATAATTGCCGCCTTGAAATACACTGTTTTGAATCATCTCTTTCCCTTCTACAGGCAACCCATGTCCCAACTCCTCCAATGTCTACTTCATTATAAAGGAATTTTAATTTATTTACATTATTCATGAATACTGCAAACCCACTTTGGCGATTCTGGCAGCAGAACACAAATACAATATTAGCTAACAGGAAAAATCAAAAATACACCCTTGGACTGTTTTTGGACATTAAGAAAGCCTCTAATACCCGTGACACACGGCAACGCTAGATCTCCTTTAAACTAAACCCCTTTCGCCACGCCTAAAGACATTTTGTGGAAAGGAGTGGCACTCCTGACACACAGCAACCCCCGATCTCTTCTGCGTAGTTGCTGTATCTGACACACCAGTAAAGTGGCGTCAGCAGCTCTGTGAAAAAAGCATGCACGATAACAAAAATAAAGTGCGGCTAATAGACCTTCTTTATTATTTTAGATAGGAACTGTGCGTTTTATTGTTGTTTAGAAAGAATAAATGGGTAATTTCACATCTTTGTATTAAACAGCAACGTCCGAGTGCTTTTTTTAGCCTATGTTCCGTGCCTAATCTGGCAACAGTAGGCAGATGTTTACAGAAATACATTGCAAATGGGCTTGTTTGGTGCAATTTATTTAATTGCAGTTTTAACAATTTATGAAAGTGTTATGAAATCGCATTTGGTCTCACTAAGTTCTGGGAAGCATATGATTTGCAGGCGGCTGCTTACGAGGCTGCGCCGCTAGCTGCTCCTTTTCGTGCGGGAAAGGAGATAGGCGAACACCCCTTACGGGAAATGCCCGTTTCGGTGAAGGAGATTCATCTTTGTCGTGTGTCACCGAGGCGAACGCCGTTTCGGTAGCAGTCCTTCTCTGCAAAGGCCTTTTAGGCGCCCGTGTGTCAGGGGTATAACTCCATGAAATATGACCTGCACTTAAAGGGACACTGAAGTGATATGTAAACATTGCGGGATTACTAGCGCAAATTGTAGTCCGGAGTCCCCAGGCCATGTTTCGACCACTCTAGGCGCGTTTACGCGATTTTATTTAGTAGAAAAACTAATTCGAAAATGCTGCTGTCCTCCTCTCTTTACGCTCGCCCATTTTCTGTGGCGTTTTCGTGTGACGTCAGGAGGGGATGAGGTGGCAATTGGCTGGCTGCGCTACTGCACGGCTCCCCGGCCTTCAGACAGAGTAAGTCGGCCCAGCGTTTCGTCCGACGGCCGCCGGCGGGTCGTCGCAATCAAGGAGGTTAAAAAAAATTGCTTGGTCGCAATTTGTTCGCTTAGTTGAAACGAAGCCAGGACACGTTTGTGAATGGAAGAATGTGCCTTTCTTTACTTGGTTTGTTTGTACACTGTATCTAGCTCCAAGTCAAGGTCGCTTCACACAAGCGCTGCACAAGCGCACATGCGACGCTTCGCTGACTGGTACACCAGTAGGAAAATATAAGGCCTCTTGAAGGCGGGAGAAGAGTCAACGAAGTTAATATAGGTACTAAGGAAATAAAATCAACTGACATTTTTACCGTAAAGCGTAAAACTAGGGCGCGGGAAGCACTTTTTAGCGCTTTGCGAACAAGCACAGCGGTCAGCAGCACGACTACGCATCTGCGAACGCTTTTCCGTCTACGAAATGCAATTGCTAGACGTGAGCTACTGTGGAAACTCGGGCGACGCTTACTGCACGAACGCAGTGCAACAAATAGTCACCTAAGCTGCTTGAAATGCCAAAACTACATAAAAGTGTAAACCGGTTGTGCAATATATACCCTATATTAGCAAGCCCTTCGCATCCCGTTCCGTGGCTCAGTGGTCCGCGGCGCTAGGTGTGTCACCGCAAGTGTTTTGCAAGTCACGAGTTTGAATCCCCGCGGGTGCGTACTTTTTTTTTTTTGTAAGTTAACTTTTTTGTTTTCCACCGATGTTTTCTATATTGAGTTCACCTTTTTTTTGGGCCGCAACGTTGATGTCTACACGAACTAGTTCACAATACGCGCGCAGGCTGGCACTGGCGCGCTAGCGAGTTCTCGTTGGCGTGCTGTTGCCATAAGCACCGACTGCTTGCAGGCAGTGGGCACAGGCAAGAATGAACAGACCCTTGGCCTGGTGCGAACACGCTTTTTACGATACAGGCATGGGGGAGGCAAGCTCCAAATATGGGGGAAAAGCGCATGACATTTGGGCGTCTGCGGTTACGCGGAGGGCGTTCATGCACTGCGTAGGCCTCGGCTAGTGAATGCTACGATTCCAAGCCGTCCTGGGAGGCTTATGTTTATGCATTTTTACAGCTGACAACATGGCAGAAGCGCGGTACGATGATTACTGAGATATTGAGAATGCCCATCCAAAAACGCCATTGGTTATGTTTTACAGAACCGAAACCGAAACTTGGTTGATTGCTAACCTTGGGCATGGTCCAATCACGGCGCCCCTCCTCTCAACGTCACAGCCTTAGTTGGTGCGGCCGCTGCAAACCGCGCATGGTAGTTTTTCTTCTTTCGCGCTTTGTAAAATAATTACCGATTTGTCAACCGGATAAACGATGAAAAGTGTGCTAATTTGAGCCAGTCTACGCAGTGCAAGCAAAAACGGGAGCTTGACAAATTCACTTCAGTGTCCCTTTAAAAAGGTTTTCATGTATGGTGTACGTGTAATTGCCCTTGAACTTATTAGGTCTTATTTGCATCACCGCTACGATTGTAAAGTATGATTGTAGTCTGTAAAATTATTGCTCACACAAGGTGTCCCCCAGGGCTTTATTTCAGGACCGTTTCTCTTCCTTGCATATATAAATGATATTTTTTTTCATACCTCATTCACCAAAACTCATAATGTAGGCAGATGACACTAATATTATGTTCACGTCCAATAATTTTACCTCGCTTGAAAGCTGCGTTAACGATTACACATGTCGAATTCGCTTAAAGATAAGTTACAGTTTAATGCCACAAGTACCACGTACATCATATTTCGCTTTATAAATAAACCGTTTACACCACTTTTACAGTTAGGTTTAATAGCCAGTTTCTTGAAAGGGTTAGAGAGCAAAAGTTCCTTGGCGTGTGGTTTCAGAAAAACTTATCATGGAAAGCACACGTTGAACAATTATAGGTAGAACGGGAACCAGCAGTTGGAACTCTGTACAAGTTAACGACAATAATTCTGCTTTGGCTAAAAAAACTTCTTTATCGGTAATTGTTCTATTAGAAGCGCTGTTATGGATTACTGGTCTGGGAAACAACAACGTCGGGCAATAAAAATAAAATAATTGTGCACAAAAGAAAGTGCCGAGATATTCTGAAAACTATCACAGAAGCTACCAGAGTCTGTCTTCATCTGCTCTATTTTTGAAACACGACATATTGAAAGCAGACCAGCTTTACTATTTTAAACTGCTTCGATAAATGCAACAAAATAAACTGCACATGCCGGGCGTAGACCACGATTCTCGTTACTCAATTCGACAAAAAAAGAGGAGAATGCTGAAAACAAGGACAAATTATGCTAAACACTATTGCATACTAAATACTGTTTATACTTAATCAATAAATAGTAATATATATTTCACGCGTTCAGTAAGCGCGTTTAAATAGCATAATAAAATGCATTCCAGTCACAGGGTCTTCATTATACCCATTGATATTGGCTACCATTCTTTTAACGGGATCTGGCTGAGATTTCTTTTTCTTTATTCTTCTGAGTGGCGTTACCGTGCTTAGTGAAACGTTGTGCACATTTGTATAGTTATAGACTGTATCATGAGGAAATGCATCTATTGTTGGTGTAACGCTTAGATCATGTTATAAGTGTTTTTTTTTGTATCGGTTGTATCAGCTGGTTTATATTATGTTGTAAACTTGCTTGTATATTTTGTGAATGTAGTTTTTTTGTTCTAGACTAGTTGCTTTATTAAATTTTGTTTTTGCAAACTTGCTCTGTACAGGTACCCAAACTGTCTATCTCTTTCCCGTAAAATGTACACGCATGGCTGTCGAACTCCAGAGGGACAGAGTCCTTGTCAGGCGAGTCAGCCTTTAGTCTCTGACCCTGTAGCACACTATGCATTTTGGTCTCTTCAAATAAAGGATGAATGAAGGAAATTAAAAAAATAATAATAACGTAAAATAACCAAACAACAAATTCAAACAGGTAGGAGGAGTAGGAAGAGGAGAAAGCCAAACGGAAAGGCTGAGGGTTATCAAGGATTTTGCTACTTGGCACTGTGTGCGTGCGTGCGTGTGTGCGTGTGTGCGTGAGTGTTTGTGTGTGTGTGTGTGTGTTTGTGTGTGTGTGTGTGTGCGTGTGTGTGTGTGTGCGAGTGTGTGTGTGTGTGTGTATGTGTGTGGGTGTGTGTGCGCGCGTGCGTGCGTGCGTGTGTGTGTGTGTGTGTGTGTGGTTGGGGGGGGTTGAGGGGATGAAGCAGTGGCAGTGGAAAAGGACAGGATAGGAGATAGGAGCGGGGACGCACACGCACTTTAGTCCCTTTGTGGGCTCTATAGTCCTTAATTTAAGCTTGTGACTTCAGAAAACGCTGAATGGCTTTTGTTGGATTCTGCGATGCCGATGGTAGAAATCGATGTCCTAAGATCGCCTCCACTGTGTACGGTTGTTTGCCTAACCACCAGAGTTCGGCGGCCAACAGGCGTTTTACAGTGAATACCTAGGGAAACGACAAAGCACATGCTTGATTGTCTCTCCAACCTCGCAGACGTTTCAGTAGGCGTTAACGGTCATGATGATGAAGAAGGGGTAGGGTTTCGTGAATGACATAGTCTACAAAGAGGAGTAGACTGTGATCGAGACAGCCCACACGGAAGGCGGCACTGAAGTAGAGGGCCCTGGTTGTGGAGGCGCAGATGCGCAAATTTCGGTGTATTTCATTTACTAGTGGAGGTCTTCCGCACAAACTGACGAAGCACCCTAGCGGCATCAGTTCTTGAAAGCGGAAGCATGAGGGTGCTTCCATTGTCATAGCCTCTCCGGGCAGCTACATCCCCCAAACCTTTCCCGGGGATTCCACAGCGACTTGTCAGCCACTGAAATAAAACATTATGTCCCTTTATGACGGCCTGGTGAAATAACTCTCGTATTTCTCTCACCGGCACGTGGAAAACCGCAGCACACGGCTGCTCGGAAACTTTGCGGAGCGCCTTTGGAGTCGGTAAAAATAGACCACTTTTGGAAAGCAGCTCCGATGATGTGTTGAAGAGCCCCACGGATGGCTGCAAGCTCAGTACAGTAGCCGTCGTGCTTGTGCCACAGGCAAGAAGGAATCGAATTTTGGTTAATTCTCACGGTATGGCCACCACGCCTGCCGAGCTCGAGGACGTTATACAGAACAAATTGTGTATATATGTTTCCGGTTATTGTGTTGCTCATGCCGCAACTGCATAAAAAGTTGTTTAAGGGACAGTGGTGGCAAGTCGCCCTTCTTTCCAATGCCCAGAACATGCAGACGAATCTTGAGGGTTGCCAGGCACCACGATGGGAAGAACGATGTGACCGCAGCCATGTACGTTGGCAGTGCTTCAGCCCTGTGCGCTCCGACAATCGCTGCAAATGAAGAGCGTGGTCGACTTCGAGGGAGCTGGGCACGTGCGGGACATATTAGCCTAATGTGAAGGCGCAGCGTGTAAGTGGTGATATAAGTTTCTATAGGATGGTCTTAAGTATGCAATGCAGATTGTTCCCCCTGTAGTTCCCGCTGCTGCCCAGTCGTTTCCAGTCCACGCACTGCTCTCAATATGCAGGAGAGAGGCTTCCTGAAGTGAAGGGATTCACAGAACGATTTCGACTTGTGTGCTTGGACCTGTGCGATGCGTCGCTGTATTTTCTTCTGCGTTCGCCTGGCTGCCCTTAAGTTGTGCGCGGATTTTATACACCTCTACCGTCGCTCGGCACGTCGTCTAATTGCGCGGAGGGGGTCCAGCGCTAAAACCCACCCCTGCAGGTGTCCTCCACCAGGGATTTAAATTTCGGCCAGTGAATATGTCGGGTCACAGTGGGCGAGAAAGATTGATGACATCCGTTAATCTTTATGCATGTCGGAATATGGTCGCTGCCGTAAATTTCAATATATCAGTAAACCACCATAGACGGCCATCCGAACGCGTTGACGCTGAAGTAAGATCCAGACAGCTCCCGTATCATGGACCACGGAGAAACGTATGTCTGTCATCCTTTTAGTATGCAAAAGCCGTATTAAGACGCCAACGGTTGAGTCTTCGGCCACTGCGGTTCATTTTGGAGCTTCCCGAGAGTTGGTAGTGAGCATTGAAGCCCCCGGTGATGATCCAAAGGCTGGGTGTTGTTCTGCAGATATTGAGGTGATGGAAATACGTACACACCAAGAAACATAGAGAGCTTGCGTTTCGTCGCAGTTAGGCACACATTTTGCTTGGTGCCGTGAGGCAGCAATGAATGCGCTGTATACGTGAGTTCTCGGCGGACGAATACCATTACTTTGCTGGGTATTCCCGCAGGTAGAGGATTCAATGCTTTGATACATAGACAGTCTAATTGGGCTGGGTGTGTTTTGTTCACAGATCACAGGAATCAGGAAGAGATTCTGAGAACAAACTGGCGATAATCAGATATGAAGTTTCAGACTTCTGGCATTCCACTGAAAAGTGGATCCTATACGCATCTTCTTACGAAATGGTCAAGACAAATGGGCGATAATGTCACTTGTGGCTAACAAGTAGCACATCCACGGCGTCCAGAACTTCCCGAGAGCACGAGGCGGTCGGCGTTTTCAGAGTATTCAGAAGCTTGCTCATGGCGTTGATGAGCCCCCTCAACACTATGATGACTTGCATATCTTTTCCGAGGAGGCATTCGAAGTTTGGCGAGGCTTAGAATTCTCCAGTCGGGGCTCCGCAGGTGACATAGACGACAGCCTGGGCCAGTCTTCCGCCGGTGTAGACGACTGTCAGTTTTGTGGACCTCCCCAGTTTATGCGGTGGCCACGCTGCTTGTTGACTCCGCTGGTTGTAATGGTGGTGGTGATGTATGGGGGTTAGCGACTGGGGTGGTGGCGGAGGCAGGGCCTGTGACGCCGTGGGATCCTCACGGGAGAGGTCATGCACCTTTTTAGTCCAGACAGCGCTCGATGACCCACGCCGTCGCGATCATCGGCGTCGTCGCAATCTTGTATATGCGTCTTTATGCGGCGAGTGATCTTCGACAATCTCGCTTCAGAACCTTCCGTTCCTCTTTTATGCGAGGGCAGGTCTTTAAAGAGGCGCCGTGTGTGCCTTGACAGTTGGCACATTTGAGGTCACTTACGGGGCGAGCTTTGGCATCGTCCTGGGGCCCAGAACATTCGGAGCACATGTGCACAGTGGCGCGTCCACAAACGCTGATGACATGGCTGATAATCAGCCATTCGTGGCAATTAATGTAAAGGTTTCGGCATGAAGGGTCAAACTGCGTACCGAAAGTGGCCAGCCTTCAAGTGGGCCGGGAAGCAGTTTTCTTGAAACACAATATTAATGCAGCGTGATTTTCCCATACAAATAACCTGCTTGGTAGTCACGCCACCCGTCGCGACCATCAAAGTGTAAGTCGGCATCTGGAATGGAGACGTCGACACCATAGACGACGCCCACGGAAACGCCTTGGTCGGGAGATACGTATGCACGTACCTGATGGTCAGTTGATGTAACGTTTCAACTGCGGCTGAATGCTCGTTGTCTGTAGCCAAAATATTCTTTCGTGTGTTGATTCTGGCCTTCTTAATTTGGCCCGGCAGAATAGCTTCCAAGGAAACAGAAATTGCTTGTCGATTGAGCACCCTGACGATGTCCTTCGGGGACTTCAACATGAACAAGACGGAATGGACAGGGTGCTTCGATGGGGTTGTTACAGTCGATGCGCTCGACCGTGAGGACGCTTCACTCGAACGAGAAATCGCTGCACGCAGCCTTCTTTTCGCCTTCTTCCCTAGAACGAACTCGAAGTCGTCGTCAGGGATATCATCACTGAGTGCGGAATATATCACCTCGGTGTCCTCGGAGCCCGCATCCCTCGGGAGGCAGATCTGCTTCCATGGCGTGGCCCAAGCCGGGGAGGAGTTACCGGGCAGTGTCCCCAGGTTCCACTTCCACCACTGCTAGACGGAAGCGGTGTCCCGGAAAAGAATACACTTAAAAACCTAAAAAAAGCCCGGCGACTGACAGAGAAGCGATTCGCTGAGAAGCACCAACAAATTCATAAGCACACAAGAAACATAGATGACGTAATGTGCGAACTAAGTTGGACACGATGAAATCAGATAAGTAAACGCTGTGGAGCTTGGGTGCCAGTAAGCTGGTTCTATTCGTGTTACGTGGACGAAACGCGCCAATTGTCAATTGAAAGAGAGTTTTAGCAGTCCGTCTGTTCCGTCATGTACGTAGTTACCGGGTTTACCGGGGCCCGTCTGCGCCTGCGCGCGCGGAAGGGCGAGTAGGAAGGGCGAGGAGGCGCGGACAAGGCTTGGCAGCCCCGCGGAACTAATCCCCCTACCGTGACGAATGCCCAAGGGCCGAGACGGGTTCCGGTCAACACCGTAACTACGTACATGATGGAACAGACGGACTGCTAAAACTATCTAATGTCTTTTTCTAGTGGCATACCCGGACGTAAATTTTATTAAGTCTCAAATGTCTAATTTATAATGGCCTTTTAAAATTTCGTACATAAATTTCAGCGCAGACACAATTTCTCTCGATCATTTAAGTTGGCTCTAAATAAGAGGGTAGAAACAGAAATGCGACCAAAGCTAGTATATTTAAATCGTACACTCTTTTCTTGTACACTGCCAATTTTGTCAATTTTGTCACTATTAGTATATGTGAAGCGGTCCCAAATTATAACTTTATAATCTAATGAAGAAAGGAGGGCGTTTTAATGTGGTCGCACAGACACCAGGAGTAAAAATTTAAAGCTCTTACTATAATAAAGACCTTGCAGTTTAAATTTCTTGCCGCATAATCAATGTGGTAAGTCCAGTTTAAGGTATTTGCGATCCGGAGGCCCAGGTATTTGCAATGAAGTAGTTAATAAAAAACATTGCTCTTAAAAAATAAATAAACGCTAATATACTTTATAGGCCTTATGCAAAATCTGCTGCGCTCTCGCGGCCACTGCGAGCGCGACCACCATGTTCAAGGGCTCAACTGGAAAGCGGAGCATCGAACTGCAGCGAGTTCCCGGCGATCTATCGTTTCCTGTCGTCCAGGATGCCTACATACTGTTGTGTGCCATGTTGCACACAAAGTGGGAACAAGGATGCTCAAGGGGCAAAGGTAAGATTGCTAGAAGTCAGTGTTAATGTTTATTGCGTGTCTCGCTCGCGTGTGTGCGTGCCGCGCGTGCGTGTCGCGCGCGCAGCGAATCGTATCCGTGTAAAATTCGTTCATGTAACAATGATAACAACAAATTATGTCCGTGTGATATGAAAGGGGTTACCAAAGAACTGCCAGCTTGTCTCAATATGCCAGAATTACCTCGCGCTAACGCAGCGGCGATTGCGGACTACTACTTCGGTTCAAGAGAGTGAAATGCTGGGCTTGTTGGTTCATACTGTTGCAAAAAAGAAACCAGCGGCAAGCACACGCAGGACAAGAGAAGGAGGGACAGTTGGTAGTCCAGCGTTGTGTTTGTGTCCCTTCTTCTCTTGTCCTGCGTGTGCTTGCCGCTGGTTTCTTTTTTGCAATACTACTTCGGTGATCGGCGCGAACGCGATCGAAGCTCTAAAAAGAATTACAGCGAATGCTGAATGGAACGGCCAGCGCTCGTGCGTGTAATACTGATAAATTAGCGTTCATGCTTGCTGGTCCGGCGTTTGAAATTATTTGATCCCTCGGAAGGCAGGAGTGTCAACTGGCTTGAACATAGAGTGTGCAACCGCTGTGTTTACATGCTTTGCGAGTTCAAGGCGAACGTCGCTGCTACAGTTCATGTCAGGACGTACTTTATGTACTGTTTGAAAGATCCCGTTTTTTACATTCTCACAACGAAGAGAAGTTTGCCCGCGATGTAAGAATTCTGCGTTCACACCAAATGCAGGGCAAAATGAGATCGAGTGGTCGCGTTAACGAACTCCGTGCCGAACACGAACCATCGCTTGATCCGCGATTTTTCTTGCCATGAATGACGATTATCTGGCCAAAAGCACGCGCAAAAAAAAAAAAAAACGCTGCGCAAAAAAAAAAATACGCCCTTCTAAAAAAGATACATGGAAAAAGGCGCAGTTTAGGTACATTTATTGTATGCCTTAGTTCTGCAATTAGCGCAATAATTGATTATTGAGCATTTTCAGTGCATAATTGAGGAGGTAGAACGAAGGGGAGGAGGGGGTAGTTGTTTCGTAGACATTGTTCTCTGGGGTGTACCACCGTTGTACCCTCTCATTTTATCAAGTATTTCTTTGCTGCCTTCCTTAGGTGAATGAAACGAAACGAGTGCCACAAGCAAAGGTGACGAAAATATGACAGCCTTTTTAATGACCCTCGCACAAACAATGCGCATGCGCATGATGCGTTCAGGTGTTCTTTCACGCGACAGAAAGCGCAACCCGCAGTCCATAGCGTTAGTCCTATAAAAATTAATCACCAACTGTGTTCGATCGTTTGTAATCTGCACATTCATTATCGTGGCAAGAATTCCTTACTATTTATTTTTCATTCAAAACGCTTCCATCAATCGAAAATTTGCTCTGCACCGGGCTGCAGCATTGCAGTGCTATTTGATTTCTTAAAAACGGGATTTTTTTTTTTTTTTGCGAGCGACCCAGGATTGCTGTTACACAAACAAGCGCGAAGTTGAATCGCGGAAGAGCGAGCATTCGTCAATGTTTTTTCGCTTTCATAAGGACGATTTACCGCACTGTTTGTTGCAAAACACGATACCCCAGCGCTACTTGAACAAACAAGAGCCGTGAGCCAAATATTTATTGCATAAAACAAGAAATGCACAAGAAGTGAAACGGAACACGCGTGTTGCGGCTGCCCGAGCGACTGATTTTTCAAAACTTCGATTTGCGTGCGGCACCATTGATGGCTCGGTAAGCTTTAGAATGTAATTCATTCTAAGCACCATTAAAGAACTTCTGCCCAAACTCAAAAGCACATACAAAAAATTGGCCGCGTATCTGCTCCTTTTGTTGCAAATGCCGTCAAAAGACGATAGTTTTTATCGACTTTTGCGAAGTAAATGCCTCCCTTCGCTTCCCGCTCACCTCTCATGTTGTTCCTCTTGCGTCGCGCTCCTACCAAGGTACAGACGCCAAAGGTTTGCTTAAATAATCTTAAATTTCCCGCGTTCCACTGCTCCAAACCGGGTGACTCGATGCGAACGCTGCCGTATGGCGAAGACGCGCGTTAATCGAGGCGCCCTACTTCAGCGTTTATAGAACCGCGTTTCCCTACTCCACGTGCGTTGCACGCAGAACGTGGAACCTACCTAGTGGAACCTTGCGTAACTGTTGCCGGTTGATTTCTTAAAATGGCCCCAGAAGCTATAGCGGCGCGGGCGATAGCTGGCAACGGCGGAGTGAATTCTTTTCTGCAGTTGATGAAGTATTTAATTTCGCAAATTCAAGCATGTTTGATTTTTTTATAATCGAACACTGCAAATATCACTTCTGTATTGATTTGTTGTCTCATATTTGCGTAATGTTTTGTTCTTCTTCAACAATGTTGACAATTATGAACATTCCACCGGACATAGACGGGTAGATTTAGCTGTGACTATATAAGACTATTGCGCAGGCATTGTTTTGCTTTAGCCGGGTGGCTGAATCGGGTCACAGACAGACAGACGGACAGACAGACATACAGACAGACCAGAATTTCTGGGTTTAAGTAGCCCAAGAAAGACTATCGTCTTTAATAACAAAAAACCAAGAGTACTTACCCGGCGCACCGTTTCGTCTTCGTCGTCGGCAGGCAAACGTACGATTCGGTGGCAAACTTGTAACTGCGCTCCTGGTGCCGTTGCGATTGGGTTTTGGACGCGTAATATGCCTCCGCGAAGCCGGACGGGAACCGGGGCAACGCAGACAAGTCCACACACCATTCATCAGTCATTACGTGCGACAACACAGGACGAGACGTGCAGCGAGTCACCATGAAGCGATAACACGCACGCGCAGCACCTTGTAGCACTCGTATTCCCGACCGGCGCTATCCTTAAACATGGCGTCGAAGCGAGGGTTCGATTCGGCTGCGACAGAGGGCAGCACTTTTGCATAAGGCTTATTGTGAGTAACTCTGATAAACACAGTTTTTTCATAGGTAATGGACATTTTCCATGCGTCATACAGCTGTATAATTTTGTGTCACACCACTGCATCATATAGAACACTGTGATCCGCTGTACTGCCATGCCATGTAGATCGCACAATCATCGGTATAGAATCACATCTTTCTGACAGGAATTTTCAACACACAAGAAAATGAAAACGAGTCCAAGCACCGACCCCAGAGGGACGCCAGAGTGAACACAAACAAATTCCGATTTTTCGCCAATGTAAACAACAAATAGTTTTGGATTTTTAATGCACGTGGCAATCCAGTTATTATTAATTTTGCTTGATTTGTGAAGTCATTCCTTATAAGAGGCTTTATCAAATATTCTTGTAAAATTTATGAAAATAGCCTGGGTTTGTTTCCCTTTGTTAAAGGAAAGTGCACGGTCATGTATTGTTTCCGCCAGTGGGGTCATCATCGTCATCATCATAAGCCTGTTTGTTGTGTCCACTGCAGGACGATTGTGTCCACTACAGGTGCCAGTTGGGTACACATATAAAAAACGTTTTCGAAATCTGAGTTGATACTTGTTTAATCTATCGTGTTCATTTATAAACTGCGTAATGTGGCTATGTAAAATATGTTTTAACAGTTTACACCCTACACAGGTTAGCGATATTGGTTTTACTGTAGCAGGTTGGGTTAGGGAGTTCGGTTATCGATATGTTTTGCTCTGGCGATTTCCCAGTATTGCGATACTCGCTCAATCTGTCATTGCGTAGAGTTTCATACTAATATATACTAGAAAGAAATCTGGCGCCACTGTCTAGGGGAGCCGCGCTTGAGCTAGCGTTCCGTCATGTACCCGGCAGGGACGTTCCACTTGTCCTTGGCATGGCTCAATAACAGGCTGAAAACTTGGCTTTGGCTACCAAAAAGAAACAATGTTACTGCAGACGATTATTCGAATTTGTTTTGTTATTTTAAAAAAAAGCTCCAGAAAGATTTCTTTGTCAGGGATTATTTAGCAGCTTCATGCAAGATGAACAAGGAAAAAATGTCACAATTCCTTGTTCGTTTAGACTTAGAGGCAAGAAAGAAGCCATGTGGCTAGCCATGTCAAGTAAGCGAGGACCGTCGCTAGCTGCAAAGGCGCCGCCCACGGCAGCCCACGACTGCAGCGCCACATCTCCCTCTAGTATGAAACTCTATGTGTCATTGAGGCCTGTTTGTCCTACGTACTTTTTTGCAGGAAGGTGTGTCAATGATCGATTGCGCGAGCATCACAATAGCGTAGAAAAAGGAGATGACGGTCATCTGGGCACACGTTGTAAAGAGTGTTGTTGCCATCCTTACCTGCTAAAATCCGCCATAATTTATACAAGGAAGAACCAATTGACACGGAGATCGTTGAGACCTACGAGATTTATTCAAAATAAGACACGTTTGTCAGCTACCTTCTGTGCTGTTAACCAACGAAGAAGTAGCTTTTTATATGGGGATACTACGTGAACATCGTTGAAGTCTACCAGATTTGCTGTCCCCTGGTCTCCTGTGCTGATAACCGAGAAAGAGAATACTTTTTCTATCTGCTCATAATACGGGAACTACAGTGAAGGCTCGAAATGTATATGTGTTTTACCTGCTCCCCTCTTTCGCTCCTCGGTTGCAATGTAATTCTGTATATAAGTAATTTTGCTCCGTAAACGCCTGTCGTTAGTTTTAGGGAGAGAATGGTGCTGGCCCGACTCGAATGGTTTTTTGAGAAAAACAACATTTACCCGGATGTCATGACAGGATTCCGAAGAGGACGATCCTCTATAGACAGTGTCATCGATCTGGTGTCTTCACTGGAGCAAGAAAGAAACCATCGCCGAATCGCGGGCGCATTGTTTTTTGACATCAAAGGCGCCTATGACAACGTGCTCCACAATGCGATTATCGATGCTCTAGAGATTGTGGGTGTAGGCTGCCGACTCAATGAGTGGATTTCCAGTTACCTCACTGGTCGCACAATCTTCATGTCCACGTCTGCCGGTGACACAGGACGCCACCAGGTTAATCGCGGTGTTCCACAAGGAGGAGTACTGAGCCCCACCCTCTTTAATATTGCCGTAATCGGTCTTGTGGCCGAAATGCCTGAAGTCGTCAGAGTCACTATGTACGCTCACGATATCTGCATCTGGACTTCTGGTGTAACTCGACCGAAGCTGCGAGCCCGTTTACAGCGAGCCGCAACAACGACGTCTCGGTACTTGTGCCGTCAAGGTCTGAGTTTAGCGCCAAAAAAAATGTGCCGTTCTTGCATTCACGAGAAAGTCGATGCTCCGGTATCCCATTATTATTGAGGGGACACTGATACCTTACGTCACGAACCAGAGATTTCTGGCAGTGACTGTAGACCGCGGTCTGTCGTGGACGAAACGCATAGCCTCGTTGAAGACTAAACTTGCAAGCCTAGTACATGTTCTTCGCTTCGTGGCGGGGATGAGATGGGGTCCATCTAAGAGCGCTCTTCTCCAGTTGTACCGGAGCCTGTTTTTGGGGCATCTTCGTTACAGCCTGCCAGCCATTTCAAACCTGCGAACTTCTTCCCGGCGCACATTGGAGGGTTTACAAGCACAAGCCCTCAGAAAATGATTGGGACTACCACGATATACCTCTACTGTGGGCACAATTGCCGAGGCACGTGTTTTTTCAATGGATGCACTTCTTTTGGACGAACCCCTTCGAGTCTACCTTAGATGTTTCTCAAGGCATGAATACCATCCATTATCGGCTCTTCCTACTACGTGTTCGAGAAGTAGTTTTGCGGCAGCCATTTTGCAACATTAACATAAGATCCCATCAGGTTTCGCCCCAATGGTGGTTTTCCAGAATCCTCTGTGGGTACTATCAAAACCATCAATCCACCTTTCCACCCCGGAAATTGGGAAGAAGTCCTGTTTGCCATCAATAGCCCTCAAACAGTTGACTCTAGCGTTTTTGACAGACAAGTACGCCGCAACTGTACATATATATATACTGATGGCTCTGTGACTGCATCCCGGTCTACCGCGGCTGTGGTAATTCCAAGCCTATGCGTTACCCGAGGATTCACACTAGACCACAAGACAACTTCTACTGCCACTGAGTTGTTTGCGATACGGGAGGCGATTCGTTTAGTCTCCCGTAAATCACCTCAAGCTCGGACCCTGTTTTGTGATTCCAAGCCAGCACTCCAGGTCCTCAACGGAGTTATGAGGCAAGGACCTTATTATGCCGGTGCTGCGGAAGTACTCGAATTATGCAGTACTCGAATTATGCTCATTGGCACTGCAACAAGGACATGTCCTCACCATTCAGTGGGTACCAGGCCATTGCGGGCTAGCTGCTAACGACTGGGCTGACCAGGAGGCAAATAAGGTTTCAGCAAATGCAGATGTTGTACGTCTGCCCTTCTCAAACACGGACACGACCGCCCTTCTGTCTACCATTCTCCGCCACGCCTCGGAGAGTCACTGGTCCCCCACTGACAATCGTCATAGAAGACTACATCGCCTGGTCCCCGACTGCAAGTTTCGGTTACCTCCTGGTATTCAGCGAAACTACGCCACGCTGTTTCACCGACTACGGCTTGGCGTAGCCTTTACCTGTCGCTACACGCACCTCATTGGCTCTAAGAGTGACCCCGACTGTGAAACATGCCATGTACCAGAGACTATTTCGCATGTTCTCTGCCACTGTTCACGCTATGCGCATCCTCGAGAACAATTAGCGAGAACATTGGCCCGTTTGGACTGTCGTGTGGTGTCGGAGGAAGTGCTGCTGGGACCTTGGCCAGACGCGAAGCGTTCCCACAAAGCATTTAAAGCTGCGCTGAAATTTCTGCGCAGCAGCGGCCTCTCAGAGATATTGTAGTTGAGGCCCGTCCGGCTTAATTTAACACATGCGCAGTATCGGTATAGGCATCTTCTATACATAGCCATTTATTTATTTCTCCGCCATCTTCATCTCTCTCGTCCTCTATCCACGATCTTTCCCCCCCTTTTCCTTCCCACACAGAGAATAGCTGGCCAGATATACTACCATCAGGCTGACCCTTCTGTGTTTTTTTCATTTCAATAAAATTCCTCTCTCTCTCTCTCTCTGTACGGTGACCCGTCTACGTCTCGCTCTCGTTTCTTTTGCGTTGTTCCATGCTGGGTCGATTTTTTTCATCATCTACTTGCCCTGTGTGTCCAGTGTTTTCGTACTTTTGCACCTTTAATATCAAAGACATCACCACTGCCAGAAGTTGGACCTGTTTGTCAACAGAATGTCTGCGGGGAGGCGTTTATAAATTTGGCAATGACTCTCTGAAATACCGTTGTTTGACATATCACAATTGTATTTTTCGCTTCAATGCAATTTCTGCTATTCTAACAACGGTCAGCCCGTGGCCCCAGTACTACTTTGTTCGTTGTTTTGCCATGAACGGCTAAAGGCACAGAAGAGTTGAAACCTGAGCGGATGGTACGTAACTTAGAAAGAAAGCGACGCAAAATTGAAAAGCACTTGGGTTTGTCTAATTACTTCCCGTGTTTGTTTACTTTTTTTTCCCATTCCGTCCGATGCGCTGTCGCTTCATTTCAG
This sequence comes from Haemaphysalis longicornis, assembly GCF_048455015.1. Taxonomy (NCBI): domain Eukaryota; kingdom Metazoa; phylum Arthropoda; class Arachnida; order Ixodida; family Ixodidae; genus Haemaphysalis; species Haemaphysalis longicornis. Next base: position 138,248,010 of record NW_027526460.1, read on the forward strand.
AGCGTAAAACACGACGGCCAAGCGTTATTGGTTAACTTCTATGCTTCAGAACGGGTCTTATTTCAGGCACGGTACGGCGCTCTCAAATGTTAGCCTCTCAACAATTACGCCTTTTCGAATTCCTCACGCCTCTTCGTAATTTCTATAACGCCCCTTCCCTTTCCAGTGTTCTGTGTTTTATCTTAACGCCGTCCCATTTTTTCCCATTTTTTAAATGCAGAACGTTTCCTTGAGAGTTTTGAGGTGGTTATTTCCTTCACTTATACGCACACCATTTCGCCACCGGGAAGCGCCCAATTTACGGTGTGGGGCGGAAACTCGACGCACGCGAAGTCAGGCCGAGGAAGCGAGCAAGATGCACTAAGTCTGCTACAGCAGCAATCTGAGAAAATAGTCCACGTGCGGAAAACGGGCCCGTAATAGCACGCCGCCGTGCGTTTTAAGGACTGACGGCTTTATTTGCCTCTGGTTTACTGAGCAGATTTGATATACTGCGTCCACTACTGACGTGCATGCCCGTTCGCAACTTCTATCAGCTATGACAGAATGTCCCACTACCAGTGGCTAAACAAGAAATATTTTGCGGGGGGTCTGATACGCCGCCGGCAAAAAACCTTAAAGGAAGATCAGCTGCGTGCGACCATCAGTTTAATTTTATTATCTAACATTTTACTTTTGTTTTAGGTGCGGAGTACAATAGGACCGCACAATATCCGTCCGCGTCCATCAGTTCGCACACCATCATGAAGCGAAACTCAAGCGAAATTCGATTTGAGCCGTGGGTTTCACCTTCATTTAGGGAATAATCAAGGTGCAACACACGGCTCAAAGCGAATGACGGTCGGGGTGCGAATCGGATGTCACTTGGGGCGCAACTTGGGTGTCATTTCGAGTCCCTGTACTCCGCACCCTCGCCATCATCCACGGAGTGGAGAAGCTGACATTTTTTTTATGAATTGATATACCGAACCGGAGTACGAACAGCGTGGACGAAAGAAAGGTCAAAACAGGGGGGCCGAGGAGGGAATGAACCACTCAGAAAACTTAGGTTCGTGTTTTCACCCCCCCCCCATTGCCCACGCCTGTGCCCATGACACTCACATGTCTTTCAAGCCCGTTGTCATTAATCTTGATGGTGGTGCCACCACCAAACTTTGGTAGTCAGGAACAACTGAATGTTCTCGCACTTGGTGAGGTTAATTAAAGCGAAAGACGTATACGCCTCAGCTGTAAGTCGACCGAGCCCAAACATGTCGACGACTGGAAAGGCAAGAAATATCTACTGGACGCATAAAAGAAAATTGGATGCATTGGAGTGAAAATCGAACCCGGGAGTCCGGAATAGGAATCAAGTGCGTTTCCACAGCGCAGCAACCCCACCTTGCATGCGACTCAAAAAATGTCCGTGGAGTATGTGCGCCGAACCACTTACAACGCGACTAAGTGGATTACGAAGTTAATTAAGGTGCATCAAGGTTAAAAGAGAACAGAAGTGAATTATAGGAAATTGGGCAGAATCTATCGAAAAGGCATACGAGGAAATAAAGTGCAAGACTAATGAATTTTGGGATGAAGGTGCATCAGAGTTATTTACGAAGTATGTCTGCTTCAATTAGAGGCTATCAAACTGTATAAAAATGATTTAAGGATGGTGTTGGGGCGTACTACTCACCTAATTGGGATAGCTCAGAGAGCGAGTAATGTAAATGAGTCAGTGATTTATGGGGAATAACTACGCGGAACAAAGGGGATGACTGGTAATTAGGCCATCTTACGAACGAGAATAATCAGGAATGGCTATTTAACGACAAAATTTGAAAATTCGGGGCAAAGGCTAAACTCGACACTCAAACAGCTGGAAATCTTTGGAGGACGTCGTTCTAGTAGAGACGAGCAGGGGTATGATGATGAACAAGATAATAATAGTAACACTTGCATAATTATTACTAACATCAATAATAATAATGACGATGATGCTGATGATGTTGTTAGGAATAACATTGCCACTTAGGCGGAATAATCTAAGTAAAAATATGGATGAGAAAGCGAATTCATGTGAGCGGTATTACAAGTTTAGCCGGGAAAATAGGTATGGTGAAAGAGGAAGAAAAATATTTTGGAGGAGGGCGGGACAGTAGCGCCTCTACCGTAGTGCCACAACTTGTCATGTCAAAGTATTAAGACAGGTTCACGCCTCGTGGGGGTTCATCCCATCAGTCTCTCTAATGTATTACCGCTCAGGCGTTTGCCTTCGAGTCGTCTTAGGGATAACACAAGAGACCCCGTGAATTTTTAGAGCGAACGTGTGCTCGCCTATAAATTATTAGAAAGATAAATTGTCGAAGAAGCATTCAAACAAAGTGGCGGGCATGATCGACAATCGGAGAATCCAATACCGCCACGCTTGGTCTGCCTGCAGCGTATGTTCTTCGAACGTTCTCCTTTATAGAAACATGTGATGCGGTCGAGAAATTTCTGCATCAGGCCAGAACAGTGTGGGTTAGTGAAGAGCAGGTACAGGAGTCAAAACTCTCAAGAACAACGTGCGAACGCGTGGCCTGTGGTACAAGCGTCGCGGCCTCCTGATAGCTACTGGAGTTACGAGCGAAGGTTGGGTTGTATTCAGTGGCATGGAGCGCATGCTGGTAACAAAGCAATGGGGACGTGCGGCCACCATCATGGTGGCACGCGTATCAGATTATCCCACCGAGATTAAAAGCATTACCTTGTGGAGAAACATGGGTTTATTTATTTGACGTTAAGCGATGTACAAGTGTTCCTCTTCGCGGCGGAATGTGCCCTCAGGTCTCACGTGGTTCCGCCGCGCGTATTCGATTACGGTGCCAGCGGTCATTGCGTAGCGTACTAGCCAATTGTTTTCGTCACCGGCGCTCTCGGAGAGAATTAGTTTCGGCGGCCCGTTTTCTACGCGGACCGCCGTCCTGGATTTCGGTGTCGCCGGACTTCCGCCCTGGCCGTCGAGTGCTGGCCGCCGGGAGCTGGCCGTCGAGTCCCAGCTCCCGCTCCGCAGTACCCGCCTGTCGCCCACACTCCATTCCATCGAACTCGGAACTGCTTGGAACCGCCGCATACTTCGCCTCTCACCACAGGAAGCTCGCTCGCCTGTAGGCTTCACCGTTCCCTTCGAGGCTTCTCGTCTCCCGGACGCAGCATGACACCAGCCAGTAATGATCGAGGGTTATTGTGTGCGACGGGATCAACCACAGTGGAAACGTGTCTCTACTCTTTGCTCGCCTTTGTAATATTCACTTTTCTCCATTCTATCCCAGCATCACTTAAAAGTTTCGCTGCTATTATTCATATCTGTTCACGCTATGGCCGAGAAGACAGGTGCAAAGGGTTCGAGGGCATGTAGAGCGCCACCTCATAACGTGAGTGCGATTAATAATATATCTGTTCGCGCCACCACCTATAATCGGGTTGAAACGCGGTAGGCGATGCACGCTGGTGTTTTTTTCTTCGAGATGCGGCGCAAGACGCATGCGCAAGCACAGTGGCCACCGACATGGCGGTTTTCAGTGTTGCCAAGCGCAGAAATCGCCCGCTAAACTTTTCAGTGAATACCACCTATTGGACGGCGCTGCGTCAGCTAGGCATTCGAAAAATATCGCGGGTGCTTCCGTGGTTTTTGTTCTACGGGGGAGGGACATAAACAGCGACAGCCACGCCCGACCAACGCCCATGTCACAAATTATGTTCGGCTGGTAACCAGCGAAGTTTCCAACTCGTCTTTGGCATGGTGCCTAGGCACAGACATCCGTTGTCGGCGCAGCGAAGTTTTAGCACGCATGTGCAAGCATGCTAAGTAGCGAGGGTTCTCGTGTGACCCGACGCCTTGTTCGTCATATTTACTAAGGTTATTCCCCGCAATATATTATTTAGGCGCTATATTTCCACACCCAGAAACACTACCAAGGCTAATACTGCCTGCCAAAGAAAAGCTAAAGGAAGCAATAGCTTTCATATCCCTGGCTTCTACAGCACCCTCCAATAATCTCGCTGGCAACGCCGGGAGGCCATCAGCAGGCTGCGGTGTATGTAGCGACAGCGACGTGGTTGTGCATTGTCGTTACCCTCTCGGTACGTGTTTTCTCAATCAAACGCGATTCTTGGCGTAGCCTATAACGACAGGAACAAGCTGCACCTCTGCTTGAAACAAGTCATAGCCGTTCCTGTCGGCGCTCTCCCATCAAAATACGGTCACGTCTGGAACACGTAGAGTTGATCAGCCCAGACCTCAGGTTGAGCGTCTTCAGACAGCTCATCCCCAGCACCCCTCTGGCAAACGGTTGGTCACCCTTTTTCACCGAGAACTCCGTAGTCCCCAAAGAAAACGTGCGTGCGCATGTGCGCATGGGTGTGCGTACGTGTGTGTGCGTACGTGTGTGTGCGTGTGTGTGTGTGTGTGTGCGTCTGTGTGTGTGCGTTCGTGCGTGTGTGTACGTGCGTTCGTGTGTGCGTGCTTGCGTGTGTGTGTGCGTGCGTGCGTTCGTGGCTGTGTGTGTGTGCGTGTGCGTTCGTGAGTGTGTGCGTGTGTGTGTGTGGGCATGCCTTTGTGCGCATGCGTGCGTGCGTGTGTCGTGCATGTGTGCGCGTGCGTGTATGTACATGTCTGTGCGTGCGTTCGTGCGTGTGTGTGTGTGTCCGCGCGTGTGTGAGCGCGTGCATGCTTGCGTATGTGCATGTGTGCTTGCGTGGGTGCATGCATCCGTGCACGTGCATGTGTGCGTGTGCGTGTGTCTGGGGGGAGGGGGGGGGGTGGGGGCATCCGCGCTTCAAAGTGGACAACGTGACTCGCCGTGGGACTTTCCCGTAGAGTCCCAGTATTCTGCGGCGAAGCCCTCATACCGAAAACAAAATGCAGGAAGCTCACACTAACGCTAAGACTTCAAGGTAGCAAAGCTGAACACACGGCTCTTCTACGGTACAGAGCGCATGCACACGACGACACGAGGACAAACAACCGAGGAGCGTTGGGCTTTCTCGTTCCATGCGAGGGTGGCCATGATACGGCACACGGTGGAGTTTTTTTGTGGCCAATGTTGGCCAATCTCACTAAGTGGGTATCCTTGGCTTGACGAACGTGCGCTCGCGGGATGAGGCCATTGCAACTGACGCTTCGAAAAAAGACGAAAAGGTTGGGGTGGGCATTTTTTCTCCGACGTTGAACTGGTCTTTTTCATTGCGATTACCAGATTTTATCCCCATTTTTCATGCAGAATTTCTTGCTGTACTCCTTGCAATCCTGAAACTTGATCCGGCGAATTCTTCCGTGATGCTACTCACCGACTCCTTGTCCGTGTGCATGGCTCTCTCCTCAGAAACTTTACATCCTATTGCCAAAACTTTTTATTCCTGCGTCCCCACTCATGTGCGGGAGATTCGGCTCGTTTGGCTGCCCGGCCACTGTGGGTTAACCCTCAATGAAACCGCTGATATATTAGCTAAAACCGCTCTGGCTTTGCCGATCGTCGAGGTTCTTCCCCCGTTTTCTTGCGTGTTGTTGGCACGCTATCGCCAATACCTGCTCAATCAAGATGCCTCCGACCATGGTCTGAACACTTCTCCTGAACTTGAACACCTCAGGTACCGCTGGGAGAGAAGTTTATGCCAAACTCGCTTGTGTGAAGTATTGATAACTTCTTTTCGTTGTGGTGTGCCACCACTTAATCGGTATTTATTCAGGGCAAATCTGATAACCACCCCTTTGTGCCACTTTTGCCAAGAAATTGAATCCGAAGAGCATTTCTTTCTTTTTTGCCGCCGATTTTCCAACCATCGGAGAAGGCTGCTGGAGATTCCCCTGCTACGTCTTGGACTGCCTTTAACTGTACCTGTGCTTTTGTCGTTTGGGGGGACTAGTCTGGGCCGATGCCATAGGGACGTGTGCAACGCCATCCACTCCTTCATTTCGGAGACAGCTCGTCTGCAGTGTTAAAAACATTCCGATTAGGCTGATTTTTACTATAGTTTTCCTATTCTTCTCTCTGTGTTTTTTTTTCTCGTGTTTCCTCTCTCTCTCTTTCATTAACCTAGACCAAATTCTTTCTTCTGCTCCATTATTTTGCCTCGCTTGATTTGTTCTAATGAAAACACAACTCTTCTTGGCCAATCCCCCTAAGTGGGTATGCGCCATTTTTCGGGCCACCACCACCACCACCAACGCTGCAGTCTTTTTTTTTTGGGGGGGGGGGGGTGTGGGGTGTTCAATATTAGCAAAAATCCCTAACTGGGTATGCTTAACTTGACAAACGTGCCCCCGAGGCACGTGGCAACGAAATCTCGGAATTTTCTTGGTATTCTGGCGACAGTATTTTTAACTGCGGGCACCATTCACGCATGACTTGCTCAACAGCTTCGCTGTTAGAAAGATCCAGCAGGTGAGTATATGTCCTGCCGCGCAGGAGGCCTCGAAGTTGCAGCGCGTCCCAAGTACTGTCCAGCGAATGAACGTTGGTCCAGCACTCCTGCTCTCGGTGCCGGACTCATCGTTTCTGTCCGTTGCTTAGCAGTGTTTTTGCTTGTTTCTACTTGTCCTTACTTTTCATGGTGAAACTTGTTCGACGCCTGGTGTGGCCGTTGGAGTTAACTTAGTGCGTTCCGAATTCAAACAAAGCATTGCTTTGTTTGGATATGGCTGGAGGATGTTACTCTTCCCGATTAAGTTGCAATGCTTACGCGCACCAATGTGTTGCCGTATCGTCGTTTTTCTATACTGGCCGTGAATTAAACGCTGTTCGGTCTTTGGGTCTTCATCGTAGAAACGAGGCACCCCTTCTAAAATCCTCTCGCCAGTCACGTTACTTCGACGAAATGGTGACTGTAGTAACAAGCCTAGATCCTGTGAGAGACTCCTCCCTGTCCTTATATGTTTCGTTCGTTTTTCGTGGGCCACAACCATTCATGTGCCGCTATCTTGTCATGGCTCAAAGCGAAGCATTCTTTGATTCATGACGACCTAACTTTCATACAGCTATCTTGCCTGAGAACAAACCGTTGCATGGAGTTCGGCACACGGCATTTTGTTTTGTCGACCATGCTTTGATCTGCATTTCTCCGCGCGCTGTAACTTTTACACTGACGAACGAGTTTCCATTACGTTATACTTCCTACTGCAAGCAACGAACGTCAGCCTGTCCGACTGCTTCTCTGGCTCCTGCTTCTTTGTCAGTTGATTTTGGAGCAGAAATTGGCTCCACCAAACTTGGTTAGTGTACCCTGCCTTTCGAGAACTCGTCCTGGTGAATACACATATGACAGTAAATTTAGAGTGAATGCAAGGCATATATTACCATGCTTCTACCTTACCTGCCTCCACAAATATTACATTTTCGATGTCCTTGAACACGATTGAACCCAAGCTCACTTACCTGCGCTTCAAAAGTATTTGTATCTATACATCTTGTTAAGAAACCATGAAATCTAGTGGGGAAGTGCATCGTACGACCTATGCTGAGTTTTTAGAAATGAGGGATGGTAGGTAATGACATTGGCCTTCTGAATGCACGCGGCGTACGAGTAAACTTTAAAATGATGGTAATTGCCACTCCACTACACTCTCCGTTTCTCTTCCTGTTTCTTTACTATCTTGCATTCAACTTAAAAGGAGTCGCCCTCCACAATATTTATCGTCTTTTCAATCACGCTATCTATTTATCTCATATGTCAAACTTTCTTGCACTCATCCTTGACAAAAATCTAAAATTTACGACCACATCAAATTGCCTATTCTGCCATCTCTATACTGCACATTGATTGATGGCCATTTTACGTATTGTTCTCCATCTTGGGACAATTGCTGTGATGCCCACCTGGTTTTCAACATCAATTCATTCGTTTAGTATCTTCAGTTATTGCCGACGAGCTGTACAGCCGAAATACCAATACTTTGGCATGTTTTGCCTGTCACTTCATGGCCAGAAATTATTAGATCCTATGTTTCTCGAGCACAATAACACTGGTGTTCTCTCGTAATTTAATGCATGCAATTGTTTAACACTAATAACACCCCGTCTTCAGAGAAACGTAAGATACTCCCACGAAGATTCAGAACTAATCATAAAGAACAGTGTTATTTTCCGCAGTTTAAAATTCCTTTATGTTCGATCCTTCGAGATCAGGTAGGCAAGCAAAAAAGCCGTACAAACAGTTTCACAAGCTGCGGCTTCCCCCTCCCTAAGTTATGTACAATATGAAACGTTTAGGTTTTAAGCTTAACAGGGACCCTACCCCCAATTAACAACATCCAACGAGCACTGTTTTCATAGGTTAGTGAAGAATTATTGGATACAGTATATCCAATGTTATTCACAGCATGTTTACAAGAAGTATTCAGAACATTAGATTTGGAACAGGTGGGGGGTAAGGGTTAATGGAGAATACCTCAGATTTTCTGATGACGTTGCCTTGCTAAGTAACTCGGGGGACGAATCGCAAAGTATGCTTACCGCACTGGACAAACAAAGTAGAACCGTTGGCCTGAAAATTTATATGCAGAGAACTGAAGCAACGATCAAGAACCTCGGGACACCACAGCGATTTGAGATAAGTGGCGAGGCAGTAGAAGTGGTAAGCGAATATATCTACTTAGGCCAAGTTGTGACCCCGGATGTCAACCATGAGGCAGAGATAATCAGAAGGATAAAAATGGGGTGGAGTGCGTTCGGCAGGCATTCTGAGATAATAAATGGCAGCCTACCATTGCTTCTGAAGAAGAAAGTGTATGATAGCTTCATCTTACCGGTACTCACCTACGGGGCAGAAACTTGGAGGCTCACTAAGAGGATTCAACTTAAATTGAGAACGACTCAGCGGGCAATGGAGCGGAAGATGATAGGTGTAACATTAAGGGACAAGAAGAGAGCGGAGTGGCTCAGGGAACAAACGCGTGTTAAGGACATCTTAGTAGAAATTAAGAAGAAGTGGACGTGGGCAGGGCATGTAATACGAAGGCAAGATAACCGTTGGTCATTGAGGGTAAGAGAGTGGATCCCTAGAGAAGGCAATCGTGGTAGAGGGCGGCGGAAAATTGGATGGGCAGATGAGATCACTAAGTTTGCGGGGATGAATTGGTCGCAGTTAGGACAGGACCGGGGTAATTGGAGATTAATGGGAGAGGCCTTTGCCCTGCAGTGGGCGTAGGTAGGCTGGTGGTGATGATGATAATGATTAAATACAGTTACAACACACGCACACCCGCCGAAACATGTCACCGACGTAGATGGTGCTTTATAGTGCAGCTCTTAGATTTCTTAAAAAACCATTACTACATAATGGGGGCCCAATGGAAAAATACGACAGAGGGATCTCATGTTCATTACTAGCTAAGGCGTTCTGCTGTTGAACAAGATTACGCAGGCTTGATTCCTGGCCGCGGCGGCCGCTTTTCTGATGGAGGCGAAAAGCAAAAACGCCAGTGTGTTCGACATTTCGGCGACGTTAAAAATCCTGAGGTGGTCAAAATTCCGGAACACCCCACTACGGCGCGCCTCATCGCCTGTGTGGCGTTGGCTCGTTAAACCCCACAATCAATCAATCAATCAATCATTAATGCCTACAAAGTACTTGAGTTGAAAGGCAGCATAGGTAGTGCAATAAATGCAAATGAAATACAGAGACTAAAGTTGTTATGAGCAGGTGTACACCCGTAGCACGTGTGAAACTGACATTGGAAACGTGTGTAGTCTGTACTTTAAATGCGAGTCCGGTAGCTTTTTCTTGCATTAATGTGCATGTGTGTGTGTGTGTGTGTGTGTGTGTGTGTGTGTGTGTGTGTGTGTGTGTGTGTGTGTGTGTGTGTGTGTGTGTGTGTGTGTGTGCCTGTGTGTTTGTGTGTGTGTGTGTGCGTGTGTGTGCGTGTGTGTGTGTGTGTGTGTGTGTGCGTGTGTGTGTGTGTGTGTGTGTGTGTGTGTGTGTGTGTGTGTGTGTGTGTGTGTGTGTGTGGGTGTGGGTGTGTACTTGTGTACCATTCAGTTTCCAGCTTGTTCACTGTGGAACAGTTTGTGATGAAGCGTTGCCCAGCAGGCACGTCCACGGCTTGCTTGTGAGCCCTTTCACAACACCTCGCCGCGTATCCGTACTTCCAACTTCTGGAATATGAACAGGGCGGTGTCCACGTCCAATTTTCTGTATGGTACGTTTCATTGTTTCTATACTTGGACACTTTAGAGTAGCGAAGCGCACTATGCACAGTACGCGCGAGACAGCGGAAGAGTCGGCGCCGACATGTGCTCTTTTTGGAAAAAGCGCGCTGCTTTCGGTTGTTTTGGACGGTATAATCAAGGCCACGACCGCCGACGTTGACCGAGGGAAATGAGTGCGTGCCGCAGGCACTTGCGCTTTTTCTGGGCGTGCATTCAGTTTCTCCTGTGGCCACAGCGCTCGTCTTCCCGTTTGTGCTTACCCCTGGCCGCTTCTTGCAGCAGCACTGGGCAGCCGTGTCAAGCGCCGCGACCAGAGGACCGGAACGGAATAGCCGGGTTCCTGCTTCCTTCGCCCGCCGCTGCCGACTCCCAGTCTTTTGTTTCCCACCATCGCTTGAATGCAGGGAAGTTCTCGGCGACGAGGGCGCGTTGCGCTCCAGCGAGCGGCCGTGCGGCTCCGACTGCGGAAGGTTGTTGCCTATAAAGCGATCATGCTGACTTCGGGGTCAGGGACACACGCCATGGAGAGAAGACGGCGAGCAGCCGCAGGAGCGTCGCTGCTGATTCCGCTGCTGCTGTTGCTGCTGTCCGTGGTCGGTCCCAGCTCGGAGAAGAAGCTGCTCAAGCTGGCGCTCCTGATGTCCGGCGGCACCTCCTTCATTCCCATCCCCCTACCTCTCAACAAGCACATCCAGCACACCAAGTTCGTGCCAATCAACATGCCCTACCCCGTGCCCGTCCCGTAAGTCTGCTTGTAGCATCCCTCTGGCTTTCTCGCGCTTCCCGCCGCTATGCACGATTTCGTCACTGCGTATCCGAGCCTTCAAGGAGCAAGATTAAGAATAAAGATTCTCCGCGGCAGTACCGCGCATGTGGATAAACTAAGGCAGCCCGTACAAAACTAAACGAAAAGCTTTGGGAAAGGTGGTTCATGCTACTACAAAAGAACCATGGAGGATTTGGAAAGAACCTTAAAAAGCCAAAATTAGTTGGATTTGCGGATGTGAATTGATATGAATGTCATTCCCCCGAAACGCTACCGGCATCCATGCACCTGCTTTGCCAATATCCATCAAATGTAACCGTTATTTTCTTGTATACGCGCCGAAGTCTGTCGAAATCGCAGTTAAAATGCTCGGTGTGTGCCCAACAACCAGAATACCTTCTCAGGGCGCTCTTGAACGAATACCTCAGCGCAGAGTACCTCCTCTCGTCCCTGGTAATAAGAAAATACTGAGACGCGGCTTTCGGATTTTATCACGCCTGAGCATTGAGTTTCATGAGCGACTAGCAGAGCATCGTCACGCGTGCACTGGTTCGTTTTAACTACGAATAACATGGTATGTAGTACAAAAACCCTCCCAATCAGAGCCGCGCTCTGGTGACAGCTGTCGTCAGCGACTCCTTCTCACGGGCGCTTGTGTTCCTATCTACAATCTTCCTGCATCTTGCTTCACTCCCTGCACCACAGGAAACCGTGAAAATCACTCTCTATGCTCATTTTGTTAGTTAATGTATGTACTGCCGCCCAACAAAGAACAAAACACAGTTGCCAACCGATGTTTCGCACCTGTAGGGAACGAAAACAAGTCCGAATGAAGGAGCAGTCCGAAAACTCCGCGAGTAGCAAAAACAAGCTTTATTTCATTTAAATGGGACTGAAAAAGTCGCGAATCTTTTCGAAGTCACGAAGTAAAAGAACAGTGTGCGCGACGCATGACACAGGAGAAACAAGAGGATGATGTTGCTTATAGTCAGCGTCACCTGGTGCCTAAAAAAAGTGGCATCTGAAAAAAACTGGCCACGTATCACCCCTTCCCGGCTTTTGAGATTGCTTCCACCGCAGACTGTACATGCGTTGTTACCCCGGAGGCAGTCAAGCCAAAGCCCACCCAATCTCAAGCTAGCCCGGTGGCTTAGGATTCTAAATGGCGTCATCCTGAAGTCGCATCGTGGCTCTGTCGCGGAAAAGTTTGTCTGAAAAATCGAACTTCTGGCTTCATTATGTGCGAAATTTCTGTTGTTCCCAAACATTACTCCTACGGGACGACTGGCAGTTCCTTGGCAAAGTCTGAAATATCCAGCAATTCCGAATTTGTGCAGTACGACAAAACGTCCGCTACTGTATATACTGCCCGAGTATCAACGTTACTCTCCAAAACTGGGTGATAGGTGAAAGAACCAAGTCAGAGAAGAAAAAAACGTTATTTCCGTCATTGAAGGCCACTGCTAATTGGCTGCGTCGAAACTTATCATAAATGTAATGGGAAGAAGAATTGTACCTTAACGCATAAAGACGAACCAGTAGTGAGAAGTGTGGCAAAGGAAAAAAAATTTGGGGAAATAAGCGTAACTTAAAACGACGACTGTCAAGACGCGTATCAAAATACGTCTGTGGGGCGGGCTCATCGTTCATGGTGACGGCGACGCGTACATTAACGCTAAGAATAATGCTGCTACTAAAAAAAGAAATAATTGTCATAGATATAGTTTCCTTCCTTCATTAGTTCAACGTTAGGATCTAGAATCTGAGAACAATTGCACGCATCGCAACGCACGACGAGGTGCAAACTACATGGTGCGCCCTTGACCCGGAGCGAAACAATAAGCGGATATTACGCCAGAATTTTTATGGCCGAAACATAAAGAGATGGGAAGGTAGCGTGTCACGAGACAAGGCAAAACAACTACCGGTACCATGCACGTAAAAGAGTGCAATAACAGGCCACTGCGGAATTATCTTGTGCGGACACTAAATGTGAACGCTTATTTAGGGGTGTAGTGGTATTAAACCGTCATAAACATTGACACAAACGTACGAACGTAAGTAACTTTCTTGGTTCATACGCACGTAATGTGTGCGCTAAGGAACACATTAAGTCCCGCAACGACGCGGGCTTAAACGTACAAGGAACCATTCGTTCATACGCGCGTTTTTTACACCTAGTGAAATTAATGGCGCTAAACACAAGACCAAAAAAAGGAACATGACAGCAGGGTCGTTTCCTTTGTTCCGTCTGTTCCCTTCCCTCTGATACTGCTGACTATATGGGAATCAATACGCCAATACTACGGCCGTTTAGAATTTGCATTTAATCGCGTCATAATAATGCCCCTAATATCCTCGATTAGAAGTATTCCTCAGGTCTGTCTACTTGAATATGCATTCCAGTTTAGCGAGACAAGACGGCAATGTTCTACAGTGATGGTTAGGGGGTAACGAAACCTGAATAGTTGCGTCGTGTTGCGCCTTCGTGAGAGAAAAACGAGAGGCAGGACCGGAGTGCAATGGAGTGGCTGCAAAACCATCCCCCATCGATTGCGTTAAAGACGAGAGGGAGGGGAAAGTGCGTATAACAATATATCCCATTTTACAACAACAACAACAAAAAAATCCCGGGCCATCTCAACTAATGTGAAACCTGGGGAGGGGCGAAGCTTGCAGGGTATAAGTGTTTTCTTGGCGCATTTGAGTTTTTGCCCACGGAGATAAAACCATCTGTAGTGCAGGTAAATTTTGCTGTAAACGTAGCGTGCTAGAACGCACGAAGCGTTCTAGCGCGAGGCGTTGGCAAACGAGTGTCCCGGTGTGTTCTTTTAGTACGCGTTTTTGCCCACGGAGATGAAACGTACTAGGGCAAGGCGTTGGAAAACGAGTATCCCGGTGTTTTATTACCGTGGCCACGTAAAACGGTGACGACGACAGCGGACGCCGACAACCCGAGCTCCTAAAGGGGCTTGGCCCCTAAAAGATGAATATGCCGTTGACAGGCGAAAAGCAATTTACGCCATCAATAACGAGGGTAGTGACGTCATGCGGAAGTGAATGTTGCCCGGAATGACTAGGACGGAACAAAAAAAAAAAGAAAATTACGTCTGCGAAGTTATGTCGACTAAACACGGGCAGCCAGACGCCTGCGTACTTCGCAGGATTGCGGCAAGGTATTGGGGTATAGTCTCTTAAGCATCTAATTTGCGTGCTCCGTAACTATATCAATAAACTATGCGGACTAGACGTGGCAAATACAACATTTACTGGGGACGTACACCGGTTACAAACCGAAGAAACGTTCCAGGGTAAGTGGGGCTGATTCTAATGACCTATAACCCTAATGCCTGACACCTGTCATACTGTACTAAAATGGTAAACTTTAGAAATTGTTCTGAATAAGTACGTTCAGCCTTGACCACGGTGGTGACGCCTTAGCAGTGCCGTTCTTATGTGTATATATTCACGAAGACTCACTAATCACGTATCATTCTGGAGTAAAAAGGGTATTCGCGCCCGAATTCATTTACAGTATTTAAATGGTTTTCTGGACGTGTGTCGAGAATAAGGCGCACGTAAAAGAGCCCCATGCGGTCTAATTTAACCCGCAGCCCTGCACTACGGCGTGTCTGATATCCCATGTGTAGCTTCGGCGCATTAAGCACCCAAACTTTATTTTCTGGGAGAGGGGGATAAAGCTAAACTAATGCCACGAAAGATAGGCGCCGATTTTAATATGGGTAAGATAAACTTGCTTTTCTCTTTGCTTTTCTATTTTCCATATACACATATCTCTTTACTGAGAATGGTTTGTTCGACAACTTCAATTTTCTCCAAAGCTTTTGAAATTTTTTATTCATAAACAGTACTGTTTGCAGTCATTTAATTTGCGCAGTTCCGTCGACTACGGTTTTCCTGTCAAATGACACAAGATCTTTATTCGCGCCTACAATGCACTTCCTCTGCGCCGGGAAAACGCCACATGGCAGCAACGGGCCACATGCGAAAACAAAAAGTTCTACCATCCCAAGTAAATGGAGTCTTTTATAAAGCAAAATAGGCACGCTGTTCTCTGCTCGCGCGCTGGTATGCTATGGGGTTCAAATGTTGAAAAAGAACGGTAGTTGACCTGAAGATAACACGGGTCTGCTAATCCTGATGCGCGAAACAGTAATCTAGATTATGGAGAGAGAGAGAGAGAAATAAACTTTATTGCGATAAGTAGTTAGGAGGGGGCGGTGACCGGTAGTTGCAGTTTGCCGGTGACCAAGGCAGCCCGTTCCGTCAGACTTGTTTGCATCTGCGGGTCGGAGCTACCCAGCGCCGCCTCCCATTGCTCGGTGGTACGGATTAATGGGAAGGGGTCGTTGTTGCATGCCCACATGGTATGGAAGATGGTGTCTTTCAAGCCACATGCGGGGCAGTTGGGGGACTGATACAGTGTGGGATGAATTAGGTGCAGTTTGGCGCGACAGGGCAAAGTGTTTGTTTGAATGAGGCGCCATAAGCGTTCTTCAGAGTGAGAGAGGGTAGGATGAGCCGGCGGGAATATGCGGCGGGCGAGGCGGTAATGCTCAGTTATTTCCCGATAGCTAAGCAAGCTGTCTCGGGCTGATCGGGCTCCGTGTAAGGGTACGAGGCTTGGGCCTGCTCGGACAGTGAGTTCTCGAGCTGCTTTGTTGGCTGCCTCGTTGCCCCCCAGCCCTGTATGGGCAGGCGTCCAGATCAGCTCCACGGGGTCGGTAGGGGGATTTTGAACAAGAATTTGGAGCGCCTGAGGAGAGATGGTACCTCTGGCAAAGTTTTGAATGACCGTTTTCGAATCAGAGATGATAATTGTGGGGGTTGGCCGTTGCGTTAGTGCTAGGGCGATTGCCGCTTCCTCCGCCGTTGCCGGATGACGGGTGCGTATTGTGAGGGAGGTGAGGGGTGGGGAGTTAGGGCTGAATATTGCTGTGACAGCGTACGCGTCGTGATGTCTATAGTCTGCTGCGTCTACGTAGAGGGTGCTCGGCTTAATGGGATATTTCTCAGTCAAGGCCCGTGCTTGCTGTTCCCTGCGTGCTTTGTTGTGCACTGGGTGCATATTGCGTGGGAGAGGGCGGGTGCAGAGGTGCGCATGAATGCTTGGAGGAATGGGGACTTTGGGATCAGTGACTAGCGTAGCTCGCAGATTTAATCTATGCATGATCTGTCGACCAGTGGATGTTGTCGATATGCGCTTAAGTTGATTGAGTTGATGGGCCTCGACTATTTCTTCTGCATATAAACTCCCAGCTGTTCTAATCTGGCAGTGGGAGTGATGTGGGGTAACTGCAATGCCGTCTTATATATCCGGCGAATGAGACAATTAATTTTTGCCAACTCTGCTTGAGAGGGATTGAGGTGTGGCAAAGAATACGTAATACGGCTTATTACAAACGCCTGTATGAGGCGGATTCTCTCTGCTTCTTTAAGGCCTTTGTTGCGAGCGGAAATTCTGCGTGATATGCCCATGGTTTGAGTTACCTGGAATTTTAATTGAGTATTAAAGCAGGTGTTCGCGCGGTTGTGCTCGAGAGTAAGGCCCAGAATTTTAATGCTAGGCACCTCCAACACTTCCACGTTCCCCACGTGGACTTTTATACTGGGAGGCGTTTTTGAACCCGATTTAGCTGCAAGGAGTAGTAGTTGCGATTTATGTGGGGAGCATTCTAATCCGACCTTGCGAGCTTCGTCAGTGACGATTCGGGCACCCGTTTGTAGGGTGTCTTCGATTTGGCCATCACTGCCCCCTGACGCCCACAGGGTAATATCGTCGGCGTAGATGCTGTGTCGTAAATTGGGAACCTGCGCAAGTTGCCGAGGGATGTTTAGCAGAGCAAGATTGAAAAGAAGTGGTGACAGAACTGCGCCTTATGGGGTGCCTATAGAGGGAATAGTTATGGTGTCCGAGGTGATGTCACCAATCTGGATTATTGCCGTTCGAGCTGTTAAGAAGTTTTTGATATAATTGTACGTGCGATGTCCCGGAGCTAGTGATTCCAAGTTGCTAAGTATAGCTAAATGGGATACTCTATCAAATGCTTTAGTGAGGTCTAGTGCGAGTATGGCCGCTGCATCGACCTTTGAAGGAGGGATGATTATGTCATGAAGCAATTGGAGATGCACATCTTGCGTGGAGAGTCCTGCCCTAAAGCCAATCATGGTGTTGGGAAGTGCACCTGTTTGATCTATGTGTTTTATTAATTGTGCGTGAATAATGTGTTCCAGCACTTTGCCCATACACGAAGTTAGAGAAATTGGCCGTAGGTGTTCTAGGCTGAGGGGCTTTCCCGGTTTAGAAATAAGGGATATTTTAGCATGTTTCCACGCGGGGGGTAGGCTTCCTGAGGACCAGTAATGATTATAGTACCGGGTTAGCGTGGTAATTGAGTTGTCATCGAGGTTTCGTAGCATCTTATTCGTCACGCCATCCATACCTGGCGCAGACCCTGGACGGAGACGAGTGAGCGCTGCTCTGACTTCAGCTTCAGTTATATCGAGATCCAACGCGCTATTGTCTGGTCCTCGATAAGGAGGTAAGGGCTCAGATGAGCCCTGCGCTATGTAGAGGGTTTGGATTTCTTCTATTAGTTCTTGATTGGTGCCTGGGTAGTTTTGAATTATTTGTGTTAGGCGATGGTGATGGAAAGATCTGCTGCGCATTCAACGGAGTTAATTGTAAGGCGAAAACCTTAAGTTATTAATTCTGCTGAAAACCGTCGTCGTTGTTGCTGTAGTTCTCCCATCAAGGAAATGTGTGCCACTGAAAAGTGTAAAAAAGAAAACATACGTGATAAGATAACATTTGACCTGCGGTCACATTTGACCTCTGGCATGGCATTTGACGTCTGGTCTCCAAGCCGCAGCCCCCGTCGCTAGCACTGTGCCATCTCAGCACAGTGCGAGCTGTAGAACGTATTTTGTTGTCGTTGTTCTTGCCTTCTTCTTCGTGGCACATGCTTACTTGAGGTATTGTCTTTTAGGGGCAAAAGTGCCTGCTGTACAAAACCCGCAGAACCGCGAATAGGAAATGCAGAATACTCAGAATAGTTCGGCCCACGTGACGCCTCATTGTGATGGCACGGGAATACAACAGGTGCACACTAGCCACGCGGAACCCTCATTTTAAAGAAACTATGGCTTGCGCCATTCCACTTGCTGACTTAATTCGCCCCGTAAGGGGTAGAAATAACAGAGAGCGAGGAAGGGAGAGCGAGTCGCCAACACAGTGTAGCATAAAAGAAGTAACTCGCGCCAAAAGACAATCACACGGACGCAAATGAGGATACGCACATTCGATGTACCAGTAAAGAAGTTGTTATTATCACCCGGCTTTAGTCTTGAGGTGTTGTAAGCATATTTAAGTGCCCCGACGAAGGTTGTTTGTTTTTTACTTTATGAGCTAGTGTATCACGGATCTGTGTAAATAAACGAAAGTACCCCTCCCGTCGATCAAGACTTATCGATTGATATGCGTGCTTACAATGTTTTGTAATTTCAGCCTCAAGGATTATTTCTTGCATTTGCTGTCTGCTAGTGCAGCTGGGTCTCCATTAAATTGCATTAGCAGCGAAGATTTTCTTGATCGAGGCTTTATGGTACTAGGCCTGGTAACGCGAGTGCAGCGATGCGGAGAGGGCACAGCCTAGCTAGAGGGAGACCAAGCACCAAGCCCAGGTGAAACGTAGTGGGAAAAAGGGGAGCGGGCGCCAAGCGCTGGTGGCGGAGCCCAGCAGCGCAGGAGAGGAGTCGGCCAATTAGAGAGCCCCACCAAATTGTTCCGATGACGGCTCATATTTACACGAGTGCGCTTGGCGGTTTTCAGGAATATTCAGAAATGTTTGAAGTCGATGGGTCTCCGGAAGACAAAGCCGGCCGTCGGGAGCGCCTGCGAGAGTTGGCGCGAGAAGTGGCGCGAACGGGAATCGATCTGCTGGCGTTTGCAAGTTCTTTGAGGTTTAACCTTGCGATTAGGGAACGCCAGGCAGCTTGTCCTGTTAACACAAGCGTTCGCGACCATACGTCATTGAGGCTGGGCTAATTGTTTATTGAGAGACAGACTTTGGAAGGATGTGGGCTGTCGCTCAACGGTCGAAGACAGTGCGGCGAGAACCCCTTCCAAGATTTGAAGGTTTATGCTCGGGTTATGTCATAATGAAATGAAAGCGCGCGGAAACCGGCACTTAAAAAATCCTGTGCAATAGAGAAAGCACTAATGAGTATCTTAAAGCGACGAGATTCCTACAAAGCGAGTATAGCTCGTAAACTCCGGCAGGAAATGCACGATTGCGTTGCATAAAGTCAACCAGTTCAGCCGCAGCAAATATGGTCGCTTTCTTGTATTACTATGAAAGAAATAAGAGTTAAGAGGATGAAAATGAATGCTTAAATACAGTTGGCAGAAGGGATATCTACGAAAGAGCAGCGTAGTAGTGGATGTACAAGACATTTGATATTTGCACTTTACGTTCAAATGAGTTATAACTTAATAAAACCTCCTCGCGTAATTTAAGAAAACATGTGAGCACAAGATGGCGACGTGTGAGCGCGTAGTGGATTAAATGGAAACAACACAAGGACGCGAAACTGGCACTGATCTAACCTCACCTATCACGTACCTGAAATTTCCCGCTTGGGGTCCTGCTCCACATAAACACAGCAACCACTCGTTCCTGCTTACCACTGAACCACCATAAGAAGGCTCAGGATATTGAATCGCCATGTTGCATGTTAAAGTTCTGCTAATCGATGAAATCAGTGACATCACAGTTGTGCAAAGTCGGCGCTGCACTGCTGCCTTAACACACGAATAGTTAATTATTTGCTTAGCCGGATGGCATTTCTCTTTAAACGACGCACAGTAGCTGCAATCTCTTTGCCATAAGGTTTGTTAAATTAGATAAAAAGCACTACGCTAAAACTGTACAGTTCATTACGTAGGGCATTGTGATTTCACCTGCACCTGAACCTGCGATTTCAGCCACGTTGTGCACTATTTGGTGCGCCCAATTACTTTTCTTCTTTTTGCGAAATATAGTGCTTAACTTCTATCCTTGCTTCACTAAAATAAAGTTCTTAAATTTTGGAGCCGATGCCGTGAGAATATGGAAAGCGTCGCGCTAATTCACGTTGGTCATTAGAGTATACGCACGGAAAACGCGGGCGCGTGTATACCCAGACAGCCGATTTAGCCTCCTTCCCTGTAACGCCACCTGGCCCGGCGCAGGGGGCCTGTTGTGGGTGGTGCTATTGCTGATCTGTCTCAAATGAGAAATGTGGCGTGTAGTACTATTTCGGACGCACCTCATTTCCCACTAGCATTGCTCATTTCCGAAAGGCATTACGAGTGAGAAATTGCCAGCGGTGCTCTGTCCGGCGCCTATATATAGATCAGCGTGTTACAGATAATGTCCCCAGAATTATGATCATGCGTGATATTTTACAATGTTGTGCAAGCTAATCACAACTCAGCTTATCATTATTTCTGTAATCTGCTTTTGATCGCAGAGTGCACACCCACGAGCACGTGAATCATGGCGGGAAGCACGTGCACGTCAACTATAAACACGAACACGACCACTCTCGGAGCAAAGTGGTCGTCTTGGACGACGACCATTACGGCGGCCGCGGCGGCTACTGGTGAAGAGCTCCTTGCTGTGGAGTCCCTGGCACATGCCTCGTTCCCAAAGAACACCACTCTTCATCCTGCAACACATCAGCGCACGCCGTGGGCGCCTCCAGACCGCACGGAGTCAGCCGCATCCTACAAGCGGAAGACAAGCAAAAGCAGGACTCCAGTGTGACCACGTGTGCTGAAAAAGAAAACGCTGCCAGTGAATGTGTAAATATGTGGGCTGCAAAGAAACAGCCAAGGTTCACAGCAGCCAAGTTAGACCAAACAACTCTTTTCATGTTATTCACCACAGCATCAGGATTATATTGAACTGCTCCGCTAGTATTGCCTATGCGTAAATTGAGAGTAATCTAACATTGACGCTGCCTACCTCCAAACCTAAAATCGGGCAGTAAACTACACTTAAGGTTCTTGCATCCATCAGCTAGTCAGTGGTAACTAACATGATGGCCGCTTCCGAACATTGCCCCTGGTGTCAGAGTATGGGAGAGAATCATAACTGTCTTTTTGTTTTGTGGGATTCGCATGAAAAGGTGCTGTAAAAACCTTGTGGCCAGAAGATGTTGTCGCTTTACTTTAATAGGACCAGGGCAGGGTATTTCATCTTCTGGTCAACCAGCCCAAGTTGCCATCTAAAACCTGTTTTGTGACTTCGACCATATATAAGAGGACGCTCGCTTGCGTAACGATGGCTTTTCATTCGTCATTAAAAGTAGCGGACCATAACAAACACAACTAGCCCTGCTGGTGTACAAGCAGTGTGAGAACCACATGGAAGTAATACAAACCTCTGTATGTGTGAAATGCAATGAACATGACTGATAAGGCGTCACAGGGGAGACATCAACTTCGGTAGAAGCCATTTCATCCGAACGATACCTTCTTGAGCGCAAGGTGACAACGCATTGTATAGCGGAAGAAAGCACCTAAAACACTCATTTTTAAGCGCTAAATAAAAGAAAATATACTTTTATTTTCACTTGTTTTTATTCCTGCACGTGAGAAAGACGTCCTCAAAAAATTAAAGCCGTTCAACTCAAAGTGAAAGCTGTCGGAAGTGCAGAGCACTTATTCGCCATAATGGGCTGAAGCCCCGCTATCCGCTCACTGCTACCACCAAATGCAATTAAAATTTCCCGCCTTCGCAATGCTCGCGCGCCCCATTCCTGAAGCTGCTCCAGCGGGAGTTCTATCCTTTCTGTGCTTCTCCTTCCTCCCGCACGTGCCGGCGTTTCACTGCCACTTTTTCGGTTACTAGCGTAAAACCCAACCCAACCAGTGTTCCTAACTAAATGAACGCGGGCGCTGCCGGTTAATGACTTATATTTTGCCTCAAATCTACCTGCAGTTTTCTTAGCGCTAAACAACGGGAAGATGTACGACAAGCGCCAGCAGATCACGAGTTTCGAATGCTTATGACTATATAAACCGCTTGGCTTTCGAAGCTTTTGTGCTACGCCGCGACAACAGCCGCTACGACGAAACGCCGTGTGGCTCTACTGGGGTCCAGCGAGCGCGCTACGACGACAAGGCGAGCTCCTAAAGTGCTCTGTACTGAAAAGTCTTGATTTGAAATGCATGTTCCCCCCTACCAGTCAGCACCAAGACTTGACAAAGAAGTGTTGTGTTATGCTGGTGAAACTTTCTTGTTGACATTTTAATTTTCAAACGAGATAAAATATCATGTATCAGTGTTGTCAACTGTACAACGAGTGCTGTTTTTTGAAGTGATCTAAATGCCACGAAACGATACACAGCTGCGGGACAGCTAACACGATGCTTGTCTGGGTAGTCGGCAAGACGCAGCTTGTGGCGCAACCCAGCAGGCTGCAACTTGCGGTATATGTCACTGCTCCCAGGGCACTGCGGAGTAATCGGTAACGTATTGGCGGATGAAGCTGCCCGTACGGGCCACGAGAGCGACCGCACCATCCTGCTTCCGCTTTTAAGGACCGATGCCGTGAGGACGCTTCGCTTCTTTGCATGCAGGATTACCATGCAGCAATAAAACACACCGGACTTTTCGAATCACCGTCTGTATATTAGAGATCATCTTCATTAGCGCCGTCTTCCGTATGGGCTCTCTCGACCCCACTCGCCTTTACTTTGTAGACTGTGGTTGGGAGTGGCCTTCACGGAAGCCCAGTCCTTCCTCATCGGCATGGCCAGCAGCGCCCACTGTGACGCCTGTGGGGCGGAAGAGGCTAGAGCATGTGCTGTGTCGCTGCCCCGAATACTCGTTGGAAAGAAGCGTGCTTGCCACCGCGCTTATCCGATTGGACAATCGACAATTTACAGTAGAGACTATTCTAAGTCATCGGTCTCTACCATCGGCTTTATAGAAGACGACGAAAGCCCTTTTACGTTTCCTGAGCGAAACGAACTTCCATGAAAGACTATAGTGCCCGAAACAGGGCTAGGGGGTGCGCCTTCCCAATCCTATCTCTTCCTCTTCTCCCGTCCTCTCTTTTATTCTCTGAACACCACTCCCCCAATGAAGGGTAGCAAACCGGGCTCTACACCTTGTTAACCTCCAGGCCTTTCCGTCCTTCTCCCTTCCTTTTGTACCACCCCGACTAGGCAAAATGCTGGCAAGAAGATACTAGATGGCTGCCTAAAAAGGTGAGGTAATATGCGTCACGCCCAGAAGCACCATCCCTGCGTGGCCTACCTGGTCACATGGCTCACGGTACCACCGCCAGTATCTGTGTTTGGTTTGTTTGCTATTTAGTTCCTGTTTGACTTATAGGAACAGTAAGTAGAGAAAACAACTATTTTACTACGGAAGATTGAGCAGCTCCACCTTGCTAATCGACGCTGTCTATGAACGACAAGAAACGCTACTGTCATCACTGGGAGACCGAGGGCTAAAGGGGTAGATTCCAAATTAACCTCTTACTTCGGCGTCAGTGCAATGGCGTCGTGCCATGGAAATCAGATTGCAAGGTTAGTCGTCATCTTAATCGTCGTGTTCATGACCACAGAAAAGCGAGGGTCTCTCCCATGTTCGTTCAGACATCCCTGTATAGCGCTCCCCTAATCAACTATTCTCCTACGAATTTTTGCATTCATCACAAGTCTTGCTCCTTCGTAGCCCCTGTGTTTTCCTAAATGGTCCACCAGTTGTGAGTAGTTCTGTGTACCTTCCCAGCCCAACTACACTTCTTTCTCTAAAAAAAGAGACAAGTGAATTAGCCGCACTACTGCTCTTCTTTGCATTGCATAGATAGGCTCAAATAAACCTGCTTTTCATCGTTTATGCGATCGATAAAGGATAATTTATTTCATAAACCCTGAAACAAGAAAAAATCCCTTACGACATCTGCGGAGACCACAACAACTAACAGCAGTGACGCGTATTCGCCTTGCTATGTGATTGAATGATGTCCCACATTTCAAAGTTCATGTATACGACCTTGCGTGTGTGTCAGTGTTATTTTTTATCTACAGCAAAAATTTAGTACTATTGGAAAGAGCACATGGGTAGGATGTAGTTGTTGCGGTGTATTTTTGGATAGTTGCTCATACCAGTGTCAGTTTCGGTTCTGTGCAACAACATGCTTGACGTCCGACGTTATCTTTGTTTTCGCATGGTCGATGTCTCCGAAATCGGCATAACGCGCTTCTGCCATGTCGTCGGCTGTAGATTAGGTTAGCTAAGTCTGCCAGCACAGCTTAGAATCTTAACGTTCACTACGCGAGGCGTGAGCAGTGGCTCAACGCCCTCACGCTGAACTGTGAGGCGCTTTGCCCTCACCTTTAAAGCTTTCCTGTCTCGTCCTCGTGCTGTAAGAGGTCAACACCACCACCAGGTCGACACTGGTCTCATGCGGTAGTGTGTCTGCAGGCTGTCGGTGATTATGTCAACATCACGCCAACGAGCAGTCGCCATCGAGTCGCTATCTGTCCGCACGGAGCCTGCCAACTCGCTCGTGAAGTAATGGAGCTTGCAGCTCAAAACGATGAACTCATTATAGAAAACATTTCCTAAATAAAAAAAATTCGACTAAAAAAAAACAATTACGCCACGGGTTCGCAGATGCTCATTTCGAAGCACTACCAGTGATTCAGAGTATTCGTCTGTATCTCCATGATTTCCAGGAAGAAAATATGATGTATACGTCGAACAAGCTGTGTATTTTTTGAAGTTTTAGCCTTCCGAGCAGCTTAGGTGAGCATTTGTCGAGTAACATGTATGCAGTAAGTGTCCCCCAAATCGCCACGAATACCTTACCTCTCGCGAATGCGTTCCTTTGGCAGAAACGCGATCGCAAATGTATGGTCGTGCATCTGACCGCTGCTCTAGTTCTGTCTGAGCAAAACGTGCATGCCGTAGCTTGATTTTACGCTTTACAATGGGAGCCTCGGTCGGCCTAATTCCTTACAACGTATATTAAATTCGCTAGTCTTTTTACGCCTTTAAGTGGCCTGACATTTTTTCTAGCGTACCAGTCACCCCAGGCGTATGCAGCTTACAGCTCCAGGGAAGCGAAGTCAATGAAGTGACATAAGCCAATATACGTATAGTGGGGAGCGACTTCGACTTCATCAACTTTACAAAGCTTTCAAATCTACAAAACAACAAAATAGAGCCGCGTTCTTTCAGGATTAATTTTGTCGTGACTTAGTGTTGACTGATCGAGGATAACTTTGCTGGAGGTTTGGCAAGCCGCGCAGTAGGCGCACTCAAGCCAAGCCTGCCAGTGTAAGCATTATACAAAACGTCATAGGAAGTCGGCAATGAGGAAGCAGAGAGGAGGACAGCCCTTTCTATGTATTTTTCTATGAAGAAATTTGGGTCAACACAGCCATAGTGGTCGAAAATGGTGAGAACGTCGACTTCAATTCACGCAAGTAATCCCACAATGTTTACAAATAACTACAGCGTTCCATTAATTTGATCGAGCTCTCCCCCATAGGTTCCAAGTTCCGGCCCAAGATCACTAGTTTTGGGTCACAGGTTAACAGTCGCTGACCCAACCGTGACTCATGCGACCCGCTGGGGCCCAAGAGTGACCAAGGGTGGGTCGCAGATAGCTACACGGCGGATTTAGCGCTAACCACATGGAGCGATTTTTCCGGCGATGCGACGAGCGACGCGACTAGGATCCGCAGTCGCTGATGTCGCTCGCCGAGGCAACCACATGACAGCGACGGCTCGAGCGACTGAGGACGGCGATTTGAATGTTGCCGCACTGCGCATAGTAACGCGCTTGGTATACGCTGGTTGTTTACAAACATTTAAACCCAAATGTAAGTGCGACGGCAACAGATTATTGGTTCATTTGTCATAAAAAACGTGACTGAAATGTATTACGCCTTTCTACCTTGCTTTTTGCACTTATTCAACCCTAAAACTGTTTTGGGTTTGCGATAGCGCGCGCTTTTCCTTCTGCGCCTCGTCTCTAGGCTCCTACATGAACACCGACGAAAAGCAAATTTTCAACGCGAAGCTCATCGCAGAAGTTCGAAAGCATGAGTTTCTGTGGAACTTCACGGATAAAAACTATAAAGCGATGCATTCAAAGGAGCCGAAGTGGCGTCGTATCGCCGAACACCTTGGATCGACTGGGGAGCAAGAATTCACTGTAAACAACCGCTTGCCTGCATACCGCAAAGCAAGCAGAAAAAAAAAGGACATAACCTAAGTAAATCCTCTACTGTATGCATTGCTGTAGCAGAATGCAATCCATACATGCTGTTATGTTTGCATTAAAATGCACGTTTTGCGCTTCCCAGTGTGTGCGGAAGCTTTCTTGCTTCTGCCTCAGCATGTACACAAGCTTTAACATGCAAAGCTTTCGTTGCCGCTCCATCGCAGAAGCCGTCTGCGCGGATTTTGTGCGCACTCCAAATCTCCCCCCCCCCCCCCCTCCCCTTTCCGTTCTCTTCCAAAACCGGAGGTTGCGTGCGTAAGTAGGGGCTCTGCAATTGACTAGTCGCTGAGGCCACTTCCGGGAGGCGAGCGACTGTTTCTGGCGACCCAGAACCGAGCGATTCGATGAGCGACTTGGTCCGCAACGAAAAGAAGTTCGTCGCTAGTCGCGTCGCTTCCCAAGTCGTTTGCGAAATCGCTGCATGTGCTTAGCGCTTTTCAGCTTACAGTTGAGCGCTAAATTCCAGGTGCACGCAATAGAGACAGTCGAGACACCCCTAAAGAAGACAGATGGTTTGAAGGCCTTCAGAAGACCTTTGAAGGGGCCGTACAGCCCAGGTATTGCATATTGCTCTAAGAGGACGTATACAGGCTGTCAAATCGGTATATTTTACTATAGGCGTGAGAAGGTCCCTATCAGAACAGGCAAGAGACAAAAACACACTATCTATCAAAAATTGTTTAGCGCCCACCTGGAGGGGTATTTAGGAAGCTGGATAGAGAGAACTTATGCACGATTAATAAAGAATACATTAGTACCCTTGCCCTGACCTAGATGGCTTAGAAATCCGACCGATTAAGTATGTTCGAGACGTTATTTCACCGGTGTTGGAGCGTGTCTTTAACCTTCTTTTTAGTGCCGGTACTTTTCCTAAAAAAACTTGAGATAGCTAAAGTTATCGTTTTGCACAAGGGAGGCGACAAAAACGAATTCACAAATTATAGGCTGATCGCGATACTTCCTATATTTTCAAAAGGCCTAGAAAAGCTTATACACACTCGCATGATTTCAATCATTGATAGGCACAAAATAATAACCACTGCACAATTTAAATTTGTTAAGGGCCTTTCAACTGAGACTGCCCTTCGAGCGCAAAAAGAGGCAATTCTTAAATCCTTTGAGCAACAGTTGTACACATTAGGAATATTCATCGATTACTCAAAGGCGCTTGACTGCATTGATCATGTCACTTTACTAAAAAAAGGTCAGCCATTACAGCTTTCGTGGTACCTTTTTGCAGTTACTAACCGCCTACCTTAGCAATCGCCAGCAGAAAGCGCTGGTTAATAATCATAGTTCCTGTTTCAAGCCTGTTCCTGCAAGAGTACCGCAAGGAAGCATCTTAGGCCCCCTGGTATTTGGCCAATATTGATAGCGCTGCTAATATTAAAATGTATGCCGATTACACGACCACGCTTCTTAGTGCGAAAAACTAAACTGATGTGTTTCGCATGTCCAATAAACTGCTTGATAAACTGTCACGCTGGAGCCGAGTGAATTCATTCGCAGTCAATGCGAATAAAACTAAAGCAGTCCTGTTTAGACCAAGACACCGTACAGTTCACTGCCAGCACACGCTGAAACTAGTTCATTCCAGAATTGAAATTGTACCTACGGTGAAATTTCTTGGAGTAGTGTTTGAGCAACACATGTCGTAGAATGCTCATGTTGACCTCGTGGTATCAAACCTTTCTCGCATTACTGGAGTTCTTTCTAAACTTAGGTTTTGTCTGCCCAAACGTATGAAGCTTGTATTATATCAGGCCATGTTTTTATCGCATTTGCAGTATTGTCACTTGGTATGGGCACCACAACTCAGGCGAATATTTATAAACTTTCAAAAGTACAAAAAAGGCAGTTCGCATCATCACGTACCCAGCATACGATAGTCATACAGCCTCCTTTTTTGACGATATGAAGTTATTACCAGTGACCCATTTCTATAACTCATTGCTGCTCAAACGCTACCAAACCAATGTAAAAACAAATAACAACGTACTATGCAGTGTTTCCAAACTTGAGCTAAATGTACCCGCGAAATATTTGCCGAGTTGACCGCTGGCAAATACCTAAGAACCGAACAAATTACGGTGAACAAATGCTACGTTATCAGTTGCCATTTCTTGTTCATGTATTATCCGTTTGATGTATGTGAATTTTATGATGTACCATTTGTGTGAATCTTAGGATATGTTGAATGTGTTAATTTTATGATGTACCAAGACTGCTAATCAACCATTTGTTACATGATTGTAAATTTTATATCTGTTCTGGTTGCATCTGCTTTGTATAGGGGCCGTGGACCCTGTCAAGCCATTTCTGATGCTTTCTGTTCACGGTCCTCAGCACTTTGTCTTGGAATAAACTGATTTGATTTGATTTGATTTGCGGACGCCCTTTCTTGTTCGATGTGTTCGGAAAACGCAGGCAGACGATTCGTAAGTAACTGCACTCAGGATGCTCCGTGTTTAGTTACAAACGACATTCACAAACCTCAAATTTTAGCCTATGTGACCGCATTTTTGAAGAGGTGGATGGCTAAACGTGTCTCGGACAAGCTGTCAGGGCTGATCGCAACAACGCTAAAGAAATTGGCGCAGGCTTAGTACGAGCTGGAAGAGTTTCGGCCAGCACCCTCGGATAGTGAACAGAGGCCACCTCTGTCTTGGAAAGGGATACTGCTAAACCAATGCCAAGCGCCGGTGATGGCTTAAAAAACAGGAACTTGGCGCCGTACTCAACCCCTTGGAAGGAAACCTGAGAACACCGGACGAGCTATGGAAATGAATATGACAGGAGTAACGCTCAGAAAAAGGAATGAAGCCCTTGTACCGGGAAGCTAACTCCCGCATGGAAGAAAATAACAGATCAAACTAAGATTAAAATGTGGGCTTAGATCGCGGGTGTCATGCGGAGAACTGACGTTCGGTGGACCATTCAACCGACAGGATGGATACCAAAACACAGGGCAAGAATTAACGGAGGAGCCCCCGCGGCGGCTCGGGGGCTATGGCGTGCTGCTGAGCCCGAGGACGGGGCTTCGATGCCAGGCCGCGGCGACCGCTTTTCTGGTGAAGGCGAGAGCTAAAACGCCCGTGTGTTCGAGATTTCGGTGCACGTTAAAAATCCACAGGTGGTCAAAATTAATGCGGAGCCCTCCAGTACGACTCGCCTCATTTCCTGTGTAGCGTCGGGTGCGTTAAAACCCACCATCCATCAAAATAAGTAAGGGAAGACAGTTATCGGTACATCGGTGAAGATAGATAGATAGATAGAACTTTATTCGAGCCCTTGAGGTCACCGTTGAGGCGGCCTCCGACGGGGTGGTCCCTTATTCACAGGGCCCATAAACGGCCAACACCTCCAGGCCCCGGGCCAGAAAATTCAGGGTCAAGGAGTGGATTGGGGCTTCACAAGACAGGAGCGTCTCGAACTATAAACGTTCACCTGCAGTGCGTCGATGTTATACGGAATTGTGTGCTCTGTCGTACCATATCAGTTTGGGTTATGTTCGTTTTATGTGCGGTATTGCGTGCTAAGTGTTTTTCGGTTTTTTTTTTGTTTTCTTAGTACCCAATACAAAGACATATTGGACAATCTTGGCCCCGTTAAGAAACTTTAGAATATTGACATCGTTATTATTTCTATTATTGTAATTAAGATTAACATTATTATATTATTATCGTTACAGTAGTAGTAGCAAGCTTATCATTGTTACTATGGGTCTACGTACACAAATATAAGTGGCATCTTGAAAGGTGTGCGGGGCAAATAATATCTTCTTTTTGAAGTATCGCTGTTGCTCCAGTCACTGATTGAGCTTCTGTGGACGTTAAACAGGGCCTTCAATGGGCTACCGTGGTCCTACAGTGATGATGATGCTCATAAAGGCGACTAGGCCTCAATCAGTCACTGGAGCGACAGAGATACTTCGAAAAGATATTATTTGCCCCGCACCCCTTTCAAGATGCTACTTATATTTGTGTACGTAGACCCATAGTAACAATGATAAGCTTGCTACTACTACTGTAACGATAATAATATAATAATGTTATTCTTAATTACAATAATAGAAATAATAACGATGTCAATATTCTAAAGTTTCTTAACGGGGCCAAGATTGTCCAATGTCTCTGTATTGGGTACTGAAAAAACACAAAAATACTGAACAACACTTAGCACGCCACACCGCACATAAAACGAACATAACCAAAAACGAACAGAGCACACAATTCCGTATAACATCTACGCACTGCAGGTGAACGTTTATATCTGAACGTTTATATCTGAATCCTTCACATTGACCACATAGCGCTAATTAGTGGGCACATAGGGTCGCCTGCAGCCAGAATACCGGGCACCGTTGATCCCCTGGCTCGCAGGACCTCGGAGGACTCTGGGAGGCTCTCTGCTTTGAACCATCAAGAAGGTGTACCCGCGGCTCTATCTACACAAAGGCCTCTGCCCAGCCCCTCATCCATCACTCACCGTGCCTGATGATCGACGTCTCCGGCACATCCAAATGAATGCCCTAATTACCCCGTCCGCATCTTCCTCAATCGCTATCGATCCGACCCCAGCTGGCCTATATAACCATTCGTCTTAGCTGATTCAGC
This sequence comes from Haemaphysalis longicornis, assembly GCF_048455015.1. Taxonomy (NCBI): domain Eukaryota; kingdom Metazoa; phylum Arthropoda; class Arachnida; order Ixodida; family Ixodidae; genus Haemaphysalis; species Haemaphysalis longicornis. The sequence goes on from NW_027526460.1 coordinate 138,278,873, forward strand.
CGATTGGCCCTTGTACGGCAGGGTGCTTCAGCTTTCAAGTTCCCCGACCTCACCTCCCTTTTCGATGACCGGCTGGGTTGAAATGAATTGGTTCTGAAATACAGCGCCGTGCTGTCGATATGTTCTGCCCGTAATTTCCGCCGAATGAGTCCTGTACTACTATAAACATGAGAAGGTATTCATAATATAAACAGCATACTATGCGGACAGTGCAGCATAATATGGCCTCCTGCCGCCCCGCCAAACAAATACATCTCTTCTTTCCTCCGCCCACCTCTCACGCTTTTACGTAGTTTCGCTCTGCCCACGCTAAACACGTTGGAGGTGTCCTCAAGTAAATTCAATTTTCCCGGTTGCGCACTCCTCGCGCGCCATCTATTCTTTAATGTTGGACTTAGAATGCCGCCTTGAAATCTAGGCTCTAGCTCAAGCCCGTTTTGTATTTGCTGTCAAAACATTGTTTTCAAAACGTTTTTAACTTGCTATCGCAAAAATCAACTGCACATGTATTTTGCCTAAAAGAACACTGCTAGTACCAGTCTTGGACCTTTTGCTTCAAATAACGCCTGTTCTGTTTTCTATCAACAATGTTGACAAGGACAATAAGTGTGGTAGCAGATTTAGTAGTTTGGAAAGGTTTAGCCAATATGAACTTATTGTTTAAGAATAATTCTAATTTTTGTGGGGTGTGGCTGAATCGACACAGACAGACAGACAGACAGGCAGGTCAGAATTTTCTAGATTTGTAGCCCTAAAGGTTATAAGTTCAGTCTGGCGCAACAGGCAGACAAGGAACTTATTTGATGGTCCTGTGAGACTCCGATGCCCCCATTCTCAGGTGGCTGTAGAAGCCTCGGGCAGCTTCTACGTTGGGACTGGAAGGCCAGGCTTCACCGCCGCATCGTGGCCTCTCTGGACAGCCCATAAGTGACCTGAAAACTCGGAGCTTCGTAGCGCAGAGCTCCACCCTTCTTCGCAACAAGGAAGGAAAAATATGGGATAACCCCTCAGCACTTCTGCTTGGTTGTGAATGCAAAAGCATGAATGTGCAGCTGAACGCCTGCCAATGCCTTGTTCCGCACAGGGTTGCCTAAGGGCTTTACAATCTTGCCTCTTGACACGCTTTGCTTTGCGAGCCTCCTTAACTCTCTCGAATGGCTTCGATCAGTATCCTACGCGTTGAGCATCCGTTCGTTCATGCGGCCATGTACGAGGATAGTCGACGACGATGCTTAATTTCGCTGCTTGTTCTTTCCCTCCCTTCATCTGCCACATGCTCTCGGTGACGTATGCGCCATACTGCCAGTGACGAGCACATTTTAATACTGACTAGAGTAAGCTCGAGCTGTGGAACGACCGGTAAAGGTGCCATGTACCGCGAAGCCGTTCTTGGCATAGGCTTTCATAGGACGAGGCCTGGTAGCGCGGGCGCAGCGATGTGGAGACAGCGCCTAGCGAGAGGGAGGGCAATCGCCAAGCTTACATGCATCGATTCGAGAAACTCTTGAACGAGGCGTTTATATAATCAATCTGGTGGCAATTACTGTACTTGCCAACATATTTCAGGCGAGATATCAATACATAAGTGACAGTTGCATTGTACTTTTTTATCAAAAATACATAGCGGTTTTCAAAAGCGAATAAAAAAACGCCTTAGAAAATGTTTTACCTAAAAATACAAAAAAAACGCTTCCGGCGCCTTCTCGTGGCAATGTCTCAAGTTCAAAAGTAACGAGAGGTTTCAGTAGATAGTGCGAACAGTGGAACTCATCAAAATTCAAGTGGCACGAAAAGGAATCGGTCTGCTCGTTTTGAAGATTTGATGAGTTTTGTGAAACTTAGCCTAACATCAACGTCCGCGAGATTGAGTCGGTAAAGCTGGGCGTTTTTTCTTCAATTAGCCAGGCCGATTTCTGAAGCCGTATTTTTCGCTCTATCTTCCGCCGTGAAACGCCTCGTGATACAGAACGCTTAGTGCTATATAATACCTGGTACAGTAGCGTCGTGAAGGATCCGTTTTTCTGATACGGACGCCGGACGCTGCTTTTAAAACGTAAGCTCCACTGTCCGAGGTTGAGCAGTTTCGCGTGGACCTTGAAGGGCCGTGCTGCGTAAGGGCGAGGAGCATTGGATTGGATTGGATTGGATTTGTATTACATTGCTTGGATTAGGATTAGGATTGGATTGGATTGGATTGAATTGTATTGTATTGGATTGAATTGGAAATCTAATCCAGTTGGAGTACGGGTGTGTAGAGTATTGGGTCTGCACATTCACCGGTCTGCGCATTTGAGAGGAGTGACGTCATAGCCACGGCAGATGCACTGGGGCCGGCGCGTGCCCAGCTGTGCGCCTCTGTTGCGCAGTATATGGCCAAGTCTGACGCTGCGCCAGAGCCGCTTGATAGCCGTTTCGCGTGGCTCCTGGAGAGCCGTGCTGCGCATGCGCGAGGAGCAGTCGCTCGGCTGGATTGGACTGGACTTGATTGTATCGGATTGAAAATCGTTTTAGCAGCAGTAAGCATGATAATCAGCCAATCCTAGACAACCAGGAAAGCTAAGAATAACCAGCAGAACCTTAGCTCACGCTAAGTATATCCTGGCATAGCCGAGCTAAGCCACTGGTAGTTTTTTTAAAGCTTTCACCTTTGAAAAGGAAAGATTTTCTCAGGGGATGTGGCAACACAATAAAACTAATATTTCTCATATGGCTAGTATGTGCTTATTGTTACGACCTCCAGCTCACTTAAAGACATGCTTGAACATTAGCGTCGCAACAGGAGTTGCAGCGGTAGCGCTGGTTTTGCTCTGATACAGATGGGACACGGCTCCTCCAGTCAAAGGGCACTGCTTGGCCCCAAGATGGCTCCTGGAAGGTTCGGTTTATTGGAAGAAAACAAAATGCTTAAGAATCAGATGATATTCAGTCGATATCCCGGTGGCGCTGGTCACCAAATCAACGATATTCTTCGCCTAGTGATTTACACGTTACACGGTTTCAGCAGATATACAGTCGAAAGGTCTTCGTATGGAGCGTTTGACAAGATAATCTCCCGTCTCAATTATTCCATGCGTACGGTATCAATCAAAGGATAGGCGCTATATTGCCTCTGCCCTTTGTATCGGGCTCATATATCATGACACAAGCCAGCTCCACTGGACAGTATGGCCAACATCCCTACGCTAACCAGCTCAGATTTATAAGGGAACTCCGGGTCTCTAAGCGGGTTGCACCAATCGCATAATTACTCACACTGTAGAGTTTCCAGTAGAGATATCAATAGTTCGGGTATATATTACAATACATGAAGGCATCCGTAACATGCCACTAATTTTCCTAATGTAATGGCACACCAGAGAAGCACAAATATTCGGAACAAAATTAAAACGAGTGATCTGTCGTGAATGCGCGTACTCTAATGTATGACACACTCGTTTCCATCTCCATGTACATTTTCACGCACGGCAAAACTTCTTTTAGAATAGTTTAGATGGTGACACTGCGCCGTCCCCTCGGCAGCCGGCGCGACCAGTTCGTGTTCGGACCTAACGGCGGCGCCGATTGCGCAATTGAAGAGGGCGCGGTGGCATGGGAGCCCGGCCGATTGTCGAGCGCGGCTCGGAGCAGCGGTTGGTGCTGTGTAGCGCTGTCGTGCTGTGGCCGCTGTTAGCAGAGTGATTGATTTGATTGTATGGTATAGCGCGACAACGCAACGCAGGCGATGAGGCGCGCCGTAGTGCGGGGCTCCGGATTAATTTTGCCCACCTGGGGATCTTTAACGTGCGCCGAAATCTCCAACGCACGTGTGTTTTTGATTTTCGCCCCCATCAGAAAAGCGGCCGCCGCGGCCGGGAATCGAACCCATGACCTCGTGCTCAGCAGCACAACACATTAGCCACATAGCCACCGCTGCGGGTTATTGGTATTTTTTGTCAGTGCTTTGAATAAAGGTGTTTGCGTGTACAACGTTGTAGGAAGCGCATCACAAATATTTCCAGTGGTGTGTATATGTGTATGTATGCATGTGTGTATGTATGTATATATATGTAAGAAAAGAACACTTCGAACAAGGTAGGAGCACGATTGTTGCCAACGTTTCAGCAAAGAGACTTGCCTTCGTCAGGGCGCCAGGCAAGTCTCTTTGCTGAAACGTTGGCAACAATCGTGCTCTCCTACCTTGTTCGAAGTTTTCTTTTCTTGTGTGCTTCTCTACCATCTGCAAAGTTTTACTGCTCCATGTGTATATATATATATATATATATATATATATATATATATATATATATATGTTGTAATGAACAATTGGAGCAGGGAACGGTATGTGCGGAACCATGGCCAATCTACGCGCGGGTATGTGCTGCGGACCTGCAACGGTCATCATCAGTGCCTGTCTGTGCGTCTTGCAAGGTTATCTCTGGCTTCGCCGTTTTTTGAAGATACTGCTCTTCCTCGCCTCTCGCTTGGACAACTGATCGAATTAAACACCATTGGAAGTGGTGGAGGTGCGGTTTCAACGTCAACCAGCACGAATCCTGGAGCTTCGAAGCCGCAGGCTCCCAATGCCCACTACCCCCGTTGGCGCTGTTGATCAACAAGCACCAGCGATGCCACAGATCGTCTGCGCTGGTTCCATCCGTCAGCGCGATCCCCCATTCTTCAATGGCGAGGGCGGTCATGATGCTGAGGATTGGCTGTCGACATACGAGCGGGTGAGTGCTCACAACAAGTGGGATGATCCCGCCAAGTTAAGCAACGTCGAGTTCTATCTCACGCAATTGGCTCAGACGTGGTTTTTGAACAACGCACGTGACTTCAAAATATGGGGCGATTTTAAGACCCGCTTCCTTCAAGCATTTGGCAGCCCGGCCGTACGCAGACTACAAGCAGAACAACGCCTCCGCGGAAGAGCTCAGACGCAGGGGGAGAATTTCATCAGCTACATCGAAGAAGTTGTAGATCTGTGCAGGCGCGTCGACGTGGCCATGTCTGAAGCAGATAGGGTGAAGCATATTTTAAAAGGCATCGATGATGATGCGTTCACTATGTTGCTTGCCAGGGACCCGAAGTCCGTGACGGAGGTCGTGAGCCTCTGCCAAAGCTTTGATGAGCTGCGCAGGCAACGAGTGCTGGTCCGGAGATGTCTGGGGACAAATTCAGAACTCTCCGCTTTGACTTTTACTTCCGAGCACTCTTCACTTGAAACGAAGATGAAGGTATTCGTCCGCGAGGAAGTAGCACGCCAACTATCGATTGTGCCGTTCGTTCAAGAGCCACGCCAGCGGACGGAGGCACCGCCTTCATGCCTTCCTTCGTCTCTTCAGCGCACCATCCGGGAACAGGTCAGCGAGGCCCTGCCAACTAATCGCCAAGTGGTAGCAGCTCCTGCTCCCCTTACTGTTCCCCAGGTAGCTACTGTTGCTCTTCCCCTGGCTTCACCGGCTGCATTAACCGGTCCCCTGACGTATGCTGAATGTGTCACACAGCCACCCCGACTGTTTACCCATTCGTTCGAACCAACCATCCCAGTGACTGTGCCGTCCAGCTATCAGCAAGTCTCCCAATTTCAACGTCCAGTGCAAGTGGTCGCGCAGCAATCCAATTCGTGGCGCACGCCGGACAATCGCCCTATATGCTACTCTTGTGGATACGCCGGACATGTCGCCCGTTACTGCCGCCGTGTGGTGCCGCATCCTTAGGTTTTCAACACTCCAGGATACACGCCTAGGCACGTTCAGCATCGCGTATCCTCGAGGCCTTCCCCAGCGTCATTTGAGCCCGACCAGCCGACGTTCGCCAGTCGCCGATCGCCTTCTCCCCGCCGCCGCTCCCTGTCGCCTATGCGCCGTCAGCCTGCTCCTCCGGGAGTGGGAAACTAATACCCGCAGTTCCAGAGGCACGAACTGCGTACTCAGCGAAAATTCAAAGTCCTCGTGCCTATCCACCGAACGTTATAGATGTAGTTGTTGAAGGAGTCCCTGCTCTCGCTCTAGTCGACACCGGTGCCGCCATATCTGTTATAAGTGCTACACTCTGCCGCTCGCTGAAAAAAGTAATGACGCCGCTTTCTGGACTTTCGCTTCGGACTGCGAGTGCAGCACACGTGTCCCCGATAGCAGCCTGTACTGCTCGAGTGAGTATTCAAGGCACCTGCTATCCCATTCAATTTGTTGTCTTATCTTCGTGCTCCCATGTCATACTTGGCTCGGATTTCCTCTCATGTCATCACGCTGTTATCGACTGTGCCCGAGCTGAACTGGAACTTTTTCCACAGTGTGACGTCTCTGGTGACACAAAACTCGTACTTTCCGAAGACGTCGATATTCCGGCGCGAAGTTCAGTGTTAGTGGCTCTTTCTTGTGGTACCCTGCCGGATGGCCCTGTTCTATTTACGCCATCCGACCTTTTTGTTCGCCGAAAGCATTTATTTCTTCCGTTCGCCGTCCTTACGCTGCGTGCTGAACACACCACGATGTTTATTACCAACCTCACAGACAACCCTGTCAGTCTGCTTCGCAGCGAGTCGATTGGCCATGGTTCCGCACATACCGTTCCCTGCTCCAATTGTTCATTACAATCACGCAAGACACCTGCTCCGAAGCCAGCTGGCACGCTGCAGCCCTTGCCGTGCCCCGTTCGTCCATTCGAGCGAGTCGGTATCGACCTCTACGGCCCTTTACCACACACCCCTTCTGGCAATCGCTGGATCATCGTGGCTGTAGATCACCTCACGCGCTACGCTGAAACAGCCGCGTTGCCCGCGGCCGCTGCGCGCGACGTCGGGGGATTTATCCTCCGTTCCCTTGTTCTACGCCACGGTGCACCCCGGGAACTGCTCAGTGACCGGGGGCGGGTATTCCTCTCTGAGGCTGTTAAAGCGCTTCTGACCGAATGCAACATTGTGCATCGCACCACGACCGCATATCATCCGCAAACGAACGGGCTCGCCGAAAGGTTCAACCGTACGTTGGGGGACATGCTTGCGATGTACATCGCTTCGGACCATTCGAACTGGGACGTGGTACTCCCCTTTGTGACGTACGCATACAACACGGCGGTACAGAGCACAACGCGTTTTTCACCTTTCTTTTTACTTTACGGCCGCGAACCTTCTTGTACCATGGACACTATGCTACCATACAGCCCTGACGCTTCCGAACGCCGCCATCTTTCCGAAGTGAGGCATCATGCCGAGGAATGCCGACAGCTTGCCCGTTCGTTCACGGCAAATGACCAGGGTCGTCAGAAGCAGCATCATGACCAGAGCCACTCCTCGCCCACTTTTCATGCTGGTGATCTAGTTTGGCTGTGGATACCTTCTACAACGCCAGGTCTTTCTACGAAGCTGCTTTGCAAATAACACGGCCCTTACCGTGTCATCAGTTCTCCATCACCTGTAAACTACGTGGTTGAACCGTTAACTCCGTCAGCCGATCTCCGCCGTCGTGGTCGCGAAACTGTTCATGTCAGCCGCTTAAAGCGATACTACGACCCTCTCGTCCTGGACTCCCCGTAAGTCACCAGGATGGCTCCTTCTTCGGTGGGGGGTGATTGTAATGAACAATTGCAGCAGGGAACGGTATGTGCGGAACCATGGCCAATCTACGCGCGGGTATGTGCTGCGGACCTGCAATGGTCATCATCAGTGCCTGTCTGTGCGTCTTGCAAGGTTATCTCTGGCTTCGCCGTTTTTTGAAGAGACTGCTCTTCCTCGCCTCTCGCTTGGACAACTGATCGAATTAAACACCATTGGAAGATATATATATATATATATATATATATATATATATATATATATATATATATATATATATATATATATATATATATATATATATATATATATATATATATATATATATATATATATATACAGAAAGATAGGTCAGCAGTCTACAACGCCAAAGGAGGCATAGGGGTGTGGTTAGGATCTTTTCTTTTTTACTATGGTTAATGAGGTAAACATTTTTTTTAAATATACAAGAGAAAGAAAAACACGCGCCCAGAGTGGGGACCGAACCCACGCCTTTCGATTACATGTCGAATGCCTTACTAATTCGGCTATCTGGGCGACTGTGTTCTCCTTCACTTTCTGGGCTATTTATATTTACTAGAAGTGTATCTGACACTTGGGGGAGGTAGCCAGCGCCAGTCTGACTACACGGGGAGAAGGCCCGGGGTTGAAAAGAAGGTCCCCTTCTCCCCGTGTAGTCAGAGTGGCGCTGGCTACCACCCCCAAGTGTCAGATACACTTCTAGTATATATAAATAGCCCAGAAAGTGAAGGAGAACACAGTCGCCCAGATAGCCGAATTGGTAAGGCATTCGACATGTAATCGAAAGGCGTGGGTTCGGTCCCCACTCTGGGCGCGTGTTTTTCTTTCTTTCTTTCTCTTGTATATTTAAAAAAAATGTTTACCTCATTAACCATAGTAAAAAAGAAAAGAGGCTAACCACACCCCTATGCCTCCTTTGGCGTTGTAGACTGCTGACCTATCTTTCTGTATTTCCTCAACGAGCCCCTCATTTCCTTACTATATATATATATATATATATTGTGGGCATTGGGGGTGTCCTGTTGTGATATTTATGCGTGGAAGCGACATGACATTGTTATATCCAGTGTGGAACACGGCGGGTCAATCCCTCTGTCCCTTCTACCCATCCAAACCCATCGCCACTGTCATCTGTGTATAACCATCATCATCCCCGGACAGTTCCGTCTTTCGGTGGCCTGTGCTCGGGAGCCTAATTAAAAGTGGTCCTTCAGCATCTCGGATCTCTGTCTCTCAATATATATATATATATATATATATATATATATATATATATATATATATATATATATATATATATATATATATATATATATATATATATATATATATATATATATATATATGTATATATATATATATATATATATATGTAAACGGAACTCCTGTTAAACGGAACTGATTTTGTCGGTCCTTCGAAGTTCCGTTTATCGAGGGTCTACTGTGTATATATTTAATTGCGTTTGGAATGTGTACAATGCACTAATACACGTGTTTGGATATAGATATGGGCCCAAACACGCACGCCCCTCCCCCCCCCCACACACACACACATGCGCACGCGCACACTCACACTCGCAGACCCGCAAACATACGAGCACACACGAGCGCGCACGCGCACACACACACACACACACACACACACACACACACACACACACACACACACACACACACACACACACACACACACACAATATATATAATATGTATTACAGTCCCGTAAGTACATTCTTTTTTATATTCTACAGTTATACCACCCAGCAAGTTTTTTGATGCTGTCCCAAGTAAATAACTTTTATTTATGATTACACCACCGGGCAAAAAGACATTTGTTACGTGAGAAGAAGCAATAAATACAGACGTAAATTGTACAGGCGCATAAAATGTAAAAGTATAGTGAAAATAGTAATTAGAATACCTTATATTAAGTGCACGAGCGAAACATTAACAACAATAGCACTAACAGCCATTTGTATTTCTTGATGTTTTGCATTGGATAGAATTCTGCCGCATTGATAAACGAAACAACACAAGAAAAAATATTGTAAGAAATGTACTTCCCTCCCCCTCTCTTAAAATATAATTATAGACTCCTCCGTACCGTTTCAGTATGCAATTCGTGAGAAACTGCATACGAAGTGGGCTCCTTTCGTACCTTATTTTTGGCTACATTACGCCGAATTGACTAAACCTTTTTTCAGCAAACATCTTTGGGGCGCACGACTATTTGGATGTCTTCAAGCCCGTATACTCATAATACCTAACCTCTTAGGAACCGGCAGTGCGCTCGCACGGCGCAAAAGATAGACCAGGAGTGTCCAAGAAGTTTACTAACTGTACAAAAAGTAATAAACGGATACAACAATGATACCCGAACTTAGTGACAGGTGACTTCCTCTGAACGTCGCAAATCATCTATGGTATCCCGACGTATCGTTTGATTTTTCTGCGCTAAGAGCGACGAACAAATTTTAAACTTACGGGCAAGGTTTTTACACTAAAGCCAATAAATCGATGTGCTGCAATTAGGAGTCCTACGGGCTCCGCCTACGCGGCATCTACCGGCGCGAGTGAAAAGTGCGCCGGAGCGCCGAACAAGATGTGGTCGCCTCGCCGGGTGCAGTGTCATCACTTAAACTATTCTTACACCGTGACTGCAGTATATACTCTCTTGCTTTGTCAATATTGTTCGTGTAGCTTTCCTTTGTCAGCATGAATGTGCAGGTGTCATAGTATGATCGCTGTTACGAGGCAAGTATATCTATACGCTGAAAGTATGTATTGTTTTTGCAAATGTCTTTGTAGCTTTCGATTTATCTATACGTACACTGTCTTTCTGTATTTATGAATAAGAAGGTATAGAATCGTAGGTGGTACCGCTGCTTCGTGTAGAGTGCACAGTCACCGTGAAGTCCCAAACTGGCCTTTTTGCTGGGCTCTGCAGCATCTGTAATGCTCAGTAAGTATTTAATTGGATTTGATTTGGTTGTGTGTTGGAGGGTCGATTACTACATATGTACACTAGTCCTTTTACCGCCACTGTAGTACCCCTCCAGAAAAGCTTACTAAAAATTATAATAATATTTAAAAACAACCATAACAGGAGTGATATAATTGATAATGACGATTATGTTTATTGTTGTGCATTTTTTCGCTCACCCCCCCCCCCCCCTAAAAAAATAGTTCCGACGCCACTGTACTTGCAACAAGCGACGGAAGATGCTTCGGCAAGCAGCGAAATGGGCTGCGGCAGCAGGGCGTTTCATGCCGTCTGGTCATTGGCAACGCGCCAGTTTCTCTGCTCTTTTTCTTTTTCAATGAAATGTCGACCACGCAAAAGGGACCAGATCCGTGCGGTTTAAACCATCCGTGCGCAGTTATTGGCGCCACTTGAGCCAACAGCGCCAGACAGCGTCTTTTATTCCCGTTTCCTACCGCGTTTTTATATGGCTTCCTTTACCAGCTGTTTTCCCACACGGAATTTTTGTTAGGGGTCATAAAACAACGTGTAGCTTTATTTTAAAGAACGCTGGGATTCTCACTTACGTACTTATGGTTCGCCTCAAATCTGCGCAAGGTTTTGTTTTCTTTTTTTTTCGCGCTAAACAATGTTTAAATATATAAGCCGTGCCACCAATGCTATTAGTTCTGAGGGTTACTGCCGGTATACCCCGAGTTCATGATCTTTTTAATGCAGAATTGCTTTTTTGAACGGCGTATGGTTTTTCGTGGGCTGGAAATGGGTTTCAAAACGTACGAGGCGAGCAAAGCGACGCCTAAAAAATAGAAACTAAAAACATCGATGCCAAATGATCAGCCGGCGCTCACGAAGATATGCTGTGAATGTAGTATACTGCCCAGCTCAATTGGAGATAATAATGGCGAGCTGCGACTCGAGATATGAGCTGAACAGATGGCAAGCTCAAGTGTCTGAGCCGAGCAGATGGGTTGAGCTATTGAAAATGCCGACGTGCGCGGAATAGAAGTGATGTGCAGTCTGAACAGGGGACAGTGCGTGCTAGCCTGCTGAAAGTACGAAAGGGCGGCATTTTCTGGCGGTTCTAACGGGACTATCGGCTTGAGTTAAAATATAATAATAACACTATACTAATATTTGCTAAATAGCAAGGCTTTTTGGGGCTTTGCAAGTTGGTGAAGGCAGCTGATATGTTCCACTCTTGCACCAAAGCAGCCCAATGAGCAGAAAGATCCAATTCTGTCTCGTACGGAAAACCCGACTTACTTGTTTTAAACGTTGTAAGTAAAAGCTAGTTAGCGGTTTACATTACATATGAAGCTTCGCGGTATATTTATGCATGTTGTTTCTTGCTTTTTGTCGTCTTAACAGCCGGTTTTCGCTGTTTTGAATACAGGTTATAGGTCACGGGAAGTGAGTAAGGCTCCGCGATTTTGGTAAAAGCATTGGCATAACTTTGTGAAGAAAAGATAGCCCTACAAGGTCAACAACGCACCTTTGGACGATGTGTTTTGCTCCGGGAGAGGTTTTTTTCCGGTTGGCCATATGTGAGTGAGAATCAGGTGTTTAAAGGGGCCTGACCTGTTAACATTCCTATAGGACTTACTACGTAATGACCTACGGGTTTAAAAACTCTCTAGCACTAATAAGAAAGTTTTGCGAAAACACGGAAATGTTCACAACGACTTAGTTTGCTTATCTTTTACATCCTCCTCCTATTGGCGCCCCATGAGTCGTGTCCTCCTTATTTCCTCTTGTGACTACATGTGCTCACACTACTGAAGGGATCACTACAAGCCTGTTGTCCGCCACCTTTGCTTGTGTGCCCTCCTTACTGCTGGCTCACCTTTTCATGAATGATGTTGAATCTGTTGTATTTTCTCCCTCGTTTATTTTTCTTAAGCCATTGTTACCCCATTGTTACCTCGTTTTATTTTTCATATAAGCCATTGTTACCCCATGCAGTCAAGCGGCTGCTGGGATGAGTCCCTTCTTGTTTCTCCTCCCAAACGGCTTTTACATGTTGCCCGATCTTTCTCTTTGGTGTTCCATTTGTTTTTCCTCCTGTCTTGTTTTTTTCTTTTGTTTCTCCGAACATAATTTGTGCAATACCCCTGTTATTGCTATTGTCATGTTTATGTAGTCTTATTGTTCTTGCTGATGTCGTGTTTACGGGGCTTAAATTTTGCCCCTGTGTTTTCCCCTTGTTTTATCATGACCATCGGAAGCTCTCGTTTCTGCCCCCCCCCCCCCTTATGTAATGCCCAAGACAGGGCCTTTAAGGGTAATTAAATGATGATGATATGTCACTTCTGTACTGAAATAATAAAAAACAGAACTCTCCCATAGAGGACCGCTATAGCCATCTAATGATAAACTAAACTAGATAAACTAAAATGTTTTTCTTGTTAATTTTTATTTCAGTAAAGATATGCTACATTTCTAAAAGAAGCAAACTAGGCCATTATGAACATTGCGATGGGTTTGTAAAACTTTTTGTATCAGTACACGATGTTTTTTAAGCCCGTGGGTCGTGAATTATTGAGTACCATAAGATTGTGACCGATTGAGCCCCCCTTAACTGTTTGAAAGTTTAAATGTAGCAGAAACACAAATCGCCAGTTCGATTGGCGAATTTAATATTTCCACAACAAAACACGTATAGTACCAGCGAACGCTCGGCTGAATACTTCTCGGTGACTGCATAACAAAAATAATAGGTTTCTTCTCAAACCCATACCCTTTTTACGTCAAGGTGCCCCACTGGTAGCAATAATGCAGGAGTTGGCAAGGCTTTGGAGCAACCAAAAATTTCTCAGGAAAAACGAAGCGTCGGGGCGCCGCTGTATTGCTTAGTACTTGGGTCAACGCCACTTAATTTGATGCAGCCGAACCTATGTGTCGAGAGTGACATCTGCAAAAGGAATTGCCGCAAAAAATATTTCCAGGAGATATATTTCACGGTGCTTGCAAACCCACGAGTCACGACCGAGGTCAAAATATGCCTGGCATGCTGAGGCCAGCCACCGGCAACGACCAGCGATGCGTCGCCCTGCCGGCGGAAACAGCTCAGTGGGCGGGGCGTCCAAGTCTTTCCCAGAATGCCCGGGAATCCCCCCCGGGAGGCCGCTGAAGCGTTTCGTAAACATGCATTTATTCGAGGACGTGTATCGATTTACTGAAGCGACGTAGGGCCTTACGCGGCGCCAGCTGCTGTTGCGCAATGTTGTCAGCGAGTGCTGCCGTTGTCGCGCTATTTCTTACTCCCTAGCAGGACACACCACCCCTGGAGCCGGCGCTAGGGCTTATCGCCAGGTACTGGGGGAAATTCTAAAGGCTTCACTGCACCGATTAATACACCATAGGAGTCGGAGACAAGGTGTTTAGGCTTAGCGTTAGAAACGGGCAGAGTAAGAATCTGTTGTGTTTCCCCTGTCAATATCTGAGCTTGTTTACACCGTCACTACAAGGAAAAGGCAGCAGTCTCGTGAAAAATAGAATGGGGCAACGGCTGTTTTTCTACTCAATGAATCTGCTGCTCATGAGAAAGCAACGCAGGCCCCGCCAGGCAGAAATTTGCTGAAATTGGAAAATCTTCTACAAATACGAAGCATACTCGCGCTGCTTGTCTATGCTGCGAATTTTCCATTGCCAGATTTGGTTTTGAATAGTCACATACTTTTGGTTATTTTATTTTTTCATAGTTTTTCCTTGCTTCACTTCGCCGGTGATGTACATTTACACGGTTATAGAACTAAAGAGCCAGAACTGTGTCAATTATGCATTTTTTATACAAATGCAGGGCTTTACACGGTTGGCCCGTACTCACAATTTTTTTTTCTTTGCGCCGCTTTTTTTCCGGTTCTTTTTTAACTTTGTATTCGTTTTGCGTGGAGTGGTTTAGAAGCTGCATATTCTTGGTCTCATTACTTAATTTTCAATATTTCTCTTCTGTCTCTCTTCTTTCGTTTTCGTGCTTTCTTCTACTTTTTGTAATGTTATAACTTTTGTCTTTCTGTTTTTATATCTCTTGGTTTTCTTGAAATTCCGTTAGTTTTTCTGAATTATACTTTTTCAAGCTATTATAGTGATTAAATGTGTTATCTTCTGCAACTTTGCATATTTGTAAAAAGGCGCCCTGTTTCTGAACAATGTACTTTACACAGGGTTGTTTCGTGTTCACGATTGTCTTACTCTTGTTTCCGTCGTTCTTTTCGTGGATTTATGTTTTCATGTTCGTTTTTCGGGGCAGATGTGTAAAATTTATATTTTTGATTTAATAACGTCCTTTTTATAATTTTGTGTTCTGCATTTCTTATTTTGTTTTAGTCCCGTTCGACAAATATAGAGAGAAGAATCCTTACTGAAACTATGTCACCCGAGCTAGGATGACTAGCTTGCTAGGCCAGATAATTTTTTTGATGATGATAATGAGGCCCAAATAGGTAGTGTCTATTATCCCGGAAACCGTGCGAACTACCGTCAAAAACTTCTCACGGCAGTCGCCTCTCATTGGCTAAGCATGCTGCGCGGAGATTTTATTGGAAAAATATTCTCTACAAAGCCTTGTTTGCAGCTGCCCCTGTAGCGCTGTTGTATATTGCTTGGTTTGAAACGAGAAGGCTCAGGTTTAAATCCGACAATGCATTGTTTTTATTTTTGTAGCCTTATTAATGTTTCTGTCATCGTTATTTTGTTAATAAGTTTTTTACTCTTATTTTTACTACGACAAGAGCTCGACGCACAGGACTTCTAGAATTGGTTGAATTACGTTTAATATAGGTTGCGTTCTGTGTCGGTGGGCTGGGTTAGATTAGGTTCGTTGCGGTTGGGCTGGATTTGGGTAGGTTATAACGCGTTCAATTACGTTACGCTAGGTTCGGTGAGGTCATGTTATGGCACGTTAGGTTGGGACGTAATATTATTCGGCAAATTTTAGGCCAGCCAGCTTTTATGGAAAGTGCCGTGAGAATATACTGGAGGCAATTCTCATATATGCTGTGAAATTAGACGAAGCCCTATTTGTTTACAGAGTCGGACCAAGACGTCTACCTTTTAGGCGCGCCAATAAAGGTTTTATAGCGCGAGAAGCTTGTTTGAGAAAGTCCAATGACCGAATACGTCCGTTAGTTCTAGTCCTACGGGAACCGGCCAGCCAAAAGACGCTGCGAGGGAGAGTAAGGGTGAGAGAGAAAAGAGTATATTTACAGTCAAACCCGGCTATAACGAACCCGGATAGAGCGAATTATGCTATATATCGAACAAAAATATTTCAGTTACGGAAATACAAGGAAAAAATATTCCTTATAGCGAAGTTCACATCCGATATATCGAACTCTGCGCGCCTAGAATGGCTGCCGAAATGCATGGTCTCGAAGCGGCCATTGAGATGTGGATTGGCCGCGACCACGGAGCAAGAGCCGCGACCGAGACATTGCGCCTCGCTCGGAGTGACACGTGATGCCCGACACCTTCCGTAACTGTTTCCGACGCGCGGGAGCCACGAGGGAACCCGCCCATTCCACGAGTCCGGACCGAGACAGCAGCATCGGTGAACTGTGGGAAGAGCTCGCCAGCGTTCCCGATGATGTCGCGAGTGAAAGCCGTCCGACGTTTAAAATGAAGCGCTTTCTGCAGTCGATGTGCTTCGCCAATGCTTCTCAGATTTTGGAGGACGCGGACTGGAACTGGTGCAAACAATGCTTCGTGTAGAGAATGCTATGCTAGTTGAAGCCACCAAAACAAAAATGAAGACAAAAATCACCGGTTTTTTTTTTTGCAAAGTAGGCAGTTAAGGCGGAAAGTAGCTTTATTATTTGCAATAAATGGATTATTTTATGTATGGTAATGGCTAATTTACTGTGTTCGTTTCTGCATGCGGGGATGGCGGAGTTTGGAAAGGAGGTGCTCCCGCGGATTGCGAACTCGTAACAATAAGTTCGTTGTAAGCGGGTTCGGCTATATCGAACCATTCCACTGGCTTTGAACGGGTTTGAATGTATTGTCTAGCAGAGGGTGACGTTGTTATGAGCGGCGCCCGTGAAAGGCATCCCTAGCCAGGGATTCCTTAGCTTCCACTGGCTGTCCTTGCCTGCATAGGTCACCAGCTTGAGCTTAGTTTACGGGTGTGGACTGGTCAAGGAAGCCCTCCATTGCTCTAAGGATGGGTTAGGCAGTGGGGCAAATCTGGAGTGCGTTGGCACGCGCCTATGGTACACAGTTCCAGGCTGAGGACAGTAAGCACAAAGGGAAGGTTGTTAGGCGGGGAGGATAAGGCGGTGGAGGCGGGGACTCTCTTTGTGCAACGAATCCTGCACAATCACAAATCAGATGCTGCAAATCTTGGCGTTCGTCGCCCTGTTGGCAGATTGGCGAAGTGGATTAATTGATGGAGCTTGAAGCTGATGTATCACGTGCAGCCGGTATTCAACCACACAAGGAAGAGTATTGCTTCCTCGTGCTTCGATAATTCATGTGGCTTCTCGAAATTGGAAAGTGGGTCGACGGAACGCACGGGCTTCGGCCATGGTGGATGACTGCATACTTCATGCCCGGCTGGATGCAAGGACTGGACAATCTTTTCTAGAGAATGGTATCGCTATCTGAGGTGCACGCTGGTCATGCGCGATGAAAGCTGCAACGTCCGCCTTCATAGTAGCACTCATTCCGCAATGCTCGGGAGCCACTGGAGACCTATGCGATGATGCGTTTGTACAGAGCTTTAAGGCGCAGGAAAGACGCTACACATTGAAGGGCAGCCCCAGAGTTCATGAAGGTTACTTACCCACGTGCGGCTGCTCGATAATGTAGCGAACAGCACCCGCAGGGTTGCAAGTTCTGTAGCCGTAGGTGATGCTATGCGGCTGATCATGGCACTGACGGTGGAGTGTGATGAAAGTGTCCACACCCCAGTACTGGATCTTGCGGATTACGACCATTTGTCAGTGTACAGGTGTGTGTGAACTCGGTATGTGTGGGAGATTTATGCAAAGGAAAGAACTGTAGAGCGCGAAATGGTCACTGCTCCTAATGCCGGACACTGTGGTCACTGTTTTCATGGCCAGGAACATTTGTTGGGTGTTAACTCGGCAAATTTAGATTTTTGTTTTCTGCAAATGCAGGGTTTTACGCGGTTGGGGCGGGGGTGTGGGGTGCTCAGTTAATAGTTCCGCGCATTCAAATATATACCTGAACATTGGAGTCTCTTGATCGGTAAACTTTTTATTCAGGACTCTAAGTGATTTACACGCACCTTAGTGTGTCAGACTATTAAAATTTTACGAGCGTAGGTATATGTGTTTGTTTGCGTGCGTGTGCGAGTGTCCGTGCGTAGGATGCATATATCCTTATGACATGTCTTTAAAAAGATATTGTTCCCACGTTTTTAAATACGATAGTCTTTCTTGGGCTACTGAAACATAGAAATTTTGGTCTGTCGGTCTGTCTAAGACTCTATTCAAGCACCCGGCCAAAGTCACACCGAAACTGCGTAACAGTCTTATATACCCACAGCCAAATCTAAACGTCTGAGTCTGGAGTTAATGTTCATACTTATCAACATTGTTGAACAAGAACAAGACAATACGCAAATATAATGCAGGGAATTAATACATGAGTTATATTTGCAGTGTCCCTTTATTAAAAAATACACGAATGCTTGGTTCTTGCGGTAGCAAATAAAATACTGTATCAACTGCAGAAACCGTCGCCTGCTATTCGTGCTACCTCGCAGCATTAAAAAAATCAAACCGCAACAGCAACGAAAGGTTCCACTAGATATGTACCACGTTCCGCTAAGAACGCTCGTGGAGTAGGGCAACGTGATTCTATGAACGCTGCAATAGGATGCCTCGATTCACGCGCGTCGCCGCCGTATACGGCAGCGCTGGCATCGAGGCACCCGACTTGGAGCAGTGGAACGCGGCAAATTTAAATTAACCTGAGCAAACCTTTAGCGTGTCATCTTAGGAGAATTGAGACGGGAGAGGAACAGCATGAGAGGTGAGCGGGAAATCAAAGGGGGGCATTTACTTGCCATGGGTGCCGGTCGACTTTCGTCGTTCGCCGACATTTGCAACGAAGATACACGGCCATTTTTTTTCTGCCAGAGGTTAGGTGTTAATATCTGCGAAAGAGTGAATACGTTGCTGAAGCGTACTCAGCCCTGCATGTAATTTCCGGCACTGATTCGCCTGAGCCACACCATGCCAAATTATGTATGCGGGAAATCCCATTTTGCGCTGAGTTCTGTGACGCGTGAAAACGCCAGACGGGGGTGAGACGCGTCTTTTCTGAGAACCCAGTGACATCTCCGAAAGATGACATCATGTACTGGCGCGCGTGGCATTCCCAGTCTCTAGAGAATGCGAAACAAATTATCATGCTTCAGACTGTCTACGAGCACTTAAATACACTGACCAACATCAGACTGCCCCGTGCAGGAGTGACAAGGTGCCGAACTTGAAAAGCCGAGCCGGTGTCCGTGCTGAGGCTTTATTTACGCGTTGCAGTAAGCACAAATCGGCTGTTCTGGCGCCGTTTATGCGGAACAGCTCAAGGCGTGAACGCCAAAGCTGTTTAAAGTGGCCGCTTTCTGAAACTCTTTAGAATCACTCGCCCTCTTGCCAACCTGTTGATGATAACGCATCCCGCACTAAAGTGTTCTCATATTTGTTGGCCACTAGTCCAACGTGACATTCCAGCCACTGGAATTTCACAGAAACCCTCACGGCGGTGAAGAGCGCCACCGTAGTTTTTTTAGATGCGACTGCATCTCATTCACTCGCCTTGTCCCTGCATCCGGTGTCGTCGGCGTCCGCTCCTCCCCCATTCTCCTCGCCGCGCGAGCTGCCCTCTCCGCCGCTCACCCCCTCTCCTCTCCGATAGCGAACACTCCCTCGCGAGGGGCATTGGATTCGATTCGATTGGATTGGCTTGGCTTGGCTTTTGTTTGCTTGGATTTGATTGGATTAAAGTGGATTGTGTTGGATTGTGTTGCGTCATAGCCGCGGCAGACGCACTGGCGCGGGCGCGTCCCCCTCACCGTTATGCGCACTATAAAACGCGGTGCCTGCGCCGCTCCGCTCCATCATTCCAGCGCTGTTCCTCCGCTGTCCAACGCTGCAACGTGAACCCCCTATGCGTCGCATTTACACAAAGGTTCCCGCGAGGGGAGGTGGGAATTTTTTTCTTTAGGCTTACACTACAGCAGCAGCAGGGAAGTTTGTTTGAAATCTCTGAATGTTACAACGCGTTGAGCTACGTTAGGCCTGCGAGCTTGTGTAACGTGTGTGGTCAGCTTCTACCAGTGTCTGAGGGCCAAAGTTACAGAGTACTGGAGTGTGGAAGCCATCTAGAACATAGCTGAGGGCACCGTTTTGCTTTGTTGCTCTGTTCTCCGGTGCGACTAAAGCATGCGAAAGTGTCCACCGAAGTTCCTTTTTGAAGGGGCCACGGAGAGAAAATACGTTTGTTTTATTCAAAAGATTTGATGTTTTATAGTGCCCCCAGGGCTTGTCCGGCAGCAAACGATGCTTTATTCGCTGAGAATGTAATATAAGTTAAAATTTTGATTGTCCCGTCAAACCGTGTTTAGTGACGCCTGCGATTGCGTAACAAGGACAAGGACGTAAACGAACAGAGCAGAATGCGGACCTACTTTTTACCGCCACTCCTTCTAGATGGCGGCACCTTACTGCACCGCACGCTGTTCGCCTTTGCTTTATTTCTGACCTTGTTCACACTTGGCTTGTTTTAAAGCGAACCTTTCTACCTCACACAGCCAACGGTTCTTTCGTGCAGTGCGGGACAAGAAGCTCCCAACGCGGCTGCGGAGGGGAGGCCGTTTCTCAGCCACGAAACACAGTGTAGATGGCGCGGCAAATTTACCCAGCGTTCCCCGCGCGCTCACGCCGGAAGGCGCATCAGCGCAACCCGGCTTCGTCGTCTGCTTTAGCGACGGCTGTTTTGGGCCTGTTTAGGCACAGCTTCAGGTCCACTGCCCGCTTCCTTAGCACGGCTTGATTAACTCGTTCGATAGAACCTTCTGGGTAACCCGGACACGACAGAATTAAGTCGTCGTTTGGCAGAGATTCGTTAAAGATTGGTTTTGCAGGCGGGAAAACGAAATGTAGAGACCACGCACAGTCATCTGGCCGCTAGACGAACACTACCTTTTGTGCACTGCTTGCCACAAATGGGACTCCATTTTCTAAATTAGTGAATACCAATTCCGCTGTATCTTAGCAGGTATTACAAAAGGCGGAAGGAGAAACTGGTTCTGATAAATAGCGATTATAGGAGTTCCCTCAGACGTCTTGCAATTTTCAAACTTACTAAACTAACTAGTTTTAATCGGCATAAATAGGAATCACTAAGCTCACATGCCGAATTGTTTCGGTTTCCGCGTTTGTGTCACGTGGTGGTGTAGCCCTAAACTAACTCATCAGGGTGGCTAGGTTCCGCTGTCTCACCCTTCGAAAGAGCTCCTCTCCGTTTTCGCTCACTTCCGAATCACCGCCTCGGCAACAGTGGCGGCGTCCGCTGCTCTAGCCCGGCAGTGGCCGACGCTTCTGCGTTCGGGACGCCGCCCTGCGAATTCTAGGTATCGGCAGGCAGAAACTCTGGTTTCACCCTTTGTAGAGCCCCGTGTGTGAATTCAAGTGACGTCACATGGGCAATTGTTGTGGGTGTCGTTTACAGCTTTGCTTTCCAACCAACTTCACAGCGTGGAT
Source organism: Haemaphysalis longicornis (assembly GCF_048455015.1). Lineage (NCBI taxonomy): Eukaryota > Metazoa > Arthropoda > Arachnida > Ixodida > Ixodidae > Haemaphysalis > Haemaphysalis longicornis. Next base: position 138,300,138 of record NW_027526460.1, read on the forward strand.
TGGAGTCAATTTTTTTTTTCTTGCGGTAGGTAGTAATCATTTCGGAAAAAACATGGGGTATGCTCGACAAACAGGGTCATGTAAGACAATGTCGCTTACACCAATCGGCCAGTGTAGTGTGAGACAGCTCCAAAGCGACGGACTGCTGTGCATCTAGAGGGAGAGAGAGAGAGAGCAAAGCAAACGGAGGGGCCGAGAGGTTATGCAGGCTTGGAGCCCGTATTGCTACTCGACATAGCAAGTACAGTGCACTTTCGTAACTTCCAGTGTGTACCTCACCGTTCCTACTGCTGTTAAATAAATATCCATTGCAATTTAGCAAAAAAGCACGTTTTGCAAGCTCATAAGCCCTGCCTTAAATGCGTTCGCTTTTGTCGCCCTCAGCCGTTCGCACAGAAGTGCATATTATGTCATAGATTCCAGTGAGGAAAATAAGCTGGTGGGTTGCATGGCCATTCACTGTTTTCCTCATTATATGGCTTATTTGGGCAAAGTTCACGTTAGAACTGGTGTCACTATGATTTTAACGAGCCAGTCATTCACCCAAACTTGTGTTTTGTCTGCATGGCCCCTTTAAGTCGCGTGCGATACACGGGCAGGGCAGGGCACTTCCCCTGCCTGATTCAAGCTTTCTGCTCCAACCACTCCATAGCCGTGCGCTGTAGGAAAGGTATGCATGATTTCATTGATTGATTGATTGATTGATTGATTGATTGATTGATTGATTGATTGATTGATTTAGTGATTGAGTGATTGATTGATAGATTGATTGATCACACCAAAGTCGTAGTGGAGGGCTCCGGATTAATTGTAATAGGGAAGGCATGTAATGCAGAGAGCACAGCACTGCGCAACGTATCCCAGAGCAGAGTTCTGTGTCGCGTGCTGTAAAGTATCGTCTTGGCTGGTGTGATGGTTGCACTAAAAAGGAACTGGAAGAAGGGTGATTACGTACGCCTGTAATATTAGATTGGGCCGGGGCGTCCATACATACAAATGACTATCTCGTGTCCAGGTTATCAGAGAAAGCAGTTGGAAGGAAGAGCGCTACGTACTGCTGCTAGTATTTAAGCAAATCCAAGCAGTAAGGTTACTGATATCAGCGGGGCACCCCATTTACTGTGGTGGTAAAGGGAACATCTGCAAGCCTTAGCATAGCTTTTGACGCCGTGCCCATCTGTGTAATGATTTACGTACGTTTTCAATGGCGAACTGTGACAAAAATGACAAAGGCTGTGGTGTACATTTTCCCATCTCTTTCCATTAAAGTCCCCTTTGAGAGCATTATTGGGCTCCTCTATGCTATGTACTGTGTATCTTTGTTTTAAATTTCGACCACATCAAACTGCAAACTTAAACAGGTACTTCGAGAACAGTCTAGTTCGAGTGGGCAGTATCCCATTATCTCTGTGGACAGGCTACACGAAGCTTTGAAACGGAGCCGCTTGTGTTATCAGCTGCCTTTTTATCCCCCTCATAAATCTAATACCCTGGCTGTGGCGAGCTACAAAATACACCACGTGTCTCCATCTTCTCGGCCTTGTGGTTTCCTGAAGGTTGCTCGTGCAAGTGCGGCGTCGCCGCGAAACCACCTCTGGGAGGACATTATTGGCGTCTGTGCGCGATACATAGAGTTGAATGTCATACGCACACATAGCGGGAAATATTCTCGGCGTGTTGTTCACCCGATGTTGCTTTTGACCCCTGCGGTTACACAACAGCGTGGAATATGAATTGGGAATCCTTAACACTCGCTCCTGATATTGCACAACTGTACAACTTTGGCCGCAGCAGGGTCAGCTGTCTCTGAGCATGTGGGTCGGGTCTAAGGCAATATCGCGCACAGTTATATTATCCGATGCTGCAGACTGTATGAAGTCCCATGCTTGCGATTTCATCGCTAACAATGGCCTGGGGGCAAGAGATCGTGGGTAGTTCGCAGCACTCATCTGCGCATGGTTGTGGTTGTGGTTGCGGTTGCGCACGATTATGGTGATATCCACAGACGAAGCAACAGGGTCCGGCTTACGGAGCAGCGGAGTTTCGGAGATGGAGGTCATCCCAGGAAGACGTCGCAGCTGTGTGCGGGAGCCAAGTAAATTAGTAGGCTATACGGCATCCCTCGGCCTGCTTTTATAAATAAGCAGGGGAAATGCGTCATCTGCGATGCCCTTGAGAATGTAGCAAACCTTGTCTTCCTTTGACATTACTGCGTCAAACTTGGAGAATAGGGTCAAGACGTCCTTAGTATAGGTGACGTAACACTCAGTAGAAGATTGCGCGCTTGTTGAGAGCTCTTGCTTTGCCGCAAGCTGGCGCCCGATGGACTTGACGAACCCCTTTCGAAGTTCTTTGAAAGCATCCCAACTGGTTAGTCTCCACCGACTTTCATTAAGAGTCATCACGACTGGGAGACAGCTCTGCGCAGCAACTACCCGGAGATCCAACTGCGGCTGGTCCGCCTGGCTCTGGACGCGCCGGCACCGGTGGCCCGCCCTTACGAGGGTACCGTGGTGTCGGGGCGTGCGGGACCCGGGGAACTTGGCCGTTCTCACACGGGTCGCTGAGGTGAGGGAGCTTGGCAACATAGGCACCGGCTGAGGCCCACCGCTGAGACTCCAACGCCTTGGCTGCTGGGCCTCCCGCAAGGGGCTCAACAGAATAAAAGTGCCTCTCTCTCTCTCTCTCTCTCTCTCTCTCTCTCTCTCTCTCTCTCTCTCTCTCTCTCTCTTCATTGGTAACAAAACACTTCCGAGCCGTTTGCTTGAGGCACAAAAAAACGTTGGCGAGTATGAGTGTTTCGTCCCATCTGTTGTGAGCACTCACACGTCCGAACACGCTAAGCCAATCTTCTACATCAGTGTCATACGTACTAGTGAAGTCGGCGGGGTCCCGAGGGTGGGACACAACGATCAGCGGTGAGGGGGATCTGGGCTCATTGGCAGGCATCGCGTGGCAGCGAGTGTTTCGCCCGCTCCGATGTTCCGTGTTGGGGTGAAGCCGCGCTGGTAAGAGGTACAGAGCACAGGACGCCCACATCCACCAAAGATGTCACATGACAGCGCAGGGATAGATTGTCAGAAGGCAGGTGTATTTACAAAAGACACCGTTGTCACCGGCCCTGAGGCAGGTTGATGACGCAAACCCAGTACAGCCGAAACTCCATCTTCGTCTCTCTTCGCTTCCTTTCCGTCGTCCCTTCAACAGCAACACATACCCGCATAAAGGGAGATTGAACGTAGCTGGATATGTTGTCAGCGTCAGTTTCTGGCGAAGCTGGCCAAGGTCTGCGACAATATAGATGGCTCCGTAGAAGAAAAAAAGTGGAGAATTTGCGGTTCCCTTTGCGATCAGTTTAAAAACTGCGTGCCTTACGAGAGCGGATCATATGGTTTTAAAATCGGAAAGTTGTTGCGCGGCCATCGAAACAATAAAAAGATGGGCTCATATCACGCAGTGCAGGAGCCGTCTATTCATGCTCCTTCTGCTAACCGATGTGGCATATACGTCATAGCGTTTTCTGTAAGAAAGCACGCGCTTTCTACAAAAATACTCCATGGAATATAGCACGACGGAATTATGGGCTAGATAACAACTTTTTGACTGCGTGAAGCATGACGGAACATAAACAGAGGATAAGGGGCAGCATTTACTAAGTGACGAAACAGCGCGAAAGACCGGATGTAGACCTAAACGCCAGACAGATGCACGATGACAGCACGCAAATGGTATGCGACTGATTGTTACGATGGTCGTACGGAACCGGTGTTGGCGTCGTACGTTGGCCGGAGGAGGGCCACGACGTGCAACTGGTGAGCCAGATGCAATCGTACGATCGTTGCGACCGCCGTGCGTCCGCGGCCAATGTCACCCCGAAGGTGTCATCGTAGTTAAGTAACTGTGAAAGCTTCTTTCAAAGCTTTAAGGACGTGCTTGTGACAGCTCCGAGTATTTTGAGGAGCAGCTTTCCGCCGACGCCACCAACCCGTGCGCGCCGCCGGCACAGAGACACCTGGTAGACACGTGTTGCCAGGCGTACCAACAGTATGGACGAGCGGACTTGTCGGTGCTAAACGTCCCCATGCCGCTTTACTGAACATATAAAATACAATGTATAACGTAATATCTCAATTCGTTTTCAGTTCAAGTTAAATGTTTTCTTTTTCTGCTCGGATTTCTCTTGAACATATCTAAATCGGCTAGAGTGTGCCTAAATAAGGAGGCGACCATGGAGCGAAAACAGTTGGCGGAGCGACTCCGACAGCGCATTGCACGCACCGGACCATGTGTCTCAAATTTATGCGTACGACCAGTAGTGGCACCCATATTTTGAACCACCCCGCACGGGGCATCTTGAATCATCTTAGTGACGGTATTGACGACACCGCGAACCCCCACCCCCCAAACATAAGTTGTAACCTATTGTGACGGTGTGTTTCTGTTCGATCTATGTAGACGACATCCAGCTAGCCTTTAAAGTCTGTAACTTGTCTGCCTGTGAGCGCCAAGTCCAGCTTGGTGTCAACAAGCTACCTGGTTGAGCATATAAAAATGGTTTTAAATTTGTTCCCGGAAAGAGCACTTATGTTTTGTTTCCCAAGAGGCGAGGCATGGCATCCGGCCGGATCCAGGCATCAAACTCAGTGGTGTCGTCCAAAATGAACACAAGTTTTTAGGTACAATCCTTGACTAAAAGCTCACATTCGTCCCACACATAAAACAACTGAACATAAATGTTTGCAAAAATTGACTATCCTGAAGGTTCTACCGCCCATTTTTTTTTGGTGCTGACAAACAACTCCCCCGTGTTTTTACTAGCTTCATAGGTTCATGATCGGCCGACAGAAGTGTCGTCTATGGGTCGGCCAACTTAAACATCGCTAAAAATTCTGGACTCTGTGCTTTATCTGGGGCTCCACCTGGCGTGCGGCGCCTTCCGCACTAATACAGTTGAAAGCCTCTATGTAGAGTGCAAAAAAATAAAACCTAGGACATCCGCGAGCATACACGGGCCTGATTTATGCTTTCAAAATCCCGTTAACGCTTCACCACCCTTTTAAGTTAGTTCTTTTACGGTACATACATATCTGAACTCCTTTTCGATCGCCCATCTATCTATGCTCCCTTCTCTTTCAGAGTGAAAAAGAAGCGTCAGAACTTCATGTCATGTTTTCAGACACCATCAAAACCCCGTTACCTAATTTCTAGAACCATGGCAGCTTCGCCCGATATGATGTGATGTATACTTCACGAGTGTCGAGAAAAATCGAGCGCCCAGAAGCGCGATGATGCAACCTTTCTTGTCTCTGCAGCCAAAAATTTAAGTGTGCTGAGTTTTACACTGACGCCTCAAAAACTTCCACCTCTGTGTCCCGTGCTGCGCATGGTGGCCCCTTTAATGTCATAAAAATCATAAATAGAAATACTTGTATTTCTATTTCAGATTGAAAGTATCTTTTTGGTAGAGGTTTACGGCATACTTCTTGTAGGTAATCCTATTCTTGTAACTCGAATTGCCTAATCCATAATCAATACTGATTCCTTAAGTGTTGGGCGGACATTTCCATCCCAAAAATCTTGTAAAAACCATGTGGTGAATCTTCTCATTAATACCATTAAACCTCGGAGTGACTGTGTGCTGGGTGCCAGGGCACTCTGGGATTGCAGGAAATGAGACCGCCGACAAAATGGCTGCCGCTGCTGCACTTACAACTACAGCTGACATAACAACAATATCCTACAACACCTTCGCACAACATGGCACTGGAATGAACAACCAACTACACATATTAAGCCACTCTTGGGATCATACTCCACCGACACACGCAACAGACACAATGAAGTTACCCTGGCTCGATTACGGATATGCCACACACATGCAACACACTTCCACCTGCTCAGAGGATCTCCAAGACCCCTTTGTAGCAGGTATGGAGACGGCCTAGCTATCCGTGATGCACATGCTACTTCAATGCAAAGCACTCCACACAACCACAACCTGACACAAATACTTCGCCAAACTATGCAAACACACCCCCCACACCCAGCGTTTTTCCTGTTTACGATCCCATTATTTCCGTCAAGCGTGTTTTTAACAATTTGGCAGAAGTTAAAATTTTAGAACTAATTTCATACCACGCATTATCAACCCATGGCCTTCTACATGAACCATCCTCATTGTCTTTGACCGATATTAGTTGTGTTCTTGCTCACCAATTTTAGTGTTTACGTCCTCATCTCTCATATATAACGATCATTTTTGAGCTCTTTGCTCCAGTTGGACTTGCGGCGTAAAAATTCAACCATTATCATCACCAACATACTGCCGACTAGTCATGCATTGTACCCGACGGCTCCATCATGCATATGTCTCGCGCTTTTGGAGGAACACACAGAGCGCTGTATGTGTGTCTATATAAGTCTATGTTACGTTTTTTGCGCGTTGTCTTCGCGTTTCAACATGCGCTAACCCGCCCACGTCCTCCCTACTCTAACTCTGCTGACATCTGAAACGTTTATTTCACGGGAAACACCTGCATACATCAAGTGAAAGCGCTATTAAACGGTCCCTGGTGCACCGCGTGAGCCTGCTCCTGCCAAAGCTCACACGAACGCCACTGAGTTGGTTGTTGAGATTGTGACGTTCGATAGTCAAAATATGTTTTCCCCACCCAAGTAGTTTGCTAGCAAATCTGAACTGCACTACACAAGGACGGTACAAGGAATACCCAGTGCTCCTTCTTGCCGTTAAGAGCTTCCGATTTTTCCTCCATGGCTGTAATTGCACTAGAGATACCTACCATCACTAACTTTGTTTGCTTATCAAGATTCCGTTTGAGGCAGCACGAATGCAACAGAAAGTCACCTGAGAGAGCTGCCACAAAACACTGGCGCAGACTGAATTTCTGGGCTGGCACTTTAAACGACTTATGATGACCGCGACAACCCTGGCGGTTATCCCGTCTCACTGAGCTAAGATTCCTCTGACACATTCTGGACAGAGAAACAACGACATGAAAACCTCGGAGTACTGTTCGATTATGATAATAAATTTCCTGCAAGCGGTCCTGCGCTTGCTCAGGTTCTCCGAACCGTGCCCAGCAATATCACTGAGCGACACGTGGCCGCTTTCCGGATTCAATCGCTTTGGTGGGCAAGAATGTGTCAAATGACGAAACCGCTCGCCGCTAGCTTTCCCGAGTGTCACCGTTACAAGTTTCCTGGTTCGAAGCACCGGGAGAACCCCAACCGATAAACCCACCATACTCTTCATCTAACCTTTCCGGGTCAGGTATTAAGCAAAGTAAGCCTTCAGAAGATGTGGACGTCACTTGTATTGGTGGGTAAGCTTTAGTGCCCTTGAATGTAGCTTGTTTTTGTCGCATTTTCACTTAATTGGGACTCCACCCATTAGGAAGTCTTTCAAAACGTGTTCTCGTGCTAACTTTTTGTTGTTTTACGGCAGACCAAGTGCATGAGTTTAAAGTATACGTTGTGTTTCCCACGGAAATAGAGAATGCTGACCACATCGCGCATGATAAACGAATTTATCGATAACCGAATTTCTATGAGCAAATTTATAGAAAGAGCATAAATTTTATGCGAAAAAGAAACTTCGCCGTAAATATATGCCGAAGCTATTTGCAATAATTTTTCCAGCTCTATCAGATGGCCTACAAACTAGTGTGGCTAGATAAGATACAGAGTGCCGTCACTGAGGCACGCTAGTGAGCAACGGCGGCCATTTTGTTGTTTATCAGTGTTGCCAGATTTCCACTTCTGCGGCTTCACCGCCACTTGGACGAGGTCGTTTGCAAAAAACACTGCTGAAAACGCAGTAACATGGTTACTTCGGACACACTTCAGCAGCTAAAATGCTGACAAGCGCCTTATCTTTCATTCGCATTCGGAACGACGCCAGTCGCGCGCAGCCGCAGAGTAGGGAGGAAAAGCTGAGTCTACCACAGTTTACCGACAGAAAACGCATAAACAACACAATGGCGGCGCCCATAAACCGTCGCCGTGCTAACAAGTGTCTCATGATGCGAACTGACCAATGATCACGGCGGCGGCCCGGAGCAATAGGAAAAAGAGTGCGGGTACTCTGTAATCTTATATTGTGACACTACTAACCACCTGTCTTTAGTTGCTATTTCTGAACATCCGGGTCTGACCCCCCGAAAGAGGTAGATTGTGGATCTGTGCAAACAGCCACCACTTCATGACAGCCCAGCATGGGGCCAGTGGGAAGGTCTAGGAAGGGGCAAATGCGTGGCAGCTTTCATTGTTTTCACTCGGAACAAAAAGCTTCAACGTGCACGTGCGGAACGGGGCTTTTTACGCGTAGTAAAAAAGCCGTTATAACCTCCAAGAAGTCAGTCATATCGGAGAAGCTAATCATAGACGTGGAAGCGATTCTCCTGCGCCCGGATGCAGAGAAATACAACAATGGATGAAACTGCGGAAACGGTCATGCCAGCAGCACCTCATATTTGCGCATTTTAAAAATAACTACGACAAAGCTTCGAAATGGAACTACAATAAGAAGAATACAACTAAGAAAAAAAAAGACATTTGGGTCCGAACTAAGAGATTCGGATATCGATGGATAAGAGCGGTAGGTACCTTACGGAGAGGCCACCGTTTCGTAGTTGACGTCAAGGGATGAGGACAATGAAGCTGACGATGTAGTGACGATGATAAAGTTTGTTCAACAACCAAGCGTTTCTATGTTATATACCACAATTCTAAAACATTTCTGTCACAATTCAACAACATAACCATCGGTTTGTGATATGTAATTATATCGTGGTTCTGGCCGTTCATTAAGTTCCCGTTTATGACCGGTCATGACTCATGACCATTCCCTTTCGTGGCCGTTTTTTTAAAAACGATTCCTTCTTCTTCTGTAATTAATTTCTCCCGGACATACTCATCTCTGAAAGGAACGTCCGATGCCACATATATGTAGGCAATCCAGCTTACCCAAAAATCTTGCAAAGAGTATTATCTACGTTTTAGCCACACTTTTAAAAACGACAGTCTTTCTTGGGCAACTTAAACGCAGAAATTTTGGTCTGTCTGTCTGTCTGTCTGTCTGTCTGTCTGTCTGTCTGTCTGTCTGTCTGTCTGTCTGTCTGTCTGTCTGTCTGTCTGTCTGTGACTCTATTCAGCCACCCGGCCTAAGTGAAACCGTAGTCTTAAAACCCACAGCCAAATCAAAACGTCGAAGTCCCGTGTCAATGTTAATACTTGTCAACATTGTTGAATAAGAACAAGACATTAAGCAAATATAAGGCAGAAAATCAATACGTAAATTATATTTGCAGTGTTCCATTATTAAAAATTTATGGGTGCTTCGTTTTTGCGGTAGCGAATGAAATACTACATCAACTGCTCTAAACTGTCGCCTGCTGTTGTCCGCGCTACTCTAGCGCCTGGTGGCATTTAAGAAATCAAACGGCAACAGCAACGAAAGGTTCCACTAGATAGGTTCCACATTCCGCTGGGAACGCTTGTGGAGTAGGGCAACGTGGTTCTGTAAACGTTGGAGTGGGGTGCCTCGATTCACGCGCACCTCCGCCATACGGCAGCGCTGGCATCGATGAACTGACGTGGAGCAGTGAAACGCGGTAAATTTAAATTTATTTGAGGAAACCTATAGCCTGTTATCTTGGGAGGAACGATACGGGACTGGAACAGCATGAGAGGTGAGCGGGAATGAGAAGCGAGGCATTTACTGGCAGATGCGCCAGTCAACTATCGTCTTTGGTCCAGATTTGCAATGAACGGAGCAGATACGCGGCCATTTTTTTCTCTGAAAATCCCAATTATCAAGAAAACCCACGATGTGCTTGCTGTCATTTAGGTCCTGCGCAACAACTAAAAAATCGGGCAAGAGTGCAAAACCCGTATTTGGCGATTGGAAATCACGAGAGGAGGCATCAGAAAGTGATAAATATAGGACATTACACAATGCTTCAGGGCAAGAGGTGAAATGCGTCAGCAAGTGTGGACCTTAAGGAATGATGAGAGAAACATTGCCGGATCAAGGCTTCAACAAAGTGGTACCACAGACAAATTAAGCTATACATCACAGGGTGTAGCAAAAAAATGGCCCATATAAAAATCAAGTGATGAAGCTGTTATAAATTAGAGGTTCCTGTCCCCTTCATATCTCCGAAGAGCGACTTTTTCACTCTACGGTGCGAAAGGGTGGCTCACAAACCACTGGGGGAAATGACGAGGCGTACTGTTGTGACAGGAAACAAATACTGAAATCCTCAACAAAACAATTTCAACAGCAGCGAAGATGGTTGCTTTTAGGTCGCTTACTTGTGCTGGCGTTTACTTCATAGCATCAAGGCTTAGTGGGTAACGTGAAGCATCAGCGTAGCACGTTGGAGTGTACTACGCAGCTGCTAGGAAGCATTGCGTGCTGGGAGATATGCGCGTAATTTAAGCGGACGAAACTGGAATGTATTACCGTGAATGGTGTCATGACGTTACGGATAAACTGGGAATTACCAATGGCATATGCGACATGTGCTATCTTGGTTGGTCTGCATTGCATACGTTTTGACGTATGTCAAACGTATGTCTGCGTTGCACGTATGTCGTCGACGTATGTCTGCGTTGCATACGTTTGACAATATCGAACCTGGATTAGCGAAATCCCGGCTATAACGAACAAATCTTCCTTTCCCGTCACCATTTCTATACATAGATTATATGTCCAGATGTAGATAAAAACGGATATAACGAAATGATTTCCGTTTCCCGATGTGTTCGTTTTAAGTGGCCTGGACTAACACACAATCATTTCACGGCAATTCGCCCATTTGTTTGCTCCATGCTAATAATAAATGCGGGAAAGGAATATAGTGTTTCCGCTGAAAGGGTGGCACATATGCACGCCTAAACTCGTCGCCAAATTTCATGAGGGCACAACATTGAAACATCCTTTTTCCTGCGGTAATGTAGGATAAAAAATCACGCCATATCCACGGAATGAATGATGATAAGTGGGGCGAAGCTCGAGACGGGGAGCTCATCGGTAACCGTAACTCTCCCGTGAAAGTTCGCCCATTACATCATTGAGAAAGACGTAAGACTGTGTGCGTACATTGTACAAATCAACTTTTATTTTCAGAGTCAATGCTCCCAGGCCCAGACCTGGTGAAAGACCCCGCGCCATCGAGGACTACCCCACACCTCCCCCACAATTTGTCACGTAGGATGGGACACAACGGTAAAGAAAGAACTTTTATTTAGGGCGAACTTGTGCCCGAACAAGACGAGAGGAAACGAGCAAAGGTCCTTGCGTCTCGTTCGATCTCCGAGAACGACTTCCTGCATTCGTGACGTGATCTCTTGCGTGATCTCCCCCTCGCAGTGCACGTGCGCTCGCGCCTCCGTTGGCGAACACAGACAAGCTCGCGCTCCCGGTGCCGAGTTTGCGCTGCCGGTTGCAGCCGGTTCTTGCGCGTGCAACGCGGCCCACTTTGCGACATCTCCAAAAGCATGCGGCGGTCACGTACCACGAGACGCAAGGGATGGACAGACCCATGACTTAAGGAGCTTCGCCCCTAAACAAGGTTTTCGTATTACCTAAAGAATCCGGGGCCATCGATTATTTTATGTTTATGGCGGGTCAACATGGTCAATGTACTTACCACCTCCATCGCTTTGTTGACAGGAGCACCATAGTCTAAACGAGAGCGAAGACCTACTTGTCATAGAGAGCCTGAGAAGCACAAAACGTGTTCAGCAACATTGAATCAAAGAAAGTGGGGCTCAGCTAGGGCCGGTAACTGTGCTGTATGGGCGGCTGAAACCCCCCAATGGTGCGAAACAGTTGTTGGTGGCGACGGTGACGGCCACGTTGCCAGGACATCAGCTGTGTTTTTTTAGAGCGGCAGGTGTAAAAGTCTCCTTTCGTTTTGCGGTTGCACGCAAGGCAGGTAATAAACGTAAAGGTTTTCTTCGCGTTAAACAGCGTTTACATGTATGAGTCATGCTAGCAGTTCTAGTAGTGTAGAAAGTTTTTTTTTAGTTTTTTGTGCGTGTGTAGTTCTTGTTCAATCACACTTACTGGAGGAGTTTTTTTTTTCGATGAAACGATACTCGTGAGGTGATGTCGTCTTCAGAAAACTGTGGAAAATATAGAACGTACTTTGCGTATACACTGAAAGCATTGCTTAGGAATAAACCACACTTCAAGTTTCGTGCTTAGTTGTTAAAAGACAGAACCAAGCTTATTTATACAGCCTCGTGATCGCAACAAGGCTGTCTGCGGGAAGACTCTTTGCTGCAACATGCGGGTACTGCGAAGCCAGTACGAAGTTTTTGCCAACTGATTGTTTTTAAGTGTCACTACAATACCGAATCAGGTTTCTTTATTAGCGCAAGTGTTCAGTTTCAACGATTCAATTTCAACAAACTTTCGTAGGGCCCTCAGATCTTATTCGTTTTCCTCCGCTTACGTACGTCCGTGCCTTTGACAGGTAACACGGCCAGTGTATGTCGCTAATGTCGGAACATCCTCAGTAGCAATAACAGACAACATCTGGGGTCACAACCGTACAGCTTCAATAATGGCATAATGTTCCACTCTGTCGCAAGGTGCCTTTGGATGCAGGAAGAGAATCGTCTGCTATAGACTTCTTACGGCGAACATCAATCACCCTATCGATTACGCCGTCCACGGAAAAAAACTGTCGCTGAGGAAAACAGCCGTGAGATTAGCGTAGGTCCTCAATCATTTGGAAATCCACACTTGCAATGATCACTCGTCCGTTTGCCTTGCGAGGAATCTTGCAAGCCCAGTTCCCACCCCGTCCCGATTAGGTTTTCCTGGCTGCGAAAACTGAACCACGCCGCCACATTTCAATCCTGGAGAGTGCATGCAGTGAAGAAATGTCAAGTTATCATCTCCAGGAATGCTTTCCGGATGTTTGTGCCCGAATAACTTAAAATGTCTTTCGAATATTCGGTCAGGCGCTGACTGCTACGATCACTTGCGCGTATCTTCATGCAAGAACAGGACCGTCATCAGTGGCCTGCGAGTGGAGTTAAAAAGGGGCATGAATACTAAACACGAATTTTGTTCATTAAATCACTACTTTGTCCTTATCACAATAAATGCTAATTCTATCACAAACTTCTGAGACATAATTGAGATACGAAGGAAAACAAATGCAGCAGTGGTGGCTCCACAACCACTTTCTGGAAACTTATCTACGAAGTCCCGGAATCCTGTTTGTGTGATTGGCGGCAACCGACCTGAGGGACAGTCAGGAAAACATGGCTGGCTGGTTCTAGTGAGGCCTTTGGTTTCGTTAACTCCCTTTAATACAATGCTAATGTGCGGTTATCACGTTGATAACTTCAATTTACTGCTGCCCTATATTAAGTCACTCCTGCCAGGTTGCCATAAAACGTCATTAGAGCTGGAAATTTGAAAGCTTTTCAAACTTTCTTAAAAATCGGCTTTCGTGGCTGGGAGAGAGCTGAGTGACCTATTAAAAGCTGGTTCTTCAAATACAACCGAATTGTATTTTGTCGTCATGGTCGCTTTAAATGTTTCTCATTTCCTCTGCGAACCCCCCTCCTCGTCAAAATAATGGATGCTTCGCTGGTAAAAAATGCAGAGACATTCCACTCCGTTGGGGTGCATAACCGGCGAAGCTCTTCAGCATTGTGATATTTATTTTTTTATTATTTATTTTTAAATACTGCAGCCCAAACAGGGCTACAGCAGGAGTGGGTACACAAAGTACAAATACAATAGCAGACAAGTTCAGCTTTGGACATCAAAGAACAGAAAAAAAATAACAAAGAACAAACACCAGGCCCAGAAGAATAGGATAGGAGAAAAAGCCGATAAGGTAAAATAACACAAATCGGTAAGTAAATTACATATTCATTTGTAGAATTAAGGTACAGACTATCATAGCTATAATAAAGATAAAAAAGTAAGGTGGAAAGGTGACCACTAGGATGTTTCTACGGTTGTCAAAAAGTCTTGAAATGACAGTTATTGCAGTTTGAATTGTCACACTTGAAAGCTGTGATTGATGATGGACCACTAATAAAAACATATAAAGCAAGTGCGGGGCCAAATAAAGGGAATCAAGCAACGCAAACTAACAAGCACAAAAAACGACAAAACACGCAATTTCGATCAGCTTAGTAAACCTCGTGCTTCAAAGGGAAACGAAAACGCCACTGCTAAGCCGAATCCGCTCACTTATTGATCTTCTGGGCAGTTGTAGACCTGCAAGTGCCGTCATAAGTAATTAGAAAAAGCATTTGTGAATATCACAAAATATGTGTCTTAACGGCTTTATGACAGCTTTTCCCGGTTAACAGGAAGCTTTTCCTATTAGGGAGGACTTCTTACACGCACGCGGATGCAGCCAGGCAGTTATTGGAGGACGCAATTCCTGTAAATTTACAAGCCCCTGCTTCAATGACTTTTCACAGCATATGTACACCCGGCGTCAAAAGTTTCCGGGCCGTGATTTCAAAAATCGAAGACAATTTCTTTCCTGTCTGACAGCTCAGCACTTTATTTGTAATCCTAAGCGAAGCATCACATTTCGAAGCATCATTCCCATACGCCAAGCAAAAGTTTATTTGCCAGGCAACCGAGGAATTGTCTTTAATTTTCGAAATTACGTCCAGGAAACTTTTGCCGCCGGGTGTACCTGTCTTGCATGAGACGCAATTTTGAAAATCTCTATTTTTTATTCCCTTCTAATGCCAACTCATTCACTATGTAACGTTAATTATGTAGGCAAAAAAATTCAACGGCGTGGCGAAGAGATGCCAACAAAATGGCTGAAGGGTTGCATCACAAAGTGGCCAACGGCTCAAATAATAAGAAAACAGGCGTAATAATTCCTTGAACCCGAAATATGTACGGGCATGACCGATCTAAACTACCAAACCTTACTAAGGAAAACGTCTGGGCTGGCTTATCCTTTCAACTTTGTGCAGCACGAAATAAACGATAGGCGTTTTAAGACGAAACATTCGTACATAGCTGATCGTACCAACATTCCTTTAATAAAGGACACATGTTAGATTGGCTTTGATGATATGGAATTACAAAAAAATACTGGCTGAAAGCGGCGTCGAAATGAGACGAGATAAAAGCTGCCTCAATCACGAAAAACAAATGATTAAGTGAAAGATGCGCGCTGTTCGTATAGCGCGCTGTTTAAACAGATCCAGCTTTATTTATTTAAATGGAATTGAACTGAAAATTTATTTCAATTGAATAACCTTTATTACAGAAAAATGGGCTGCGACGCAATGGGGGGAAGGCAGATTAACATACGTGGGTTTTGCCGCGGGGCGAAATAAAAAGCCACCAAGTGAAGAGGATGACGATGATAATGAAAAAACACGTTCGGCAATGGGACACTATTAGCGTCGAATTTACAACAGCATGAGGAGTGTTCAAGTTACTTTGTTATTTTATCTTTATTTCAGCTTTAAGAACGCGTAACTAATTGGTTACCTATAGTTTATCTTACACCAACGGCTGCTATTTTCAATTTGTTGGATATAATTCCTCGATACAAGAGTATTTCACCATTACTACAATGAGCTATTGTCTGCCTTGGGACCTACTTAGCGCACTGGATGCCCAGTATTAAATATATATTCAATCTCTCTGTAGTCGAGACCTGGTTCTCGACTGGTATGTTCGGCAGAAACTGAATTCTGGGAGCGCGGCTTATAATACAGGAAAGATGGCGCGCCCTTCAGGCATGGTAGTGCTTGCTGTGAAGATGCCTCGTGTGAAAGAGGAGGAGGGGTGTGCTGGTCCACCCGTGCCCCACCCTCACCGTTCGGACCACCTTTTTTCACCGCAGAACATTTCGTTCCCTTCCCTTGCATAAGTGTTAAAAGTTTCGAGCTACCCTGGCGGTGTCCAGATGCATGGTGGACACTGTCTTAGGGTGAAGAAGTTGTGTGTACAAGTTCTTCTGTCCGGGCCATTTGGTTCACGCTGCGACTGGAGAAAAAACAGCGTTACCCGAGGAAAACGGAAGAAGAGAATGCAGACGTAACACACCATAAAGAGCTCTATTCACTATTTCTTCTGTTCGCGTCCCCTCCTGCCTGATTTGTTCCAGGTACCGCGCTAAGCAGGCAGCTCCTTTTAATACGTGGGCCCCATAGTTTAGCGTCGTTGGAGCAGAGATAGCAGCCGCAGACTTCCCCCTCACTGTTCTGTTTGGAGAAGATTCCAGACGGAAGTGCACCTGCATGGCCCATTGCTATGCGGGGTACCAGAGTACATACCAAAGAAACTGCAAGTATTCCCGGACGTCCCTAACACTTTTACCATATGGTTGTAGAATGTGAGAAAATAGCAAGGATACCCCAAGACCCACCGTCAATAGAAGATTAATGTTAGCTTTGCTGGCAAGTCCATACCCTAACCCCCTGCTTATGCTGGAAGCCCGGGGAGGGTAGGGGCACTCATGATGTGGGGAATAGACAGCCTTGGAGGTAATGTCGTGCTGTCCTGGTTCAGAAACACCCTTCGTGTTCTTTGCTGGCTGTTTTGTAACAACATACTGCTGCTATTTCAAGGCGGGAAGTAAGTGGACCTTTTTTTTTCTTTTGTTGGCCTTCAATGTGACGACAACCACACTACGCCCCGATATTTGAGCTCGTTGAAAAACACGGCTGCACCGGCCAAATGAACGCGGCGTTACGTCTTGTTTGCGATGCTGTTAAGCGTTAATTTGGGGTGAACAAAATGATAAACTACTGGTTGGGAAACTCTGGCTGTCCTCGTCTCTCACTCTTTTCACTCTCTTTCTCTGTCCGTGTTTTCGTTTTGTATTATACAACCACCCAATGCTAGATGTAAATCTAGATGCATTTCGGGCAGCGACCGGAAATCGCGGGAAAATCTTGACGGGCCCACAGCGGAACATTACTTCATGCACGCGTTATGCACTGGTGCCCACGCCTGGCTTACTGGAAGCTACCCCCCCCCCCCCAACAGCCCACCCCTCCCCACTTTCTCGGCATTTTTTAGCCAGGAGCGTGCGTGCACCTTGGCGGCGTCACCCTGACACATTAGGCGCGGCGATGAGCGCGTAGTCGTGGGTACTCGCCGACTTTCTCCCAGGTTATCGTGCTCGCCTTCTCCTTTCGATCGCTACTAGAGGAAACTGGTTCTTCATTCCGTGCCGTGTTTGCATGCACGAAGCTGGCCACGATGCGCTGGCCAGCAACCTCTCAGAGCAGGAAAGGCCTTCCCTCTTACTTGCCGTTCTTTTCAACACAGTTCTTTTGCCGCACAGTCACCCGGGTTCTTCACACTTCTTGTGTGTCGTTCTATGATCCGCTTGCAGGTGTCGAATGGGGGCCTAGTGTGATGACGAAGTCGAGCAGCCTGCTTACTGAACTCGATGGCGACTGGTTGGCGTGCGCCGCATGAGGCCGGTTTTTCTCGCGTGCGTCACGCGCGTCTTGAGAGAAGGAGGAGGGGAAGGAGGCGTGGGAGAGGGTGACTGCCGGACTCGATCGACAACCCCTGGTGGCGTGCGTGCGTGCCGCGACACCGCGTTGTCGCGCAGAATCATGGCCGCTCTAATCGCGGTCCATTCGATGGCAGTAGTTGCGTTGGTTCTTCTGGTTACCTTGTGCTGCGTCCACGGAGCGGAATACCCTGCCCTCAGGTCAGTACCGAAAACTTCCAACCAAGACTCTGGCATGTCAATGCGCGCATGAAAACCACGAATTTTTACTCTCTTGGCATCAGGCAATCACAAAGCTATTCTGATTGTAAATCGTAACGCATTTCCAAGCCGCCCGCAGTTACACGGACTGTACAGTCAATCAACAAGATCGTGTCCTCCGGCTCAGCGTGTCCTAAGACACTCGTGGCTTGTTCGCGCGTCGAGATGTCCTCCTACTTAAATTTGTCCGGAATAGCACATTGTTAACGCGCACATTACCTGGGCGGTTCAACGCGCTGGGAAGGATGTTTTCAAACCGCTGCGTTGCTGCCTAACCTGTCGTACTTCCGCAGTGTGAACAGATGACTATAAAACACGTTGCTTGGCTTCGGACGCAGTGCCAACTACCTTGACTCTTACACAGAATATTAATGGTGCTCTCCAGGAATGTCTGTTGAACCTTATTTCAGTCAGCCTTGTTTTTCTGTACCCTTAGTGACCGCACAATGCAGCCCTTGGTGTTCCTTGACATTTACCAGCACGCGTCAAACTGCACATCGATTTAAAATTTCGATTTTCTGCAATCTCCCTTAGCTGCACTGCCTTCATATGCGCTGTCTTCAAAGGGTGCAAGGTCACCTGAACTGGCTTTTCTTTTAGTCATAACATGGCGTCAGTAAGTTGCAACCGATCGAAACGTACTTATGCGGGCTCGCGCGATTTCAACTTTAATGCTAAATACAAAACGCATGATCTGTCACTATCAGGGTTATAGCCCTAGGCCAATCGTTTCAGTAGCGAGAATCATAGCCACTGCTGCCCGCCTTCTTTTCGTCCTCTACCTATGATTACGGAGTTTTATATCCACGTTTTATAGGTTGCGGAAGTTCAGGATATGAATACATTCTCTAGTGTGTTAGAATTTTTCTGGCCGGAAAGCGGCTATTTTTGTTCATTACCGGGCCAACAATGATCTGCAGTGTTCATCGGGTGACAACTAAAGAAAACTACTCCAGCGTTTGATCAACTGGAAATGGGACATATCGGCATAGGGGATTGACAAAGTGTAGATAGCGCCTGCGCACGTGTTAGGAATTGCCGTTGCCCAGTAAACTCCATGGCGGCCCAGCGTCAGCGTTGCCATAGCGGCGGACCGAGTTGAGCGCCGTCACGTGTGGCCCAGACTTGTTGCTCTTCCCGGCTGTCGCATTGATTTTGTTGCGGCGACGTCGTTCACCTAATTTTCGGCGTTGCGATTGCTTGCTGGTGGCTTGCTACCTCTGCGCCGTAAATTGGTGGACCCGCACATCACCAGCGCCTTTCTCGCTAGATGGCTGAGATACATGTCTGTTCTTGGGTTAACGTAGTCGTCGCTCTGAATGCACCTGTAGAATATATTTGCAACCAACCCCGCTAAACCGCCGGCCTCGTGCTTGTCATGCCCACGGGGTTTTCATAATAGCACTCTTTCTACGAAATTGTTCGGGAGGTTCTAGAAGACGTGTGCGTGCGCCGTTTGGTCCCATGCAAAAGGTTGATACGGCGCAATGCCACGTTAATTCTACAAAATAATCCTCCGATTGAACGATCTCTCTTCGCGGGTTGTACACTCTGGTCGGTTGTAGTCCCAGCAGGTCCTTGGTGCAGCTCTGGCTTATGACATTTACGGAATAATTAGTCTTTGAATAGATTTACATCCACCTATGGTTACACGGCAATCCTAAAATGTCAAATGTGCCAGAACAGTAGTACGAACGAACTAATAAATTCATATCCCATACTGTTTCTGGCGTCCTCGAGGCTGAACTATCCTAATGCGCTGTTTTTTTCTTCTTTTTTTTAATTCACGCAGTTTAGAGGCAGTCGTTTTTCCGCGTAAGAAACCGCTTCAGGTGAACACACTAGCTACCCTTCGTGCCCCACCTATACCTTAATCGGAGCGTTAAAGACAGAAACGTTTCAATGAAACACAAGTACAAGAACGCCCACTCGACAACGTGGGAACACCAAATAAGGTCTCCGAACAATCAGCACATAACTCTGTAGACACACACAAAGCCGGACCTCCAACTAGTCTTCGCACCTTGCTTCCCTATATATCGGTATGCCTAAAGAAAAACACACAAGAGACCCTACTCAGAACGTGGGCCGGTTGAAGGCGATTGCGTCGGCTCGAACGACAGAATCTGCAATGCCTTGGTAGACGAGGGGCAGGAATGCGAATGCCGCAATGACGCCAGAAGCGACCAATCGCCAAAGCTGAGGAAATCCCGGCAGTTGAATTCATTGAATCCATTCCAGATTAGGCCTCCCGCGCGCACGAAGCAAAACGAAAGCCGTGCGATTGTGTGCCTTCAGAGGGAGGTACACCAGGGAATGCGGCCTAGGCAGTAAGCCTTAAGATATTTTCTGTCTTTCTTGTGCCTTATTCGGAATGTAAATTGTTACATCACTAAACTTCATCTCTTTGAGCTCCCTTTTTGTGTTTGACATCAGGTTGAGCCACACTATAGAGGTGAGTGACGTGCATCGAAAAAAATTGCAGCCCTTTTTTGAATTCTGAAGGAGGCCAAAAGAGTAAAATTATCAGTGGGGAATGAAGTGGGTGATAGTGAAACGCGTGCGTTCCCTATAAGCACGCTGACTTACCCTATTTGCACCCGAAGCCGTTTAATAGCGATCAAAGGGCGTACAGTTCATCCAACGTATGCCTGACCGGCTCCAGTCTTGGCGGTCGTTCTTCCTTTCTAGCCGTTGCTTTGGCCTCCCGCGTTGGTTTCTCGGCCTTGCATTTGACGCTTGTGAAACCCTAACGAGCTTGCTCCTGAGCACGATTTACATTTTCTGCGGCCTTCAAGTCGCCTGGCTTACCGTTTGCGCCCCAGGTTATGTGGTACACGCACATAACCTGGGGAGCAACAAACAAACAAACAAGTGCGGCGGACACGTGAGCTCACGCGTTACACAATGGCAGATACGTGGCTTCGAATGAACTTTTCATTTGGTCTTGCACTCGAAGAAAGGCAGAACAATTGCGCGCAGGGAGAACTCTAGTCTTTCGCAGGTTCGCTCGAAGGCACCGTAATCAGAGCAAGCGCCACTAAAATTTTCAAGACAACCGTCTTTCTTGGGCTACTTAAACTCGAAAATTATGGTCTGCTTAGTGTCCGTACCTCCCTTCAGGCGCTCGGCCAAAGGTTCAAAGGATCCTATAGAACGAGACGTTTATACGGGAAAATCAGTTCCAAATTACTAAATCTCGTAGCAAAATACTTCTAAAAATTCTTAAGCAGAAAGGAAGCATTAAGCACGCATTTGCAGCAGAACATAAACGCACGACCAATATTAACACTGTCCTTTTAATAAAAGAATACACACTGACGTAATTTTTTTGCGATAGGAACACGGAAAACGTGTTAGAAACAATATTTTAATAAAAAACAAAACAAAAAGGGTTCGTAATCGAGGCTAGACCTAGTGTCGGCATTCTAAGTCCAACAGTAACGCAAGGTTGCAAGAGATGGCGTGCGAGGCGTACCAACTCGGGAAAATTGAATTCAGCAAACCTCGACCGTGTTTATCGTTGGATGAGCGAGTGGAGAGGGGGAGAGTGTGAGAGGTGGGCAGGGATAGAGGAGAGGCATTTACGTAGCAGAGATGGCAAGTACTATCTCCTTTCAACGACATTTCCAGCGAAGAGAGCAGATATACCCGGCCATTTTTTTCTTTCCATGTAACTAAACATCGATCGAGCGATGTTGACCGGAGATGTGCGGTTTATACCACTGAAACGTGCCTCTTGGCGTCGTTCCAGCCGACAGCGAGAAGCAGCGTCTGTTTCTTTTTTCTTGTTTTGTTTTAGTGCTATTATCTCGCCTCTCCGCGACACCGTTTTCTGTTTTGTATTCATTTTCTCGAAGGGAATGAAATGTCTATTTCTAGCTAAACCAACATTTGTTTTCTATGTTTTGTACTCATAGTTCAACCGTTGTACTGTGCCATGGTGGAGACGCTGTGGTAGCAAAGCTTGCATAGTTATTCTCGCACTTTATGAAGACTCCATCGGGGCCACAGGCTATATGCCTGTGATCGCGAACCTGATTGCAGCACACAAAAAACGCAATGTCACAGTCATTAAAATCACAGGCCCGTAATATTCCTCTCTGTAACCTTCAAGTATTTTCTTACGGGTATTTTTCGTATTTACTCATAGTTTCCATAAAATATGCTGAAGGGTTGCTTTGTGCTAAACAACATTGACATTTACGCGTCCCATGACAAGTTATTCTATTTAATAACGGTCTTGTCAGGATATACTTCGCTTTCATGCACTGTGTTCTGGCACAATGCTGTTTAAAATGGTAAATGGTTGTCCGGAATGTAGAAACGGTTTTTGAAAAGCGATGCCAAATGTGCAACGTCTAAAAGAAGCAAAAAAAAAAACGCACAGGATTCGCCAATACACGTTTGGCACATAAATAAATAAGTTGTTTTTTAACCTGTAGAAGTGTATGGCTGGAGAAGTTGTGAATTGCCAAGCAGCTCGTTCTACAGCCTCCGGGTCCCGTTTCTTCCTCTTGCCGCACTTGTTGCATTGTGCCGACCGACGGTACCCGTGTGATGGGCGGCTGATTGTTCACGATACACCCAACCTCGAGTTGGGCAGGCCCATCACCAAAGCATAAGTGTATGAGGCCATCTCTCACCTCAACACGCGACCTCCACCAGACCCTGACGGTATTACCAATCGCGTAACCACCAACCTTGATGGCTCGTCCGTACAGGTTCTTACCGCCTACATGAACTAGGTGTGGGCCGCGGTAAACCATCTACCCCCGAAGAAAAAACACTAATTAAGCTCATTCCCAAACCTGGGAAGGGTCTAAAGTAAGACAACTTGAGGCATTTTTCAGTGCCCCCTGACCTCGGGAAGCTGATGGAACGCGTGGCTTTGACCCGTCTCAACCGCCACGTGGACACATAAGCTTTTCCCACACATTATGGTGTGTTTCCGGCCCTCATTATCGACGCACGACGTGATGTTACAACTTCAACATCAAGTAATCGACTAGCCGGGCGTGTCCCCACTTGATTCTCAAGTCATAATGGGGCTTGGCTTAACGAAAGCTTTTCACTGTGTGGCACACAGCGAAATCCTCCACAATCTCAGTGACTTAAGTGTGGACAACAAGGCGTATAACTACATCGCTGACTTTCTGTCCCAGAGAACCTCCCGAATATTGGCACAGGGAATCATCTCGCCTTGTCTATCTGGGTAGCCGTGGCACCCCGCAGGGCCCGTCTTATCAGCATGCTATTTACTGCTGTCATGTCATGATTAAATTACGTCTCCTACTCGAACAAATCCCTGGCGATTATCACAACCTCTATGCTGATGATATAACAGTATCGACCACCGGAGGCAGCGACGGAGATACTCAAGACAGTCTGCAAGGGGCTGCCACAATTCAATCGTGGAAAACTACGTCTCCTCACGCGAACTCCCATGTTCACCTCATCAGTCATAGATGCCCTTCAGGCCCCCCACTGTCGGTCGGAGGACGAGAAATGATCCGGATATAAAGGCTCAGCTACACTGCAAACTCATACCTCGAACAGAGTGTAGACAAATTCTCCGTCTGAGCATACAGGCTACGGGGACCAATACGGCCATAATACAGGCCCTGAAAAACACGGCTTCTCCGATTGGCAGGTTAATAGCAAGAATAGCCAACAGGCACCATAGGCTAAAAGAGGGCAACATCCTACGCCTCGCGCGTGCTTTCATTATAAGCAGAATTACCTACGTCACTCTGTGCCTCAATCTCATTACAACAGAGAAAGAAAAGGTAGAGCGTATTATACGCAATCCCATACGGTTGGCAGTGGGCATCCCATGATGATATCTGGATTTTAATGGCGCAAGGCCAGCTAAGGGCAAAGAGCGCCAAACAAAAGTGATTTCATGACAGCGATGTGAAAGTAAAAGTAGAGGGTTTCAGTAAACATACACAAACTAAAACAAGCTAATGAAGATAACTGGTGTAAAGGGCCAGGTTGTCATGATGCATGATAAGAGATGAGATGTAAAAAATTGACATCGGTGAGAAACTTAAAAACAAGCTTGGTGGAAAACATGGGCTCGTCTCCTAGAAAGTACAATGGGTGAAACGGAACGTGTTGTCTGTATAGTTGTGGGAAGTGTTTGCGTCGTGTTGTGTCAAGTGCCTTGCATTGGATGAGTACGTGGATTACGGATAGGCCCTCTCCACACCTGCTGCACATGGGTCTTGGAGATCCAGTGAGCAAGTGCGAGTGTGTTGCATGTGTGTGGCCTATCCGTAACCTTACTAGGGTCACTTCAGTGTGTCTGTTGTGTGAGTCAGTTGTGTATCGTCCCAAGTGTGGCTTTATTACATGTAGCTTGTTGTCTGACTGTTCACTCCAGTGTGTTTGCCATGTTTTACGTAGGTGTTGTCTGATGACTGGCTTCATGTCAGTGTACGGTACTGTTGCTATGTCTAGAGTGTTTCTCAGTGCAGCAGCAGCGGCCATTTCATCAGCAGACTCATTGCCCGCGATGCCAGCGTGGCCTGGAACCCAGCAGATGGTAACATTCAGACCTGACGCATACGCCGACATCAAAGATTTAAAAACCATATTGACAATGTAATTTTTGGAAGACCTTTGGGATGATAATGTACGCACGACGCTTAGTGAATCCGTGAAAATGATGGAGTTAGCGATATTATGTTCATTGATGTGATTTAAAACAAGGAGTATACCATATGCCTCCGCTGTAAAAATGCTAGAATTCACATGCATGGTTTTACAAGAACTAAAATTGGGTCCGTGTGCAGCACAAGACACCGAAATGGATGTTTTTGAAGCATCAGTAAAAAATTCTGTTGCCCCATATTTCGCCTGAAGATACATGAAATGCTGCAAAACGGCAGTTGTGGGCACCGTGTTTTTCTTAAATTGCCTAAACGACAAATCACACAATACAGGACGAAGATGCCATGGGGCTATAGAATCAATGAGAGATGTTGTAAAAGTGTCTAAAAACGACACAGAAAGTTCAGAGGCTTTCTCCCTCGCCCTGAGCGAGAAAGGCACAGAAATAGATGGACGATTTAAAAACAGTTGGGATGTAGATGTATCGTTCATTATAGACTTAATGGGATGGTGAGACATTGATGAAACTTAAAAGCATATAGCAAATCGACATATTCGCGCTGGTACCCCAGACACCATCTGTCACACTCGACGTACAGACTTTGCACGGGGCTAGTCCGGAAAGCACCAGACGCAAGTCGAAAACCCAAGTGCTGCACTGGGTCGAGCATTTTCAAAGCAGTTTCCCTTCCTGAACCATACAAAACACTACCATAGTCTAACCTCGAGCCTACCAGGCTGGTAAACACTCGCAGCAGAAGTTGTTTGTCAGCACCGTACGAGTGATGCGACAAGACCTTTAAACATTCAGTGTTTCAATACATTTTTGTTTTAGCTGTTTGATATGAGGGATAAAGGAAAGTTTTTCATCAAGGACTATACCTAGGAACTTGTGTTCTTTTTTGACCGGTATCGAGACACCATTCAGTTTGATGTCTGGATCTGGCCTGATCTCACGCCTTTTGGAGAACACAACACAAGTGCTCTTGACTGGGATTAGCTTAAAACCGTTCTGATCAGCCCAGCCAGCTAGCTTATTAACACCAAGCTGGACTTGCCGTTCGCAAATTGACATATTACACGACTTAAAAGATATTTGGACATCATCTACATATATTGTACAGGAAATCGTTCGTGGCAACGCCTTTAGAAGTGAGTTCATCTTGACTATGAACAACGTACAACTCAAAACGCCACCTTGAGGTACACCATTTTCCTGCACAAAAACATTTGAAAGGGCAGTACCAACTCTTACACGAAAGGTTCATTCTGCCAGGTAGCTATAAAGAGTGTTAAACATATTGCCCGAAACACCAAATGATTTCAGGTCGCTAAGTATCCCGTATCGCCAAGCGGTGTCGTAGGCTTTCTCAAGATCAAAAAAGACCGTAGCACAAAACTGTTTGTGGACAAAGGCATCCTTTATATACGACTCAAGGGCGACGAGTTGGTCGTTTGTGGATCGCCCCACCCTGAAGCCGGCCTGGCAGCTCTCGAGAAGACCATTGTATTCTAAGAAGTACACGAGTCTCCTGTTAATCATCTTCTCGAGAAGCTTGTACAGGCAGCTGGTGAGGGCGATGGGTCGGTAACTGGCGGGAGAAGACGGGTCCTTACCCTCCTTCAGGAACGCCACTACAATAGCCTCCCTCCAAGATTTCGGAATGTGCCCCGAAAGCCATATGTTGTTGTATAAGTGTAGGAGTGTTTCATGAGTATCTGGGTGTAGGTGTTGTATCATTGTGTATGTAATCTGGTCTGCGCCTGGAGCTGAAGGTTTACATGTGCTCAGGGCAGCCTTCAGCTCATAGAGAGTAAATTTAGAGTTGTAACCAGAATTTGACCTGTTATTATCACGTAAGGACTTCTTTTCACAGGCGGTTTTATGTCTCAGGAAAGTGCTAGTGTAGTGTGCTGAACTGGACACGTGTTGGAAGTGTTGTGCGAGTGTGTTAGCCTGGTCTTCCAGTGTGTCCCCTGTTGTACTAACCAGGGGCAGGCTGTGTGTCTGTTGTCCTTTTAGTTTTCGTATTCGTGTCCAGACTTTGTGTGTATCAGTGTATGAATTGATGGAAGTGAGGAAAGTGCGCCAACTCTCCCTTTTCGCCTCACGACGCACTCGCTTCCCAAAAGCCTTTGCCCGTTTAAAAGAAATGAGGTTATCTGACGTGGGGTACCGGTGAAGGACACCCCACGCCTTGTTCTGGGCCTCCCGCGCCCGCCTGCAGTCCTCGTTCCACCAGGGCCTCCTTGGGCTGCGGGACCCACTGGAGGCCTGGGGAATGGACTTTTCGGCGGCGTCGAGGATGTGCGCCGTGACGAGTTGGGCGGCTTCCTCCACGTGTAGGTGTTTTATGGATGTGTGGTGTAGTTGAGATGTTTGTGTGAATGTGCTCCAGTTTGCTTGTGATTCATTAAACCTTTTATGGGAAGATGGACTGCTCGGGCCTATACCTATATACGTTAATGAAGTGGGGAAATGGTCACTACCATATGGGTCTGTGCCCACACCCCACTCAAGACATGGAAAGAGAACTGCGGAACCAATCGCCAAGTCAAGATGAGAGTATGTATTGTGTCCTAAGTTATGGTATGTAGGCTGTTTTTTGTTGAAGAGGCATGCTCCGGAGGATGTAAGAAACTTCTCTATCAGGCGACCTCGGGCATCCGTTCTGGAGGAGCCCCAAAGAGAGTTGTGCGCATTAAGGTCGCCTGTTAGTATGTATGGTTCGGGCAGCTGGTCGACCAGCGCCTCGAAATCAGAGCTCAGAAGTGCATGATCAGGAGGAATGTAGATGGAGCATACCGTTATCAACCTATTAAATATTATGGTACGGATCGCTACAGCCTCGAGGACAGTGTTTAAAGAGAGAGGGTGGTATGCTAATGATTTCCGGGTCATAATGGCCACACCTCCTGAAGAGTGGGTGCAGCCAACCCTGTCCTTTCTGAATACCATGTACCTATTTGAGAAATTTGTTTGTTTAGAATTGAGGTGGGTTTCCTGCAGACACATGATACTTGGCTGACTGGCATGCAGAATCTCATACACATCGTCAAGATTTTTAAGGAGGCCTCTGCAGTTCCATTGAATGATGTTTTCTGTTCCCATTATTTAAATTTAAGAATGACTGGAGTGTGTGTGTTCGTGTGTGTTCATGTGTCGTCTTTCGGGGCTGTTACTCTTGGATTGGGCTTTTTAGGCCTTTCTACTGGCTTGGCCGTCGGAGGCCGCTCCTTGCGCTGCGTTGCAGGCAGGAACGGCCCGACATCCATTTCGTCGTCGGATGTCCGAGGGTTGCCCGACGGACCGGGCCCCCCGGATTTGGCCCCCCTTCGGGAGCCCTTCGTTTGAGCCGCCACCGCCGCGGGCGTTGGGGACGCCAAAAGTGGCACAGGTGGTGCGGTGGCGGTGGGAGCCGATGCGGGGCCCGTGGTGTCCATCACCTCGGTACCCTCCAACGCATTGGAGGACGGGGAGACAGAGGCGGGAGCGGCACCGGTCCCGACAGAAGTGGTTTGCGCCACAACCGCTGCTGCCTCAGCAAGCGGTGTGGTGCCGGGTTGGGCTGCGTGAGGCAACCCAGGGAGGGGGGGGGCGGGGGCGGGACCAGGTCAGACTCGCTGAACTGGGTCCCTGTGGACACCAGACGCCGCTCCGCCCCCCGGCGAGCCGCGTCGGCGTACCTCCCCAGAGGGAAAGAGGCGAACCTCTTTCTCGCCTCCGGGAAGGTGATGTTCTCAGTTACCTTGATGTTGATTATCTTTTTCTAAAGTTGGAACTTCTCACACTTGCGGGAGTACGCTGCATGCGGCCCGCCGCAGTTCACACAAGACAGGGTATCGGATGGACAATTATCGCTTGGATGATCGTGCGCCGCGCATTTCCCACACGTCGTTCGGCCACGGCAAGAGTTGGTACCATGCCCGAACCGCTGGCACTTAAAACAGCGGCGCGGGTTCGGGATGTACGGACGGATGGAGCAACGGATAAAACCTGCATATATAAGTTGTGGGAGAACGGCGCGGTCAAAGGTCAAGATGATGTGCTTGGTGGGAATCTCCTTGTCGTCTCTACGGATGGTGATGCGTCTCACGGCAGTGACGCCCTGATCCTTCAAGCCGGCAAGGAGATCCGCATCGGTTTCGTTCAGGAGATCTGGCTCTGATATCACACCCTGCGAGCTGTTGAGGCTACGGTGGGGTGTGACCCTGATGTCAAGATCAGCCAGTCTAGTCTGAGCTAGAAGCTTTGTGGACTGCTGCTTGTCATTTACCTCGATGAGGAGTTCACCAGTTCTTGTTTTTTTGGCCTGATATAATTTTCCTATTATGGCTTCAAGATACTTGGCGATCAAGAAGACTGACTGAGATGCAAGAGAGTGGGTTGGATTCAGGGACTCCATGACAAGAAATCCAGAGTAATGATCTGGTTCAGGAAATGTCAAAGATGGCAAGGGGGGAAACGATACTTCGGTGCGGCCCCTTTTAGGGGGCCGATCACGGTTGGGGGGGGGGGGGGGGGGGTTTAGACAATACCATAAAGCATAGTATAAAAGCAGGGAGACGGGGGTACTTTCTCCTTTGACCTTACCCTGGTAGTCAAAGAGGTCCCGGAGCTCCCTGCCTGGTAGACAGGCAGGGAGCCCGTCGGCCGGAGCTTGACCAAGGCTCCGACGGCCACCGTTTACGGCTTCTACCCTTCACCTATAAACACCTCGCCACGGTTGGACACGGCTTATGTTGGGAGCTCGGGGTCCGCGGTGTCGCTGCTCACCGTCACCATGAATACTCAAGGTGCCCCGTGCGGGGAGTGGGCATCCCAGCCTCGACCTCTACCAAACGACTGATAAAGATGGGCATCCACAATGCACTAGATGAACTCTTCGAAGCTGAGCGCACAGCACAGTACAATAGACTAGCCGGAAGCTCCACCCGAAGAGCCATCTTAGATCTTCTGTACATCTACTACGCAGACCAACACGGAACCAAAATTTTGCTCTGCCGCGAGTTACGCGCGCACCTAAGTTTGAAATTTAAAGTTTGAAGTTTATTTATTCAAACAAAAAAGATACATATACAACCTACACAAGAACCCACCAATCTTGTCAAAGAGTCGCAAATAAATAATACTACATTTTTATAACCATCTGGCAGTGTTGTCCCTTTACCAAAAAAAAATCTGCGCCCGGAGCAACATCAAGACAGAAGGCTGGTCCATGGCACTTCAGAAGCAGTACCCCTCCAACTCGGAGGTGCGCCACGTTGACGTGGCGGACTACCCCAGACGACGAGCGGCAATGGCTATTGCAGTAAACCAGGAGGGCAGAATTTCTAGGAAGAATTTCTATAAGTGCAGCCAAGATAATACAAAAGACACCAGTCGTACCCTCACGACACATACGTTTGATATGGACACCAGCGCACTCGTCTCTCCCGGTAAACGAGATGGCACACGAGAGCCCGGGGATGGAGACAGCAGGACGATATGGTAGACAACATGCCTTTATCGATGAGGGTGATGGACTGGCTGGCTTCATATCGAGAAATCACCCAGAATTACAGATTGGGCCGACGCAAAATTCCAGCCGCTCATCGTGCACTTAACAGAAGGCGATCGGTTGGATGGCGTAAAATACAATTGAGCACCTTCCCAGACCCCGCCCTGTGCCGCCGCAACCCTCCAAATACATACACAGATCAGTGCAAGTGGTGCGGCGCCGCAGTCGCCACGCTCTAACACATGGCTTGGTCGTGTCTCAGTAAACCAGAGACACTCCCATCAGGTGTGCGCATTACAAGACGCGAGCAACGGGAAGCAGCGATGCTTAGCTACCGAACCGAAGTCCAAAAAGCAGTCGTCCAGCTGGCGAAAGACGCCGCCTGGGTTCATACGTTCCTGACCGTCCTCTAAAAGAACGAGGACACTGCCGCTCCCAAGCAGTGACTCCGGCTAAGCAGAGACGACAATAAACTTTTTCATCATCAGCAGCAGCAGCTGCACGTGCTCGTGGCGTCGCCTTGACGCTTTCATGTTTCAAATGTTCACGTGGTATTCTTCGGGGAGACCAATGGGGAGGCTTCCACGTTTATGTTGAGCGGCATAAAAATGGGTGTGTCGCGTTCATTCTCTTGGCATGTACGTACTGGTAATGCGCAAGCATTCTTTGCCGAATACACCAAACAGGAAGAGTGTAACGCCTTGTACGTGCCGAAAATTTTATAATTGTAGCGTTAGCAGTTTTAATGGTTTTATTACTGTATGTAGGCATTATTTGTCAAAAAATTGAGTAAATCAAAAGCAACGAAGAAAACACTAGAGATTCACAAAACCGCAGCTGAAACAAACCCGAAAAAATTTGTGAAAACGCACCAACTGTTTATCTGTCCTTGTCGGTCCATTTCGCAAATGCGTAATTAGCAAACTTAACACATTTAATTGTTATAATACGGTATGTATAGTTTTGCTAGAATAAAAAAAATAGGGAGACGCGGCGTAGCAACGTTTACGCATTAGTAGACGATTGTCTGCATTTGTACACTTTTATTTATTTATTTTTTATTCTGGGTCTTGGTGTTTCGACGGGTTCGACCATCTTTGCACTCCCACTTCATCTCTGCACACGGGCACCACAAAAAAATAAAACCGACCAATAAGAGGCAAACAGCATTGCTGCAAAAACAACAACGCGCAGAAAATCACTGCAGAAAAGAGTGATTGCGTCTACTCGCCTGTTCTTTTCTATTTTTTTGCGTTGAGTTGAAGGCACGGATAACAAAATACCCAGTACCTTCAGATTCGATGGCGAAATTCCGTTCCCCTGGGGGTACAAGCGCAGCACTTCCTGTAGGAACCGAGCGCCGCCTACTAATACGTGTGGAACACTCCCTCTACACTTTTGAGCCTTAGTAGCGCAGGGGTAGAATCAGGGGGTTCGAGGCAAACGACCTAGGTTCGACTCGAGCAGTGGGAGATTTTAAATGCAGAGCATTTCTTTAACTCCCGATCTCACCCGGCGTTGTCGGCGTGCCTCGGCGTCCGCAACAGCCGTTCCAGGTGCGCCCTCTCCCCCACTCCTCCTCGCCTGCTCTCCGCTGCTCCTCGCGTGTTCTCTGCATGCTCGGATCGCGTTCAGCAACAGGTGGGGCGAGCATGCGTCGTAGTTTGGCGCGGCAGCAACAACAGTTGTGGCGTGATCGTGACGTAGTCGTGACGTGGTCGTGGCGCGGTCGTGCCGTGATGGGGCGGTTCTCGGCGTTCGCTCTCGCTGTCGATTTCTTTCGAACCAGATAAAATCGGGTATGTTCGGGGCTCCAATCCAGTCATCGCCTGCGCTCTCTTCAGATGCTATCGTCGGAGTCAGCGTTGTACGGGATGGAAAACAACAACCCTACCACCACCATTACAACACCCATCGCCACCGCCACGCGCGTAACGCCGCTAATGCTCTGCATTTACTCGTGCCCCTCTCGCGGGGGCATGTCGGGGTCTTTTTTTTCGTTTGTATAGTGCCGTGATTTTTTTATGTAAAACGTTTTGTTAGCTTAATTCTAAGCATCCTTTTCGTAAATGAGGATCTTTTGTTATCTTTTAAGTTGGTATAGAGGCGTTGGGCGCAGGGACAGACAACCGATCATTGTGAAGTGCATGTCCTCTAGCTCATATGAAAGCGAGCGTATTGCCGCGAACCATACATTGGGTTTGTTTATTTCTGTTTTTCTTTTACCGCCCGGCTGCGCCGGTCTGTGTTATCTCTGCGCCAAGGGAAGCGCGTGTTCCATTCTTTCTTTCTGTGCCGCATGTGTTATCTGTTGTGATAGGGAGAGCATTCCGATCTAACGTGAACAGCCCAGAATAATCTTCTTGGATCTACTATGTTCTCGATGCGAATCGACGTTTCGAGAACCACGCGCGCCAAAAGATAAACAGCCTGCAGTGCGGACGCCGGGGCGCTACCGCAAGAACAACGGAAAAAATTATTGGCTTCGCTGCGTCGCTATAGCGAATGTTTTTCGTCGAGCGCAAAACTACGTCAGACCCCTCTAGCGAAGCACCGAATAATAACCGAAGATGGAGCCCGACCTACCCGACAGTCACCGTACCGCGTCTCTTCACACGAACGGGAAGCCATCCGGACTCAAGTCGACGACATGCTGAGCGATGACATTATACAGCCATCGAAAAGCCCCTGGGCTGCGCCCGTCGTACTCGTAAAGAAAAAAGACGGCACATTAAGGTTTTGCGTTGACTACCGGCGCCTGAACAAAATCACGAAAAAGGACGTGTACCCCCTCCCCCGAATCGACGACGCCCTCGACCACCTCTGCCACGCGAAGTACTTCTCATCGATGGACCTGAAGACCGGCTACTGGCAAATTGAAGTGGACGAGAGAGACCGAGAGAAGACTGCATTTATAACCCCAGACGGCCTATACGAGTTCAAGGTGATGCCGTTTGGGCTGTGCACAGCACCAGCGACGTTTCAAAGAGTCATGGACACTGTGCTAGCTGGCCTTAAGTGGCACACCTGCCTCGTATACCTCGACGACGTAGTGGTATTCGCCCGGACTTTCGACGAACACCTTGCAAGGTTGGAGTCTGTACTCGAGGCCATTCGTACGTCGGGGTTGACGCTGAAGCCTGAAAAGTGCCGTTTCGCATACGGGGAACTCAAGTTCTTGGGCCACGTCGTCAACGCCGCGGGAGTCCTACCTGACCCGGCAAAAACTTCAGCTATCGCGAACTTCCCTAGGCCGAAAGACAAAAAGGGCGTGCGGAGATTTCTCGGGCTGTGCGCATACTACCGGCGCTTCGTCGCAAACTTCGCACGCATTGCAGAGCCACTCACGCGCTTGACGAAAGATAGCACCCCTTTCAGCTGGGAAAACGACCAAGAAAAAGCATTCGGCGAGCTGCAAAAACGCCTGCAAAGCCCGCCCGTGCTCGCTCATTTCGACGGAAATGCCGAAACGGAAATGCATACGGACGCCAGTGATATAGGCTTGGGTGCCGTCCTTGTCCAAAAGCAAAGCGGCTGCGAAAGGGTAATCGCCTATGCTAGCCGTGGTCTGTCGAAGGAGGAGAAAAACTATTCTGCCTCTGAGAAAGAGTGCCTGGCTATTATATGGGCGATTTCAAAATTTCGCCCATACGTGTATGGAAGGCCATTCAAGGTTGTAACAGACCACCATGCGCTGTGTTGGCTCGCCAATTTGAAGGACCCCTCTGGCCGTCTTGGGCGGTGGAGCTTGCGCCTGCAGGAGTTCGACGTTACAGTCGTTTATAAATCCGGCAGGAAACACTCCGACGCCGACTGCCTGTCCCGCGCCCCCGTCGACCCACCACCACAAGACTCTGATGAAGACAGCGCGTTCTTCGGGATCGTGACGGAGAGCGACCTAGCCGCCCAGCAGCGTGCCGACCTCGACTTACGCGTCATAATCGAGTACCTCGAGGGATGCGACGTTGCCGTTCCTAGGACCTTCAAACGCAGCTTACCAGCATTCAGCCTGAGAAACTCCGTCCTTGTGAAGAAGAATTTCAGCCCCGGAACAAGAGCGAATTACCTTCTCGTCATCCCCGCGGACCTTCGTGACGAAATTTTGGAAGCGTGCCACGACGACCCGTCTTCCGGACATCTGGGCACAGCCCGCACTATCGGAAAAATCAAGGCGAGGTACTACTGGCCCGGCCTTACCTCTGACGTCACCCACTACGTCCGGAGCTGCCGTGACTGCCAGCGACGAAAAACGCCGCCGACAAGACCCGCCGGACTTCTGCAACCGATCGCCGTCCCATCGAGACCATTTCAACAGATTGGAATGGACCTTTTAGGCCCGTTCCCTACGTCACGATCACAGAACAAGTGGATTGTCGTAGCGACAGACTACATGACGCGCTACGCAGAGACCGCCGCTCTTCCGAGGGGGACTGCACAAGAAGTGGCGAAGTTCTTTATAAGCCAGGTTGTGCTGCGACATGGAGCCCCGGAAGTCCTAATCACAGACCGCGGAACGGCATTTACTGCGGAGCTGATGCAAGGAGTATTACGCTACAGCAACACGGATCACCGAAGAACGACGGCGTACCACCCCCAAACGAACGGACTAACAGAACGTCTGAACAAGACAATCGCAGATATGCTGTCAATGTACGTTGACGTTGAACATAAGACTTGGGACGAAGTGCTCCCGTATGTCACGTTTGCGTACAACACGGCTATCCAGGAGACGACACAGCTGACGCCGTTCGAGCTTGTCTACGGTAGAAGGCCGACTACGATGCTCGACGCCATGCTTCCGCACGTAGAAGACGACGACCTCAACGCCGACGTCCACGGATATCTTCAACGTGCGGAGGAGGCCCGCCAGCTCGCTCGAGTTCGTATAACGGACCAGCAGCTGGTGGATGCGGGCCGCTACAACCTCCGACGCCGAGACGCCGAGTACCAACCAGGGGATCGTGTGTGGGTTTGGACTCCCATCCGACGACGCGGACTCAGTGAGAAGCTCCTGCGAAGGTATTTCGGACCCTACCAGATTCTACGACGTGTTGGCCAACTTACCTACGAAGTGATCCCCGATGGTGACTCCGGCACATCACGACGACGCACGCGGCCTGAAGTCGTCCACGTGGTTCGCTTAAAACCTTTCTACGGACGATGACGAACTTTTATTTTCATTTGTTCGGACTGTCGCTTATGTTAGCATCGGGTCGATGCACTCTTAGAGGGGGGGGGTAATGCCGCGAACCATACATTGGGTTTGTTTATTTCTGTTTTTCTTTTACCGCCCGGCTGCGCCGGTCTGTGTTATCTCTGCGCCAAGGGAAGCGCGTGTTCCATTCTTTCTTTCTGTGCCGCATGTGTTATCTGTTGTGATAGGGAGAGCATTCCGATCTAACGTGAACAGCCCAGAATAATCTTCTTGGATCTACTATGTTCTCGATGCGAATCGACGTTTCGAGAACCACGCGCGCCAAAAGATAAAAAGCCTGCAGTGCGGACGCCGGGGCATTCGATTCGACGTCACTCGCCTGTGCAAGTCACTTTGTTGACCGCTGCTTCGCCGCCTCTGTATTCTTTTGAGTTGTTAGGGGAGCACAAGTTCGCTCCAATAAACGTGTTTCTCATTCAACACCACTGCATCGTCCTTGTCTTCGTGACAGTATTATATAGTGGGATGACCGTAAGGAATTTCAAATAAACACGCAAAAGCAATTTTAATTTGGCAGTAAACTTTCTGAACTCTGAAAGGTGGCACGATGTAGTGTCCAAACGGGACACTACCATACAAGCCAAAATAACTTCGTTGGCTTGAATGCGTAATTCAAAATCCGCATAAAGGAATAGAAAAGGTTGAACATTATTGTAGGTTTAGCCGGGAATAAGGTTTTAGATACTTCTTTTCATCTCACCAACAGTTAATTGCCAGCGTTTCTGCCAGCATACCAGGCCACGTATGGCTGGTAGATCTGAAAATTCCGATTGCAAAAGTTTTAGGGCATTATTAGAAAAACCGTTTCGGGTTAAAGTGTTCTGGAAAACAAAAATATAAAAAAATAGTCGGTTATCTGTCACTTTACCTGAATTTACGCTCCGTATCACACCGGAAGCGCCGGACTTGTAGCTATCCCGGAACGGTGTATCGCGATTGCGTACAGTGCTCTACAAATCTGTATTGCACAAGGTGCATACTCATTTACGCGACACAGGCTTGTGTAAGGTCCACTAATGCTAAAGGCTCCACGCACCATGCTAGGCATGCGGTGCTCCTCTAGTATGACCCACAAAGAGCAGCGTAAACTGGCCATTCCTTTAGGTTGCAATGTCCAGTGCATTCTAGTGACGCTATGGGGAATTTCATGTAAAATAGGACTTCCGAGGAGCACCACGCCCACGAGGACGGACGAATGGAACAGAAAAGGCTATGTGATCTACGTAATACTCCGCGAAAAGTAACCCGAGAGCAGAGCAGTAGCGTCCACCCACTCTGGATACAGTCGTCGTTGGCTAAGACGTGTATGACCCCAACCAGAAGAGAAGTCGTTCATCCCGCCTATGTTTAAAGTGTTGGGGCTACAGTAATGTAATTTATACCGTCTGGCCACTATCCACAAGTTATAAATAGACGTAACTTTTGCAAAAAATATAAGTTGTAACCGAACCAAGAGAATTCCACACAACGCTGTGAGTTGTCTTTTCTTTCCCCGTTTGTTAGTGCTGTTTGGAATTCCCCGGAATGTGAACCAACCAGCCCAAATAACCTTACAAACTCAGTTTGTGACCGACCCACGCAGTCCATTGTATACCGCACTTACAACAAAACTTTTATCACACGCATTTCAAAATCAACTTGTGGGTTAAATCAGTGCATTTCTGCTTCTCCTTGATCAATCATTTCTGCTGTATGTACAGCCTCAACAGCAGGGATGGTAATATCGCAATGGCAGCTGTGGCTTTAAGGGTCAGTATAAGGTGTTTGGTGCAGCAATGAAAGTAGCTATAACGAGGGCTCACACAAATTTACCTGCCCAAGCCTAGCTTCAAAAAAACAAAAACTGCCGCCATCATTGCCCCACAAATACCACACTCAGGCGCACTTGGAGTGCTGACTTCGATCCATTTGCCTCCCCGGCGTAATCGTGGGATGACGTTTGACAGTGGTGGAACAGAGCCAATCTGCGACTACTCTTGGCCGTGCGCCGACGTCACAGCCACGCAATGAATAGTGCCGATAATGACACCCTTTGTGTAACTCCAATATTTCAGCGCAGCCTCTACAAGAATGTGTTAGGTGCAGAATCGTAAACAATGAAAATTGAGCAATAGAGCTAGAAGGTTACACATTGAGTCTTCGCGTCCATTTCACATACAAAATGTAATACAGTAGAATCTCAATAAACGGAAATCGCTTAAACGGAATGGCCACTTAAACGGAACAGTAGACTGTAAGTTGGTTGTTTTTGTGTTCAGATGACGAAAAAAAAACTCTCGGTAATCGAAACGAAAATTTCCGCGTCACCATGTAAACGGAACCAGAAATGGAACTTTTTGTGAAGCCCATTGGCATAAGAATCAGCTTTTTAGGGTTCGGGCTGTTTTGTTGTTGTTGTTGTTTTTTTCATCGTGTTTTTTTTAGTCTCGTTGGCCTCGTAAACCTCGTATGGTTAGTGGTCAGCCGTGTTAGCGCAACGAATGCAACATTGCAGTTCTTGTTCCAGTCATTCGGTCTCGATTGAAGACGCCGAGGTCACCGGGCTTAGCTCCTGCCACCTCGTTGGTGCCGTCGTGGTGCTATTCGCGCTTCATTACCCCGTTGTCATCTGATAAATTCGGTGGCTCGTAAGTACACGAGAAGTTGAGGCCTCTAGTCTCTGTGAATATGCAGTTGCAAGGACTCAAACAAAAAACTATCTGCTACTTACCTTCTAGTGCTTAGAGCTCCATGAAATGGTATTAAGTGTGAGTACGCACATAAATATGTACTTTCAGTCATCTATCTCAGCAAACGGAACTCCTGTTAAACGGAACTAATTTTTTCGGTCCCTTGAAGTTCCGTTTATCGAGAGTCTCCTGTACTTGTAAAAAGTTCGAGCCTGAGGCTACTTGCTGTATAAGGATGTCGCTTTAACAGCTGGGCTAGTCAGGACGGCTGTCATTCGCGGTGTGAAAGCGAATTTACATATTGAACGGAATAGTTGTTAGTAAAGTATTCCAGCGCAATTTCCACAGTAAGCGCATGTAAGACCTGACATATCATACACTGAAATGCAGGTAGACAGTACCAGAAAATGCGGTGCAGCGGTTTCACTGAAGAAATGATTAGTTTTGCAGAGGATTTAAATCGGGACGACAATATTCCTCTTAATCCAGATGGTCCAGTGACTTTTTTTTCTTTTTCTTTTTCTTCAGTGCATCCTGCTATTTATACGTTTGTGCTTTTCAAAATAAACGCAGTTGTTAGTAGCGCCTGTCACGTTTGCCACCGTCCTCGTCTTTTTTGCGCTAAACCTTCCATTTAAGTATGTACCAACTCGCCCAACAGCACGTTCTGTTAAACTTAACTAAGAGGCTAGGTACTTTTACGGCTAGAAGTGTAGTAAGTTGGGGACCCATTCAACTACGTTAAGGTGTATGGCAAGCGAAGCTAACAGAAACATCCGGGATGATTGATCAAAGAGACACTCGGATACGCTGTACCAATGCAGTCATTCATTTTGAAATGCGGGTGACGACAGGTTTGTGAGTATAGTGGTGTACCCTGAGTGGTTCGGATACAGCTTCAGAAAAACTCTTTGCAAGAGTTAAGACTATACAGGAACTGCGTACGATTGTTGGTTCATGTGAATTATTAGAACTGCAATTCAACGTCTTGTTGCGGGGTTTGGAGGCATATATGTCCTACTCTATTCTCTGGTCGTTTATCCCTCTGCCTTCTGTGTTGTCTTCGTATCGCTTCTAAGGAAGGCTGCTCTTCGGGACTAGAACACAAATGAAGCGCCCCATGCGAGCTGCCTTTCGGTAGTGTTTGTTCTCTTCGTCGCTCTTTATTGGCACGCTGCCCTTCGGGAGTCTTGCCTCTACGCGGCCTTCCAACAGCGTCAGTAATGATCCGCAAAAGGAATGCTCCGTTTGCGTTGCTTTTCGGGGTCATTCAAGCAGAGGGCGGCATCCCTAGCGTGTGTTTCGAGTTTTTAATGATTGTAAGCTAATCTCCCACAAGCGTATGTTGCACCAGGAAGCATATGTGCAGTGCTGTCTTTTATTCTTGGACACAAAAAAATTCAGGGAAGCTTGCTCTAACGTGAAACACTTGAATGGCGAAGCTGTTGTAGGTGAAAATTACCGGGCACATAGTTAAGTTTCAGTATCATTGCTTATTCTAATAGTTGCGGTGCTATTAGTCGTCGTCATATGCATCAAAAGGGTCGTTGTCTTCTTCGCGGCGAGCGTTGGATGCAAAGTCATCCTCACCATTGTAGACTTCCACCAGCTCTTCGTCATCGACTTTAGGCAGCGGGGCGGGATCTTTAAGTCATCACGGGACGAATTGGCACGTTCATAGCCATGTCTGACATTGTCCATAATGGCCTGTAGAGAATGCGGCGGTCGTGGTGACTTTTCCCAAGTAGGGTGTCTTTGCTGTTTTAGGATTTGCGCTGGATTTTTGTTTTGCATGCGCGCTGGTTCTTTTTTTTTTTTTTTGCTACAGCCACTGCGCGAGCCAGAGACTCGGCGGTCGCCGCGAGGCACGCGCTCACGAGCGCTGCGAATTTTATTAGTATTTGTTTCTGCAACACCTAACTTGTGGCTTGTGTAACAGCTCCTCTGCTCAGATGCTGCCATCCTCGCCGTGTACCTTGTCTCTACAAATGTTAAAATAAGAGGAACAAAACGCACTGAAGGTTTGAAATTTTTTTGCAAATGAACATTTAACACTGGTTGACCCTAGTGTAGCCCTAAACCCCGAACTTCGCAGTTTTTGCAAATGAACAATAACGCCGGTTGACCCTAGTGTAGCACTAAACCTCGAACTGCGCAATAAAGATATTCTACCCGGTTCCTTATTCAAACGCTATATAGCAGCTCATGGTGGCGATCGATTGAGTAATTGTTTTCACCATTCAGGCAAAGTGCATCAAATTGCCGCCAATCTGTCCCGATTCTAATTCTACGAAGTCACTAAAATTGAGGGATTTCAGTGCAACATGCTTCAGTGGATTTTTGTTTCGAATGGGAAGAATCCGGCCGTAACAATTTTTCTTTGTTCAGGAAGTTAGGAGGAAGGAAGGCCTAGATCGTGTCAATCGCAGTTTCCTGCACCAAACAGTGAAAACTTGGCCCCTGAATGCGAAGCTTCTGAGTAAGGGATATAACTTTATTGTGTGCACATTGCTTTCTTGGAACATAGCTGTTCTTCACATAGAGTTTCTTCTTAATAAGTCATTCAACTGAATCAGTTGTTATTTTTCGCCTATGTTTTCCTTCGATATGTACAAAAATTAGAATTTTAGCGCCTATTGATAGGTAAAGTGCAATGGTTTTACTTTTTTAGCGTTAGCTACACTGGCCGAGGTTGAGCAGTTTTGCGTTGGCCTTGAACGGCCGTGCTGCGCAAGCGCGAGAAGCATTGGATTGGATTGGATTGAATTGGATTAGATTGGTTTAAATTGGATTGTATTGATTGGATTGAGAATCCAATCCAGTTAGAGTACGGGTGTGTAGAGAACTGGGTCTGCACATTCGCCGGTCTGCGTATTCCAGAGGAGTGACGTCATTACCGCGGCAGACGCACTGGCGCGTGCGCGTGCCCAGCTGTGCGCCTCCGTTGCGCAGTGGCCAAGACTGACGCTGCGGTGGAGCCGCTTGATACCCGCTTCGCGTGGCTCCTGGAGAGCTGTACTGGGCATGCGCGAGGAGTGTGACTGGACTGGGCCGGGATGGACTGGATTGGATTGGATTGGATTGGATTGGTGTGGACTGGACTGGACTGAACTAAACTAGATTGTATTAAGTTGGGTTAGATTGGATTGGACTGGAAATCGTTTTAGCAGCAGTAAGCATGATAATCAGGTAATCCTAGACAACCAGGAAACCTAAGAATAACCAGCTGAACCTTAGCTCACGCTGCGTATATCCTGGCATAGCCGAGCTAAGCCACTGCTAATCTTTTTCTAAGCTTCAATAAATTAGTGAAAAATGTGATGTTTATTGAAAAGGCTGAGTTCAGGGCTACCGCTATGCGAGAACAGGCATCTGTATATTTTGTGCCTTTCCTTCGGTTAGAATTTGAAACCTCTGAGGAAGCGTCGTTGTTGTGGATAGAAAGTGGAAGCACATTTCCAGACCCGCTGTGTGGGTAGTTTCTCCCCGCGTTGGTGCACTATCCGCCTGTCAGCGCGTCAGCGGAAAAAATTCTAATTATCAGAAAGCAAGTCCACACTCCAGTAGAACACTACTCTGCAAATTCGTTTTTGCCAATGAACTAAACTCCGCTTGCTGTGATGCAACATACTTTCTGGGGCTAAAACCAGCTATATCTTTCGAGCGGCTACAAATTGCGGCTGAAGCCTAAAGTTGAGTTCTACGACACTGCGGCAAGAATTATTTTGTCTCAAAATGGCGCGTCAAGGAATTCAGAACAAAGCTTGGTTATTACAGTTTCCATGTGACGTTTAATGTTTTTTTGGAAGTAGAAAGAACATACACGGCTTTTGGAGACGTTTGAAATGAAAAGATAGTGATGATGATGAATAAACTTTGTTGGTCGGATTCGAGGCGTTAATATTAGGGCACCCGCCCGGTGCGAGACATCTTTAGCGCGGGAGGAAAAAATGCAAAACGGAAACATGCAGTCAAAATTGCGCAGCAAGGCCACATCTTC
Source organism: Haemaphysalis longicornis (assembly GCF_048455015.1). Classification (NCBI taxonomy): domain Eukaryota; kingdom Metazoa; phylum Arthropoda; class Arachnida; order Ixodida; family Ixodidae; genus Haemaphysalis; species Haemaphysalis longicornis. Next base: position 138,341,915 of record NW_027526460.1, read on the forward strand.
ATGGCTGGAGGTAACCCGCCTGCGTTCAGCGATGCACTCATGCATGTACATCTGTTCCCACGAAGAAAATGGCGTTTCTGCTCTCAAAAAGCTAAAAGAATGGCGCAAAGCTTTCAATAAATATAAAGGAAGGCCCTTATATTGCGCATCATTGGACGCTACAGTTGTCGTTTATGCCGATTTATGCCGATCACCTTAGGAACTAGCCATTGTGCGGCTTGAAGTCCTCGTTAGTACGTGTGAGAGGAACTGTTTCTGGAAACGTTTTTGTCAGGTGGAAGCCTAAACTGACGTAACGATTTATTACATTTAGGTCCTTCGTAAGCATACGCCGTAAGCAAAGGCATAAACTCTTCGATAATATGTCACGTAAATTGCAGTCCCGAAAAATTATGGTGAATGCGATGTACAGAGCAAGCGCTACTCGCAGCGCTCTCATGCGCTGTGCTCCTAAGCCCAACGTGACTGGAAAGCAATCACAACCATGGATCTACCGTCTGATCTTGTTTTCGATCCAGCCCATGATGAACCCAATCCAGCAAAAGTGCGTCGTCATTCCCAACAGTCACTTTTCCCTTGCGTGGCCGCTCATGTTGCTACGGGAGACATTTTGGTCCTCTTCAATTATCAGTCCCGGATCGTCTTCGGTCTGTCCAGGACGCAATTCACTGCTCAAATTTCGCATGTATTCCTACAGGACCTCCGGTCCGAAGGCAGGCCTCGTACTGCTCGCCAAGCGTCCGGGACTGGCAAATCGAGGATGCCCACTGTTAGCGCTGCAAGACAGGACACAGGGCAGAATTACACGATCGAGGAAAGCTAGTCCGTTGGAAGAGCTGCGGCTGGCTTTCGCTGAGGTAACAGCAGTCCGCGGCAAGACGGAATATTAGGGGCGAAGCACCTTAAAGACTCGGGCGGTCGGCGTCTCATGTCGTCGTCGTCGTAACCGTCGTCTGATGTCGTCACGGTACAAAAACGCCGTGGCAAGCGTTTACGCCTCAGGCTAAAAGGTAACGCCTACTAAAAAACACCGGGACACTCGTTTAAGCCTCGACTGGAACGCTCCCTAACGCGTACTAAAAAAACACCGGGACACTCGTTTATGCCTCGCGCTAGAACGCTTCGTGCTTTAAAGGCACGAGACTTTGACAGCACAGCTGTATACCTATACTGCTTAACGGTTTCATCACCAGTGGCAAAAATGCCAAGGCGCCAAGAATAAACTTATACACTGCATTTTTCGCCTCTCACGAGGTTTCACGTTAGTGGAGATGGCCCGGGTTTTTTTATTCCACTGTAACTTGCGTGCAAAGAAGAAATGCATTAATAAATACTCGATAGGTATGAATAGGTCTCCGGAACTCGGCGAACATGGTGACCGCAAATTTTTTCTGGATGGCGCCAATATTAAGAACAGACTAGGCCCGTATAACGCTAAAATTGAACACATCAGATTGAAGACATCTGAAGACACCTGGGCTCATGGTCGTGGAAGTCTCTGGCACCGCGTGAAGAAAATATCGCCATTTACTACAACCATTTACACGCCGAAAAAATCGTCATTTACACGGGATTCTATTAACACTCGTCATTAGAGAACAGTATTAAAGTCAATTGTTATGTTCACAAGTACAGACTTCGATACTCTCGGGGTCATTCCCTTAGGAAAAAAAGACACTGAATATACTCACATTTTGGTTGTCGTACGCGCTCTAAACATGTTCGACCACAAAACACTAAAGCATACCCAATAAAATTAGTATAGAAAACAGAATTTCCCATTTCCATCTTCTTTTACAAATCTAATCTTTTTTGTAAGAATCAAGATACCCTGTCAAGGAGTACCATCTTCCCATATGGCGTTCCCGGAGAGTTGGTCATCCATCGTCATTTGTAACATCGTCGTGGCTGAGATACCAGAAATGTTTGCTCTAAATCATCTACTTGTGCATAATATTGTGCATGCTGATGATGTCATAAGGGGTAACAGACTGTGGAGGCCAACAGTAGTTTGCAAATACCGCCGCGCTTGTATGCAGTCGCAGCATTCCAGTGAAGTCCTCATCCCGTCCTCATTCAAAACGCCGTACAATGCCTTGTTCGTACTTTAGTCGACGTGGGAGTTTAAAAGTTCATCCAAGCTCTACTTTTGGGGGGATCGACGAGTGGTGTATTTGGGACTGGCCTGGAGTATATTATCTTAGAATCAACAGTTCTTACTCTGAATGACAAGAATGATTAGAGTTACGAGACAACGTCGGACCTTAGAACTTCCTCACGGCGCATTGATTTCGCACTGCCTGTAAAAATAAAAGTAGCTTCCACGGGGATTTGGTGCTTCACTTATTATACATAACCTTCCATTCGCGCAAATGTATACGGGGAGCACGGCGAACGTTTTTACAATCTGCTAGGTTTTCTAGGAAAGGCTTACAGGTGACCTTTGTAACCGTATGGCTGCATTTCTGATGTATGCCAACGTTTCCGTTCCACACATGTCATGTTGCTTCCCCTAATCTTACACTTGTCCCTCACTTCAATTTGCTTTGTGTGCTAGAATGTACAGCTTGACGATTCGTGTGACGGGTGTACGTCGTGTGTGTATGACGTTCGCCTAAAGGCGGCTGTGGTTGGCGATAAAAGCCAAGAAAAAGTGTTGCTACGGTTCTTAGATTTGTCAAGCCTCTCTATCAAGGTCATGAAGGTAAAGAATGGCGGCCAAGTAAGAAAACGCATCGGCAACACAAAGGATAGTTAATTTGTGGCTTTGGAGTGGAAATCGTTCGAAGCGTGTCATCTGCTACTGCGCACAACGGAGCGACATTTCAACCTACCGAACGCTCTTACTCTCCGTCGCCTTCGTGAAGCGAAATAAGATAAATAATTTGAAAAGCAATGAAATAAACATTTATATATATAAAAAAGTGAATAATGAGACAAACATTGACTGTATGAACGAGCAAAGGGAGCTCATACAAAAAACGGACTCGCGTTGACGAACGATCCTCAATTTTTTTATTTATTGTGTCCTCTATTACTTCGTCTTGTGTTATAAACGGCCAGCCTATCTCGGTTAAATTGGCAGGTAGATCAACTGCTCTAGACCGGCGATGGCACTAGGTTGAATTCAAGACCAACGCAAATTCTGTTTTCAAGTGCGAAACTTTCTGAGAAAGCGGTACAGCTGCCCTTGACGAATGACTTTATTTCAGGTAGACGACAGTTTTCCTCTTTACAGAAACTTACTCCATCTTTTAGCTTCTGTACGTGTCGGCTAACGCTTGTCCGTCGCTTTGAGATGCCGAATAATTCTCTCTCCAACTACAAACGGCCAGCTGCCTCAAAAGCTGAGCATTCAGAGCGACTGCCCTGAACGCGCGGTAGCACCTTGTTGAAACTCCGGACCGGGCCAAATTTTGATAATTTCTCAATTTTTATGACAGCTGCGGAGCTTTCTGCTGTAGCCATATTGCTGCATCTATTTCGTATGATAGCTTTACTTTTGCTTAAAAAAATTCGCAGGTTCAGTAAGCTCGAGCACACGCACACAGAAAGAGATGGGGGAAGAGGGAGCGAGAGAGAGAGAATGAACGTGTGTTGGAGCAAACGGTGGTTCGAACACGAGGAGTATCATAATTCGTTAATAAAAACAGAGCAAAGGACGGGACCCGAGTGAAAACAGACAGAGATGGGCGCTGTCGATGTCTGTTTTCAATCGTGTCCCGTCCTTTGCGCTGTTTTTATTAATGGATTCCTACCGACTCGCCCAGCTTCGCACTCTCGATCATATTTCAATCAAAAGCGTAAACAAATTACGGGTTCACCTGAGCTTCCTCTTACGATGTCGGAATGAGCGAGCACCACTTCTCGTTGAGTCGTGAAAGCATATGTGTGGGCGCACATGTTGAGGTCACCGGCAGTGGGGGTCGGGGAATCGGTCATGAGCCTCTGACGGCTGCTGCCAACACCCTGAATGGTTATGGAGCAGCTTGTCATGTGGACGTCGCAGCCACATCGAGGCTGTGAATCGGCGAGAAATAGGTGAATCGGAAGGACGTGACCTTTCGACGGTTATTGTCTTCGTCAGAGGCCAATCCACCTGAGGGGTACTGTTGGCTTGAAAGGGAATGGATTAAGGATACGGGGCCAACGCTAAGGATGACCGCCGGCACTACCACGAATCTATGCTACACGGTAATGCTGGTCATGCTCATCAGCGCTTGCAGACAACGACAAGGAAGTGAGGTGAACACGGTCGAGAGAGACGAAGGGATCGTATCGCGGTAACGACCGCCGCAATAGACTACTCCTACAATCGACTACTGCTTCATGAACCCACGTTCGTGGGCGCATGTGAATTGTTAAATTGGCCGTAAGTGAACTTCTACCGACGGCTCTCATCGTCAATGGCCAATCTACCTAATTGGGTATAGAGAGGGAGAGGGAGAGAGAGAGAGAGAGAGAGAGAGAGAGAGAGAGAGAGAGAGAGAGAGAGAGAGAGAGAGAGAGAGAGAGAGAAGGAGAGAGAGAAAGAGAGAGAGAGAGCAAAAATTAAAGCCATTTTACTCAATATTAAAGCTCAGGGAAGTTCGGGGCAGTGATTCGCCATAATGGGCTGTAGCGCCGCTATCCGCTCACTGCTACCACCCCATTGCCATTCAAATTTCCCGCCTTCGCAAGTGCTCGCGCGCCCCCTGCCTGAAACTGCGCCAGCGGGAGTTCGGTTTTTTTGTACTTGTTTTTCCTCCCGCACGTGCCAGCGTTGCACTTCCACTTTTTGTCGCTTAGTAAAAACCGACCGAACCAGCGTTCCTAACTACATGAACGCGGGGGCTGCCGGTTAATTACGCATATTTTGCCTCAACTGTACCAGCAGTTTTCTTTGCGCTAAACAACGGGAAGATGTATGACAAGCGCCAGCGGTTCACGCGTTTAGAGTGCTTATGACTATATAAACTACTTGGTTTTCGAAGCCTCTCGGTTACGCCGCGACGACGGAGCGCCGTGTGGCTGGCTCTATTTGGATCAAGTGAACGAGCTCCGACGACAAGGCGAGCGTCTGAAGTGCTCTGCACTTAAAAGACTTTATTTTCGGTTACACTAAAACCTATTTGTATTCTTCCGCCACAAGACCCATAGCCAGCTGGTCAGCGAGGGACGCAGGCGCCAACCTATCTCTTTATCACCCCCTTTCTTCTTTCTCTCTAATCTTATATCCCCCTCCTCCCCCTCCCCACCGCACTGGGTTGTATGCAGGTGGGCCCCCAGTTGGGCTTAATAATATCCTCAGTGCACTTCCTTTCCTTTTCACCCGAACCACCTAGTAGTAGTAGTAGGGAGGAGCAGAGTTAGGGTAATGAGGAGACTGTTGGACGGCGGGACAGGAGAAAAGGCCGTGCTGAGTAGGTTACTAGGCCGTCGCAGCGAATAGAAATTCAGGGAAGGGGTTTCGAGTGGCGTGTTTCCAAGCGGGTTTTTATTATTTTTTATTCTGTTTCTAGTTTTTCACAGAGCATGAACTAAGGGTAACGCAACACAGTGTCCCCCCCCCCCCCCCCTCCCACAGTGACATGTGTGTTGACCATTGCACTGTGCTCCTGCTAAAAAGAGCTCGCCGTTCGAACTCTGTGCCCTTTATGTAGAGTTCTAGATGCTCTAAATGACGGCGTGGCTGTGAGGCCCACTGGGCCCAATTGATTTTCTTTCTTTTCATTTTTTGTTGCAAAACAATTGTGTAAAGATCAATTGTAGGCGTTGTTTTGTTAATAGTGGTGATTTGGTATCCTTTGAGTCGGCTTAGGGTGGAGGTGTAGCCTATAACCACGTTTAATTGATTTTCTGCATCGCCGGAAGTGACATATGTCACGGGGGGAGGGGGGGCTGTGCACCGAAGCGTATAAAAAACATTTCAAGCAACATGCAGCCCGAACGTGATGATTACGCATTGAATGCAGTTATAGTAACCACTTAGGACCACTGCACAACGGCAATGCAACGTCGTTGTTCATGCTGGTACAGCTTGCCGACTGCAGCAAATGTGGAAGCTAGTTCTCTCAGAATGTTCTATGTATACCTGCGCATTCGACAATGCAGTTCTATGTTTATATGTTTTAACAGTGCAAGCAAGCTGCAAGAGTAATTAAAATTACTAAAATTGCGTTTTGTTGCTCAAAATGCTTCTGTGGCCAATCGCAACATAGAATCCAAAGAAATAATTTATGCAAACAGAATAAGTACCCCATAGCGATACTCATAACTGTTGACAAAAAAAAAAAAACACCTCGGAGTAGGCGCTTTTGAATGGTAAAACGTCTCAACATGCATTGCCGGTGCAGGAAATTTTTTGCATACCGAAAGGGATCCAAAAGTATGCCTAGGTTAGGCAAACAAGTAAGGAAGCTCACACTAACACGTAAGAATTGAAGGTAGTGAAGCAGTGCGCAACCTTCATGACCCTCACTATAGTGTAAGACCGCTATTGAAGCCGATCGGCTTGTTTGTTGCGGCGACGGCCTTTGCTTCATCTTTGTTGGTATAAGTGTCAGCTTCCTTTATTTTTGTAAGTTATAATCATTGATCATTAAACGTGTGTGTATTAGCATGTTTCACCACTCACGGTTGAACCGATCGTCGACTTACGTTACCGACGGACGTTCCCGCTGCTGACGAGCGGTATCGGCTGGACGTTGCCGTTACCGCTCACGCGCATTCCCGCGGTTGCGCTGAACGCATTTCGTGTTTTAAGCCCACCGAGGTCTCTTGGTAGCATTCTCTGTGGTCATGTGGTCAGTGTTGGCTCTCTCTACCCGTTTCCGTGCTCGATCCCCAGCGCGAGGAGCCTCAAGGCGAGCGGCATCCTCATCGGCCGCGCGAACGACCCGTAGGCGACCAATTCCTGTGCCTCAGGCAGCGAACTTCTAAGACGCATGCCAATGACGAACGCACAGCCGTGTATCTTGAGCGGAGCCATCGAGTGGCGCGAGCAGGGTGATTGCGACAGTGAAAGTGTTGCTACGATTATGCTGGAGTTTCTTCTTTCTTTTTTTTTTTCTTTTGTTGGGGGGGGGGGAAATTTTGCCCAATCTCTAGCTGGGTATGTCTCGCGCGACACACGTGCGCCGAGGTTTTAACTTTTCGGCGGTCGCCGCGAGGCACGAGCTCACGGACGCGTTTATTGGATTTGTTAGCTGCCGGGCGGTCGCTGCAAGTCCCGCGGTCACGTGCGCGCGCTCGGCAATTTCGTAGTAGTATTTTTAACTGCGTACACAAAAAAAAATTACGATTTCCTTAAGCTTCGCTCCTAAAAAGAAAGGAATGCACATACACGTTCTGAAAACGTATTCGGTAATGTTTTATTGGTTTGTGTTTTATTGCAGGCTTTTGACCTTGTAACCAGCTCCTTTGCATTGAAGCGAGCAACCTTTTAAAGCTTGATTTATTAACTACTTCACATCTGAATATAAACATGACACAAATTCAACGACCAAGTTATTGAACATGTCGTCCCCGGCGTTTCGGCTAGTACTTTGCGCAGACCACTGCGCGAAGTCATTCTGCCATCCCTGTATCCCTGCGTCGTATCCCATGGTTTCGTTCGCCTGTCACTGGAAACTCTTCATGCGTTTGACTATACTTCAAGATCACTCCTTTCGTTCACGGTTCCTCTCCCCGTAGAGCCAGCAAGCCCATGGAAGCAAAAAATGCTGTTATCCGGGCGCGCCTGCATCAGACTAGGCTCATGAAAAAATCTGATGAATTTCTGAAAGGCACATACGAGCGAGCTCTTGACCTTACGGCACGGAAAGAAACGTGTTCTACACAGCAAGCGAACCCGAGTATATAGAACGTGTGCAAGGAGCGGGCTGGCTCTAATGAGGCGAATAGAACATGCGCAAGAAGGCACGAATGAGATTTGTGGCTTGTTAACCTCATTCCTGTTGTGCTTCCGGCTCAGAAAAGCCTACAGCTTGCTTGTAAGAGCCAGGAGTAGACATTGGGCGAGACTGCCAGTCCAATGTGTGCAAGCTGATCTGTTCTGTGAGTTCGATAGAATTTCTCAGGGGATCTTTTAAGGCGGAATGATGTACGCGTTCAAAAAAAAGAAAAAGCACCCGCGTTTCTCTTGCTCGAGGCTCCAGTCGAACTTGGCGTCTTACGCAGTTATCAGCTTGTAAGTATGCCGCCCCAATAGCCCGCCAAAGCACTCTTATAATTGCGAGTACACAAGTTCCGTGAAAAAAGATTCCTTGCCAGAAGCGGCAGCAACGTCCATTAGAAAATGGCAGATTATTCGACCCCTTTTACAGCGCCACATCTCATGTTCATGTCAAGGGACACATCGTGTAGCGGTCCAATGTATTTATGTTTGTGCGTTTTTGGAAATAAGCGCCCATGATCAAAAAGCGCGAAAACTGTGTTAACGATACAAACCCGGAACACCCTTTTCTTAACATCATTTAAGTAAAATACCGTGTTATCGCGCATATAACCCACCCCTGCATTTAATCCGTACCCGAACTTTCAGCCTGCCGGAAAAGAACAAAAAAAAACGTCTCGTATTGCCCGCACATTTGATACGGGAAAGGCTGCACTGAAGCTACTGCTCAAACAACATATCACATACCATGTAGGCAGAAAAAGCGAAAATTTAGCAAGTAGCATACACTGACTTCAAGGCGAAAGTCAGAATTCACTAATAAAATTTAGTTGTAAGAGTGCGCTCGACCTTGTTTTTTCTTCCTTGCCCTTGTATGTTTTGCCCAATCGTTGCCATGGAAGGCATAGTCAGTGTTACTGCGTAGAAGCATCACGCTGCAACACCCTTAGCCGTGAAGCTGCACTAAAGGGAAAGAACACCGTGTATTATCCTCACCCCTTCTTTGCCACTGAACTTTTCGCACTTTTGGTGCGGGTTATACGCGCGAAAACACGGTATGCATCTTGATCCAGCGAATGAACACCCATATGACCACAGCACTGCATCCCATCCTTTCATCTTAAAAGAAAACATGCGCGTTTTCTTTTGAGTAGCTATAGTTATTTCACCGTCTAGTTGCATGCATATAGAGTTTGCGACCGCAGGGTAGCATCCTCCTCTTAATTTTCACGACACGATCGCGTTGCCGCCAGCACCGAATCTCAGACACTTCCCGTAGCACTTGCGGCTCTCCGCCGACCGATCTGCCGGAAATCCCCTCCGTGGCCATCAGTATGCGAAACACGGCGAAGTTCGGCTGACCTGGTCTTGTCGACCGCCCTGCTTACGGAGCTGTTTGTCTGACGTCACCGAAGCGTTCGCGAAACGGCCGTGGCAGGAGGAAAAAACATTCCGGCCTTTCTTATTTTCAATAGCGATGCAAGGAGTTAGAAGATCGGTATAAACAGGGTTTCTTAACTTTCGCGCGGCGCACGCACGCGCTGTTTTCCTTTTATTGTTTCTCGAGCAATAAGGAAAACATAAACAGCTTGCTAGAAGGCCGTCGGGGCTTTGGTAAAGCGAGGACTTGAACGATCAGAAATGTATGCCTGAAGCTACGGATGCCTGTACTCTCTCATTATGGCTGTATCGCCTTGGGCTATGATGACTTTACGTGTATCAACACCTGAAATTACCAAAAAGCTTTCATATTACCACCAAAAGTTTCAAAAAAGCAGCCCAAAATTTGTTTTCTTACTGCTATTGGTATACCCCGATGCGTTCTTTCAAGATGACACTTTATCATCAAATGTTATAAGTGAAAAACCGCTTTAAATCTTGTCTTTTTGTTATCACTGTGGCATTTCATGAATACTGAAGATCATGATTATACGTAATATGAATATTTAGCGTGTTATTAGAAATTCCACTGTCTGAGTCGTGTAGCAGTGTAGCTCTCTCCCTTACATTCCCTCACATGACCCGTATTTTAAAGCCTTGATGGCGTTATGAGACCTACAACCTGACAGCGTATTTAGGACTAAAATGTATTCCTAGCGAAGCGAAAAATAAACGGTGACTTGATCGAATACATCTGGTGTTTTCGAGACGCCTTTGGCGAATGTTATCATTACTCCGAGCTGTTGATCCCAATAATTTTTCGGGGTAAATAGAAACTCCTAAATTTAGAAAAGGGGCATTTGTTTGATTTGACTGCGTGTGCAAAAACTCAGCCCCAAAATTTGATGGAAGATGGTTCGGTTCCACTCAAATGTTTATAAGTATCATCACTTGGACATGCATTTTGAGTGAACTCGTCATCAATAGACGCGCTGTCACGACCAGTAGGCTTTCAGGTAGATGACCAAGGTTTCTCATAAAGTTTCCGCGGTGCGATCCTCGTCCGCCTCGTCTACGTTTGCCCCGCCCTCTTTTTGTATGCGTTTCAAGCGCTGGCCTGTCAAGTTTCCTCCAGATCCTTGGGACGGCATTCCCGTCGTCACAGCCGGGGCGGCATTCCCGTCGTCACAGCTTGCCTTTCTCCCTTATCAATGTCACTTGGCTTCTTCAACGTCTCGTCCTAGCCGGCTTTCAGAAAGGTCCGGTAACGATTCGTCCTGTTAAAGTCTGGAAGGAATATGTACTCGCAAACACACCGTAGAGGCTTGGGGTGACGCTGAATCGCTCTTTTCTGCGACAGGCTTAGAGTTTCATACAATAACAACTAGAGAGGAATCTGGCGCTGCGGTCGTCCGCCGCGGTGGGCGTGATAAGTAGTTCTGGATTCGGATTGGCACTCGATGGCTTGCGCAGGTTATTATGGATTGAGTCGTGCAGCCAGTTTTGTTTTCGTTTTGGACTTGAATGAACGCATTCGCCTTTGTTGCAAGAAGAGTTCAAAAATACATTTCTCCTTGAACTGAATGCCGCACGCGCACTGAATGCCGCACGCGCACCCGCAGTACCGGCGGCTGATAGGAACGCAGCTTGATGAATGTCACTAATTCAGGCTAGAATAGTTTCTCAAAAGATAATCGGTTTCTTTTTTAGGAGCAAAAAACTTTTAATAATATTAAAAACTACAAGCGCTGAAACTTTTACAAGTGATTTTTAAAGAAGTACGCGTCCCGCTGTAGTTGTCGCCAAATGGCAAACCTGCTCTGCAAAGCTCCTCGATTCCGCATCTGCGTTTTATTTAAACGCACCGTTTCATTTCGTACAGAACGCGTTTTTTTTGCCATTTGCTTTTCTTGTTGGCTGTGTAATTTGTAAATAGCGAACGGGGCAATAAGAGTTGTTTTACCAAAAGACACAATTTGCGCAGCCTGCTTCGATCCTACGCAATCCGGTTCCAGAACTACCCACCATTCCCATCGAAGCGTAAGCGCCACTTCGGAGTTCGCATTGACACTAGCGCCAGTTTCCTCTCTAGTTATTTTTGTATGAAACTCTATGGCGACAGGTATATCCTGGTGTTCTTTAAACTTCTCGTCCTTGGTTTGGATTTTCGGTTCTATCTTGTTGCTGGCGTGGTTCGTGTCCCACGTCGCGGTGGACCGAACGGGGTCATGCACCAGCACCCTGGCACAGTTTTACTTTTGGTGGACCTCCTGGTCTCACTTCAATGCTGAGTGGAGGTTGCGGACGTCGTGATACGCATGTGGAAGGCGGTCGAATGCATCTTCACTTCGTTTTGTAGGCTTGACAGACGTGATCGTCAACGTATCTGGCTTCTGCATAGGCGGACTATTGGTTAACAGCCGAGAGAGCTCCGCATGCTTATATATTGCGCCTTGCGTTGGTGGTATAGGAAGGATAAGGTATTTTTCGGCACTGGCGATCCATTCCGGAAGGGCAACTTGCGAGGTTGATGCGCTCGAGCCGACGAGGGGTAGTCTGGATGTGCTATAAGTGCCGTTGGCGGTAACTCGCATGCTGGATGATCGCAGATTTTTCAAGGTCGCGCGCAGCCGACTAGGGCCCCTCGAGAGAGAGAGACAGAGAGAGAGATAGAGAGAGAGAGAGAGAGAGAGAGAGAGAGAGAGAGAGAGAGAGAGAGAGAGAGAGAGAGAGAGAGAGAGAGAGAGAGAGAGAGAGAGAGAGAGAACTATATTCTGGGACCGTTGGGTCAACGACGAGTGGTGACCAGCGCTTGGAGGGCGCCGGTGACCTAGGCTGCTCGTTCAGCGAGTCCTTGCTGGACCCGCGGATCCGAGCTGCCTAGCGCCGCCTCCCAGTGCTCCACACAAGAGATGAGAGGGCATGAGTTTTGAGGGCATTACCAAATAATATGAGCAACTGTCTCGTGGGCTCCACAGTCGGGGCATTGGGGAGAGGGGAATCATTTTCTGGTATTGCAAGGCATCGTAGTAATCGTGTTCCAAATCGCCTTCTTCGAGTACCTCATATCGTTTCGTTCAGGTCGTTGCGTTTCGCTTCCTCCCGTTTGAGCTTGTTGATTTCCACAAGCATGTCGGATGGAGACGGTGAGGGTGCCTGCCGGATCTCCTTCACTGCCTTTAGCAGCCTCGCAACGGCACAGCGGAGAACTTTCAGCAACGAACGCAGAGCGCCCAGCTTTTCGCCAGCTTGGTACTCTTGAGACGTACGTTTGATCCGATGTGCGTGGTGCTCTGGACGTGACGTTGCTTCTTTGGGGTCAGGCTGAAGGTTCGGGCCGGTCGTATGTGTGCGTTCAGGGCCAGCCATGGCGGTATCCGGCTGAGGGGTGGGCTAGTCAGTCGGAACAGCGCTATGAACATGGGGGTTCTGTCAACTTCACGCTGAAGGTGGCGTGGGGGGGTCTGTCTTGTCGCATACGGTCATCTTCCCTGGTTTCACGGCACCGAAATATACCTTCGCAAAAACCGCTCAAGGGAGACCGGATCTTAGGCTGCCCGAAAACGGGGGGACAAATTTAATGACGCGGGTGATGATGATGATATCCGGCGCGTACTTAACGGAAGATTCAACACCCCTACCTCCTATGCCCATTTTCCACTTCGTTTTTCTGGTGTCATCCTTCCCAAACTAAAATTATTTCTCTCTCTTGCTCTCCCTTCCTCTCTCCCTCTCTATCTCTCTCTCTTTTTATCTAATGGGGCGAATTAATTTTTATTCGAAACAGTCAATCCAACGTGCATTGTAATATAACAAACATAAAACCTAACTTATGTACTTTGTCGTGCCTCAAACGGTCTCAAGGTGTCTTCCGCCGTGCCAAGCAATAATGCCATGAATCTACCGTGAAACCAGCCCTTGCAGTTGGGAAAATCTTGTGTCTCACTCGAATGTGATAATCTGATACATCGGTTTTGTGGTAAAAAAAAGCGCGTATAAACACATTCTTTGGTAAAATTTCCGAATAACCGATAGGTCGCTAAATGCGAAAATAGGTTCCCTGATTCAAAAGTGTCCACATGATCATAGAAGGAAAGCTGCGATTCCAACTGCAGGTTGAAGAGCGACATCTCTCAGCCCTTGTAGCAGTAGTCGGCCGACACACGTTCAGTGTTGCGAGGCAGCGTATACTGGCCAACGTTCTGCGTCAATGAAAAGGACGATGATTGTTACGGCCCTTGCATATAATTCTTAGGAATTAGATGCATAAACCGAAACAATCATCGTCCTACACAAGGCCGACGACACGCTTCTGTCGCCTACCTATGCTCCGAATACTAATCCTGCTCTGATGCAGATACACCGACGCTTCATCTTAACCTACGAGCACAGTTCATGTACTGACGGTGGTGGTTGACTGAAAGGGCAGCCTTCTCTCTTCGCTCATTTTCAAGACAGCTAACATCCACGCCGCCAAGAAGACTGCCATTCCCCTGGCCTCCCACACTGACCTCGAATACATCACGATCCTAGATGATTCGCAATCAAAATGTCGCCGCAACCAAATGGGCCGTGTCGCTCTGTTGCCCTCAATTTCCTTACGCAACGACCCATCATGCCCGAAATTCGCGTTGTGTGGACTCCGGGTCACCCATGCCCCCAGGGGATGAGGTAGCTCACGCCTCTGCCCGCGCACTCATATTCCAGGCATATTCCAACAGGGAGGGGCAAAGACGAACTTTGCCCCTCCCTCGTCTCAAGCTATAGGCAAGAATCACAAAACAGTGCTTCGAAAAATTTAGGCAGATACCTTTTTCCCCATGCCATGCGATTTACATATTCCTGTTCTCCTCAACATAGATGTTTTGCCCATCTACCTGCAACTCTTTTCCTTTCCTTTCCCATGTACCCCATCAACAGCAATGATATAAAATAAATTAGGGAAAAACACCCCCTCCAGCGAAGCTATGGCAGGTTTCAAGTCAATAAAAATAAACAGGGGTAATCACCCAAAACGTAGTGTACAGATTTTGATTTAGATTGATTAAAGCCAATTATTTGATGACTTCACCAAATACCGTATACAGTGTACAGTACAGTTTACACCATACCATACCATATGCTGTAGGAGTACTCCCACACCAAATTTGCCTCTAACCAGCTCACTCCCTTCGTCTCCCCCCTCCCCCCCCCCCCCCCCCCGCCACCCCTACCAGGAGGATCAGCTTCCGCTGATCTCCCGGACGTAGCTGGGTGCACGTTCCCAGGACGTCCTAAAGTGAGGACGGCCCCCGCGCGAGTGAATGGGTTCAACATCTTCCATTTTGCTAAAGATAAACGTTCATTTCTCTTTCTTGCTGTTCACGCGTCGGCAAAGACGACGACTGCGACAACGGCGTCGACGATGACGACGACGGCAATGCAATGAACGTTTTGTCTACTGAGTGCCAGGTCGTCGACGAAGAAGCCAATAATGATTATTATTTCGTTTGTAAGCGTTGAGAGAGACAGGCAGCTACACCGTGATCTCACGAAGACTTTGCCTAAAACACCCGCTCTGAGAAAATATTAAAAATACTCTGTAAGGTATGCGAATTTCTGACAGCGTGATGCACAACGGCAGGTTCAGGGCCCAACATGCTGACAAGTGCATGAGGCTAAATCCTCGGTTCGACAACTCCGAAAATTTCTTTTCAGACGCTTAGTAAGGAACCGTCGGGTACCTAAGTAGAAACGATACTTGTTTGACCGCTGGGTCAAGGCCGACTCGGGGAATCCCAGAACGGGTATCTCTTCGAACTACCTTATTCAAGTACAGTCGCAGAGCTTGTGTGGTGTCCTCCCACGTACGGGCTGCCCGCTTGCCGTACTACTTATCCCTTTCTCAATCTTTCACGTCGAACGAACTCTTCGTCCCACACTCCGCCTCTCTCTCATTCGCTGTGCTCTGCTCTCTCTTGTCTGAAGACCACGCTGAATGGTTTCAGTGGAAAGCGCTGCTGGCCCAACGATGTGGATTTCGCTTCTGTCTGTCTGAACCCTCATTTCATTGGGAAAAAAAAAAGAACAGATGGTTTGGCTGCGTCAACCACAAAATACTGCAACAAAGAAGCGTCTACTCTTGCTTATAAATATAAGCATTGTCCTATAAACCGCCACCGATATTTCCAATGTTGTCGATTTCTGCAAATAAACGTTTATACTACTACTACTACTACAATTGTCGGTATGTAACTTTGCTGAGATTCACAGTACGCACACAGGATTTTGAGTACGTGGACAGATTTCTTGTGGTCAGCGTTCCTAGGCCGGTTTATTTAGACAATTGATTGATTGATTGATTGATTGATTGATTGATTGACTGACTGACTGATTGATTGATTGATTGATTGATTGATTGATTGATTGATTGATTGATTGATTGATTGATTGATTGATTGATTGATTGATTGATTGAGTGAGTGAGTGAGTGAGTGAGTGAGTGAGTGAGTGAGTGAGTGAGTGAGTGAGTGAGTGAGTGAACTGGCTATGTTTACTAAGCGTTTTGCAAGCCTCTGAGGGTGTATGCCACGGTCGGCAATCCCATTGCAGAGTACATGAAAGCTTGTGTGGCGTATCTTGTCACCCTTCCCTCTTTGTTTGTTTTCGTTCTCTCCGTTACTTCGACTTGCGAGTCGCCCTTGCGGGCCTTGGTTTGGGGTTAATGTTTGTCAGGCCTACCGTCAAAAGGACCATGACGCCAAAATAATAGTTTGGTTCATTACAGAGGACGCTTGGTCCCTATGAGAGCAGCAGCAATTTTATCGCGAACTTCAAATAGCCTGTATTCAATAGCGAGACACGCATGCAGGCAACCATGTGAGTGCGCCGTCACTGGTTACGTCGGGCTCCGCGGTATGGCGGTACTTGTCCGTACTAAGCACATGATGTGAGTTGGAGTTCCAAACTGTAGCCCGCTGAACGCAAAGTAATGCCTCGACTGCAATGTGAGTGCGATTAACAACAACTCTGTTGACACCACCGTTGAGAATCGGGTTGGAATGGAGCTGACGACGCACGCCGGTGTTATTTTCTTCTTCGGCGTGCGGACGCAGTGGCCCAAGCCGCGCCATGTCTGTAGCGCTTCGGCCATGTCCGTGGCCATTTCAGTGTTGCCAAGCGACCAAATTGACAGCTAAACATTTCAATGAATACCCCCTATAGATATTAGAGATATCAAAGAAAACATGAGAGGCTGTGGCGACTTTTCACCCACTTCCCAGCAAGTTTTCTCTAACGTCAACGAATTCTGTTCGGTCAAAACCACCGTCAAAAAACATCACTGGGAGATTGCCGTGGAGTCGTGTCGGTGTAGTTAACACGCGGCAGTTAACGTGCAGCTAACACACTGATAACTATCTTTTAGTTCTTGCTTATATCACGTCATTCTTGCCCATAGTACACAATTGAGCGCGCCAAATATTAGCATTTTCCAACATTTACTGCGTTTTTAACAGCACACTCTTCAAGCGGGTATTATTTACTGTAACATGATGTGAATGGAGGAAAAATGGTTTTCACCCTCCTGCTACTATGGCAGACTTCTTAGGTTTCATGCTGACGGTGTGACTGCATATAGTTGCGGCCGTTTCGCGTATAATTACAGGCTTGCAGCAACTGGCCTATCTGAAACATTTGAAGGACCAATATCTCACTGTCAATATTTCAAAAAGAACTTACGCGGTGTACTTTTGAGCTTTGGAGGCACAGTCGTCATTGGCTGGCTTTTTTGGGAGCCACCTTAAACTTGCGTTTATTATAGTTTGTGCAACCTACTACGCACAAAATATTATACTACACGGCCCCGGTGTTTTCATTATAGAGTAACAACGTTTCTCATATTATGGCATCACGCTTTCCTGCAGGCGAAGCCGGCAATTCGGAGGGGCGCAAAACCATGGCTCCTCCCGCTCGGCTACCGGAAGGAAGTACGAGCTCGATGATGGACGAAGAAATTGTAAGTACGCTGAAGTAAGCTCGAACGAATGCCCGAGCGCTGAAGTTTACTGCTTCTGACACGAAATTTTGCATCTCATTAGTATTGCTGCGGCCTTTCGAGCATTGTCCTCCATCATAAAGTAGAAGTAGCCATTCGCAAATATCACACCAGAGGCAGTATTCCCGTGTTTTGTCCCTTTTGTGTCCATTTCAAAAGTGTCTCTTTTGAGCGAGCCTTGATTGGCTAAAAGCAAACAACCGGGTGTGACGTAACGCAAGCGCGGCGGGCCTACTGCGTTTGACCGCGGCTTCTTCGAACAGGCGATTTGAATTTCAAACAGACGGTTTCTGGAAGCAGTCATGAATGCGCCGATTATCGCCTTGTTGTTGGCTCGCCGGTGGAACAAGCGGTCGAGAAGCAATGCAGACGCGTTAGATATGCCCCGAAAAGCATTCCGCCACCATTTCCGCCTCTCAAAGAGGACCGTGCGGTGGCTGTGCGACGAGCTCCGGACGAACTTGGTCGGCGGGCACACGGGCTCAGCGCCGAGGAGAAAGTGTTATGCGCCGTTCCTTTCTTCGGTGCCGTTGGCTCTCAATCAGCGAACGGTAACGAAGAAAAATTCCCTCGCACTTCCCCGAGGGGGAGAGTGTGTAAGTGCGAATGCACGAGTTGAATTTGCGCGGGTCGGTAATGTTCGCGAAAGAGAGATCACACACGCACACACAACTACAAAGAAAGAAAGATGCATTTATTCACAGACACCTATTTGTGTTGTCCTTGTACTTGATTGCTAGAGCGGATCTCAGCTTTGAAATTTCGTGTCAGTACTCCTTTAGGCGGGTGCATTAGCCCTTCTCACGCCCGATTCCTGGCCAATCCCCCACGTGGGTATGTGCTGCAAGCACAGACACCTATTTGTGTTGTCGTTGTACTTGATTGCTAGAGCGGATCTGAGCTTTGAAATTTCGTGTCAGTACTCCTTTAAGCGGGTGCATTAGCCCTTCTCACGCCCGATTCCTGGCCAATCCCCCACGTGGGTATGTGCCAAGTAAGTGGTAATGCACGGGTGATGCGAAAGAATTCTTCTTGGCCAATCGCCCTAAGTGGGTATGTGCTAAAGAAATTAGGAACTCTTCTTGGCCAATCGCCCTAAGTGGGTATGTGGTGCGGATGGACGGACGGCGTTTGACGCGTGATTCAGGGTCGCTTAAGAAGTGCATTCGCACTTAAAATGATATCGCAGTCGCAGCCCTCCGTGGGCCTGTTCATCTACGCCACCGCCATCACGCAGTGAAATAAACGATCATCTGGGATCTAGCTAATGGTCAGCAGGTGCAGTGGAATAAACGATCGTCTCCGAGCTTGATATCTATTGAGTAGACGACCAAAATAACACGAGCACTCGGCCTGACATTTATAACCTTTTTATTGGTACTTTACGCGCACACATACCAGCTTAACGTTCGTAGACTTCACGCGCATCAGGTACGTCATTAAGAAACTAAAATCACCCTCCCCTCTACCACAATTTTCACTTGTAGAGCACCACGAAAATGTCAACGACGTAACTCACCATTGAAGCCAGCGTCAGCATGCCGAAAGTGCGGTAATGCCATAATATGTAGCGAGAGGGTTATCTTGATGCATGGGCATTGTCACTGACCTCAAAACGGAGTCCAACCGCGAAAAAATGAGTAGCCGCAGTATTGTTTACACTTCACTGTAACAAGGAAACAGCTGACTGCAGCTGCCATCTTTGGACTTTCCTCCCCTTGCGGTGAAAACTTTCAACGTCGTAACAGAAAAATTTCTTAGTGTTTAGTTTTTCAAAATACGTTCAAATAAACACATAAACGATAGCCTGATATGGTTTTAGTTTTTTTAAATGCGTTGGCGAGAACAGTTACGGTATTTAAATCGCATTTTTGAAGGTGGAATGTTCCCGCAAATTTTAAAAAAGGCAAAAATTATTCCTGTGTTCAAGGTTACTAATTTCCAACTACAGGCCGATCTCTATTCTATCAAGTATCAGTAAGATTATTGAGTGGTTATTTGTGCAGCGTTTGAATGATTTCCTCGCGAAATTTGTCCTCCTTAAGCCCAATCAATTTGGTTTTCGCGCTGGTAGCTCGACTAATCTCGCACTCCTATCCCTAACAGATTATATTAAAAAATCAATAGACTCCGGCATGCTAGTAGGCTCAGTGTTCATAGATTTCACGAAGACTTTCGACACAATTATTCGTAATATTTTATTCCATAAACTTGATATGTACGACATAAGGGGCCCTGCACTTTCTTTTTTGAGGAGCTATTTAATTAATAGGAAGGGCAAGGTTTACAATGGCGAACATTCTTCTGATACCAAAATTATAAATCAAGGGGTCCCTCAAGGGTAAATTATTAGCCCCTTATTGTTTATAATTTATATTAATGATATCGTGGATCATCTTCAATCAGATCATTGCGTTCTTTACGCCGACGACACCACATTATCATGTGCCCACAATTCACTACCGCCCATTGTTTCATTGCTAAATGGTGTTTTAACCAAAGCCATGGATTGGTGTCACAAGAATCACCTAATTATAAACGCCTCAAAAACTAAATTTGTTATTTAGATCGGAACAGAAGCGCGTACCCTTTAAACCGGCGATTATTCTGTGTACCGACACTATCAGTGTGTCTGACCATGCCATTTTTCTTGGCGTTCAAAATTTCGCAATCACTTCAATTACTTAAGACGAAAAACTGCATATGGCCTTAAAGCCCTTATTAAGGCTCGTCAGTTTTTTCCACGTCACGCGCTTCTATCTTTGTATTTTGCCTTTATTCACAGTCATTTGACATATGGAATTGTTGGGTGGGGTAATACGTATAATTCTCACATTTCATAAGTCCAACATGTCCAGAACCTAGCCATCCTCATAATCACAAATAGCTATTCTCTTCCCGCGCTAGCGCACTTCTTGGTCAAAATAACGTGTTGTCAGTTCGCAAACTATTCCAATATAACATTATTACTTTATTGTTCAAACGCTGACTAATCAACTTCTTTTCCACTTTATTCAGTTAAGTTGTCTCACTAATACCAACCCAACCAGATTCGCTGCAAACTACAATTACTTGCTTCCTTCAGTTTCAACAAATTATGGCAAAATGACTTCGAATTTTTCCGCTATTTCGGCTGGAATAGTCTGACGGATGAAATTAAGTCACTTTCTTCTTTATCGCCATTTAAAAAGCATCTTAAAGAGTTTCTTTTGCAGTTTTGATTCGTTCATAGTAGTTGTACGAATGTGTAATTCAGCGGTGTTTTTTTTTGTTATTGTTGCATGGTTGTTTGTTGTCGGTTTTATTGAATATGTGTGTGTTCGTGGTTTTGTACGGCTAGTGGGATACATTTTTTTTCTTCGGTGTCCGCTACATTCCAATTCACTTTGCTCGTTTTATTTTCCAATTTTTTTTCAACGTGCGCAATACGTGCCCCTTGAACTGGGTTCATAAATTCTTTAGAGATTTTGCTAAATGCACTGTTCTGTCTATTCGTTTTTCCTCCACATTCTGAATTGTTGTTTTGCTTAAGATTCTGATTTGACATACAATACAGTGTAGTGTGTCCAGTTTTTCTTATTTTCCTTTCTTCTTTCTTTTTTTTTCTGTCTTTTTTCATTTTTCTTCGTTCCATCCTTCTTTCTTTTTTCTTTTCTTCTCGTTCTTTTCTTTTAATTTAGCCTGTCGGGTAATGTTACGACATGAGTTCTTGGTTTGCATTGCTCTGTTGTTACTTTGGCTCTGTAAGTGTAACTCTGAGACTTGTGACTGTTTAACTTGCCTTTAGCTGCTTCCGTTGTGTTTTTTCTATGTAACTATATATCGAGGGTCCCGGTGCAGTGTGAACTATGGGACCCTCGTCTGGATATATCTTTTACATGTAACCTTCCTTTTTTACAAGAGTCAAAAACTTCTTAAACTTCTTCTTAAGGCCCACTGCTTAACCGGAAGTACGTCACAATGAAAGAGACTGAAAAGGCACGTTTTCAAACGGGGCAGTTACGAGGATACCGCCCCAGTTTTCAATGCATTTCTGCCAAGTCATCAGCGAATTTGTCTTTTTAGGTGCGCAAGCTCGCCTACTTTGGTTTATTTCCGTTACTGAGCCGGCCGAAATGAATATTTAACGTTCGTACATGGCTGTTTTATTACTGCGCCTACTGCATTTCTCTCTATCATCCCGGCGCCTCTTCCATCGCTCGCCCCGTTGCTGATCGCGAAGGCCGTGGTCACACGTACGCACAAACGCCGGCGCACCGAGTCACACACGGGATCGCAGCCGCGCACTCCACTGCGCAGTCGCTGTGTGTGCTGACATCACGAGTCATCTTTCTTCTTAACTCTACTTTCGTTCGTTTTTTCGCGTTCGTTCGCGTTTTGTATGGCTTCTGAGTATATTGAGGCTTCGTAGAACACGCGCAATTCCTTGTTTTCGACTCCTCTAGCGTTTGCGCATTCAAACAATTGATAAAATACATAATCCTATCAACAAGGCGAGCTCTTTTTGTTTCGCTGTCCTTCTTTGGTACCATAAACACGACAAAAAAAAACGTGACCCTCTTGCAGTAAAGGGATTGCTTTGAAATTTAAGTAAAGATTGGTGCCGGGCTAGTTGGTATAGCATCATTCGAGTGTTCCGCTGTAACGTATTACGGAGACAGACGACACAAAAAGAAACGTACACTTTGACCCGAACACGGTGCACCTATAGCTGGTTTTATTTCAAATGAGGCGAACCATATAGTGGAGGAACAAAAATAACAATTAGAGCGAAAAAGGCGAAAAGAAAGAGACAAGGTTACAAGGAATGGTACCGTAAGTCTTGGCAGGGTTGCATGCTGCTGTTACAAAGATTCTTTAAAAAGTTGCACCTCACGCGTAGTGGGAGCATTAGAAGGGGAGCTCCCGCACTCTTCTTCAAGACCCGACGTCATACCAAACGCTTTGGAAATCTCTCGTGAAATTTGTACTCGCGCTTCACGATGAGTTTTTTGACAGTGGTACAAGTTTCCAAACGCTTTCTTTACATGCATTTGACTTCTTGGAGTGCGTGCCACAAATCAGTAACAGTGATTTTGTAGCTGCAGATATTCTTAAACTGTTAAGAGCTGCCCACCTTGGTTTACAGTTTACAATTGAACTGCCTGTCGACGATTGCCTGAAGCTCCTAGACCTCAGCCTAATGAAACGCCATGTGCACACACGTTGTTGTTACGGCGCAAGGTCAGAGAAAGGCTTTTTCCTGTACTATTCCAAGCTAATCAAGCGTATCATTGCGCGTTCATGTATTTCGCAAGTTGTCACGACTTCATGCCCTTATCGCATCTAGGAAAGTCTGCGGAAAGAATGGGAAGGGCTTGAGTAAAGTCGGCACGGTGATGCGTTGCTGGACTCCGTGGCGGCAAAAGCTGCAAAGCTTTCGTCGAAGGAACATATGTCGTGAAATGAAGAAAAAAAGAGGAACGAACCGAAGTGCGCATAGCGGTTCACGGCGTTCCACAGGGATTTATAAAAGTCCACGGCAGGCTTAAAGTGCTGTTGGTTTTAGAGCTCCTTTAAAACTCGGTGGGCTTTGCAAAGCTGTAGAAACGAGGGGGCAAAATGGCGCTCACGAGCCACCATGAAAGGTCAGACACATGCGTAATTTTGTGATTTGCGCACAGCGTATCGTCTACCAGATACCTTTATCCTGCGCTCGTTACTACATCGACCTGTCAGGTCAACGCATCAACGGCAGGCTCAGCTAGACGCGTGCAAACAAGTTACGGCGCCAGGGAATCCCACCGCACACCAAGCACGGTGCTAATGTGAACCTGCCTCTGATAAAACAACAATGTTGTTTCGTTCAGGAGACCTAATTTCACGGGAGAGATTTTGAAAGCGTTGCTATGACGTCGGGGCTTCAAACAGAGTGCGTGAGCTCCCCCTCTATATCCCCGGCTGCGCGGGAGATGCACGTTTTGGAGAAATCTTTTTAGCAGCAGCATGTGTGCCAGCCTAGACATACGCTAGATTTTCTTGTGACCTTGTATCTTTTCCTTTCTGACCTATAGCATTAGAGAAAGAGAGATAGAAAGCTCTTTATTATTGAAGAAAGCCGAGATGTTTGCCAGAGTCTCAACACCGGCATGCTACTCGACGGGGTTAGGGTTTTAGTGCGGATAGAAAAGGCCCTATAGAAAGCAGGGAAGAAGAAAAACGAGAAAAGAAATTTAAAAAGTCATTAGTTGTTGTTTTGATTCCTCCGTTTATATGTTTCGCATCATTTCGAACAAAATCAGTTGTAGTTGCACCGTCTTCACGTCAAAGTGTACGTTTTTTATGTGTATTTTCTGTCTCCGCAAAATGTTCCAGCGCAACCCCCAAACGAAGCAGTGTCCAGAGTGCTGTCCGATGACAGTCCAGTTCAGCGCGACAACCATAGCTGAAGTGTCGTCCGACCACAGTTGAATTTTTCGGTCGCTCGGCTGGCATGTAATATAATGTGACATGATTACACTTGCGCGGAGCAAACAGGGGCGCGGGAAGAAACACACGGATCAGAGCACTCTAACAATTGGTGTTATTGGTTCGGAGAAAGACTTAAAGCGCCCACAGAACTGCGCAACGTGATCACAGATGAACGTTTACGGCGCACACAGCAACCACGTGAAGTACTCTGGAAACTACAGACATGATGAAAATAGCCACGGATGGGTAAGTGACACACTCGTCTTTGTACCCGAATGCATAGAACGCTTTTGCGACATCCCTCGAAGTTGTTTAGATGTGTAAACAAAACAACTGTGTTTTATAATATAGCTGTGCCCCACACGCGTTACAAAGCGTGACTAAATGTATGAAAGGCCGTCTTTTCAAAGTCCGTACACGTTCCCTTAATGTTACATTACATCTTTCGGTATTGTCCAATATACACGTGGTCGCACGGTAAAGGTGTCTGGTACATACCAGATTTTTCTTACATTCAACAAAGTGAAGCTTGTGTCTAACAGCGTAGTCACTGTTAACTTTGTCTTTGCCCTAAAATCTCAATTTAGCCTTAGAACCCACTTCACCTATTTCGCTTTTCTCCGAGAACACCACTTTTACTTCATAGTTCGCTGTCGTCTTTTTTAGTCGGTGGGAGAGACCATGTGGATACTATCCAGGGCGACGACGCCTCATAGCTGCCACTGAGGTAGACGCTTCAGTGTCAATCGCAGTAGAGAAAGAAAATACATGCAGAAACCTGTTCAGCGGTGCCATTGTCCTCTCGTTACAGCCGTAATTATCCTTTTTCCGCCGGTGTCGTGTTCTCTCTAATACTACACCTGAGAAGCTTGGCAAATTGCTTCCTTAGCAAGACGTCTACGATATTAGAGTACAAATGATTTGCTAGGTTCATATTAGCATACTCAAGCCGCTCCTGTACTCCTTCAGTGGTGGGATTTTGTCCTTGTGTTATCAGCCTCATTATCCTTTTCGCATTACGGCGTTTTCTTGTTTCCTCTGTTACAATGGCTTACCCAATCGTCCTGGCTAGCCCTATAACGCTCGTACGCAAGCACGCTTTGCTACTCCCGTAATTGGCATGCTCGAAATACTCTTGTAGGGCTCCAGTGGTGCGACTGTGTCTTCGACTTACTGTCGTCATGGTACTTTCCCCTTTGCATCGTTTTTTTCTCTCTTATGGTCTCCCGGTGGGTAGTGGTCTTGTACATAGTCTAGAGCGGCGAGTGAGCTCCCCAAGCCGGCAAATGTCCTGTGTCGAGCGCCACTCCATTTGAACAACGTCTAAATTAGATTAGTAGGCGTATGTCATACGTCCTCGGAGACATATCTAGTTTGTTGTCTTCAACCACCACAAAGGCCCACTCCCACACCACCATCCCTGTCTCCAAACGAGCCAATAGCCCTCGCTCCTAATAAAAGCATTCGTTCTACTCCTCCATTGGTTCTCTTCTTTCTCTCCTCTTTTGGGGTATGGGGCGTACCGTCAGAAAGCGGCTGGTTCCTTTTTCTCTTCCCCTTGTACGTCGTACGTATTCCCCACTAGATTAACATGCTTTGATAATTCTTCAACTAAGATGCTCAAATCACTTCTGTAGGCTTCAATACATGTTTCTACAACATGTGTCTAAGTCGAAGGCCACAACGCCTTTACTGGGTTTACATTCTTTTTTGCTAAAGTGAGGGCTTGGTGATGAGTGCTGGACTAGCATCCATTTGCTTTTCTTTGTTTTTGTTTGGTTTGCGCAATCGGCCATATTTAGGGCTACGTCGACGCTGGACACTTCATTTTCGCTTAATGAGGCCTTTAGTGCTTTCGCATTTATTGAACCCACGAAATGCCCCGTTCATTACCAACTAAATTGTACTGACGGCAAAGCCTCGCGCCGAAATATTAGCACTACCATCTACTTCAGGCACGTTTCCACACAATAATGAGATGAAGTGAATTAATGAATGGTAAGAAGGCCCTAGCCAGGAAGGCCGATGGGTAGAAAAAAATTTTTTTTTTTAAATGTATAAGAATTAGGTTGAACGTTGTCTTATCAGAATCCCAACGTCCGTCTTTAGCGCTTCAGGCGCTCTTGCGATTTCACCACGGTAGCCGCCTTAGGCCGGGTTCAGACTGTTGCCGCAACTGTCGTAATAACTTTGAAGAACGACGTCATTTAAAACGTCTCGGCCAACCGAACTGCGTGACACGCCGTTTTTTTATGTCCATAGATGACGATATGGCTTTTGCGTCGGTAGTCCAAACATAGCCTTGGCCTTCAGCATTTGTCTCGTTCGTTACGTCCGTCTAATACATCCCGGATGTCAGCGCCGCCGATGTAACCTAGTAAAAGGACCTTTCTTCTCATTCAGCACTATTAGCTCGAAGCAGATTTCGACAGGCGGAAAACCCTCTTAAGCAGCCTTTGGGAAACCAGGAATGTCGAAACCGAAGCTCTTGCTAGGCTTAAGCGAATCCCAAGATAGACGAAGCTGCGTAATCAATTTCAACAAATCCTTCTTCCTGGGAGCATAGCATGACGTGCAACCCCAAATAACGAAATATAATTTCATCTTGGGGTCATGGCTCGAAAACTACAGTACAATGCTTGGGCCCCAGCCTGCAGGCTGGGGCGCAATGCTGTGGCATTTACATGGCGTTACGACTGCCAGATGCGAACGGCTTTGTCGCATTATGGCATACTTTTGCTCGCGTCGTAGCGCTACCTACGACGTCTGTTGGCCTCTGCTCTCTCTACCCGACAACTCGGCGCCTTATTGCTGTTAATACAATCTGATGGCTGATCTCAACCTGCACCGTACAAGAATATGTCCTATACGAAAAGTGATGACAGACTCGCACTTCTACTGAGACTCAGACTCATTCATCCACTGAGATTACGGGAAATTCTTATTGTACTTTAAGGCCTCATTTGCATTTGTTTCTGACATTGGCTAACAAAGATGGCACATTCCTGATGTTAATTGCACACACTTAAAGAGTAAAATTTTACACTGTTGATCATGGATTTGTTCATTTGATTAACAATTTCTGCTAACTCACAGTGTTGTACAAGACGACAGTGGTATACCTAAAAAAAAGCCCACTCCTGTTTGTCTCGTTAATTTCGATCCCCGCAACAAGCTTGTTTGATACGCGGTCTTGATTCCTCTCGGGATAAAAAAAGTCCTTGCGAAATCCCAGGACACGTTAGCATTCCTGGTGAGTTGAGATTTAGAAAGCATTGTCCAATCGAGCGTCGCTGAGGGCTGCAACCAGTTTTGCTTTGCAAGTAACTGTGGCGGTTGCGCCTCTGTACCAGCCCTGCGAGGAAAATTCCTTGATCAGTCAACAGCGGGCTAGGTCAGCAGCTCTGCCCCGTGTCTTACCGGAATAGGATGGCCGCCCTTTCTCGGTTTCTTTAACTTCTTCCCCTCCCCCAAAATTTCAAATATATTTTTTTTGTTTTCTATCTCTCATCGCACTCACGGCCACAGCTGCAACTTCCACTGGGCTCTCCATTTCCAGCAGCGGTGTCTTTAAATTGTGTTTTATAATAATTCGAAGCTCACGCTGTAAAACGCGGTTCGCCTCGTACTTCAAGACAAATAGGAAAAATTAAACAATCAGAAATTTGCAACAGTGAACACAGAAATATGCCCTCCAAATTTCCTCCAAAAACGGAGATTATACAAAAAAGCACGCAAAATAGCGTTGGAAATGCGAACAAAAAAGCGAAAACGGACCAATACTTTATATGCTTTGCATCTGCAAAAAAATGCAGATGCAAATCTTCATCTTGGATAACTATCGTCATTCAGCTAGCGTAACTCTCATGGAAATCACGCTACATCTCCCGTTACTTGCGGCCAGTCGGAAACAACCTCGAATTTGTCGTTTCCATAAAATTCCTTCTTTGCGTTCTCTTAAGGCTTGGTCCTGCACGATTATCATCCCGTCGCCATCATTTAAAAAAGGTCGATGCTTCCCTCTGTAACCAGCAATAACTGGAATGCTCTACCAGCCACCCAAACAAGCAAGCCGACCCTATCATGTTCAAAAATGAATTGTCAAACGTGGTTTAGTTGTTCGTGTGTCATGTACTTTTTTTTTCATCTTACGCTGTCGAGAATTTTTTTCTTTGGATATCTGCTTCCTTGTGTATACTTTTTGCTTTAGCTTTATGGTTTCTTGCCCTTCTTTTTAATGCAGTTCAATGTACCCTGAGGATTATATAAATAAATAAATAAATAAATAAATAAATAAATAAATACCATGCTCACAGATTCCGGACATTTGCCTTGGCGAAAAGTCACGGAATCATTATGTATATGCGATATTGGCCCGCGGCGTATATGCTTTCACGTGGAATAGTGCCAATGTGTTGTTACTGTTATTGATAAACTCTATTAGTATACATTTGCGGTTAGTCTCTGAGTCAATGAAAAGAAGCTTTGCGTGGTTAATTTCCCCATTGTTCCTGCCCATACCGTTAAGTTTGATGGCTTCTATCTTCCTGAAGCATTCACGTGATATTCAACGCAGAACGAGTTATCACCTCCAACGTTAACCGAGTGAGTGACCGCTAACTCTCATGTGCAGTTTACAGAACACTAAAACTGTAGAGCAAGTAACAGATAACTACGACTTATTATGGTAATTCCCATGTTTAAGAAATAGTGCACAGTGTCCTTGCTATGAAGTAGATATTCTTGCAATCCCAGCTATTTACCGTTTCCGCCCTTACCCGTTGCTTCTAGCAAGGTTCTTGAACACATTCTATCATACCCTGATGGTCTATCTAAAATAAATACGGTTTTTAGGTTCATCAACATGTTTTTCATGAGTAATTCCCATGTGGGACTTCTCTAGCGAGTTTTACTTTGACAAACTTCATCGCACGGGCTGTAGGCTATCGCACGGGCGATAGCCTACAACTAGACGGCATGTTATTGTTATCAATGTTGCCATATTATCATTATTGTCATCCTTTACTCAAATAGAATGGCTTCTAATCAACGTCTAATTCTTACACTAATCTAAGTTTAATTTGCATTCAAATATTAGCTGCATGAATTCCTACCCCAGTTTCTAATTGTCTGCTCTCTTTTACTCTCTATCCTATGATGGGCTTGTAAAGTATCCTGAATGAAAAAACATGTTTTATTATATTGTCTTCGTCATATTCTTCTTTTTTTAATTTGAAAGCATGGATGAAATAGCCACGTGAGTCAATAAATCCCCCGTTGACAAAGCGTACTTAAAAACATTTAAACATAAAAAGGGCATGGCCGGGAGAATAATTCAATCAAGAGCGGCGCGATGGAAGGCAAGTGGCATAACCCGTACCTTACGCCGACGCTTTGGGGGACATGGCATTTGCGGCAATTTGAATATAAACGAATCAGTGCGAAAAGAGAAATAATACAGAACTAGCATGCGCCCCTTGTGGCTCCATAGGACGTGCTACAAAAAAAATAACAATCGGGACACTCAAGTCTGGGTACGTGCCTGCTATGTGAATGCATTATGACTTCCCGTGACGATACGTATCAAAGACTTTTTTACTTGCACATCGCTGTGGGCAATGCTGGTTCTATGAAGCTACTTTAACAAACATTCGTAGCTCCTTAGTACGCTGGACCGAATGCGCTGCGGTCTGACAAGCAACGCACACAAAGAAAGGAAAGCGAACAGAGAAGCACACACGATCCAGCAATAAAGCAGCCTTGGATAAGTGCCGCCGCATGAAGCTATTATGCGTTTGCATTCAAAACAGACGTAAGGGTCGAATGAATTTTTTATTGAACTTTCTTGTCTCGGTTTCTTTTTTTCAAGTGTTATCTGAGCTTATGATAGCATCTTTTAACTGGCACGTGCAATTTTCTATGGACGGTAGCAAACACTCCCCAATAGCCAAGGAAGCGTCGGGTTTTCATCACTAGGCGAGATTGTCACCGCTGTCACTTCTCATCGGAATGAAATACTAACGTGCTTATATTAAAAGTCGCCATGTAAAAGACCTGCAGGAGGACCTATATCTCAGTTACGCATCCACTGAAAAATTAATATGCGACTCAGTGTTTCCAAGCGCAAAGCCTTGTAATTCTCGCGTCAATACACTACCACGTCTTGCCCATTTGATGAATAAGATTCAGAATATGAAGTTTTACGTGACGAAGCGACCTGGAGTACAAGGCGTGCCGTATCGGGAGTCATTTAATCCCCCCAAGATCTTTACGAACGCAAAAATCTCAGTACAGGTGCGTTTCATGATTCACAGATGAGTTTCTTTGTTTCTTGCCCCCAATAAAAAAGACCGTCCTGGCCGGTATCGAACCCCCGCCCTCGTACTAAACAGCCCAACGTCTTAGGCACCGAAACCCCAGGGCGGGTCAATGGTATGCGTCACTACGAATGCATATAAATATCTTCGCGTGCCCCTTCGCCATCTTTTGTTATGGGAAGCACGTATTGACCGCATCCATCCCACACAATTGGCTTTTCGCCAAATCGTAAATCTGATTCTAACAAAGCAAACTGCAGCTGAGATTTGCAGACCAGATTATCGAGCACGCTTTCTCCATTTTTAATGCATCTCTCGCAATCAGATCTTTCAGGTCACTTAAAATATGCACAAAGCAGTTAAACCCACTCCGTAACGCTGCATGACCCACAGCACACCAATGATCTCGCTGCCGCTTCACTCCAGCGTTTTTTCAGCTTTTCTAACAGAATACCGCGGAATAATTTTCTTTCCTGTGCTTCCATACCGCATTATTTTATTAACCACATTCCATTCATGAGTTAACTTCATCGTGCCTGAGCCACAGTTGCCGGAGATAACTTCCTCACTTCACTGAACAACTTTCCTTTTTTCTCGCGCCATTTCAACGCGCACCACCCGATAATATAGTCTCATGCATAGACCGAAAGCCACGTAGCGAAACTTTAAGCGGTATTGATGCACTCCACATAGCGCCCCCGTGAAAAAAGAAGTCACTTAAATTCTACGGTAGGTCTTCAACCGTTTAAAGGACGGAAATCGCTAGTTTTACGTATGTTACCATTCTGAAATCGGCTTCTTTATTTGTACTTAATATTTTAGCTTTCCTCCTTAGTTTGTTATTGATGTTTCATTTTTGCATTCCTGTGAGATTATACTATACGTATAGATTGAATACGGTGCATGTAAAAGATAAATTCTGTGGAATGAAATATGATATTTGCGAACTAAAGAGTCGGTGACTGTTTATTTCAAATGAACGCCCGACGTTTCCCATTCATTGCTTTTTTTTTGCTGTCAGGAACGCTATATTGAATTCGCCGTGCCAGGCGCTCAATGTTGTTGTCGGTATGATAATCATTTTTACCGCAATTAATTAAAGCTCACCGTTCCCCACGGTATCGCAGTGAAGTGAGCTGCCACTGGGAATTGCTGATGTTTTGAAGTTAACGCGAACAAAAATTCGCAACAAAATTTGTGGTGTAGTCCAGCCGACCCTGCAACTTAAGTGGAAAAGAATCTGCTTTAGCAATGTGGGGTTCAGGCTCAGAATGTGCCGTATTAAATTAGTTTATCACTCGCCGATACTTTCGTGACTTATCGAAAATTACCCTTTCTCACGAGCGACTTTTGTCCGCATATATGGCTTTCTCTTGACGCTTATATCCATTCGCTGAGTGAGCCCCCAATTCTCTTTATGACAGTATAAAAAATCATTCCCACCAGTTTGCTTTTCCTTGCCATTCAAGAAGTCTGCGTCAATGCAGAAGGATAAAGCAAGGTCTCAATTCCACACTCTACTATAAATTTTAAACTACCTCTCTACCTTTAGGTTGCACCTGGGGATACGGTGCAATACCGCAGGTTCCCGGTTCGAGGAGTCCTGAGAAAACCGAACCTCGACGTTTAATTTTCGTTTACTATCTAGAATTTGTAATCCAGATTTTACTAGCTTAAACGCGTATTGTTTCTCCAACGCTACATACGGCGTTCTTGACAGTTCTATTGCTTTCAACCAGCCCAGCTTTCATTTTCGTGATAGCTGAAGAAAAAAGGGACCAATGAGTTCACAGGTGGCCTCTTTATGAGTGTGGCGCCCATGTCCATCCATTCTAGCGCCCACCCGCTAATTCGAACTCCAATTAATTCAAACAATTTTATGGTCCCCTTCGAGTTCGAATTAAAGAGCTTTTACTGTATATGTTTATGTATTTGAAGTAATGCGGTATATAATAGCGCGCGCATTCCTTTACCTATTCCTCCTCAAGAGGAATCAACCTTACCAGAGAGGCAGAGAATCGGTTTTAGCTAAGAATGCGGAATACTAACCCTCGTGAGAACTACGTCGTACTTCTATAGCACGCGTTGTGTTCGAGCACGCAATGGTTGCCGACCGCGGTAGACATTAACACAGCCGCCTTACTCGAAGCCATCGTCTGGTGGGCGGGCCGGCTTCACGGACAATTTCCCAATCCCACTTTTCCCGAATTCTTCCAACGTCGATGCGACCGCGCTTCACCGCTCGCAGTAACACGCTTCCGGTCGCCGTCCAAGACATTCGGGCGTCCTCAGTCCGGCCGCCCTTGAATGGGGCAATCTTCTCTAAATCGATTTCCAGGGGCCGAACATTGCCCGTTTCCCGGGTCCCTCTTCGGGTCTTCGTCGATTACATTGTGCGCTGGCTGCCGATTGCCGCCAATGAACTCGGTGCAAAGCGCTAGTGGCTTTGTTTTTTCTTAGCCTCGTTAAATGTCGGCGAGTACCGCACTTTCGGTATTCTCGAACCTCATGATGGTTTTCGGCTAGCTTTATCATTGTGAGCCTGGTGTTCCACGGACGTGGCTTTACGGCTCAGCAGCTATAGCTGCTTCCACGGCAAACTATGCTTCTTCTTTTCTGGTTATGGTCGCACCTTTCTTTGTCTGCAGTAAAGTTCCTTTTGCACTGACGTGACTCCGTCTTTCAATTGAGGACGGGGTGCCGGTTTCATCGCGGAAATGGGGACAAAGTTTGTGGGAGTGCGCATCTGAACACCGTCACCCTGGCTAATAAGGGGAGCTGAACTAGCCCTTAGTATCATTCGAGGGAGCCTATAACTGTATTAGAAGAAAATGTCTTGCACAGCATATAGGAAAAATGCGGCGGCCAGGCCGGGCGCTGAACAAAACTCGCGTAAAATACAACTCGCTCCTCCTGAGCTTGCGCGGGGATTTCGCTGTCAAGCGACATATTCGTCAAGATCGAATGGCTTAAGTAATGTACACAGTTGCGGAAACGTGCTGTGGTAATTAAGGCATTGTGGCATCTGTAGGGCAGGGCTTTGCGACCAACTGCAACCTTCTCTATATTGGGGGGGACCCGCTGCTTCGTCTTTCTTCTAACTACGCAGCTTCGCGTTGGCCTCTGCATTGATTTGCGGAGCGTGTGGGTTTCCGTTTAATGCACCGATTACCCTCGGGGATTCTTTTGTAGACCACTGTGTTATCCCTCAGTGCTCCGTCGTGAGTCCATTGGAGCCGATGTTAGAAGTTGCGGATCATAAATAAGGGCAGCCCTGCTGACCTCGCCGCAAAGCCAGCACGCTGGGAAGCGGACATGCTCGCACTGCAGGCTCGTGCATACACCCTCTTTGAAGGAATAACTCCTCCCCAGCAACCGTCAAGTGTAAGTTAGAGCGACAATTTTTATAGAAGTTCTGAATTTCTCTAGAGAAAAATATGAAAATTTTGTCGGCTCATACGCGCGCTACAGCCGAGCGAAGTACAAGCGACTCCTTCTCGGCAGAAAGGACGTCCCAGCGCCTTTCTAATGATATCAGCCTGAGTGACAGGTAGCGCCGTTTTTTTTTTTTTGTGTGTGGTCAGGGTTTGAAGCCTGCTTTATATAATTTTCCGGGAAACGACTGACCGACCGACTAACCCTGCTAGCATCCCAGTTGGCTACTTGCTCCTCCACAATGATGAGCTTACTTTCATCCGAAAAACAAATTTCCAAGTCATGCCGCTTGCCTGCCCCTTCTGTCACGGTGTGCTTTATTAAAGCAAAATTTTTGTGCACTGCTGGCCCTCCCTATACGCATTGTTCGAACTCAACGAACGTACTCACGTCATTCCTGACTTTCATTTCCTTCTTGCCGAGATAAATGTTTTCCCATTACCCTCCTTCCCGTTTTTTTTCTTCTCAAGTATGTCACATCCGTTTTTTACAGCAAGGCTGTATACCTCCACCCCCACGGTTTCGTCACTGCGGGCAAAAACAATCTCCGTGGGCAAAAACACCAAGGCGCGAAGGCCTGAGACACCGAGCGCACGCTTCAGGCTAATCAGGCATAATCAGACAGCATAGAGCTCAGAATTCTTTTAAGGAAAACACAAAACAAGCATCAAACCGCATTATGAAGAATGGTAAGGCGACTGTGAACAACGCCCCCTCCCCCACCACCATGTGTTACTGGTAAAGATTATGTTTGCAGATTATCTTTGAAGGAGGAGCAGGACTAGTGCCACTAAATAGAGCAGTTCTTGTGCAAGACGCCGAGCGCATGCGCCATAGGCAGAACCCGGCCTTTGCCACCAGAGAAGCCGAGCGTGGTGTCAGTAGAAAAGGCATTAGAGTGCCGCCACTGGGGCACGCAAGCAAGCAACAGCGTCCATTTTGTCGTTCATCAGTGTTGAGAGATTGCCGCATCTACGGCGTGGCCGTTAACTTCAACCGGGTCGTTTGTTAACAACACTACCAAAAATGCAGCAAAACGGCATCTTTGGGCCCGTTTCTGCTGCTGAAATGCTGTTACACGCGTTATCTTTGATTCGCATTCGGAACGACGTCAGTCGCGCGCAGCCGCAGAGCAGGCAGGACAAGCTAAGTCTGCCCGTCTAGTTGACCATCTAAAACTGATAAACAACAAAATGGCGGCGCCCATGAACCACCGCAGTGTAAACAAATGCCACGTAATGCGAACTGACCAATGATAATGGCGACGGCACGGAAAAAAAGTTCCCATGCTCTGTACCCTTATCTAGTGACACTAGCCGAGCGCAGGGGACAAGCCCGTTGGGACGACTAGAAGCATTTCATAACCCCTTCCATCACCATTTGTGGTGGTTCACAACAGCTTTGCTGGACATCCACTTTCGCAAACGGGATGGCGACCTTTTTTTGTCACACTACGTGCAAACGCTTGTTTTTTGCCCTGCCGAGCACTTTCGCGATACATGGGACTGACGTTGAACAAACATTACGAAGGACGTTGCCATCGGTGCCTTTAATTATTACGTTTCTAGTTACGTTTTGCGCCTTCGTAAGGTTTCCCTGTGTGCTCTCCAGCACGCTTTCGTTTTGTCGTTATAACTATAAAAATCAGCGCCCCTTTCTTAAGAGAAAGATGGTTAAAATGCGATGATTTCTCCCATCCCTAACTGCTTCGACTGTGGCGGAGTGGTGAGATCGGCTTCATAACGCGAGCAACCCAGTTGTGACTCCGACCACGAGAAGCGTTCTTTTTTTATTTGGGGCGCTTGACGTGCGTTCGCTTATCATTGTCATCGTTTTGTAAAACCCATTGCGTTAAGTTTCTTTTCCAGCAGGTGCTTTACTCAGACCAGGGTGTCGAACCGGAACCGGAACCGAACCGAAAACCGGAACCGAACCCGAATTTTTGCCCGGAACCGGAACTGAACCGGAACCGTATTTTTTCCGCCATTTTGGAACTGAACCCGAACCGGAACGAATTGAAGGAACCGTTCCGAACCGGTTCCGGGGCCTCAAAACTGTGATTTCTAGTTTTCCATCCCGGTACCCTACCTTGCATCCGAAGATATTTTTGCCATTCTCCAGACGGCACCACGCAATATTTTGCATAGTCTGCAGTTCCCAAGGCCCATAAGGTTCTCATTTTATTATTACCCTAAATTTAATGTAGAGTCCGTATACACTACTAGTTTGCTTTAGGTATTTCCCATCTCCCCAAATTATCTTCTTGCATTCACAATAACTTAAGTTAGAACGCATATTCCGTGGCAACATATCATGGGGTGTTCTTTATGGTTTCTATCTGCAGTGTGTTTAAAATCGTGTGAAGTTTTCATGTTGTTAATTCGAATGCATTCGTGACCGCTTGCGAAGGCCTTCAGGGACGCCATCAACAATAAATCCGTATCTTCCACTTATTTTAGTTTGAGTGGGCACTTATATAAAAACAGCACTAAGACACAAACACTCACAGTTCTCTACGTCACCATCACTTTTTCTTGTACAGTGCCGTTGTGTCCTTTGGTTACTGCCCCAGGAGAACATGACAATTGAAAAAAAAAAAAATGGGGCCTTCTCAATTTCACTTTTAAAGTAAATGCGATAGCATTTCGACGCATGGATTTAAGCCGATTAATGCGGATTAGCGGGTAGACTAGGGTGGTTTAGTGAGATGAGTGAATGAACTAATGTAAAGCAGTGGGACTGCGGTGTTGATTAATATGGATTAGAGGAATTAGCGGGTCAGTTAAGGCGGATTAGACGGTTGGACCAAACATGATAGATTTGGGGTCCTTGGCATTTGCAAATTTTGCAGCGTTCTCTTTCTCGACCAATCAGGAAATTTAGTTACTCACAAAATAGCCGGAAAGTTATGTGTCGACCACCTGAATGCTATAAAAGGCCTTTTTTATGCACGTATTACGCTCTTATGTTATTTCTCGCGTAAGATTTACATCTCGCACTGAAGTTAAAAAATAATTGCCTAATGCATGTCTTATATTAACCAAAAGGTTCTGAAAATGTGTATATATATGAGGTAAGACTAGGAAGCAACTAAACTGAAAGAAAACAAAAAGGAACGA
This sequence comes from Haemaphysalis longicornis, assembly GCF_048455015.1. Classification (NCBI taxonomy): domain Eukaryota; kingdom Metazoa; phylum Arthropoda; class Arachnida; order Ixodida; family Ixodidae; genus Haemaphysalis; species Haemaphysalis longicornis. The sequence goes on from NW_027526460.1 coordinate 138,378,527, forward strand.
TCAACAGGTTTGATGCGAAAAACACCTGATAGCATTCTCCGATACCTTCTCTTTCTTCAAAAGTGTCGCGAACTGGGCCAGTTGGTACAGATTCATAGTGGTGAAACAGCGCGCAAAAAACCAGGACAGAAAGAAGAGGACAACAACACAGCGCTCGTGTTGTTGTCCTCTTCTTTCTGTCCTGGTTTTTTTGCGCGCTGTTTCACCACTATGAATTCTCTTTCTTCGTGCTACCGTTCTGCAGCCTTCCACAGGTGTAGCATCTCAACCCCCGAACACAGCCCCTTCCAAGCTGAGGAAGAGGCGATAGCACGTGCGCTTAGCCAAAGGGCCGCCAAAAGTCTCATAACAGACTCTTATCAGGCGTGGCGCAACTTTGCCAACAGTCTATTGCATGTTACAACACTTCGAATGAACACGCAGAGACCACCAACGAGACCAGCCCGGATTGTATGGGCACCAGCTCATACTGGCATCGCCGGCAGACAAGATAACCAACCTCGTGGCTGGACATTTGACCCGCTTAGCCAGCGCTGATGAAGCCGAGCCCGAGCGCATGCATCCTGTATACATACCAGGAAATTAATTAGCACTATAGGCTCTCCCGTAGAACGTATTCCTTCCCGCACAAATCGCTAGCGAATAACCAGGAAAGATTATTCTGTGCACTGCAGATTAACACCTTCCCACACATCACCAGTCTTCACCTCTTTGACGGGACACAATTCTCTCCATTTCGTCGCTTCTGTGGGGAGCCTGGGAATATCATACACACAGTAGGTGGCTGCGACAAGTCCACCCTAGATCCACCCAACCTACACGTTTCCATAGAGATTTGGGAGAAAGCCTTGGCCAGCTCCGGCCTGGAAGGTCAGTTTCTCTTGATGGAAACGACTGTCGACTCTACCCCTTGAATGAGGACGCCTCTCTGAAACTTCTCCTCGATTTATTTAAAGTTCATTTTCTCTCTCGGATTATTACTGCTGCTTGTGACTTCACTCAGCTATTATCTTTCGTAGAGACCAACCGCTCTCAGCTGTCGCTGAAGTGCCATTTAGCAAGTTCCTATCTCCGGTGGTTCCCTATCCAATGCCGTCCTGCACACGGCGTCCAATGAGTCATTAAAGCCGTTTTTTCTTTCTAACTGGTACGTTAGCTTGACAGTCGGAGGTTGACGCCGACGCGGGACTGTTTTCGACTTCTAGCAGTGCTAATGATTTCGTGTAAAAGCTAAAGCGCCGTTGAAACAAGGGTACATGAAAAGCGTAGCAGACCAATCAATTTATTTAAATGCAAAATTATTTGCCTCATTGTGCGAAAACATGGGTGCATGCGCGCGTGCGTGCCTAGACATTTGGTGGAACCAAAAAAGATGTTGGGCGCTCAGGCTCTCCTGCCCTCCAAAAAGACTGCCCGCTCGCCAGTAAACTACCTGCCTGCCTGGTTGCCTGCCAGGCAGGCGATTCTTGCGAGGATGCGTGATTTCGGGACAAGGGGCGGCCCTCCACGAGACGCGCGGGCGGAGGGGGGAGGCAGCGGAGACGCAAAATGCTGTCCATGGCGACACTCCAGGGTACTAAAAAATTTCTGTAGAAATTCAAACAATTATCTACTTATGCGTAGCATTCCTATGCCGCTTGTCCTCAGTGTGAGTTTCTACAGCCAATTTTTTTTGTTTTTATAAATACTGTCCGACCAATTATCCCAATTGACGCTGCTATAATTACAATAGTAATATTCGCGAAATCTCCATTATTGTGGAAATGCAGGCAGTTATACGGTTTCCCATTTTCCTTAATTGCTTAATATTTTTCTTATTTTATAGTTTTTTTAAATTTTGTTCAACCAATTATTTTCATTGACGCTATCATAACGATTACATTTGTAACTCGCGAAATCTGCCTTATTGTAGAAATGCAGGGTGTTACACGGTTCGCCAGTTTCCGCAATTATTTTACTATATTTTTATTTTTTACATTTATAGATTTTGTTCGACTAATTATCTCCATCTACCCTACATAACAATTACAGGTGGAAATTTTCCGAAATCCTCATTATTGTGGAAATGCAGGGTGTCACACGGTTTGCCAGTTTCGGTGGTTACTTTTTGTATTTTTTAGTTTTTCAGAAATTTTGTGCGACCAGTTATCTCCATTTACGCTATTATAGCGATTGCAGGTGGAACTCCCGCGAGATTGGTATTTTTGTGGAAATGAAGGGGGTTGCACGGTCCTTGCTGTGGGCGTACGCATTAAAACTATTGTGGACGGACGGGTCGTCTGCTTAGTAGGACGGGGCAATAGGCAGTCTGCTGGGAGGCTGCCCATTACCAGAAGATTCTGGTGAAGATGCACCGAGGGGGAGGCGTCGGAGGCACCCGTGTGCTGCCCACTGGTCAGGAGGCTACCTGTTTGCCTTCCAGAAGGCAGTGGCGAGAACGCATTATTTGGAGACGATGTGCGGCCCGTCACTTGTCGGCGAAGGGAGTGGATCACATGGCTGCACAGCGGCTACGTAGAGCCATGCGTTAGAACGCAGCCCTTAAGCACCCGCTCCTGTGGTTTCGCGTAGTCCCTCAGCGTTGGACTCATTGTAACCGAGAGAACGAAGACGCCACCGAAGATAGAGCTAGCAGGAAAACGGAGGTTGCAAGTATGGCGAAAGTCTAAGGGGGAGGGCGTAATTCCGTGACCGTGCGAGACGTGCTTCACAGGGGCGGCCCCTTACGAGATAACGACAGGGTATGCCGCACGCCGCCGTGCATTAACTGATGAAGCGATCACTTCCTGAGGCACAGCATCTATGCGCCGTCGCCGAGAAGACTAGAGTTCACGCTGCACTCAAATTTCGCATTAGCGAGTGTCGTAATCGTCCGTCATTTTCTTCCTCAAGAAAACAACTGCGGGGTATAAAACTGCAGTGTTATGAAGCAAGAATAAATTAAATTAAATTATAAAAATGAAAGAAACGAAATCAATAAAAATAAACTTGCGGCCATAAAAAGCAGGGCTTTCAAATTCATACAAATACGGAGTCTTATGTGTACGAGCGAATTTTTCATTTCGCTTCAGTTAATGTTGTAATCGTGGACCTACCTTAGAAAACATTTTGCGGTACATTTTACAGTTAAAGGAACTCTTCAACACTTTAGATCAACGCTTTCACTCTTATCTTCGCATCTGGGAGCACTGCAAAAATTATAGCTATTGCCAGCACAGAGGAGCAGTGCGGGATTTGCTCGTCCCAGCAGATACGCCTTCCGTTTCTGCTTCGCTTTTGTGGTTTCATTTTAATGTCGCAACTTAAGGAAAGCCGGCAAATAGCCGCTACATCGCTGTAATGACGTCATTCCAGCAGTAGAAGAACGCCATGACTGGGGAAGAGAGAAAAATATTTCAAGCAAGTTTGTAAGTTATCTGATGGGGACAGAGCAGCACTTTTTGTCTGAGGTACTTTCCGACTCCCTGATCTAAGTACTGGATGTGTTGGTTGACTACTTTCTGCAAGCATTCAAGATTTAGAACAAAATTGAAAAAAGGGTTGCAGGGTTGCTTATTTTTGGCCAGAACAAAACATTTTCACAAAAAAATTACGCCCACCTCCTCTCGCGGGAACCCTGGTGTGATGCGACGCTGAGGGGGGTTCAAGCGCATTCGGAGACCAACCGTCGACCGAAAGGCCGCCGGAGAGCGGCACACCGGTTATATGCGCAGCGCGCCCGAACGAGAGGAGACCGCGGAGAGAGTGCCGCGGCTATGACGCAACACAATCCAACACAATCCACTTTAATTCAATCCAATCCAAATTCAATCCAATCCAATCCAATGCCCCTCGCGAGAGAGTGTTCGCTATCGGAGAGGAGAGGGGGAGAGTGGCTGCGGACAACAACGGACGCACGCGGACAACAACGGACGCACGCAGGAAGGACAGGGCCGCCGACAAGAGATGCTCTGAGCGTCGCATCTAAAAAACCTACATTATGGCTTCGTTTTTGACAAAGAAACCTGACAAGGAAACGAAAATCGAACACAAAAAAATTAACAGGAAAAAACACGTCTCCTCTTTTTTCTCCGAACCCGTTCGAACCCGTTTGAACCCGTTCGAACCGGTTCGAACCGGAACGGAATGGTGCGCCGTAACTGAACCCGAACCGAACCCGAAAGCCTTGAACCCGAACCCGAACCGAACCCGAAAAAATTTCGGTTCGACACCCTGACTCAGACCAACATCGCCTTTGGTTAGGCATAGAAAGCGTCGCTTTAAAATACCAAAATTTATTGTTTCCGTGGAAGTGCATGCTAATCATCGCGACAGTGTGCCGTAGTGCCTGCTATGAATGGGAGAGAAATCTTCCCAGTGTACATGAAGCCCTCGCTATTGCGAAAGCGATTTATTCAAAGTTTCGCTTTATTCGAAATTTTTCGTGCACCTCACTGCAAAGCATAAAAAGTTATCTTCCCCTTTTAACGAAGCATCGCTTGCGTATAACGACGATATACTGTGCCTTGAAAGTTTACCTTGGTTGCCAAACTTAATATGACAGCCGTTTTCACTTTAACATGGTGCTCTATTGCTGGAGAACAGGTGTCGGCAACCTTTGTGGTGGAAGGCCGAGTTTCCTGGAGCCGACACGGCGGAGAGCAGGATGGAAAATCGGGTGGGGGGAGAGGGTCTTTGCAGGCAAAGACAAAAAAAGCGAATTGGCAATAATATTTCACCATAATTGACAATACCCTGGCTAAGGTTGACGGTGGGGGACAATAATAACTGAAAGCGATCAATTTTGTGTTATTGTTCCCGTCTAACCCCATTTGAGGTCAAAACTGGGGTGTCGGTCTTCAGATGGGAAGCGACAGGGGGAACGGGGGGTTCTGACCAAGTGCTGGGGGCCGAAGGTTGCCGACCCCTGCTGTAGAGAATTCTTTGATATACTTGTAATATCACACATTGCTGTGCTTTGCTTCACTGGACGCCACCGCTGGATCAAAGTCCAGAGGATGCGTTTTTCACGCGGATGCTTTTGAGGGACTTGCAGCTCACTGAGAATTTTCGGTTTCTGTTAGCTTTGATATCAGCTGCTCTGGAGTTTCATCATTCAATATGTGCTAAATTGTCAGAACACCACTGACATTTATACCGAAACAGTGCCTCCTAAACGACTTCATTTTGGTTTAACTGATTCAGTCGTTCTCATGCAGTCATATCAGTATGACGTAAATATGACTAAAAGAATTAGTATCGCCATCCAGCTATCATCTAGGGCAAACACACAGTTTGTAACAAACACAGGGTTATAAAGTCAAACCTCGTTAATTTGAACTCGGCTAACACGAACTTACAAAAATAAAGCGAACACTGACCATGCACAAAAATAAAAATGGTCAGTGTTCGCTTTTCTTATTTATGTTCTCATGCTTGACCAGACGACATTTCGTCGAACCCTTTATTATGTTAACACGAACTTACACTTTGTGCCCATGGACGCCCGGATCCCGGTACAACACTGTGTATTTCAATGGAGGAAAACTGTCGATAGTTTGAACGCGTCGGTATTTACAACAATTAATTCGATTTCACGGGCACCCGTATATACCACGACTGACTGCGGTGACGAGTCCGACAAAGGCAAGGAGCCGTATCGCGCCAAAATGCCTAGAAAGCAGCGTCGGCGCTCGACACTGCAGCGCGTTACCTCGCTGACCGGTGTGCATGCGCTGCGCTGAGTTGCAGCTGCGCTGACACTCTTGCACAAACTTCAGACAATACTCGTGGAATCGCGGCACAAGAAACGCAAGCAAACCAACAGCACCGATCACTTTTCATTTCGATATGCATTAACCTTCCCCTGTAAATAAACGTGTTTTGGAGCATAAATATCGTTTTATCTTTGTGCAATTAAGTCTCGGTCCTCATGTGAATACATTTAGGCAATTGTTTCTGATGTATAAGTTCTTTATCGATTATTATCATTGGCTGTTCGTGCTCCATTATCTTTATTTTCGAGAACGCCCGCCACGTCGCGCGTAATTCGCGGTAACAAGTCAAGATGTTGGTCATCTGTGTTCTGTCTGCGCAGCACGGCGCGATGGCCGCTCAGTCAAGCGCCCGCCCGCCAATTCGAACTTCACTTAATTCGAAGTAATTGATGGTCCCCTTCGAGTTCGAATTATTGAGCTTTTGCTGCACCCTAAGGAATTGTGATGTTTTACTCGACGAGCCGGTGAGGCAAGCCTGGCCAGGAAAGCGTGCCATAGCTGATGACTACAGAATAATCTCGATCACCTGGGAATCTATGTGGCTACCCTGTTCGTTGTTACTATGGCCAGGCTTTCGAACATTTGTCAGTTTTACTACATTTTTCGTGTTCAGTAGTTGCATTCACGTGATGAGATGGACAGAAAGGGGGCGCATCCTAAAACCTCCAGCAAATTCTCTCTTGCCTTTTTTTTTTGCCTGTTAAGAGTAGTCCTGAGCAGTTCCTGGGCAGTGCAAAACTGCTCCCGCCATTGACATTCTACGGACAAAGAAAATACGCAGCTGTTCTGGGGCAGTTCCGGGTAGTCCAAAGGGAAAATAAAGAAGGGTTTTAAACATGGAACGGCTGTCTGCCAAGCAAATATATTTTCAATACAAATATCCCTGTAACTTTATTCTATTCACCAAATATTTTATTCACCAAAGAAAGGCACTAGGCCTGAGATAGCTGGTCGGTAGGTAAGGAGGGGAGAGAAGTTTGGGGTTCTTCACTACTGAGCACCGTGAAGAGAGTCTTAGTTTTTTCGAACGCCCAACAAATACCAGTCCCAACAAATGGCAGGCGTACTGGTTGGGGGCGCGAGCTGAAGCTGCCCATCACTCGCTGAACTCGTTTCCCGCAACAGCAAACAGGCTCCGTGGGCCTCGAGACTACGTCGCCCAGAGGGACGAAGAGGCCTGTTGTGTTGTGTGCTTCCTCGCAGGCGTGTCCCGATGCGAGTCGTCCGTTTCTGAGCTCGGCGTGCATGAGCAGCGCAGCGCCGGGCGCCAGCGGGCGGCGCAGCGGCAGCAGCCGCCGCGGCAGCGCGGTCACGCTCCTTCCTTTCTGGGCGCAGTCGGTACGGCTGCTTCCACAATGCAGCCCTGTCCCGTGGACGCCCGGGACAACGAGGGCACCGTCGAGAGCCCCAACTTCCCGGACACGTACCCGCCCAACACGGACTGCTTCTCCGTGCTGCGCGTGCGACCGGGGGACGTCGTGGCCCTGAGCTTCGAGACGCTCTTCATGGAGAGGAACCCGCGCTGCTCCTCCGACTACGTAGAGGTCCTCGACGGAGCCACACTGGGTGAGACATAGGCCTTGCCGATGTACGTGGCCATAGACTCTTGCCGCAGATTGTTTGAAGCGATAGCCTTATCCGGCATGTAGAAAATGCGCATAGAATATTCCTGCGCCTACGGTCATGCACCGGGAAACGCTGTAATCAAAATCACAGCACTACACATCCGGGTCAAGACCTCTCACAGAGTTCCCCTGCTCGAGTAATTCGTTGGAAAAGATAATTGCGTGATAAAGTTCTTCTCACCAACGTACTCGTCACCGGTTAGGAGAATCGGCAGGGCTCTCCGAAAGGTCAGTTTTCCCGTACTCCTTTAAGTACCACATTTTTCGGTACTCTGCCTAATGCACATAGCAGTGTATGGCGGGCGAGGCAGAAACATTAAGGGCGCTCCTAACATTATGTGTCAACAGACTCGTGCCCTAACTAAAACATATTTTCTTTAATTCAACGCTGGCTCTGCAGCATGATATGGTGGAGTCAAGTGGGGTTCGGTATTTAGGAACAGGGCGCGCACAGCAACAAATTCTACGAAGCTATGGGGATGCGCCCAAAGAGCCAGCGTTTGTAGTGAGGTGGTCGGCTTGGAAAGAGACCCACACTGGTTAGCAGTAGCCTTTCAGAGCGCTGCACACCAGGGCAAGTCCACTGAACATTGAGAATGTCTGTGGACGATGCCGATCTAGAGCAACGCGGGCAAATAGGTTGCAAACGTGGCTGTTGACCCCGTGGCCAGGTGTGAATGATGGCTGCTAAGAGTGCCCCACAGGCACGAATCCTCTATGACGCACCACCCCGAGGCAGGTGAAGCCCGCAGGGAGATTTGATCCACGCGATGTTATAGGCGCACGTGAGAAGAAAATGAGGAAATAAATGTAATGGCTGATCAGGTGTTGACGTCCTTGGGGCCCAAATTATCTGCACGCGGAAGCTGAGTGTTTCGGCGTTCAAGAGGGTAGCCTGTGATCAAGCCGCTTGATGTGGTCACGGGGCGAAGGCAAGGAACGTTTCAGTTACTGTTCATTGCGTTCTCCTAGCTGCTTACCTGTTTCCGCATTTTAAATCTTGCAAATATATCATACCCGCTTCGCTCCACCACGCGACTACGTCATTCATTACGAAAAATTCAGACGGCCTCCATTGATTTCCTGACAATGACAGCTTGTTCTGGCGCGTGTAGTTTTATAGTCGTCAAGGCGATGGAAATCGGCGTCTCTATTGATGGTCGTCAAACGCGTATATCTCAAAAAAGAGTGAGTTAGGGCACAAAGAAACACCATACTTCGGTGAGGCAGGCGTTTGGACGACACGACCTAATACCGACATCCTGGTTGTGTTACAATTTTGCAACGCGCTGGTATATGTTCTGAGCACCTTTGGAGGCGCTCGTGTTCAAAGGGGAGTAAAACATTTTGCATTACGTTTTCATACCTGAGAACATGAACGTGAATCTAAAATCCAGAGACTATGTGGGCTCTTAAAGAACCTGTAAAAAACCAATGGGACGCACTACTTTTACGGTGTAATGGACACGATGGCAGTAGTCTACCCAACCAGGAGGCCTTTGTTAAACTTTTCTTCAAGTAACCGCATGTTTATGTGCGACGGTATGGCCATTCACGAACTCAAGTAAGGATTACACACGGTGAAAAACATGCCTGACGATTACTGTACTCCCTAACGCAAAATTTTCGCGCAGCGCGAGCTGCAGTCTTCTCGGTCACAGGCGCATAGCTGCTGCGTCTCAGAAGTGATCGCGTGATGCGCGAATTCACGGCGGCGCGCAGTACTCCGTCGTTATCTCGCAGCGCGTCGCCGCCGCCGAGCATGTTGCTGCAAATCGTGTTTGAATCTCCCGCGCAAATTCTACGTGGTTCGGATGAGCCACGCAACGAGGAGGACGCCGAAGGACCGATTACTGTTATGAGCAATATGAGATGGAGCACAGGAACGCGTGGCAAACAGCCTCAAAAGAGATTCGGAGCGATACGCGCATGACGCTTTGAAAAACAAAGGGGAAAGGAGGGCGCTCTTCCAATAACTGTTAGCACTCCCACCCCACTGGCATTTCTACAAACCTGCAACTTACGTCATTTAGCCGAAAATACGGTATCGTCCGACAGCCGATAAGACGCACGGCTGGAATGGGAACAGTTGTTAGAACCGCGTTCCCCTTTCCACTTTGTTTCCGACGGCAGCCGCTGCGATCACTCATAGCGGGGTCTGAGCGTGTTTTGTACGCGTTCCTGTGTTCCCTTTCATATTTCTCATAATAGTACGTGCAGCATGCAGCGCGTGGCGCGGCCTCGGCATACCGCCATCCCCCTCACACTTTTCCCACACTATTTTCTCCCCCGTTTTCCTTCTGTTTTTAGATGCAGAGCATCTGATTCACTCGCCTTATTCCTCCGGCGTCGTCGTCGTTGTCGTCGGCGTTGTCCACCCCTTCCCCATTCTCCTCGCCGCACCAGCTGCGCTCTCCGCCGCTCACCCCCACTCCTCTCCGATAGCGAACACTCTCTCGCGAGGGGCATTGGATTTGATTCGATTGGATTGGATTGGATTGGATTGGCTTGACTTGGCTTGGCTTGGCTTGGATTGGATTTAAGTGGATTGTGTTGGATTGTTTTGCGTCATAGCCGCGGCAGACGCGCTGGGGCCGGCGCATGTGCAGTACTCTCTCTTCCGCGGTTTCCTCTCCTTCGGGCGCGCTGCGCATATAACCAGTGTGCCGTTCTCCGGCGAAGCAACATCCACGCTTGGCTCAAACACCTAGAGTCCACGCCGCTTTACAAGTACGCCAACGTCGTCATCGACTGCGACCGGCTTACGCAGTCCCCTCAACGTTATGCGCGCTATAAAACGCGGTCCCATCGCCGCTCCGCCTATGCGTCGCATCTACACAGGGGTTCCCGCGAGGGGAGGTGGGAGTTTTTTGGTGTCGCCTTCGATCGCTCGGTTACAAGGCCGGCGATGCGGTCAAACACAGTTCCGGACGCTTGCACTAACGATTACTATACTCTGTAATACGAAATTTGTGCGCAGCACGAATTAAAGGCTTGTCGGTCACGACGCATACCTGCTGCGTCGCAGGAAGTGACCGCGTGATAAGCGAACGCACGGCGGCCGCGCTACTCTGCCGTTATCTCGCAGCGCCTCGCCGCCGCCAGCGACGATGTTGTTGCAAATCGTGTTTGAATCTCCCGCGCAAATGTCGCGTGGTTTCGAGTCACGCACGGAGTAGTAGCGTCTGCCGAAACCAAAAGTGTGGGGAGGGGATGGGGGAGAGAGATGGCACCATAGCAGCGCGTGTCGCTCTTCCTCTTGCAACTTCGCCAGGCACTCCGACTAGCGGCTGATGTGGTCAGCATACTGCACACTTTCACCGCATTCACCAAAATTTTCGCTAAATTTTTCTACGCCGTTTTCCTCCTGCCTTTGCTAGCTCGGTTTCGACGCCGTCGTCGCCGCCGCCGCCGCCGCCACATTTCAGGTGCGGCCGCCAAAGTGCTTGCGCACAAAAAAAAAAAAATCAGGGAAGCTTGCACTCATACACAAGACTTCAATGACGACGCTGTTGTACGAGAGCATTGCCGTACGATAGCTAAGTTGCAGTATCATTGTTTACCTGCATAGTTGCGGTGCTAGCAATCGTCGTCATGTGGATCGAACAGGTCGTCGTCTTCTTCGCGGCGAGTGGTCAATGCAAAGTCATCCTCAGCATTGCAGACTTCCACCAGCTTTTCGTCATGTACTCGAGGCAGTGGTGGCGAAATCTACAAGTCGCCTCGGGAAGGATTGACACCCTGGTAGCCTTGTCTTCAATTATCCATAATGGTTTCTAGAGAATTCCGTGCCCGCGGTGACCTCTCCCAAGCCGGGTGTTTTTGCATCTCTACCATTGGCGCTGGAGCTTCTTTTAAATGCGGGGCAGCGCCTCGCTAAAGTGTGGGAATTTTTTTTTGCTAAGCCATTGCGTGTGCCGGGGATTCGGCGGTCGCCCCGCGGCACGCGCTCATGAGCGCTCGTCATTTTCTCGCTCCTTGGGGTATTTGCCAGGTTTTTTTTTTTTTTTGCTAGAACTACTGCGCGTACCGGGGACGCTTCGTGGTTGCGGGGGGGGGGGGGGGGCGCTGTCCTGAGCGTTCGCATTTTCTTGGTATTTTTTTTTTCTGCAACGGCGAACTTACGGCCTATACAACAGTTCCGCTGTTAAAAGACACTTTGAGGAAATGTTTGAACGTTGTTCACGCCCATGTCTTCACTCTAAAGTACTTCTCATGTTAATGTCTGTCACATTGGAGGCAAACTCTTACAAAGCGACGCGCCTTGGAAATATTTGAAGAAGATACACCCATGCCTCCTTGCTTATGAATGCCAACGTGTTAGTTAACTCGGAGGACTGAAACTTTGGCGTCGCGTCGGAAAGGTGGTCCACAAAATAAGCGGTGGCTCAAAGAGTAAAAACATTGCCTTATATCTGCTCGCCTCGTTGCAAATGTCGTCGCAAGAAGAGTCTTCGGCCTTCCCTGCCACATGACTCCCTTTCCGCTCACCGCACTGGCACCTCCGCTATACTCCTCCTTTTTCGCTCTTCGCATGAGGAATACAACGGAGGTTCTTCCAATTCAATGGACCTTTTTCCAGTAGCGTAGCCCTCTTGCGGCGGCCACCCGAACCACACTTGGGGGATTATAGAAGAACACGCCCCTTTTTTTTCCGCCTGCCCTGCGCGGTTGTGGCAGCCATCCCAGGCACCATGCATGGTTTTGGTGGCTGAGAAATTTTACGACGGCAGCCGTAGCGCCCATCGTCCGCCGCTTTCAAGGGCTCAAAAGACGGAGCAGCACTTAGCTGGGTTGGCGTTCGCAACTAGATAATCCAATATGACGTCGTTTTGTTTACATTTTGCCCCCCATGAATGGCGGATCGGTCGCTGGGAGCGAGGGCAGCGCATGCGCAGAGCGCAACTGGAAAAAGGTCCGTTCAATTTCCCGGCCTACGAATTCCCCGAGGTTCAGAGCGGGGAAGACTGCTAGGAGGGAGGGGGAATGCAAAGGAGGGACAATCGCGCAGGAGGAAAGGAAAACAGAGAAACAGCTAATGGTAAGATTGCGCCCGGAATAGTGCAGACAGGAAGGGAGAGGAATAGGGGAGGAAATTGGGAGGAGGGGATGAGAAGAGGGAGAGATGAGTCGTTAGTGACAGGGGCTGCCGAAATTCTATTGCCTTTCGATGTAATTTGCAACAAGGCAAGCAGAAACACGGTGATTTTTTTGTTTTGTCCCGTACAACCGTGACAACAAACCTTCATGTGGAATTGGGTGGACTGTTTATTGAATAGCCAGACGCGAAGCGTCGCTACTGTGCGGAGTACGTTTTGTACGTCTTGTTAGTCCACCTAACGACAGTTCTTGAGCACTTGGTGCTAAAGAAGGGACCCTCGATCCACAAACGCCTTGTTGTGGTGCTAAAACCACCCCTGTCTCTCCCGCACTCATGCAGTCATCATTTTCACGGCGTTAACGCAACGTGTGATAAGCCACCCGGGTCAGCAGTCATTTCTTTTCGAAATTTCAGAGAAGTGAGAACAAAAAAGAACATTTGTTGGGGCTTTAATAACGCAATAAAACGAATTCCTCCAAACTATCAACGACCCGCACATGTCTTGCACAGACGGTTCGAATAGTGCTGTTGCCTCTAGTGTGACAGTAGAGGATTCACACCGCTGTGGGCGGTAGACGGCAAGCCCTCTAGCACCAGTGTAGATTTCCGCGTTATAGAAACAGATTGCAGCAGCAGCAGAAGTGGCGCGCGAGTCCTGTCTGTGTGCACTGCGAGCAAGCAGTGTGTCCTTGCCGATGTATAAAGTCAGCCAAACTGACCTTCGCAGGAAGCAAGTCGCTGGGCCGATTTTGCCGCGAGAACCAGAGAAGCTCCCTGGAGCTGCGTTCCTCGGGCAACGTGATGGCCCTCCACTTCCACTCGGATGACATCGTCAACCTACAGGGATTCCGAGCCAGGTACCGCGGCTACAACGAGCTCGGCGAAGTGCAGCCGGCTGAGCCCAGTGAGTTACACGTCGTTCTTCATGAGCGTTGCAACATTGTCTGGAAAGAATTGATTGATTGATTGATTGATTGATTGATTGTTTGATTGATTGATTGATTGATTGATTGTGATTGATTGATTGATTGATTGATTGATTGATTGATTGATTGATTGATTGATTGATTGATTGATTGATTGATTGATTGATTGATTGATTGATACTGAACTGCGTACAGAACAAGCGGCGGGACCAAGGACGAAAGCTGTTTGAAATCTCGGTTTGCCGTTGTCCGCTAAGGGTACAGAACATACGGTGCTCACCATTAAGCATTGGTACTGAGTGCCAACAGCAATGCCAAACAAAATACAATGGTGAGGTATGATGTCTTGTCAGCATAAAATTATCTGGACCTGAGAGAGAGAGAGAGAGAGAGAGAGAGAGAGAGAGAGAGAGAGAGAGAGAGAGAGAGAGAGAGAGAGAGAGAGAGAGAGAGAGAGAGAGAGAGAGAACTTTATTGGAAGATTCATGCCAGGTTTGCAGAAAATGTAGTTCTGGTGGGCCGGGAAAGCTCTTAAACGGGTACTTTGCAGTAGTCAGGGCCCGCACGTGGGCAATGAGCAGGGCGAGGGAGATATCAGAGAATCGGGCAAAGATCCGACGGAGGGGCAGCCCATATCTCCCAGGATTATAGGAGGGATCAGTAATTTTTGTAGGGCAGATGAATGGCCTTGGGCCAAGTTGTGAGCAAACTAACAAATGAATGACTGGTAGAATTAGTAACCTCAAGGTTAGTTTTCATTACTTGGTAAACTAAGTAGGAAGGACAAGTGTCAGTTCCTGTGCGCCATAATTGGTTTTGGGGCGCCCTAGAATTCACTGCTCAGTTGCAGTGTGTAAAAGGTTTTTTACGTTTGGTAAGGTTTCCTAAATGTGAGAAAGCTGCTTTGCTGCTCAGAACGGGACCCACCGCGTAAATCAAGAGTAACCGATATTCACATACGTTATAGTTCAGTTTTTGTGCACATTATGCCAAGGCAATTTTATTGATTGACCTGTTGGACCATTAGGAAGTTTGCCTAGTTACGTTGTAACTTAATAGCGAAGTTGCGGTCACTGACCTGTAGTCAAATTCGCAATTCTTGACGTTTCCAATACCATCCGAGATCCTTGATCGTGAACAACGACGGCAGTTCAGTAGAGGCGAACTGCCGTCGTTGTTGTGTCCCGGCTTTCTTGGATCAATTTAAAACAATAATCCCGTGGGGGATCCGAAACGAAATTGCGAAATTGACTTAATCGGTGATCACAATTTTTCTATGTAGGTCTATTAAAAATCGCTCTGTGCTGACTTCCGCAGCATGAATATGTTTGTTCGTAGTGTGAGCAGCTCTGTCCTACTGACATAAACAATAATTTAAATAACGCAGAAATATGTATTCCTGGATTGATATTACTAGCCCCCTGTCCATATGGTAGCCAGTGGCTGTCTTTAGTTGTAAGATAGAATTGTCATGTGTGCACTTCTTCGCTTTGCGTCACCTTCGCGTTGTCTCCATGGTGTTCCCGAATCGAAAATTAGCAGACCTGGGGCGAGAATTCCCGGCTCAATGAATGCGGCAGGATACTTTAGACATTCAGTGCTTTGTGTGACCATTTAGTCAGCCCCTCAATTCTACCTGAACGGCGGCAAAAATGCCACGCCAAATTTACGTCCGGCTGCGATATATGGGGTAACATACTGGAGGTGTGTTTCAGCTTAAATTCGGCACGTCGTGATGCAGGAAAACAGTAACATAGGTGGCGTTCCCTTTTAACAGGTGCGCCAGAACGCTTCAATGTCACTGCCCTTATTACCGATAATTCCAGGGCTTGAAACACAGACAATAACACGTCGGCTATCGGGATGCGACGCTGTAGGTATGCCTAACTTCGCCTGGCTATGACCTTGAGCGTGCTATATGTGAGCTTTGCACGTGCGGAATGCACTTTTTATTGTTGATTCAAACGTGTGCTGTGGCTGAATGAGCATTGTTCTACTCACGCGCACCCCGCGAAACCTATTTCGTAGTTGGCACTAGAGATCGTGGTTGCCATCCTCATGCTTGTTGTGCTCTGTTTCCAAATACCGCAGGTAACTGACAAAAATAGAAATAGACAAAAACGAACGAGTGTGCGGAGGAAGAGAGCTTGCAGGGACAAGCGACATCTAGGATATTCCGACGTATGCGTCAGAGGTTGCGCAACTCCCGTGCAAGTGACTTTATATGTAACGAGAGTAACCGTGATGACCTCCAGAGGACGTGACAAAGTACTCCTCAAATGTCGGACAGGGTATTGAAGCTCGACTCAGAATCGCTTTTTTTAACGCAACCATGGTTATTTCTGGATTTTTTTTCTGACGGGAGCCTGAATACGGTAATGGTTTGGGCATAACTTCTGTTTTGGTCAGCCTCAACAACCAATAAACTTGTTCCGAATTTATCCCTGATAGAATTTCTGAAACGGTGGTACATTTTGCAGCACATTTGACCTGGGTGTTCATATTTGAATGCTACTGTGGTTGTTTTCGTACCCTAGACTGTGAAGAAGTGTCAAGAAAAAAATGTAACCACGCGGCTGAATATTCCTGCACCGGGGATTGCAGTAGACAAAAATAAACAAAAATAACAGGGAAACAAAATCTCGTTCCTGTAGCAGTACGCTTGGATGCCACACAAATTCGCTTTGTCATGGAATTTGCGCAACATCTCCAGTGCTATTTTCCCCCTCTGCCTGCAGTCAACTGCCGCGTGTGGACGGAGAACTCGCGTGGCTTCATCAGCAGCCCGAACTACCCGGAAGCCTACCCGCCAAACTCGTCGTGTCGCGTCCCGCTAGACGCCGGGCCGCAAAATGTGATCACCCTCTACTTCGCCGACATCCAGCTAGATCCGTACAAGGACTGCCCCTACGACAAGATCGAGGTCCGAGACGGTGGCAACGAAGGTAAGAGACTGCCAGTATAGGGCTGCACGCTCGTTGGTATAATAAGGACCCTGAGTGCTTATCCATGACGCCGGGAAGAGACGCGCTGCCAGTGAATTTAAGAGTGCAGCATACGTGGGACTATTCAAGACAAGTGGAGAAATCGTAATCTTTATTTAAACCAATCCAGCGGGTGTTACATGGGTTTAAGGCTGTCACAAGAGACTTGTTTCCCCTACATGCCTAACTACACAATACCGGAAGCCGTTTCATGAGCTCTGCATCGCAACACGGTGGCCCTAACTGACCGTAAATATGCGAAATGTTACCGCCGTCTTTATTTTTCTAACGCCTGGATGTTTGAACATTCCTAAAGCGGGATTCACACGACGGAGAAACCCTCTCTTTCTGGCCCGCGGGACATGCTCACGTGACCAGTTTCAGGCTCCGCCCCGCGGTGGGGATCGCCCGCGGGTGCTCCGGGATGCCTCCCCATGTTTTCGCTTGGCAGGAACGGCCCTCCGCAGGGAATGGAACCTGTTTTACGCACATAGGCCGGCACTGAGTCTGGCAGCGCGTGGTCATTGCGGTCACGTGGTTTTATGTCGAATTGGGTGGAAGGGCGGCTTTTTCGACGTAGTGTGGTCGACACGTGTTGAAGTGACAGGTGCGGGCACCGCTTGGAATATCGCTATTACTGCAGGAGCTGTTGTCGGGAAAACAGGGAGAAGAGCGCCTTGGCGTTTGGGGGCGCAATGGGCGAACGAAAGCAAGGCAAAAAAAAAAAAAAAACCGGTCCCGCAGGATGCCTCGCCGAGAATGCCCTCGCTTCCTCCGCGCTGTCGTCTGCTAGTCACTCCGCGTACCTCCGCGCGTGTGGATGCGCCGCCAAGCCGGAGAATCCAGTCACGTGCTGTTGACATCACATATCCGTCCGCCTCCGCGCGCCTCCTCCACCGTCGTGTGAATCCCGCTTAACGGGTGTCTTAATCCGCTGAACAATCTTTAAAATCCCGGGATTGGGCACTAGAAGCCGCACGTACCGACCTTGAGCTTCAGCAACAACATTCGCTGCCATTTTATCGCGTATTTACTATGTGGAGGGCCTCTCGGATGCCTGCCTCCACGGCTCTCTTTCGGCCACCATTTCGGTTTCGGTGGTAAGGCTCTCAGGTAGAACCAGACGATCCGGATGGCGAGATGCGAAGGAGGGGTGAGTTGCTCGGGGTCACTGCTGGGTCAGTGCCGACAGCTTTTATTCTGCTTCGGACATAAACTAGCCTTCGCTAACGAGACCTGCGAGTTTATTTAGCTGGCCTGTTGGCGGTAAAAATTTTGGTTTAGCCATACGCGCCTGTTTGATTGTGAGGAAGAGGAATATGTTTATTGTCAGAGGGGGCATGAATGCCCTGGTGGGGAAGGAGAGAGACATGGAGGGAAGGAGGGAATAATCAAAAATATGTCACTGTTCAATGCTCAGGCACTTGAAATGGTGGATAGCATTTTAAAGTGTATGATTCCGGGAAGATAAAGTTCGTAGATTTCATAAAGAGATAAGTGCTACGTTTATCACAGAAGTCGGTCCAGGTTATCTTTAGGCTTCATCGTTGATTGCAAAGCCCATCTACGCTCCATCGTGATTCGCTGTTCGTTGCGGGGGGTATAGATTTACTGCAAAAATGTTTTCAGTATGTTGTGTGTGTTGTGACCAGCTCTAGTTTCATCTTAGAATATAATGTTTACTTGATGCCGAGCATAAATAGTCTCTCCATAGGCACGGTACAACTCATCGTAATTGCTATCATCATAATGCCCTGTTTCACGTTTGTCAGGAGTGTTTCTACGGCTGACTTCACGATGTAAATCCTTGCCACAGACGTTACCTAGGTATAGTGCTACCGTGCGAGAAAGGAACGGAGAATGATAAAGCATTGCCCTTTTTCAGCGCTTTCATCATTACGCCTTCTCTGAACGTGGATAGTACTGTGTTATACAGCAAGCCAAATCCGTTGAAAGGGCTTAATGACCCGCAATACTCTGCTACGAGCAGCGTTCGTCAAGACGGGATTGAGGGGGAAGATTCGTGTGTGTTAGTGTAAAATATTTGACACGCCAACAATCGCTGTGTTTCATCTTGCTGCAAATTTTGTGTCTACTAATAAACTACAGTTTGTCTGCATTACCGATAATTAAAGTCCACTCGGTTTTAATTTATTTTTTGTAGTGCATGAGGGGGCTCCCGAGCACTTAGCCCGCTCACTTTGAAGTTGCATTCTTGAACCAGTCGCTGCTTCCTGCATGCTATAAAGTTGTTTGCACCATGTTCTAGCCCGCTATTTCGTGTCATGCCCTCGTACTTCCTAACCGACGTGCCCGACAGTTCTGTGAAGAGATTCGCTCTCCTGCAAAATGCCTTTCCCTGTGCAGATGCGTACCTGCTGGGCCGCTTCTGCGGGGCCCAGGGCGAGCCGGAGGCGGTCTCTTCAAGTGGTCGCGAGATGTTCCTCTTCTTCAACAGCGACTCCTACCTCAGCGGAAGAGGCTTCAAGGCCGAATTCCGCGTCCACAAGAAACCCACCGGTAAGCATGCTCTGTCTGCAGGAGGCGCAGCTTGCAGAGTGACCCCCATTCCTGGCTTCTTTGCCGGGTTTTTTTCTTCAAAGAAAAATGTTCGTTTCGAGCACAAGTTGGTACGAGTGCACCGTTCCACTGAGTAGAGCACTTGTGAAAGAAACGATGGCCAAAACATTTGCGAGCGTGGTGTTCAGATGCAATTACACACGCACGCACACAGGCAGCAGACTAACTGTCAATGAGAAATTCCGCAAAAAGCGATTGCAGTGCCCGGAACTGACGAATTCGTAAGGAAGAGGGATTTTTAGCGCCGCAATTTATGAAGATGGGTGCATAGCTTGAAACGATAGGGTGCAAAGCGTCTTGTTTTTGTGTTTTTGTTTATAGTTGAGACATAATGAGGCCAGTCATAATTCCCTCAAAACAATGTTAATTGCAGCTGTTAACTAAACAAATGTCCGCCGAGCATTTTCTCAATCCTAAGCAATTAAATTTGAGTGCCCATGTTGAGTGTGCTATAAAATTGAACCAAAGGCTCGTTTATGTTTTGCTTACCGGGAAGATGGCGCAAGTGATACTGCATGGCTGTTGAGGAGCAACATATCTTAAAAACTGATCCAAGGACGACAGCAGGGATAAACAAGAGGTGGAAAGCTGGTTTCTGCTTGCACGCGTTTTTTTTTCGATGTTGGGGCTTGAGCAGTCGCGTCCGTAATTAGTCTGGGATAACCACTCAAGGCAATCTGTGATTAGACAAGAGCCGTGATGCGAAATTTACTGTGTCAAAATGCCCGCTGAACGAACGGATGCTCGATCTAAAGATGTTAATAGAGCTTCTATTGTACGCTCTACACTAATTGACACACATACTGGGGTCAAGACTTTAAAAAACAACGGACTGCAAAGACAATAACATGTATGGGCAGCTTAAATTACTACTTTTGAAAGCACATTCAAGATAATCAGGGCTTTTATGCATTTAGACTCCTTATGGTTCTAGCCACCATTTTTTAGGGGTGTATGATAAAACCACCGATTCTGCTGTAGTGTTTAGCGATTTTCTGCAACCATAGCTGCACGACGAGAGAGCAACGCATATTTATGGATGACTACAGAAGAGTCCATTCTAATATAATTAGGAAAAATACGTGAGGCTAAAGATAAGAACAAGATGAAATTCCCAGAAAACACAAATATAGAATGAGCGCTTTGGTTTCAGGGCGGGGGACACACTGGGAGACGAACACCGATCTCTGAGCGATAACGGCGGACGAGTCACAAAATGCAGCTTGCAGTCTACCGTCAGGGAACAAAATTTCAATAAATAACAGATTCAAGACTTCTTAGTTCGTAACTCTGAATTCCAAAAAAAAAAAAAATACTTCGAGCAATAATACAAGTACGGTGACGAGACGGGTTCAACTGCGCACAAAAAGACACACTTCAGAAGCGAAGAACAGACAGGGTCGCGGCGCAGTGACTACGGATATAACTGCGCCGTGGTCCTGTCTGTTCTTCGCTTTCGTCCAGGGTGTTTTCTTTATCAGTTGAAAGAGTAATGCATAAGCGCCAACTAGCCCGAAAATGCACTTTAAGACGAAACTGGACCGGGCCCGCTCCGTCTGGCCTCCTTGTCTCCATTGCGCTAACCGTTCTTCCGGAATCACTGGTGATGGCGATAACTGTGATTGAAGCGTCGCATGACACCGTATTCCTATAGCTCGAGACGCTCCTGCGCAGGCCCCAAGGAGCAGACGGGCAAGAGCCGGGGCTTTGACGACGAGGACCTGCTGGATGTGCGTGAGTCGCCGAGGGACGCCTCCCTGCGCTACCGCGAGTCGCACATCTTCCGCTGCCAGCCCGCCCACCCGCAGTACGCCACCGTCAGCTGGTGAGCGGGCCGACGATGACCCTCTGACATCCTTCGCGGTGCTTGACGTAAATTTGCCAAAGCAAGGCACCTTCGAAAATGTCGAGTTGTATTTCTTTGTACTGGTTGTTTTGTGTGTGATGAAGCCGCGTTACGCTTCATGTTAATATTCATTAGAAAATTTTAAGGCCAGCAACGAGAATAGGAATAGGAACTCCGATATCTTTGTAGAGAATAGCATATCTGCCGAAGTGTGGCGAGCTGAGCTAGTTGGTGGGAATCAGTGGGGATAAGAGCGCAACACTAGACGAAAAACATACAAGTGATGGGCACAGAGAGGAGCTGACTTCCACCGTATATTTCTGATCTAGCTCTTCGCTGTTATCCCCATGAACAGCATGCCCCTGACCATCACCAGGAGAAGCATCACGCTATTCATTACCGCTCGCGCACATCACAAGGTGAGGAGCTCGGATCCCCTTCCACTTTATCTCATCGATGATCTGTACCGGACTTAAGCGGACGCTGTCCTAGACGCAATCCATGGTTTGGTTTTCGCGTCTATCGCTACAGCGAGGAGAGTCCTCGGACTATCAAAGTACTATCCGAAGTCAGTTCGACACCAGAAAAGCACACTATGTCTACTGAGAAGGAATACAGACATTCAAATCACCGTTAGGGCTTCACGTTCGGGTGATGATGACATTTGTCTGGCGTAACCACCATTAGAATGTGCGGATGGTCTAATTTGCTTTTGAAACTTGGCGTATATCATATAAAATTATAAAATGTCAGGGGCCGAGTTCTGGGTGAGGGGAAGAACAGAAAAAGCGCTGAAGTAAAAACAGCGAACATTTAAACGAAGGGTGAGGGAAACATGTACACAACACAAGCATTCGTGACGGGTGCATATGTCCTTCATCCTTCATCAAAATCCACTAGGCCAAGCTAGTACCTTATCGAAACAGCGGGGCGGAACGTTATGCGAGTAAGCATAAACTTGGTCGTACTCTGGATTCCCTACGGGAGCGCTAAATGCTGTGGATGTTGGTGACATGACAAACTTCAAAACATTTCGCTGCATACTTTTATGCTTAACATATTAAAAATGACCTATGGTGCATTCACATTTACTAGAAGCATTGAAAGAGCAATGGTCGCGTCAGTCACTTTCTATGTAATTTTAGTTGCATAATTTGTTGTTTTGCACGACACGTTCTGCTCACCCTCGCCAGTAAAACTGCAGTGGGATCCCACAAAAGAGTGGTGCAGTGGACATCACAACTGTAATAGAAGCTTGTGATTAGGAGTGGAGAAACTCACACAAGGATCTTGAATGGCGCGTGCAAAAGATGCACGGACATGGTAATCCGTCATAAAAAGAGTGAGAAGTCCCCACACGAAATGGCATCAGGCAAGAAGGACCCATGGACCCCTAAATTATTTGCAGGCTATCAGGGGAGTATATGGAAAGGTTTATTGGGAGAAGTATGTATAAATCAGAAGTCTGAAGGGCGAACTTTTAATATTGTGAAGACTTGTTAAGATGGCTTTTACGAGACCAGGGTCATTATTTTTTGGCGACAGCGTTACTAGCCTCACCGAGCGAGTCTCCGTGGGGAAGGCATCTGCAGCGGCCGTGTTACTCATCACTGTTTACGCTTTTCTGATGGAGACGAAAAGCGAAAACGGCCATGTGTTCAAGATTTCGGCACTCGTTGAAGATCTTGTCGTGGTCAAAATTATCCCGGAGCCCGGCACCACGGCGCGCCTCATCGCCTGTGTAACGTGGGCACGTTAAACCCCACAATCAATCAATCGAGATGTGAATGCTGCAGGTATGTCGTGGCCTGATCTTAGTGGGGCCATCATACGGCTTTCACTAAGAGACTACTATTTTTAAGCGTTTTCCGAGGTTTGATGAAGGGGCATCATCACACGATGATGAGGGAAAATGATCAAAGGCACATGAAAAGGTTGCCTTCATGGATGAAGTAACGAAGGGAACAACGACGGGAGTGTTGTGTCTACGAAGAGAGGTGGTGAGGGACCAGTGCGAACGCGGCGATGTGCAGGCGTGGTGTTAGGCCTACCATGACGCTATACTCTGTTACGTCGTCAACCGCTAACCACAGTTTGACGTGCACAGAGTATGACGTTGCTTGGCGCGTCGTAAGATTCCTGCGGCTGCGAAACTTTAATCCTGGATATAGCGCTAACATGGGTGACTCGTATATGCTCTCTGTCATAGAAACGGAGAGGTGAAAACATTTAAAGCATTCAGACAAGGACTTTCCAACCCTGGTTAAATACATTTGCCTAATACCTCCTAGTGAATTCACAACCACACTATAGGCCTTCAGCCTCCTAGCGGCTGCGTTGCCCCTACCAAAAGAGGCGGGAATGCAATCAATACAGCTGAAGGTGGTAAGAATCTCTCGGTCCTGGTAGGCCGCCAATGGGAATTGTTTGTCACTACATTTATTGCCCGAAATATTTGGAGCGAAGTCAATTTATCGGTTCTTTTACATGAAATATCTGATATACAATAGGACATAATAAGGTTAAGTCGGGTAAGAAGGGTCGGGGAGGAATTTCTGGTGCTCCCTAGTGGAGATATTTTCTGTTATCGGGGGTATTCTGAAACACATCACTTAGGCATAGGGTTCTTGGTTCGAAGGGCTATAGCGGGGAATGTGGTAGAATTTAACAGCATTAATGAGCGTGTAGCATCTCTCGTTATTAGACTCAACAAAAAGATCAAGTTGCGTGTGGCATACCTCGGCAAAACTGGGCGCAACTCACTCACACAGACAAAATATATTTTTCCCCTCGCCCTCACTCACACTCGCGCTCACCAGTCGCCCTCACCACTCGCACTCACTCTCACTCACGCTCACCACGCGCCCTGCACCTCTCGCACCCATTTGCGCTCACACTCACCACTCACCGTGACCACTCGCACTCACTTGAGCTCACAACCACAGCTCGCCGTCACCACTCACACTCACTCGCGCTCACGTTCACCACCGCCATCACCACTCGCACTCACTCATGCTCACCATTCGCCGTCACCACTCGCACTCACTCGCGCTCACGCTCACCACTTGCCCTCAATGGGTCATGAAACCGAATAGTATTAGGAAATTACGGCGTCAGAAGGCCATCAAAATCATATTCCTGAATCAACACGCCACCAGAGAATTAATTCTAGGATGCCCAATAGCAGGAGCTCAGTGACGACATATTTACGGAGCTAAAAGCAATCCCGTCATTAACAACCATCACAGCGAGCGGCTCCTGCGACGTATAGCCAATAGCAAGTTCAAGCGCAATAGTGGCGCTCACCGCGGTAAGCCCCGCAATCAGCGCGAGTAGCGCGAGTGCACTCGCTAGTGGTGAGCGGGGCTCACGGCGAGTGGAACTCGCACTCGCGAGTGGTGAGCGGGGCTCACTGTGCGCGGGGATTGCACTCACACTCGCCAGTCCAAAACGGCGGCGAGACTCACTAACCACTCCCTCATGAGCGGTGAAGAGGGATATGGGAGTGCTCTCGTGAGGGAGCCTGCCGACCTATTGCACGTGGTGCAGGCTTATGCGCCTGCATCCGCTTACGATGATGAGGATGTGGGCGTATTTTGCGGAGACATTGAATTGTCAATGAATAAAGTAAAACCTCGTTACTGTATCATTATAGGCGATTTTCATGCAAAAATTGGGGCATAACAGCCAGTGGAGCATGCGGTAGGGAAATTTGGCTTAGGCTCCAGAAACAGTCGTGGGGAAATGCTGGTTGACTTCGTCGAAAGGAATAGGTTTTGAATAATGAATACATTCTTCCGCAAAAGGAAGAATAAGAAATGGACTTTGAAAGCCCCAAATGGTGAAACCAAAAACGAAATTGGCTTCATTTTAACTGGCACTCCAAGCATGGCACATGACGTACAAGTAATTGGCAGGGTTAAAACAAGTGATCACAGGATGGTCAGTAGTCGTATTTGCCTGGATTTAGGAAAGCAAAGAATAAGGATGCTGAAGCGGAAGACGGGAGGAAAAGTGGAGGAATTCAGATTGTTACTTGAGGACAAATTCTCCGTGTTCAACGAAAGCAATGGTGTGGACACTGCCACTTCTCGTTTCACAAATGCGGTCATAAGTCATCAGTAGGCGTAGGAGGAAAACAGCCCAAGTTATATAAATCCAAGGCTCTCTCACAAAACCAAGAATCTCATTGACAAGCGCGGAAAAATGTTAGCCTGCTGTGCGCGGCACCAAATAGAAATGGCAGAGTTGTCCGAATTGATCAACAAGAGCAAGACTGCCTTCATCCGTGAATTCAATTTTTCAAATGTTTAAGCAACATTGAAACACGGAGGCAGTTTAAAATCAACTAGAAGAGAGCTCACTATTGGCAAAAATAGAATGTACGCACTCCGCGATGCCAATGGCAACATAACAAAGAACATCGATGATATACTGAAAATAGCCGAAGAATTTTACACAAAGCTGTTCTCTTCTACCACTGACTCCGCGCCAATTTTTCCCGTAACTTGTGTCGGTCAGGTTCCGCCGATTACCACAGATTAGGTCGCAACGGCACTGCAAGCAATGAAAAAAGGCACGGCTGCAGGAGACGATGGCATTACGGCTAATATATTATGCCTCGGAGTGCACGTTGTGCTAGCAAAGCTTTCAGCCCTGTTCGTGCAGTGCTTGAGGTCTCACACAGTGCCAAAGGCATGAAAAAATGCGAAATTAATTCTTCTACACAATAAAGGTGATGTCAAAGAGCTTAAAAATTACAGGCCCGTCAGCCAGCTATCCGCTACCTACAAATTATTCCCGGCCGCGGCGGCCGCTTTTCTGATGGAGGCGAAAAGCAAAAACGCCCGTGTGTTCGAGATTTCGGCGCACGTTGAAGATCCCCAGGTGGTCAAAATTAATCCGGAGCCCTCCACTACGGCGCGCCTCATCGCCTGCGTTGCGTCGGCGCGTTAAACCCTACAATCATCATCATCAGCTACCTACAAATTATTTACAAAGGTATTTGTCAATCCCATAAGTGCCACTTTGGACATTCAACAGCCACGAGAGCAGGCGGGTTTCAGGAAATGTTTCTCAACATTACACCATATTCCCGCTATCCACCAGATAATCGAAAAGTGTTCGGAGTATAATGCTGCACTTTATATGGCATTCACAGATTATGAAAATAAAACATTCCTCTAAGTGCCTACAACAGCCGTACTAACGGCGCCCGCCTTAGGTGGAGAAAAACTGGGATGAGAATGAATGGGGAATATCTCAGTCCTCCAAGGTTTGCAGACGACATTGTCCTGTCCAGACAAAGCAGCAGAGATTCGCAACACATGCTCTGCCAATTGTACTCCTAAAGTATGGCAGCAGGCTTAACAATCAACCCAAATAAATCGAATGTAATGTTCAATCAGCATGCAACAACACGAGACTTTAAGGTCGGTAACGAAGTATTGGACACAGTACGCCAGTACGTGTATCTCGGGCAAATCAAATCTGCTGATCCAAACGATGAAACGAAAATTACCCGCAGAATTAGCATGGGATGGGCCGCTTTCGGAAAGAATTCAGATATCCTAGCTAGCGAGCTTCCGCTGTCCGTCAACATGCTGGTATTTAATCAGTGCGTTCTTCCAGTAATGACGTGCGTGGCAGAAACTTGGGGTATCGCTAAACGACGTGAAAGGAAGCTTACATCGCCACAACGGGCTATGGAAAAGAGAATGCTAGGGGTCACGCGAAGAGATAGGAAACCAGCCCCGTGGATTAGGGAACAGACTAGGGTGGAGGACATTCTATCTACTTCAAATTAGGCGAAGGAAATGGGCATGGCCGGGTCACATAATGCGTATGACGGAGAACAGGTGGACAATCCGTTTAACAGAGTGGCTTCCAATAAACCGCAAACGAAACAGGGGTTGGCCGAGGACAAGATGGCGAGATGAGTTGCGAAAATTCGGGGGAAAAGCATAACTCGCATTCGATAGGCGTAGTTGGAGATCTCTGGGAGAGGCTTTCGTCCTGGAGTGGACACAACGAGGCTGATGATTATGATGATGATGATGGTGATGATCATGTTGATTAATCGCTACGCGTAACCGTCGTCTGATAGGTCGCCGAAATCTCCTATGCATTAAAGAAAAAAAATGTGGTGGCGTATGAAATGCGTCCCTTGCGGCTTGTCGGAAGTAAACAGCCGGAAGGATTTATTTCTAAGAAATCCCGACGAATCTTGGCGTAAAGCCCTCCTCCACCTCCTTCTCCTCCTCCCGTATTGCGGGGGCCGTTGGTTCAATTCCCATCCAGGCCTGAATTTACTTCATTTTTGTTTAAACTAAATTACTTATCTTTTAATTTGTGTGGCGTTGGCTGTTTGAAAGGGAAGCTGTGTATGGCTAGGGTTCAGTAATCTTGTCCTTTGCCGTCAAAACCCCGCGAGCAATAACGCCTCGCCGAAAAGCCAACTTCATCACGGAAGGCACAGCAGAAAACGGCTGCAACAGTTGTTTTATCAAAACTCAAAATCATATGACAATTGGCCGCTAAGACTACTCTGTCATTAAGCGGAGTTTAATTTACTAATCCTAGTGAGGTAAATTAACCGGTGAAGTTGTAAACGTTACAGACTTATCGTCTGCTGTCGATACGTGGCTTTCCACGCATAAAGTATGGTTGCGGATAGCGGCTGTAACTCCTTTTTTGTCGTAACTATCCCGTAACAAACTATATGACAATTAGCCGCTAAGACGACTCTGTGGTTACAGACAACATTACATACATAAGTCAATATAATTATCCTTCAATACAGCTTTGCTGGTCCTCAATCTTCACAGTATGAAGAACTGAAAATTTTTTTGCTGTATTCCTTGCCTGTGCAAGACGCCGCGTTTACGAGTCAGCTGTAATGCTCTCGCATTGAAACGGCAAACTTCCATAGTTTAAGTCTCACGATTCTTTTTGGCCCATATACGTTTTGCTGATGTCTGTTCTCTCGGCAGTTGGATGTTCTGAGTCCATGAATCGGTGGGTGCTCTGACTCGGATAGATTGGTTGCGGTATCACGTCACGGGGTGGATATTCTGACTCCTCGTGTAACCCAACCTCAAGTGTTGGTTTATTTTGGCTGATAAGGGCGGCCTTAATGCTGGGTATGTCGTACGGCGACGTTCCTTTAAGAAAAAGGCGAGCGAGGGATTTCCCGACCTTTTCTCTCGAAGCCTCCGGCGTCGTTATCTACAAGTGTGTCATGGTTGCATTGTTCTGGCCTCTCCGTGGAAGGGCGTTCTTGAATGGCAGAACCGTTTTCGGAAGCGAGATCCCCGCCGTCCTTGCGCACTTGTGTTTTGAACGGCGACGGAGGAAACTGGCGCTGTTGAACGGGCACGCAGAAAAAGGTGCGCGGGCACTTCCGCGTTTGCTCGGTTGGCTGCTTGCACTGATCGCGCGCCAGTGGCTGTGTGTATATATATGTATGTCTCCCTGAACGTGCCTGCTCTCATTGAGGTGCAGTTCGTCCAACTGGAGTAAGGCTAGGGGCATCTCCGCCCGGCTTTTATTATTTCCGGGCTCGCACCTTTGGGCAAGCGCCTCCTTCGGATGTTGCTTTACACCTGACGTTTGCGTCATTTCCAAACCTTTCGGTCAGCCGGCTGCTTTGGAATGAAAGGCGTAAGAAGTTAAGGGGGTGGGAAGAGTAAAAACGGTTGAAGACACTTTAGCACTTCTTATGATTTGTGAATGCGAAAGCCTGCAATCAACGCCGCGGAGTGCTCCTTTGAGTGGTTATGAAGACGTCGCAGCCAAATTGGCATTGGTGAATCGGCCGTGAGCCACTGAAGGCAGCTGTCATCGCTAAGGGCCAATTCACCTGAGTGATATGTTGTTAGGCCTATACTCCGTCTTAATGTGTGGTTACCTTTTGTGTGGTTACTAAAATGTGTGGTTACCTAATGTGTGGTTACCTAAAATGTTTAGCGCTGGTGTGTGCGTGCTTCGCGACGACCACCCACAGTTCCCTGCGCACGTTTGTCAAGCCAAGCATACCCACTTGGGGAGATTAGGAAGAGGACTGTGTATTATATTTGATGCGACTGCATCTAATTCACTCGCCTTGTCCCTGCATCCGGCGTCGTCGGCGTTGTCGTCGGCGTCCGCCCCTCCCCTATTCTCCTCGCCGCGCGAGATGCGCTCTCCGCCGCTCACCCCCTCTCCTCTCCGATAGCGAACACTCTCTCGCGAGGGGCATTGGATTGGATTCGATTGGATTGACTTGGCTTGGCTTGGCATGGATTGGATTGGATTGGATTTGGATTGGATTGGATTAAAGTGGATTGTGCTGGATTGTGTTGCGTCATAGCCGCGGCAGACGCACTGGCGCCGGCGCGTCCCCTCACCGTTATGCGCGCTATAAAACGCGGTGCCTGCGCCGCTTCGCTCCATCGTTCCAGCGCCGTTCCCCCGCTGTCCAACGCTGCAACGTGAACCCCCTATGCGTGGCATCTACACAGGGGTTCCCGCGAGGGGAGGTGGGAGTTTTTCTGCACCGCGCTTCAACATGACCTGAATAGGCTATTTGATTGGTGTAAAACTTGGGGAATGCAGAAAAACCTACAGAAATCTGTGTACATGTGCTTCACGAGAAAGAAAACGCCTAATGTTTATTCCTACACCATTAATGGTACATGTCTTAACCAAACGTTCGAACATAAATATCTTGGTGTGTATCTTACCTCGGACCTGTCTTGGCGCCATCATGTAAATTATGTGTGTGCGAAAGCTTGTCGTGTTTTGGTCTTCCTACGTCGCAACGCGAAACGTTGTACAAGACCAATGTTCGCCCCATACTCGAGTTTGCTTGTACGGTATGGGATCCACGTATCAAATCTGATATCGAGAAACTAGAAAGAGTTCAAAACTTGGCTACTCGCTTTGTTCTTAAAGATTACTCCAGGAATTTCAGTGTATCGACAGCTAAGCGCAGCCTAGGTTGGGATTCGCTTCAGCATCGTAGGAGAGTATTCAGACTAAATTTTTTCACAATATATTTCATAACGAAACAGGGATAGACAAAAGGTGTTATTTAATGAGTCCAGACTACGTTTCACTAAGGACAGATCACTCCTGTAAAATAAAAGAAATGAGTTGTAGAACTGAATTGATTAAGCATTCTTTTTTCCCCAAAACTATTAGTCAATGGAATAAGTTACACAAGAATGTTGTGATAATTATGTCTAATGATGTATTTTCGTGTTCTTTGTAGTGTATCTTCATTGAACATACCGGGTTTTGGGTTGTCATTGTGCTTTAAGTGATATTTCTGTTCTGCCTGTATTTTGCATGAATTTCTACTTTTTCTCTCCCCCCCCCCCCTACTGTAATGCCTTGAAAAGGCGCTGTGGGTACTATGACAAATAAATATATAAATAAGCCAAGATTGCCGCGACCGCCCGGAAGTTAAAAAAAAAACAGGAAAATGCCGAGCGCTCGTGTGTGCATGCCTCGCGGTGACCGCCCAGCGTCCCTGGTCGGCACACGTTTGTCAAGACAAACATACCTACTTAGGAAGATTGGACAATATAGGCCAAAAAAAAAAAAAAAAAACTGCAGCGTTCGCCGTTATTGTGACAACATTTGCTCGGAACGAGAAACGCTCCAGCGTTCGTCCCAATCGTGGAAACACTTGCTCGGAACGAGGAAGACACGTTAAGCGTACGCTCCTCCACGGTGGTATCCAGTAATTATCAATTAAAAAAAATTCCCCGCATTTCACCGAGGGGAAGAATGTGAAAGTGCGAATGCACGAGTTGAATTTGCGCGGTTCGGTAATGTTCGCGAAAGAGAGATCACACACACACACACACAACTACAAAGAAAGAAAGATGCAGACACCTATTTGTGTTGTCGTTGTACTTGATTGGTAGAGCGGATCTCAGCTTTGAAATTTCGTGTCAGTACTCTAGCCCTTCTCACGCCCGATTCCTGGCCAATCCCCCACGTGGGTATGTGCCATGTCAGCGGCCAGGCAGCGCGCGCCCATCTCCCCCCGTTGCCAAGGAAGACGAGGAGCGCGCGCACCCGCAGCTGTTGCTATGCGGACGGCGGCGGACGCTTCAGGCTCGCTTAAGAAGTGCCTTCGCACTTAAAAATAAAGGCAGCTCACACTTATAGCAATAATGATGGAGTAAAGGTCGTTACAGCAGCGAAGAAGCAAATCGGTTGCAATAGCGGGACTAAACCTTCGTGATGGTCGTGAAGGTTGCGTACAGCTTCGCTATCTTCATGTGCTACGCGTTAGTGTGAGCTTCCGACATTTTTTTATAGCGAAAGCTCTAATACTTGAGATACAAACCCAGAAAACGCCTGTTTCGGTAAAACTGACCTTCCAGCTCATACAAGGTCAATCTTGTGTGCAACCAACGCCTCTGGCGGTTGCTGAGTGAAAACAAACAGCGGCATCGATCAGTCTTTCGTGCTGCCAGCACTAGAGGTGCTGGCTACATCTAAATTTAGTGTGCCTTCGCGTAGACAGCGCCGACGGGGTCGAGCAGCATCTATTGTAGATGAGGCAGTTGCTGGTATAAAAGCGGTGCCCTTTGCAAAACAATTGCCTCGTCCTTGCATAAACAAAGACATGCAAGAAGGTACAATCTTTTCATACTAATGGCCTGGTCCTTTCCCAAGGAAAGTGATGCCGAGCTGTAGCTCGTTAAACTAAGCTCACCGGGGTTCAACCAGAGGCAGTATTCTCGTGTTTGTTTATTTTGAAAACATTTTTTTTTTGCGTCCGTTTTATTTTTACGCACATCCAGCTGTGGGCGGGCTTTGGGTTGACTTTTGTGCAACTGTTCTTGGAAACCAAATTTTAAACGACTACACCGAATTTTAAACTGTCTTTTATGGGCTATTGTTCCGCCAGCGAACCAACAAAAAGGCAACGCAAAATCGTCTGCTCCAAATCGTCTGCTCCGAAAAGCCGCGGCTCATAGCTCCGCCGTGCTTGCATAACGTCACATCCGGGTGTTCAGTTTTAGCCAATAAGGTCTTCCTCCTAGCGGACACTTTTGAAAAGGACACAAAACGGACAAAACACGAAAATACCACCCCAGAGAATTTTTTTAGTAGCGTGCAATGTACCTTTTGTTGACGACCTGTTGTAAACACGTGAAGCACCTTTCGAAACAGCGAACACTCGCGCATGTGGCGCAAGTGATTAGGCTAAGGAGAATCCAATGTCAGTTATCAGGTTTTTCGGTGTGCATTTGCGCGGTAGAACGAGGACGCTCGCAGCAACTCGCCCTCATGTGCTGCGAATGGTGTCGTGCGCAGGTTCAAGGAGGACGAAGAACTGCGCATCTTCAGCCCTAACCCGAACCTCGAGGGCCTGATACTAGTGGGAAACCATACACTCTGGGTGCGCGAGATGGACGTCTCCCTCCGCGGAAACTACACGTGCCGCCTGTCCAGCGGCACCAGCGTGCGTGACCTGCACTTCAAGATCAGCTACGCGGGACCGGCCATCGTCAAGCCGCCTTGCGACATCGGTGAGTGCATGCACATTGAGACCTCTGGCCAGTTGAAGACACCTTACTTTCTTTAATCTCGTCCTGGCGATCAATAACAAGTGCTTTAAGATGACAGATATCACGAGAGCAAAACGTAACCTTGAAACGAAAGGGAATATATTCAAAGGAGGATAGTACTGCTGTTCCCCTAAACAAAACTGTTGAATTTTCTTCTGGCATAAAGACGGGAAAAGGGAGCATATTCTAGCACTTTATTATCTTTTTTGAATATGTATTAACCAGGGCTCGGGGAGTCATCTCATAAAGTGATTGATTAATTCTTTAAACATGAATAACTTCCGGTACAGTTAGTCGATTTAGCTCACGTCAGTTAAGTGAGCCAAGCGGCGCTTCTTACAAGAAAATTGGTGCAGCTTGCACTAATGGTGCAAGGCTGGAGAGACCAGGGTGTCGAACCGAAATTTTTTCGGGTTCGGTTCGGGTTCGGGTTCAAGGCTTTCGGGTTCGGTTCGGGTTCAGTTACGGCGCACCATTCCGTTCCGGTTCGAACCGGTTCGAACGGGTTCAAACGGGTTCGAACGGGTTCGGAGAAAAAAGAGGAGACGTGTTTTTTCCTGTTAATTTTTTTGTGTTCGATTTTCGTTTCCTTGTCAGGTTTCTTTGTCAAAAACGAAGCCATAATGTAGGTTTTTTAGATGCGACGCTCAGAGCATCTCTTGTCGGCGGCCCTGTCCTTCCTGCGTGCGTCCGTTGTTGTCCGCGTGCGTCCGTTGTTGTCCGCAGCCACTCTCCCCCTCTCCTCTCCGATAGCGAACACTCTCTCGCGAGGGGCATTGGATTGGATTGGATTGAATTTGGATTGGATTGAATTAAAGTGGATTGTGTTGGATTGTGTTGCGTCATAGCCGCGGCACTCTCTCCGCGGTCTCCTCTCGTTCGGGCGCGCTGCGCATATAACCGGTGTGCCGCTCTCCGGCGGCCTTTCGGTCGACGGTTGGTCTCCGAATGCGCTTGAACCCCCCTCAGCGTCGCATCACACCAGGGTTCCCGCGAGAGGAGGTGGGCGTAATTTTTTTGTGAAAATGTTTTGTTCTGGCCAAAAATAAGCAACCCTGCAACCCTTTTTTCAATTTTGTTCTAAATCTTGAATGCTTGCAGAAAGTAGTCAACCAACACATCCAGTACTTAGATCAGGGAGTCGGAAAGTACCTCAGACAAAAAGTGCTGCTCTGTCCCCATCAGATAACTTACAAACTTGCTTGAAATATTTTTCTCTCTTCCCCAGTCATGGCGTTCTTCTACTGCTGGAATGACGTCATTACAGCGATGTAGCGGCTATTTGCCGGCTTTCCTTAAGTTGCGACATTAAAATGAAACCACAAAAGCGAAGCAGAAACGGAAGGCGTATCTGCTGGGACGAGCAAATCCCGCACTGCTCCTCTGTGCTGGCAATAGCTATAATTTTTGCAGTGCTCCCAGATGCGAAGATAAGAGTGAAAGCGTTGATCTAAAGTGTTGAAGAGTTCCTTTAACTGTAAAATGTACCGCAAAATGTTTTCTAAGGTAGGTCCACGATTACAACATTAACTGAAGCGAAATGAAAAATTCGCTCGTACACATAAGACTCCGTATTTGTATGAATTTGAAAGCCCTGCTTTTTATGGCCGCAAGTTTATTTTTATTGATTTCGTTTCTTTCATTTTTATAATTTAATTTAATTTATTCTTGCTTCATAACACTGCAGTTTTATACCCCGCAGTTGTTTTCTTGAGGAAGAAAATGACGGACGATTACGACACTCGCTAATGCGAAATTTGAGTGCAGCGTGAACTCTAGTCTTCTCGGCGACGGCGCATAGATGCTGTGCCTCAGGAAGTGATCGCTTCATCAGTTAATGCACGGCGGCGTGCGGCATACCCTGTCGTTATCTCGTAAGGGGCCGCCCCTGTGAAGCACGTCTCGCACGGTCACGGAATTACGCCCTCCCCCTTAGACTTTCGCCATACTTGCAACCTCCGTTTTCCTGCTAGCTCTATCTTCGGTGGCGTCTTCGTTCTCTCGGTTACAATGAGTCCAACGCTGAGGGACTACGCGAAACCACAGGAGCGGGTGCTTAAGGGCTGCGTTCTAACGCATGGCTCTACGTAGCCGCTGTGCAGCCATGTGATCCACTCCCTTCGCCGACAAGTGACGGGCCGCACATCGTCTCCAAATAATGCGTTCTCGCCACTGCCTTCTGGAAGGCAAACAGGTAGCCTCCTGACCAGTGGGCAGCACACGGGTGCCTCCGACGCCTCCCCCTCGGTGCATCTTCACCAGAATCTTCTGGTAATGGGCAGCCTCCCAGCAGACTGCCTATTGCCCCGTCCTACTAAGCAGACGACCCGTCCGTCCACAATAGTTTTAATGCGTACGCCCACAGCAAGGACCGTGCAACCCCCTTCATTTCCACAAAAATACCAATCTCGCGGGAGTTCCACCTGCAATCGCTATAATAGCGTAAATGGAGATAACTGGTCGCACAAAATTTCTGAAAAACTAAAAAATACAAAAAGTAACCACCGAAACTGGCAAACCGTGTGACACCCTGCATTTCCACAATAATGAGGATTTCGGAAAATTTCCACCTGTAATTGTTATGTAGGGTAGATGGAGATAATTAGTCGAACAAAATCTATAAATGTAAAAAATAAAAATATAGTAAAATAATTGCGGAAACTGGCGAACCGTGTAACACCCTGCATTTCTACAATAAGGCAGATTTCGCGAGTTACAAATGTAATCGTTATGATAGCGTCAATGAAAATAATTGGTTGAACAAAATTTAAAAAAACTATAAAATAAGAAAAATATTAAGCAATTAAGGAAAATGGGAAACCGTATAACTGCCTGCATTTCCACAATAATGGAGATTTCGCGAATATTACTATTGTAATTATAGCAGCGTCAATTGGGATAATTGGTCGGACAGTATTTATAAAAACAAAAAAAATTGGCTGTAGAAACTCACACTGAGGACAAGCGGCATAGGAATGCTACGCATAAGTAGATAATTGTTTGAATTTCTACAGAAATTTTTTAGTACCCTGGAGTGTCGCCATGGACAGCATTTTGCGTCTCCGCTGCCTCCCCCCTCCGCCCGCGCGTCTCGTGGAGGGCCGCCCCTTGTCCCGAAATCACGCATCCTCGCAAGAATCGCCTGCCTGGCAGGCAACCAGGCAGGCAGGTAGTTTACTGGCGAGCGGGCAGTCTTTTTGGAGGGCAGGAGAGCCTGAGCGCCCAACATCTTTTTTGGTTCCACCAAATGTCTAGGCACGCACGCGCGCATGCACCCATGTTTTCGCACAATGAGGCAAATAATTTTGCATTTAAATAAATTGATTGGTCTGCTACGCTTTTCATGTACCCTTGTTTCAACGGCGCTTTAGCTTTTACACGAAATCATTAGCACTGCTAGAAGTCGAAAACAGTCCCGCGTCGGCGTCAACCTCCGACTGTCAAGCTAACGTACCAGTTAGAAAGAAAAAACGGCTTTAATGACTCATTGGACGCCGTGTGCAGGACGGCATTGGATAGGGAACCACCGGAGATAGGAACTTGCTAAATGGCACTTCAGCGACAGCTGAGAGCGGTTGGTCTCTACGAAAGATAATAGCTGAGTGAAGTCACAAGCAGCAGTAATAATCCGAGAGAGAAAATGAACTTTAAATAAATCGAGGAGAAGTTTCAGAGAGGCGTCCTCATTCAAGGGGTAGAGTCGACAGTCGTTTCCATCAAGAGAAACTGACCTTCCAGGCCGGAGCTGGCCAAGGCTTTCTCCCAAATCTCTATGGAAACGTGTAGGTTGGGTGGATCTAGGGTGGACTTGTCGCAGCCACCTACTGTGTGTATGATATTCCCAGGCTCCCCACAGAAGCGACGAAATGGAGAGAATTGTGTCCCGTCAAAGAGGTGAAGACTGGTGATGTGTGGGAAGGTGTTAATCTGCAGTGCACAGAATAATCTTTCCTGGTTATTCGCTAGCGATTTGTGCGGGAAGGAATACGTTCTACGGGAGAGCCTATAGTGCTAATTAATTTCCTGGTATGTATACAGGATGCATGCGCTCGGGCTCGGCTTCATCAGCGCTGGCTAAGCGGGTCAAATGTCCAGCCACGAGGTTGGTTATCTTGTCTGCCGGCGATGCCAGTATGAGCTG
Source organism: Haemaphysalis longicornis (assembly GCF_048455015.1). Classification (NCBI taxonomy): domain Eukaryota; kingdom Metazoa; phylum Arthropoda; class Arachnida; order Ixodida; family Ixodidae; genus Haemaphysalis; species Haemaphysalis longicornis. Next base: position 138,415,059 of record NW_027526460.1, read on the forward strand.
GTGCCCATACAATCCGGGCTGGTCTCGTTGGTGGTCTCTGCGTGTTCATTCGAAGTGTTGTAACATGCAATAGACTGTTGGCAAAGTTGCGCCACGCCTGATAAGAGTCTGTTATGAGACTTTTGGCGGCCCTTTGGCTAAGCGCACGTGCTATCGCCTCTTCCTCAGCTTGGAAGGGGCTGTGTTCGGGGGTTGAGATGCTACACCTGTGGAAGGCTGCAGAACGGTAGCACGAAGAAAGAGAATTCATAGTGGTGAAACAGCGCGCAAAAAAACCAGGACAGAAAGAAGAGGACAACAACACGAGCGCTGTGTTGTTGTCCTCTTCTTTCTGTCCTGGTTTTTTGCGCGCTGTTTCACCACTATGAATCTGTACCAACTGGCCCAGTTCGCGACACTTTTGAAGAAAGAGAAGGTATCGGAGAATGCTATCAGGTGTTTTTCGCATCAAACCTGTTGATCGTTCCTTTTTGTTTTCTTTCAGTTTAGTTGCTTCCTAGTCTTACCTCATATATATACACATTTTCAGAACCTTTTGGTTAATATAAGACATGCATTAGGCAATTATTTTTTAACTTCAGTGCGAGATGTAAATCTTACGCGAGAAATAACATAAGAGCGTAATACGTGCATAAAAAAGGCCTTTTATAGCATTCAGGTGGTCGACACATAACTTTCCGGCTATTTTGTGAGTAACTAAATTTCCTGATTGGTCGAGAAAGAGAACGCTGCAAAATTTGCAAATGCCAAGGACCCCAAATCTATCATGTTTGGTCCAACCGTCTAATCCGCCTTAACTGACCCGCTAATTCCTCTAATCCATATTAATCAACACCGCAGTCCCACTGCTTTACATTAGTTCATTCACTCATCTCACTAAACCACCCTAGTCTACCCGCTAATCCGCATTAATCGGCTTAAATCCATGCGTCGAAATGCTATCGCATTTACTTTAAAAGTGAAATTGAGAAGGCCCCATTTTTTTTTTTTCAATTGTCATGTTCTCCTGGGGCAGTAACCAAAGGACACAACGGCACTGTACAAGAAAAAGTGATGGTGACGTAGAGAACTGTGAGTGTTTGTGTCTTAGTGCTGTTTTTATATAAGTGCCCACTCAAACTAAAATAAGTGGAAGATACGGATTTATTGTTGATGGCGTCCCTGAAGGCCTTCGCAAGCGGTCACGAATGCATTCGAATTAACAACATGAAAACTTCACACGATTTTAAACACACTGCAGATAGAAACCATAAAGAACACCCCATGATATGTTGCCACGGAATATGCGTTCTAACTTAAGTTATTGTGAATGCAAGAAGATAATTTGGGGAGATGGGAAATACCTAAAGCAAACTAGTAGTGTATACGGACTCTACATTAAATTTAGGGTAATAATAAAATGAGAACCTTATGGGCCTTGGGAACTGCAGACTATGCAAAATATTGCGTGGTGCCGTCTGGAGAATGGCAAAAATATCTTCGGATGCAAGGTAGGGTACCGGGATGGAAAACTAGAAATCACAGTTTTGAGGCCCCGGAACCGGTTCGGAACGGTTCCTTCAATTCGTTCCGGTTCGGGTTCAGTTCCAAAATGGCGGAAAAAATACGGTTCCGGTTCAGTTCCGGTTCCGGGCAAAAATTCGGGTTCGGTTCCGGTTTTCGGTTCGGTTCCGGTTCCGGTTCGACACCCTGGGAGAGACAGCAGAGCTGGCGGCCACTCTCCCTCCGTCGGAGACCCGGCTGTTGCACCTCACAAGGATTTCCGAACTTGCCGCTGAAAGTTCTCTACGACTGGAAGGCCCGGATCGTTTTTCCAGCAACCTTTCACATCTCTCCCGGAGTGGACCGCATTATACACGCGCTAGAACACGCGGCAACCGGATTCGCGAACTCGGCGTTTGTAGCGCAACCTCGGGGTCTGTGCTCCCCACTACACTCTAAATTTTTTCACGCTTAACAAGCGTTCATGAAGTATCTTGAACAAGTGCACCTAGCGAATCCCATACAATTAAGCCTGTGATGTGCATTCTTTCGGCACCTATGCCCATACTTTGTGAAGAAAATAAAGTGAGGAAGTCTGGCGAATATTGCTGCAAAGGTTGACATTTTGAACTAAAGTTTAGAGTCAAAGAAATTTAAACAGATTTGAAATTTGAGCGAAACTTTTTATTCACAATAACTTACAGGAATGCTTACGAACAGAGAAATCTAAGAAATGAAGACGGGAACTATAAAATAGGCTCCAGATGAATTTTTGATGCCGCTTTAAAGCAGCACGTGAATACTGCTATGAACATAACTTAGGCGAGGTTTAGTTTCATCGACAAATCCCGCAGAATTTTTAGCGCCCATAAAATTTCGCCGATGCCGTCACGTGTAACTACTACTTGGACGAATCCTAGTAACTGCCCGAAAGAAGACAGATCCGTAACGTCCTTTATGTAACACACACACACACACACACAAACACAGCACAAAGGCTATTTTCCAGTGGCGTGTCCAGTTGCAACTTCACGATTTCTCTGTGTTCTGCCACATACCAGCTGCTTCACGTCACCTCATACAGTGCACCGACAAACGATGTCCACGGTAGAAACCTGGCGAAGATAAAAAGCGGCTTTAATCAATGCGTTAGCACTCACATACAATACGCAAACTTTTTCCGCGATGTGCAGCACAAACGAGCACATTTTTAATGCGGTCATAAAGCGGCGGTTCACGATAAGCGGCGGTATAATGGAACACGATTTTCAGCGCTTCGTAATGTGCGCGTCGACTGTGTGAATTTGCGTTAGACAACATTTTTCGTCATTTTCGAAGTGCTCTGCGGAGGACGGGAAGAGAGGGCGGCTCCATCACCCACGGTGTAGCGCCTCCTCGCCCGAGTACGGCCACCAACGCAAACCGCAAGCGCGGTCGCGAAGTTTACCGCCAACAAGCCAAAGATGCCGAACGCCATGCGCCGAGACCGACGGAAAACGGACGGCGAACGAGAGAAACGACTCCCAGCCACAACGACAAACGTACCCCTTCCTTCTTTCTTCTCAACTTTCCCGGTCGACCGCGTGATCCGCGTCCAACAGTAGCTAGACAGAGAACTAGGCCTGACACTAACTATTGCGAAGTTCCGAGTTCAATAGGTAGATCTGCACAATACACTAAAAACGTCGTTATTCAGAAAATAGGTCCATATATTATCAGCAAAGACATTAGGGAATAATTTCGTTAACTGGATATTTCAAGCGACGTGCATGACAGCTGACTGCCCACTGTAAGAACGCCATCCGGCCGGAAAAGTGGAGTGCGTAGTGAACGGCGCCATGTCGCGCGAGAATCCCCGGCAGTCGACACTCGGTGTTCTCTTACACCAACCGCGTGGCACACCACACCGCCCAATCAAGGTCAAATCACCCATCAGACTGTTCCTTCTTCGCCACTTTTTACCACAAAAAGCGAACACTCCGCGCAGTACACACGTGAATGGCGAAAGACACGACGCACAAACCGCCTGCTTCGGCCGATGCCTCAAACGGCTCTACCTCTGTTTTCCCGCCAAAACCGCTGAAGCGAGCGCCACCTTTCAATCCCTTCCCATGACAAAATAAAGAAAAGAGGCGCAAGTCGCAGCAACATGCAGCAGCACGCCCCACGGCTCCGTTATGGATATGAATGAGGATATGCATATGCGTGATTAGGAAAGGCGCGATCGCTGGCGCGAGATTTTTCTTGGCATGATTTTTACGGGTTACACGCATGCAATCTTGCATCACGCGTAAAAGAAAGCGAATGCGGGTTTTCCCGACCCGCTTCACGCTTACATCGAAAAAAAAACCACGCGTATTTAGAGTCACGTGGTGCTCAAAACGAAGTTTACGGTGAAAAGGAGCGTGTTTCACGCTTACTATGCGTGAAAAAATTTAGAGTGTACAGGCAGGAACGCACGTGAACTAGCGAGGATAACAGCACGTGAGAGATACACTACGAAGGCTGGGCCGAGTGTTCTCGAAGGTCGAGCTGGCCCACGCCGGGTGATCCTCACGAAGCGCACACTCACGTGCGCTCGAATTTTTTTTGTATTTTTGTTGCGTGCGGCTCACGTGACGAAAGCCCGCAAGCAAGCCTGGAAGACGGCGGACGCTCCTTACGGCGCACAGGCTCACGTGCCCTCGGCTGGGCTGAGTTTTTTGGTGATGCTCTACGGCGGAAGTAAAAGCTTAAACAGCTGTGCTGTTAAAATCTGCGTGGGCCTAACTGAGGACAATGCTCATGTTTACGTGGCTCGCATTACACCGCATTTGGGTGCTTATAGGGGGAAGAAGCAATCGTACAGTTGGAAAAACGACAGCATAAAGTGTCATTGTTTTTTACAAGTATGAAAATGTCTAAAACTGCCGAGATCTGTAAGCGCAAATCGATACGCGTTGCCGTTCGAGAAATTGATAAGAAGAATTCTGGAAGAGGTATCCACCGACGATGTCCGCGCGTTTCAACAAGGACTAGCCACCAGCTCTCTTCAAAATAAGCTGCCAATTAAACAATCCAGGTACAACCCATTCTATGGAAAACTTAAAATCGGTAGTTGTCGTTAAGAAATGTCTGATTTAGCTTATAATTGGAATACCAATCACGATGCCTGCTCTCGTTGCAATTGAGCGGTTTTCCCGTCAGGCGTTCCAGCAGCACGATATTGGTGGTAGGAGGCGCTCTTTGTGCCCAAGCGAGCCGTGAAGCCGTCGTCTTGCTTGGTCTCATAAAAGCGGTCAGCACGGGATACTTGGGTGGCCCTCCTAAATCATATGCCCCACACTTGGCAAACATATTTGGGAGACACTTGGCAGACACATTTGGGAACGGAGGGAATTCAATTGGTCGGAACAAATATATATTTGTGCCAACCAATTAAATTCTCTTCCTTCGTCCTCTTCCCTCACCCCTCCACCATCCGCGGCACTGTATTCTCCCCCTCCCTCCCATGCTCCTTTTCTCACTTGCTCACCCTTCACCCACTTCACCCTCCCTCCGCTCCTTTTTTCCAACTCTCCCTTATCCACCCTCCTCCCCGCTGTTGTTTTTCATAGTCGGTGCAGCAAAAAATTTCTGAACGGACCCACCCTTAATTCCTTAAAGTAGCTTATTTTCTGCTCCAGCATGATCTCATTTGCATCATTACTTGATGGTGCGGGAAAGCACCACACGTGCAAGTTTGAATGTTCTACTTACTCTGCAAAAATAAGGCATTACGAGTTGTTAAAGACGAGTCTTCTTGGCCCACTTAAGCGCGAAAGTTTGGTCTTTCTGTCTGTCTGTCTGTTTGTCGATCTGTCTGACTGCCTGTCCCTCGATACAGCCATCCGGCCAAAAGTTAAAAAAAATGCTTGAACGATAAATTCATATAGTCAGAGCGACTCATTTAATCTGGGAAATACTTCATACTTGACAACATCTTTCAGCAAAAAGAAAACTAGCATTTTTGAGACAAAACATCAATGCGCATTTGGTACACGCAGCATTCTTTAATTGAAAATGAAGTGTGCTTGATATTTGCAACCATAAATAAAAATGCGCGTTTCAAACAATACCAGGCCCGAAATTACAAAAAGCTCTCGCGATCCTTCATCTCGATGTTCCAAGTTCGACAGTAAGCAATGGTTTCAGTCGATGGTGCGTGACCAGTGGAGCGCGGGAAAATTACACTGACTTTAGTAGACCTCTTTGGGGTTCAACGTGGGAGTATCTAAAGGGAGGAGCAGAACATGAGAGGTGGGTGGGGTAGATAAGGGAGACACTTTGGCGGCATAGTGGGCGAAGGACTATCGTCTTTCGACGACATTTGCAGCGAAGTAAGCAGATACGCGGCCTAGCTTTTTTTTTCTAACGTGGATCACCTAGAAATTCGTGCACAGCGCTGGAACGATTTCGGATTTCGGGATGCTAACCATGACAAATTCCAACCCATAAGCTTGGATTACTTGACCATTAATTACAAACGTAGTCTGGTTCTACAGTAACCCCCATCTCTGTTCTGTAAAAACCTTGCTTCCAGAGTCCTAATAATGGAACCGCAGCATGGCTGTCATTCATGAATAATTTGTAACTTTGCTGAAGTACAACAGGAATAATATTTGTCTGGCGAACAGATGGCCTAATACGTGGTTTAGTTCAAACCGGTCATTAAATTCTTATGTGGTACTTGTTTTTCCGACGCAACTATCCAATAGCGTGTTCTCCATGTTATACTATATGTTTTTATTCGTGAGTATGCGGTACTGGTGCGATTCACTTACATTGCTCCTTTAGCTGCATGATCGTCAAACAGCCCTGCCATCTGCTCAAATTAAATGTCCCGCCACGTAAGAAAGCGTTTTGGTCATACCCTCAGAAGGTCGTGATTTCGGCCTTCAGTTAAGGACGTGGTTTAAACGCGCCAGTACCACGTGGCATCCAGTTGAATGATCTGCAGAACCCAGTGAACATTGTGGTAATTTTCGGGCAGCACTCCGTTTTGAAAATTTAATGTCCGATTTTACAGTGACAGCCTGTTTTCATCTAGTTTACGAGCGTGGATAGCTGAACGGTGTAGAGCTCGTTGTTGCTAATGGCACGACTACGCGAAAGTAAACGCAGGGTCTCAAGCAGCAGCATTTATTACATTTGTTTATGTTCTTAATAGGTAGTTCCTCATGGAGTACAAACGTATAGAGGTGCCCCAACTTACCTGTTTTGATGTAGGGTTCACCACGAAGCGACATCTTATTAGTGGGACTTGACTATCTATTAAAATTCTTAATGGCCACTGGTAAGGTTGTACGTGACTTCGGACAGAGACGTAAACGGAAATGTTGTCCGCCGCGAAAATCCAGGCTTTTGGAAGTCTAAAGGCCCTTCAGTAAACAACGTCTTTTTTATCAGTGCCATACGTGAGGAATGGGTAGCGACCTCAATCTTTTCACTAGTAACCAATTTGCTGGTTTGATTCACGATTTCTATATACAAAGTAAATTTAAATCCCCGTAAGGGAGTTATTCAATATATTCAGAGGCAGAAAACCAGGAAGTGCTGGTGGATGGCTATAAATCATAGGCTCAGTGAAATAAAATGTGCAACAACCGCAATATAAAAGACGTGATCCACAGGGGATAAAACCGAAACTCTCGTGTAAGTGTATGCTTCCCCACCGCAAAACAAGAGCACTAGATGGAGTCCAACGCATGGACGTCGACGTAACAAACCTCCGTCATTACTTTTATATGAAGGGTCTCAACGCCCCACGCAATTTAGTAGCACTCGCTTACTTGAAGCGCCTGAAGTCTATATGATCACTTGAAAAGTCTGACTACGTAGTTCAGTGTCGCACAAACTTTCACTTTATCTTCCATAGGACAAGGAATCGGCTTCTAGCCGAGTTCGTACTGTACGTAGGTCTGATCCGATGTTTCTCCCTCAATCTCTGCGCAGTGCAACGCAAGGTTCCCCAGGACACGAGCTTCACCCGGGGCGAGACGGTGATCCTGCCGTGCGAGGCCGGCGGGGCGCACGTGGCCACCCACTGGTCCCGTAACGGCGCCCAGCTGCGCACGGGCGTCAACAGGGTCACCATCCTGCCCATCGGCTTCCTCACCATCAACGACTCGCGGCCAGAAGACAGCGGCGTCTACGCCTGCGTCGCCACCGACGTCGCCAAGAACTGCTCACGATCCTTCTCGGCGGCGGTGGCCGTGCTGCCCAAGTCGCGCCTGCAAGAAGGTCAGCACCTCATCCTGCCACCATCGCCCGCGAACCACAGCTCCCCCCGTTAGACGCCACTAGCTTGCCTCGCAATAAAGCTTCTTTTCCCCCGCACACCACCTCCACCCAGCCGCACTTAGCGTGTGACTTGCAACAACCACCTGGGCAGTGGCTTGTGCACACGATCGAGGAGACCGGATTCCCTAGAGGAAAAACCGGTGGTGCCAAAGCACACAGACATATGGATGTTGAGCGGCATATGTCAACTTCTTTTTAATACATTTTTCATCTTCTGTAGCCACCCCCTTTTATTGCTCTGACACTCCAGCTTCGTTCTCTTAGTCTTTTTCAATAGAGTTAACACACCGGGCCTACTTTGCCATCTGGTTCTTGATAAGTATTAGCCGTGAGTTTGTCTCAGCCATTTTTAGTGGATGCAATGAGCGTATGTTACACTATTCCTTATAATAGTGGTGTCGAGTAGAACGACTAGCTCCTAAAGTTGGTGCAGGACTACGGCTGCATGTCACGTCTGATTCTACTCGGGAAAGAGTATTGAGTGTCGGGGCAGACTGCGTACAACCAGAAGGCCAATAGCCAGCTTCATGTCGGCCAGTTGGTACGACATGATCAAAGGTCTTAAGGTCTAGTGTCTGCGTTTTTCTTGCGCCTTAATACCTCAAACCAGAAGGGTGCTGACACTTGTGCAGCGTGGGCAGCCGGTGGCCGATCTACAGCACGCGGCCAAACATACAATTCCTCCTTTTTCATTATATAACTTATTATTTGCTCTTATAAGCCCCACATGAAAGTGACGTACGGAGACAGGAGCACGAATCTCCTGTTGCTGGCAACTGGAGTCTTTAGTGGAAATGCACAATTATATACCGGCACAATCTGCTTGTCGCCTAAAAATGTAGCACTCCACATGTGCAAACAGAGCCCCTGGCTGTCAATACTCTAATCAATTACTTCCAAGAAAACACTGCTTGGCTCCAGAAGGAAAAAGCGAAGCAAACAAAACCATGCGCTCAAGTACTATCTAATCTTGTCTAAAACGCGACACGCTGGCGAAAATAAAGCCGCAGCTGAGCAACAAACAAACATTTTTTCTCCTGCATAGGAGTCTCGTTCATCGGGAGGAGGAATGCAAAACCTTAGTAGGCTTAAAAAATAAAACCTCAACAAAAAAACCCTAGCCTTCTGGGCCTTCATATATCTTGCTTTTTTCCACTTGAAGTCATACTAAAGAGGGTTTTTGTGTCCGATCAGGAAATGCTGTTTTATCCTAAAAAACCTCCTTGTATCGTGGTGGGCGTTTCGTCTTCTATTTTACCAGCTGACTGTTGACAGTGTTTACCAGTTATCAGACGAAGTTTCCCCTCGAGTCTCGAGCGAGAGAAGCTTGCTTTTAGAAAGTTAGACGGACAACTGCCTAAAGAAACATGCTTCCTCCCTGCTGTATCCAAAGAAATGAACTTCTAAAAGAAAGAGTACAAGCGTAAGGAATTGGGGAGCTTCTAGTGTTAGCCAGTTGGGATTCGTCGCTACAGAGACAGAGCTGCCTTTCCTAGATTTTCTTAGTGCCTTTTCTTTGGCTAGAAGCTGTCGATTCTTTGAAGTCTCTGTTGGGGCTTTTCGTTCACGGCCCTCAGCAGCCTGTGTTCGAATAAACTGATTTCGCTCGGTTCGCTTGGAAGATTACTTTTGACGCATGGTTTTGTGTGGTCGGTGTTTATCCTGTTCAAGAGCCAAGAAGTGTTTAGTCAGTCGCTTGTGACCACGGGGCAGATGTGATAACCCCGAACGTCTGTGAATACATGTGGAATGCTCGTTTTTTTCACAGCCTCCTGTATATAATTGTGCATTTTGAATAAAAGCTTGCGTTTGAAGTAAGATCGCGTCTCCTTCGTATCTTTTTCCGACGACCGTTTCACTATAGCTCTGTTTATGATAAAAATTTACGCACTTGCTCAGCATTTACGTCATGTCTCACCATTTTCCACCATGAAACAGCTGCCTTGCTCAAAGTTAATCTGGGAAATATCACCACGGAACTACGAAAGGAATGATGTGTTATCATTTATCAATTGCCAACAATGAAAAAGAGATCGAAGTATTTTGCCTTCTTTTACTGTTTCGCTGTCTGCGCACTACTTCACAAATCTGTGTAGTAGTGCACTAAACCACTTGGCTGTTTCCCATCCACCCAGCGGAAACTTTGAGTAACACCCTATTTTCATTGGGTTTGGCATAGTTCCCTTGTATGCTTGAGATGGGTAGTGGCGAAAAAATATCGATGGCAAGGCACGGCCAGAACAAACGCGCGCAAACTTGCAACCATGTTCCTGTAAAAATGCAGTGTAAATGAGAAAAATCCGTGAGGCCAGTGGCGTCATCCTGAAGAGTACAATTAGATTGCCAACTACTAGTGGTAGTGGCGTCGTGCATGCAATGGGCCCTGTCGTGAAGAGTACAGTCAGATTGTCAGCTACTAGTGGTGCGTGGACACGCGTGTCATCCAGCCTCATGATGAAGCAGGCCTTAAGTATTAGTCTGTTACATCTATTTCTAGATTTTATATAGTGCTATTCGGTGCGATATAGGGGCTGAATATACAGGCGCTATACAGCGTGTTAAATAGGACTGCCCTAGCCTTATTTTTTACTACCATATTGTGTTCATGGACTTATCCCTGGATACACTGCCCACTTTTAAAAGAGCAAACCTTCTTTCAACTCCATGGAATTTTATAGGAGGCGTTTTCGGTACATTCCATAAAATGATATCGATGCTTGTGATGGCGCACGGTTCGGGCATTTTGTACCTCCATAAGCTGCCTATCTTATGCTGTTAGCGCAAGGCGCGTGAAAAGCAAACATTAGTCTCGCGAAATCCCTACTACGCCATGTTTTGCAAGGTCATTCATCGCGTCACAATGACCTTGAGCTGCCGGAGCGCAAGTGTGGTGGGTTTGACGTCACGCCACGTGATCCGCTGCATGGAGGCCTCACACCTGCGCTCTCTCGGAGTCACGCCACTGCGGTACCACGTGACTAGACGAGAGTTTTTCGGCTGCTTCGCCTGCGCCCGGTCGCTCGGTTTTTCCATGTATGGCACGCCGGCTGGTCCGTCTGGGCGTGCACTTCAGTGGAAGCGACAGGCTTAATCCAACCATTCAGTAGCCTAGCCTTTATGAAAGACTGTGGGCATAGTCTTTGCAGAGCCGAGCAAAACAGACCCTTCGGTCGTGAGAACAGGGTTTACAAGTGTTAAGCCTGATTCCTATTTACTTGGAATTTATCTGACATTTTTCAATAAACCAGTAACGAGAAGCGATTTCGAAAGTTAAAATTACTTGGACGGGGGCCCTCTGGTTTCTTTACCCTCTTTCGTCCTGCGTGTACTACCGCCACTGCTAAGTCAACAATTTCTTACACCAATCCTCTCTCCTCACGCTTTTACTACTTCGTGTTGTAGCGCATAAAATGAGCGTGAGTGCGCAGTGCTTTTAACAATGACAAGTTACAAGAACAGTTAAAATGCGATTTTTCACTGTGCAAATTGAAGGTATGCTGCCGTAGACTTACGTTTCGGCTGCTGTCGATTTCTAGTTGAGTTGGCAAAGCAGCAGTTCCAACAGAAAAGAGACGCGACATTATTAAGAGACTGATTAGATCGACAAAAATAAAAACGAGCAAAGAGTTCAATAATGGCGTGTCGTATGCAGAAAATCTCCAATGAAGGGGGCCTTCACCCTTTCTTGTTGCACAACGCGCAGAATAAAATTGTGGCGGGGAATGACTGCCAGCGTATAAAATTAAAGGGTTTTTCACAGGTGGGCGGTCATTTGTTCTTGCTTTATTATTCGTTTGTGTAAAAAGTTCCCAGAGAAAAAGAAGTTTTATGGCGCGTCACAAACATTCTTGTGCGTCCTCTGCCATCCTCCTCTCATGTGGCAGAATGGCGATGCTATCCCTTACGTCTTTTAATTTGACGGGGCTCCGTGCAGTCATCCGGATCTTACTCACTTTTCTTACCTTACATTGTCTTTAAGAAACATCCCCATGGGTTCTTTACGGTAAAATAAGCGCTCAGCTCCTTGTCGAGTTTCATGGCCGTATTGATTACATTTTCACTTCAGCGTACGGGACGAGGGCAGAGTTAGACACACGAGAACCAAGTGAATGCAATGAGTCCGTCTTTATTTAAAAATATGTCAGTGAGCAGGTTGTTAAATTCGGAGCTCAGGAAGAAAATTGTGGGTTTCGTTAATTGCGCGCTTAAGACTCGGCGAGAGATTCTTAACACGTGATGGTGTGCGCTTATTTTTCCCGTTAATAGAAGAGCAGGCTTCGGGTCACAGTCGCACTTCTTTGGTAGTGAGCGTCATTGTCTTATGACGTCTATGCGCAGTAGTGGGGAGGGGGGGTTCAGTATTTGCTCAGTATTCACCCAGTAGACCCTGGGGCACAGCGCTGGACCTTCGAGAAAGGCCGGGAGGCATGTCCGCAGATTCTCTTCCGGTGCCGTGCGCTGCCTTTTTTTCGCTAATTCAAGTGGGCGCAACGAACGTCCGTAGTAGCGCTCAGTCGGACTTTCTGGAACTGCGTGTCCAGCTCAGTCTCGTTGTCGCAAATCGGCTTGCAGTTGAATGTGACTTAAGGGTCCCGGCCGCAGTTTATCTGGCTGTTGAAGGATAAATACGTGTTTAAGAGAAAAAGATTTCGCTTTGTGATGGGTTAGTGCCCAAACTATTTTGAGTTCCTAAATCAAGACTATCCGCTGCGAGTAAATCTGTATCCGGTAACACAGCGCTACCATGTCGATAGCAACCTCTGGGTCCATCTTGAGCGGCGACGATTACCACGCCCCGTGGACAGCAACGATAATACTCGCACACGTGACAGCAGGGGCTACTCTCGGACACGCCTTCGGGCAGGAAAAGAATAGGGCTGCGAAAAGCAACATTCCGATGATGTCACTGCACTGGCTAATCCACCACACCACTGCAGGGGCACAAACATTTCCTTCCGAAGCATAGTCAGACAGCCAACGCCGTGACACAACGCGCTCTAGACACAACCGTTACGCGGTAAGGCCCACCCTACCGCCTTTCAAACGACAAGACTTTTTCCTGCTGCCTGTCAATTAAAGCCGAATCCTCTTGGAACAGTCCGGTTTGGAACGGCTATGACAGGACTGGATACTTTTCTGCAATAAAATCAACACGATTTTCTCTCACGATGAATGTGTTATTGGACACTGCCTTGTTCTTTCCTCTGTGCGCAGTTTTGTCAAGTTAACATTATTTAAAACAACCTCCATAGTGGATGGAGATAATATTTCGGCCAGAAGCCGAGTGTATTTCCGGCACGGAAATGGAATGCCTGAAGAAAAGTGATAGTGCTTCATTATGTAAATAGGCGAACCGAGGAAGAAAGTGCAGATAAACGTGTAACGTGCAGAACCTAAACCTTGGTTTTGAAATATATTGTAGGAGGGGTCGCAGATTGATTTAGGTCACGTGGGCATCTTTAACGCGCGCCGAAAACAGCTGCACCTTGGGCGTTTTTGTACTTCGCCCTCATCATACATTCAGCCCCCGCGGTGGAAACGACAATTATAATGTCCGACGTCAGAGCTCGACGCCTGAAGGCTCAACCACATGCACGCATAAAATCGACGTACTCGCGCAACGACGTACGCCTGCGGCGACATACGCCGCTGCCTTTACGCCGACCGAGGACTAGTAACCACATATCGCCGCAACGCGCGCGTAAACCAACGCGCCGCGCACTGTGGCTCGACTACTCCGGACTCAGCTTTGTGGCGACCAGTTCAACTACATTTTAACTCAAATAAAACAAATAGTGCCTATTCTCACAAAAGTACGTATATTTAATACAGAAATAACTAAAACAGTTCTCGGGACATTAAAACGGTAAGGATTAGTATGCATACTTGGCAGGCACAAAACCTTCCGCTACATTTGGCGTAAACTGCCTTACTCTCATAGTTGCTCGTTGCTTCGAGTGTTTTGTCCGGTTGTTTGGTCTCCGTATTTTCAAATTACTTCGTTTTATCGCATAATTAATAGTGAAGTTAGCTTATTTATCAATTCTCTCTCTTGTTTTGCGACCTGACCGCCGATAACATCACCGCCAGAGGTCTACGTCAACACCGTGCGCCTTACGTGCGCCCGAAAGTTTGCGTCGATGTCTGGCGGGCTCTAACTTGGGCGTAACAAGTGCGTACCAATGCATTCGGCGTACCCGGAGTACGCCGGTTCCTTACGCGCTTACGCCGGTTTACGTCGTTGCGCGAGTACGTCGGTTTTACGCGTGCATGTGGTTAGGCCTTTAGCAGTTGTGGAACTTCGTGTGGCACGTTAGGAAAGCAAACTTGCACACAAAGCTTGTCCTCAACTTCTCTTCGTGAGTCACTTTGAAGTGATGACAAATGCATGTTGCTGTTGAATGCACTTTAACGGATTGATTCAACTTCCTCCATTACGACGATAAAGACGGGATGGTTCGTGAGGCACCGATATTCGTTCCAACGTTTTCTTCGGTGTATGTTACTTAACAAGCCTGTGGTCAGTGTGTCTAGAAATATGTGTTTAAAAAAGAAAAACGGTACCAGCGTGTCTGTTTACTTGGGATTAAACAGTTATTGGCTATGTCGTACCTAATGCTCTCGCAATTATTAGTAATCGATGTATCTTTTTTTTTTTGCCATTGGATGGCTGTGCATTTTTTATGAATAATTTCAAATAATTAAAGTTCAAGGCGCTCCTTGGAACGCCGCCGAAAAGTGGATAATTTATATACACATGCTGCCTATTGCAAGACACGTGCAAGTATTGCATTGCGTAAAGGCCTCCTTTAAAGCGACGTTTCGAACGATTTTTCCAGAATGAGGTAATTGTTCGATCACTTTTTGTTGGAGTCCTTCGGCACATCACTGGCTGCCAAATATACAGCGTGCTCATCAGTGGTTGGTGAACGCTTTTTCCTTGGTGCCTTTGTTGATCGCCGATACCAGTTCGGACTCTCTTGCATGCCTTATTCGAGCCACAGTGGTCGAAATATTTGCTGCCCGAAGATATCAACTGAATTGCGAGCGTATCCGTTCGGTGGAGTAGATTACTGCCCTCAAGTACTGTCCTGTCGTTTTGAAAGCGTCGTTTTAGGTCTTTAGGCTAATTATTTAAACAAAGTGCTATAAAAAGTGTTTCATCTAACGCAGACGAGCTCAATTTATTTTATTTACTATAAGGAACTTTTCAATCATTTCCATCGAATTATTTCTGTCTGGTTTTGAAAAAACATGTACATGACCTTCTGCCGACATGTGTAGACGGTGAGGGTTAACTATAGGGCTTTTTCAAGCCACACACATATAGCGTAAGTTTTCGCTTGGTAAAAAATACCACTGTATCTTCCCTCTCTTTCACTTTCTCCCTCTTACAAGCACACACACACACACACACAAACACACACACACACACACACACACACACAAGCACACACACACACACACACAAGCACTCACACACACACACACACACACACACACACACACACACACACACACACACACACACACACACACACACACACACACACACGCACACGCACACACACACGCACCCACGCATGCACGCATAGGAACCAAGAAAACTCACAGAGAGCACGTAAAAGTGAGAAGAGTGAAACATAACGATGTTTGCTGCTTTTGGGAGTTTACTTGCCTTAATCGACTGTTACAAATGTGTCAAAGCAAGTACACTTTTCGAAACGTAAGAACGTAAGTAGTAGACTTCGTAGTTCTTGTTTTTCTGCATCTTGGAAGTCACCTACAAAAATAACATGCTCTGACGACGTTTAGGCTCTTAAGGCAACCTTTCCTCTTGGATGGCGCAATTATCATTGCGTCCGGGTTGTTAAGCCGGACTACACAATCGTATAGGCTGAGGGTCTGCGGCATTGCAAGCCCTGCGTTGATGTTTTCATTCTTCTTACGACGTCGTAGGGTGGCCGTTGCACCAGCTATATACGACGTCGTGCAAACATAGAACATTTGTTGTTGTTTTCTTGCTTTTGGGAGGCGGTGTGGTGATCGGTACTCCTCGGACGTGCATTTCTTGCATACCAGCCAAGGTAACAATTTTGTGGGGTCACTGACGCTCACAGTGGACGTCCGTCAAGAGGAGAACACCTCGTTCAAGGTTGAAATGAATCAACTGCAGGCCGCAAGGTATCTACCACCTCCACCAAGAGGCTTGCGTTCCTTTCAAAAGAGGTTTGACAACTGGAATTATTCAGTGCAGACTTCTTCCATTGCCAGATGTCAGGAGATTATGGTTAGGGCAACTTTTATTCCGTGGTATTTGCTCTCGGTGTGTGTCCATCCTTGTGTTTCTGTAACGGGTATCATGACGCATGCGGTGCCGAACACAAACCTGGAAAACAAAATTTTTTTGCCAGTGTGGTGTCGGGGATTGAACCGAGACCCCTGTGCTTTTGAGGCAGTATCCGTAACTACTCAACTGCGACTACCTGTTTTAATATTCTCTTAAAGCATAAAGAACATATGTGCGGGATTACGCCCACGGGATTGGCACATAACTAGGCAAAATACATCAATGAGGAAATTTGCAACTTCTGAATATTTATTTTGATCGGCATGCACGCTGCCCGCGTGTCCCCGCTGGTAACACGTGTAACGGTGGCTTTAGTGCACAGGTTTTGTGGCTGGTTTGAACGTCCAAGAGATAGAACTGAAAACATCCGGGCTTGTTATTTAGACATGAAAAGAACACCACAAATACATGTCGTTGGCGCCATGCACTCACGCCCCTTCACGCACACATGACAATCGACACATACCGACCCGGCAGAGTGACCAAAAAGTGGCAGAACCACAGCCTTACTAGTAAATTTATAGAATCTTGGGTCCTAGGCAGATCCCTCGGTTGACACATGGCACAAGCATACGCTCTCTTCCTTGTTAGTTTGTAGCCGCGTCATTGTAGCCGCGTCACTGTACATAAATAGCTGTCGCTGAAGGTTGTATCCCTAAGGTGATACAACCTACTTTCGCCAAGTACTGGTGCGCGAAAGTACCTAAATAAACTATCGTCGCCATCTCGACACTGACAAACCACGCCTGCGAATTGTCTTTGCCCCAAGCTAGAAACGACCGTTGCTACGTTACTGAAGTGTTATCCGCTATTGCGAATGTGCGAGCTGCGCCGGTAGAACAAAAACCACCAAAAGTACGCGCTGTTCCCTCCCCATCACTCTCACAAAAACTTGCAAAACCCTGAAAAGCCCGCTAAAGAAATAAATAATGGGGGAGTGGTTAGCCGCAACGACAGCGCGCATATATATATACGGTACCGCATAGTGCTTTCTTGTCTCCTGACCGGTCGCCCCGTAGTACCGAGCTCCGTACTAAGACGTCGTTCGCGCTCTCTTCTCTGGCGCAGTGTGCGGCCGTGTGGATCTGGACAAGGCGAACGCGCCGGCCGAACGCATCTCCGGCGGCCACGACGCGCCCAAGGGAGCCCACCCGTGGCAGGTATGGCTTTTAATGAGCGTGCCCACTCTCCAAACCGGTACGTGGGAAGCCCACTCCACAAAAAACCTTTCTGGGCCGGTGTCAAATGCCCCGAGGGCGCTGACGAGGAAAATGAGCCTTCCTAGAAATCCCCGCCGCACTTGCGGAATCGGGCACCGATCGTAAACAACCGGGTGATTGCTTTTTTAGAAGCCACTTCATCTGTTTATGCTCTTTGTGCCATTCCAGTATCTTTGGGGTGATGTTTTCACTGGGGTGCAAGTGCGTTGGCCCGGCGTAGGTTTCACAGATTTCGTGAGGGCAGTTTCTGGTGGTGACGAAAGCCGCTTAAAACAGAGCACGCCAGATTCTCGGACTTCTTAGGCGCAAACTTCAGCTGAAATTTGTTGTAAATTGCCAAACGAAATCCGAAGCACCAGTATGTATTTACAATCCTTCTGGGCAACAGCGCGAAAGAGTGCGTGTTCTGTAACCCAGTTATCAGCCCGGCAGGGCCCGTTTGTCTCTTCTTCATGAGGGAATGGAAACTGAAAGCGCAAAATAGACACGGACAAAGAAAGGGGACAACAGGACGAGCGCTCGTCCTGTTGTCCCCTTTCTTTGTCCGTGTCTATTTTGCGCTTTCAGTTTCCATTATGCATCACCAACAGGCCGAAACCATGACCCTTTTGTTCTTCATGAGGTTTTGAGTGTTGACTATGTGGGGGTGGGGTACGAGGGAGTGTGTTCGATTTGAATGCTTTGTTCTCGCTCTCTTCTTTTTTGTTGCAAACGTTTATATTCCGCACGAATAGCGTGAATAAATTAGTTGCGAGTCAGCGCTCGTCCTGTCCGTTCCCTTCGTCCACTTCTTTTTTCCCACTTGCCCAGCTCGCCACTCTGTATTTACAAACCTACAGATGTGTTCTCTAAAGATTCACTGTAACGCTGTTTAATCAGATGAACCTACAGTCACTACGCCTAGAAATATATATATTTTGAAAACTGAAAGTAAAATCACAAAAGGTCTTACGTGTAAATAATAATGACAATAACGCATTTTAAGACATTCGCAAGTGTATTTAATTTATACCTTTTTTGTCAGAAATGGAAGAATGTGGCACATATTGGCTGATGAAATATGATATGTTTCCGAAAATTTCAGAACAAATGACCTTGTTGAAAGTAGTCGGAAAGCGAAACATTTATGCGTTTACGCTGGTAGTAGGTGCATATTTAGGGAGTGGGTTGTGTGAACACGTTAAGGGAAGTTAGCGCAACTATAAGTGCGAGTTAAGTTGAAACAACTTTGGGGCTACTTATTCGCGTTTTGAGCAAAGTAACGTATATATGTCCACTCGCTGGGGGTCGATCAAGTAGCAAAAAATGTGTAAAAACAAAAGAACATCAAGGGAAAACATAGAACGGAACACTAAAATCCTGGAAAAAAACCATCGGAGGTCTCGTGGCTCTCATTTCACATGGGTATGCCGGTTTCTGCAGCAAAAACTTGCTTGTCCAATAGACGGATGTTATCCAAAATGCACGATACGCGACCAGGACCTTTAGCGCAACCAAGCAATGTGGCCGAGAATGCAAGCTATAGTTCTAGAGCTATAGCTCTTCTAAGAAGCCTTTTCCCACTTTTTTCTGCTGACCTAGAAGTAAATACCTAAAATCTACCACCTGCGCATACACCACTACAAAAAGGAAACAAAGCAAAACGAAACGTCACTTGCGGCTTATTAACTAGAAGTGAAAATAGACACTGACACCTTCGCTCAGAAGCGCGAACAGATGAAATATTTAACTCTAAGTAAGCTAGGACTACACCGCTAGGACTACATGTACAGTTAGTTTTGTTCACCACGTCATATTGTGGTGGGTGAAATTATTGCGAACGACCCGCCGCGCTGGCTCAGTGGCTAAGGCGTTGTGCTGCTGAGCACGAGGAGGCGGGTTCAATTCCCTGCCGCGCCGGCCACTTTTCTGAAGGAGGCGAATAGCAAAAACGCCAGTGTGTTGGAGATTTCGGCGCACGTTAAAGATTCCCAAGTGGTCAAAATTAATCCGGGGCCCTATACTACGGCATGCCTCATCGCCTGCGTTGCGTCGGTGCGTTAAACCCTACAATCAACCAATCAATCAATCAATCAATCAATCAAATTTATGCGAACCACTTATATCACCAACAAAACATTTGAGTATATAAGTTTGACTGAGTAGAAACCACATCATTATCAAGCCCTTCATCACCCCTCTCTACTATAAACGTAGAAAATAAGCATTACGTATTCTAATATTAGATCAGCGCGTCTTTTTTAGAACGCTGATGAAAAGAGGGGGTGGGGGAGAGTGAATGCACTTATTATCATCCCTGCATAGAACTCTGACTGAAATTCCCGTTGTGTACCGTATTCAACCTTTCCCTTTCCGTCAGCTAACTGGCATTGTTCGTTCCAGTTTTCATGAGCCTCTTTGTAATCTTTTGAGAAATTACCTTCGCACTGTAAAATGCCCAACGAATACAAGGGCCATTCTTGAAACTCGCGTACATTTTGCTTCTCGAACGCGGCATTTGCAACAGAGCGATTTTCTATCATACGCTCCAGTGTCGGTCCCACGATGTGCCTGAGCAACGTGCGTAAAAACCATGCCCACACGACTCTAGGTAAATGAAAACGTTCTAAAAGTAAAAATAATAAATAGAAGATGAATAAACAGAATAATGAATAGATGAATAAATAGAGTAATGAATAGATGAATAAATAGAAGAATAAAATTACCTACTAAAGTACGCCGTTTTAGAATTACAATTAGTGCTTGCACTTTCTCAGCACAGAAAGGGTAGATTTCATTTCATTTCATTTATTTACTCTCAGTGACGTGAGGCGTTACAGAGACGAGGGGTGCAATATTAAATGACAAGAGAAAAGAAAACAGCAGGGTGGTTCCAGAAAGTGATTGCTGACTGCGGATTTGAAGTGCGCAGCGTCACTGATGGAGACGATGGAGGCTGGAAGGTGATTCCACTGCAAGCTGCTCATTGGAACAAACGAGTTCAGGTAGAGGTTTGTTCGGGAGTTTGGCACACCAACTTTTAACGGATGATCAATGCGTGATGACACGTATGGGGGAACTGAAAAAAGGGATTGCTTTAAGGTCTGATTGGTGTAAAATATTTTATGGAAAACACATAGATGTGGCTGATGCGGAGTTCTTTTCCATGGCGACAATTTTTTCCCTGCTTGAGGCGCATTGTAGCCTCGAACGCTGAACAACGGCCTCTTCCACGACCCAAGCCATTAAAATCTCATCGCTTCTCTCGAGCTTGTTCAAAATAATTCCGTTCGCTTTACCCTAGCAAACTATAACGGTACCGCCAGCATATCTTCACTGAAAAGCAGCATTTGCCTTCCATCTTTATCATCACTCAGGAAACATATTTGGTTAACCATGCTGCACAAAATATATCATCATTCCACCCTGCGCAACAAACTCTTACCCCAACCAGTGTACATTTGCCATCGCATTGATGACCGCCACAAGGCGGGTATTAACTATAATCATACAAAATCTGCCACTCAGTCATTCTTGCCACGCTCATCCCGAGAATGGAACCACCCTCCAGCTGAAATTGCGACTATAATTGATAACCAATTGTTCTGGGATGCCCTATCCACTATTGTATATGCAGGAAATATCTTATGTTTCATCTCAGTTTAGTGACCACATCGTCGCGATAATCCTAATTTGTTTTGTTTTGTTTTTTTTTCACGGACACCACGATGTTTTAACCATGCTACTTCATCTTATATGCCTTTTTTGTACCACTCCCCTCTGTAATTCTTTTGGCCCTTGGGGGTATAATAGATAAATAAACGACGGTCGCGCAGGCGCTCCTGCGGTACCGGAACGGCGACGCGTTCTGCAGCGGCAGCCTGGTCAGCGAGCGCTACGTGCTGACGGCGGCCCACTGCGTCGAGAACCTGCGCACGCGCACCACGCAGATCGAGGTGGCGCTGGGCAAGCTCTACGTGGACAAGGAGGAGCCCGACGAGCTGGTCACCGACGTGCGCGACATCCGCATCCACCCGAACTACCGCCTCGTCACCGTCGACAGCGACATCGCGCTCGTAAGCGACGCACCGGCACTGGTTTCGCTCGAGGGCGTTTCGTTTATTTATTTTTTGGTGCCTGGGGGTCCGCGCAGCCTTGACATCTTTGCCGCCGAAGTTGTTTGTTTAACGCTGAACAGCCTTCTCTGCGAAGCTCTCAGATGCTTTGGTCTGTCGAGATGTGCCGCTTTTACGAGCAATCCGGGACACTTTTTAATGCGTAGCATTCTTTGCCGAGTGCCCCCACAGTCAGGACAGCGTAACGCCCTGCATGTCCACAACAATGCAGATTTAGGGGAAGTAACACCTTTATGATAGCGTATTTGGAGATAACTTGTCCGACAGAATTTTGACAAACCAGAAAGTAAGAAAAATAGCAGAAACAAAATTTTCACGAAAAGGATCTAAAAAAATCAAATATGCATGTACACACCAAAAAAACGAAGAATAAGCGAAAAAGTCCGCAGAAAAACATTAGAAATGCGAATAAAAAAGCAGCGGAAAACCATAAATACCGAAGCAAAGGCACTGCATCGCTATAATGGTAAAAATTTACATCAGTAGCGGACACAAACAAAATAAAAAATTAGAAAGAATATAATAATTCCAAGTCTTTTACTACTCATTGCCATATTTTGCTGTAAAGAACTCACAATCTAGACAAGCGGAATAAGAATCCTACGCATTTGTATGAAATTCTCAGAATTTCAGCAGAATTTTATATGGTCGGCGGCAGCACACAGAGCCCACGTGACCCGCCCAATCCCTTTCGCGCAAATGAGCTTTGGGCTAGTTGTTCTGGGCCAAATGAGCGTCTGGCCAGCTCTGCCCTCGACGTCCAGCGCATATTGATAGAGGGCCGAAGCGGCCTGTGCCAATGGACTCCTGGTATGAGGAGACCACATAATGACCTCGTTTGTGTGTGTGTGTGTGTGTGTGTGTGAGAGAGAGAGAGAGAGAGAGAGAGAGAGAGAGAGAGAGAGAGAGAGAGAGAGAGAGATAACGCATATTGACACAACACGGAAGGGTTAGGGGAGAAAAATCTATGGGCAGCGGGTGAGAATTAGACGTTTGCTTCCGTTTGAGAAAATGACTCCGAAATGGTAGGATGATTTAGCAAGATTTTCTGCTGATCGAGTTGGTTTATGAGTTATGTAAAAGAAGGGTACACCGCTTGATCCTTTGGTGTACGCGCATGCACACGTTTTTATGGTGATTTTTTTTTTTTGCAAGGAGCAATGGAATGGCCGGGTTTGGAGCAATATGCATAGTAGTGTGAGTGCTTTGATCATAATCATATGCGACCAACAGCGAGCGGGACTTCATCATCATCACCATGATAACCGTCACCATCATCATCCTTCGAAGAGGGGGCGCAACAGCGTCTGGAAAGGGAAAGGCTCGAGTGCCTCCTTTCCTGCAGATGATAAGCGTCGATCTGGTAGGGAGCTACCGCGCTTCCCGTGGGTCACCGCCTCGGCTACGTGTTGCTGCCATAAAATCCAAGTTACACGGACACCCTTAAACGTGGTTAATCTAACCACAGTCAGACTTAACCGCAGTCCGCCGGAGTTACACGGCAGGGCAAACTGCAGTCAGCCCGCTAACCATGGTCCACGCTAACTTCGGTTACCCACCTTAGTTTGGGCTCTCAATCTACAAACATGGCGTCGATCGCGAATATGGTGATTACAGAATGCAGCGCGGCAACGGAAGCAAAGCATGTGTTGTGGACAACGAAGACCATGAAGGCGTTGATATATGTAATATATATGTATATGGAAAAATAAAGTAAAAAATACGCACTAAACAGTTCACGAGACGCGAATCTTTACCAGCTAACACAAACGATCCGTCGTGGCAAAAGGACGACGACAAATCGCTCTTGGAGCACCGGCTTTGCTAACCTCTCCTGTGGAGTGGCTTGGTGAACAGTGCTGACGGGCTGTTTTTACATTTCGTCTTTTGTGAACAAAAAAACGTAAAGCGGTGCACTGAAATCGATAATGTTCCAACTGTTGTTTTGGATAGTTTGTTACGAACTTGCGATATTTCTTTTTTGTTGTTGTTGTTACTGTAGCTTGGACGTTTTTCATAGGCCACGTGACCGTTTGACACACAACCTCCCTTTGAGTGCAACAGCAGCAATCCATGGCTACTGCTAACTGCGGTGGTTAGCTATAGTTAGGTGGAACCATAGTTAAGTGCACCCGTGTAATTAAAGTATTTAGAGAATTACAGTAATTACAGAACGGAACCTCGCCGTCTAACTCTCGGTCCCGTCGCCCTGCGCGACACCATCGCAGCCGGATGTTACTCCGCGCGGCGCAAGTAGTGCGTCATTGGGAGTATTGTGAATGTGACACAGGTCGTTTCCGTGATTTCTCGTACTTAACCTGGCTATAGATTACTACAGCCACGGCAAACAGGCTAGGTGAGAAAAAGCAAACGATGTCACGCATTAATCGCCATCTCCTTTAAAAGCGCCCCGAGCGTTGACGTCCGGTTCCGTCGCTTCGGCGGATTGATACGCTACATGAGCTCTCGCCCTTCTTAACTTTCCGCAACTATAGTTGTGGGACTATTGTTCTGTGTGGCGGCCTTTTAATCAACTAGGTGCTGGCTGGCGATCTGACAATATAATTCAAGTTGAAGTTTTTTATTTACATCATTATATGTGGGTTGCCTCGAGCGAAAAGTGAAAGGAGTTTCACTTGAATAAGCCCGAGCCCCCCTTGTACAGGGCATCAATGCAACAAGGGCAGATAAAACAGTTCTTCACACCACAGGTTACAGAATCAAAACAGTTCTCTTAATGTTCGTATAACAGTTAGCTGTGACACCACAAAATACACACGATATTTCTATCAGTTCAATAAATAAAGAAACAACAACAAAATTAGCAATATAACACACAATCAAGATACACTGTACATGTGTAAAAATAATATGAAACGAAGTAAACCGTTACACTTTTAATAGTTCACATTCTGGGCTATGAAAGTAATGTGGAGAAAGAAAACTAAAGTTTGGGTTTGGGCTAGTTGGTTCATATTTAAACTGGAAAACAGCGCTCTAAACGAGGACAGCGAAGAAGAAGACACAGACACTAGCGCTGTGTCTGTGTCTTCTTCTTCGCTGTCCTCGTTTAAAGCGCTGTTTCCGAGTTTAAAAGAGAAAGAAAAATTTGACGAAGATTACGCGAAGCATATCGTTCTAAAATTATATTCTGACGCATTAACCTGTTCAATAGGTGAGTAACAGCGTAACAAAGCATTTGGCGGCCATATTCAGTGCGACCAAATGGAATGTGGCAGTACTCTTGGTTCCTTATACTATACATGGGAATGTTTACGTTTAATTGCAATAACTGTATGAAAGAAGATTGATTATTATGAATGGAGGTTTTGTACCGAAGTGCTAGGGAATGGTCATACAGTTTATGAATAGGCATCAAATGAAAACTTATGAACAGTGGTTCCGTATGTGCGAAATATTCTGCATTTGCTACATGACGGATTGCTTTCTTTTGCAGCCGGTGTAATTTGTTAGTATTGGTGTTGGTAGTGGAACCCCACACCAAAAAGCAGTAATTAACATGAGACATAATGAGTGCATTGCAAATTATCAGTTTTATCCGCGCAGGAAAACAATACCGACATTTAGCAAGAATGCCTTTTGACACTGAGGTTATAAGATAATTAACGTGCGTGTCCCAAGACATATTTTTGTGGAAGAAAACGCGTAATGTTTTTATCGTGTCAACGATTTCAATATTCGAGTCACCAATGTGAAGTGATATATATCGGGGGCAGACATGCCCCTTTGGATGAAAAATGATGGCTTTGGTTTTACGTGAATTGATAAGGAGCGAATTTGCTTCCCTCCAAGTTTCCAATGACTGAAGTGCTTTGTTGATGATTGGCTCTAGCAGTCGTACGTCGTTGCCTTGAAAAAATAAACTTGTATCATCTGCGTATATGATGTATTTGGGATTTTTATCAATTGTAACAATGTCATTTATATATATTTATATTTATATTTACATATATTTATATTTATATTTATATTTATATTTATATTTATATTTATATTTATATTTATATTTATATTTATAGCCGCCGCCGTCTTTCCCATCAACGACGGCCAGCCCGCGGCGGCAGGGATGTTCAATTTTATAACACATAAAAGACAAGACAACTGATACCCCCCTCTCTCTCTCACGCGGTTAGCGGAGCTTCATTAATGCAGTCTTTGAAAGGTGACTGGAGCAAAAACAAAGTGAGGAAAGATCGACGCCATGCTTGAACGCTCAAACGCAAAAACATCCGGTCATTTATTCATTGCCCTTGAACTCCCGCGGTGATAATGAAAAAGTGGTTCCTCCCAGGCAAGCACGGTTAGTCTTGCCGGCCGTGCCGACTCGTTCCTATTGTCTTTAGCTTCTCCGTGGAAGTCTGGATAGTCACAGCCTTTCGCAACTGAAAAGCAACTTTAAAAGAATGTACAGTCTTTGTCAAAATTTTCTAGGCCCCCCAAAAATGCATAGGCCCAAAAAATTCGAAGTACAAGCTTACATCTCGACAGAGAATTAAATTTTTATGCCGTGAAGCTGGAGTGAAAACGTTTCTTTCTTACCGCCATGACATATTTTGGCCACAGTTAAACGCTAAGCTTTTGCTTTGAATTCTTTGGTACCTAGAAAATTTTGACAAAAACTGTACATCTGGCCGTGAGACAGGTGCCTACAAATCAGCTGTAACTGCAAGTTATTAGAGTACCATCTCGAACCAGAAGCGATATTTGTCAATTTTCTTCTATTCGCGTGAAACGTTCAACTTTACTAGTATTTTGTAACGCTAAAGTCTCTAAACCTTTGACGCTGATTGGATAACGGCCGCATCGGCTCGAGCTCACCTGGGCTCGCGCCCGGTATCTTCAGAGCTCGTGCAGTTTTTTAACGGGGAGGCCAAGTTCACGCACGGAGCGACGGAGAGAGGTTCAAGGAATAGCTGGAGGGCACGCAGCGACATCAACGTTTGTGTGCGTTGGCCTACGCACTACTATCGTATAGCCGCTTGCTATAATTTTATCTGTATCTTCGACTGTTATTCCCTTCTTATATTAGCACACAAGCGTGAGCACTGAAGCTACCCGTAAGGAAAGGCAAGTAACGGAGTCTTGAGCATTATCTTGCAGTTACCTCTATTTACAGTATGTGGCTTTAATGTCTGCTTTATTTGATATAATGCATCTGCAGGAACGGGCTTTGAATGTCATTCGTAGTTTCCTTGAAAAGGCATACACCCAGTTTAGCATAACGAGCGCACGCGCATACAATTTGTACAAGGTCCTCGCGATCTGTGCACGTTACACTAAATGGCGAAAGGTATTTAGTAGAAGCCACGTTCCGTTTAATGCGATGACGGGTGGCTTCGTCCTTCCTACACGCGGTTCATCCCAAGGAATGCACAATCAAATTAGATGATAATTATTATTGCCAGCGGTATCCCTTTTGTAGCTGGGTAATGACGAGTCATTTTGCAAAAAAACTGCTATATCTATGTTGTATGCGCTTCATCTAATACTACCGTTGAACTTAGGGCAGGCACAAAATACTTAATTTTTCTGTTACGAATGGTAGCTGTCCTAGGCAATATCCCCCTCTCTCCTTTTCGTACACCAGCATTCTAATATTCTTTTCGTCGCCTCGACAGCCTTGAAGCTGTCTTTGAAGCTGTCTTGAACCTTCTGCGCTGCCTTTAAATCCTAAGGCGTCTGGAAGCCGAACATTTGCCTCGTATGGATTCGGATGGATACACATTTCAAGTCGCATTCCAACGCTATGTGTCGCATATTTTTTGTTTCTTTTGTGTAGAATAGTGTAAAATAGAACGAAGGCCCTTCTGTGGTTGGCCGAGAAGGAATGCTGAGTGCTATTCGCAACCGAATAAGGTAGAGCTGTACCGTGTTTCCAAGCCAACGTGTATAAAAAACAGGAGGGGCAGCTGCTCGGGCGCCCTCGAGCTGCCAGTATTGCCGCGGTGAGAAGAACGGCATGGCGGAACAACAACATGATGCTTATTTAAAAAGGCCATGAAGACGAAATAGAAGTTTGTTTTATTTGACAGATTTCGTGTTGTATAGTGCCCTAGTGCTTGTCCGGAAGCGAACGATGCTTTATTCACTGCGGAATTAATCAATGTAAGCTAAAATTTTGATTCTCGCGCCAAAATGTGTGCTTGAACGAAGTTTGCAATAACATCGTAAGACCAGGCTTTTCAGCTAAATTTCGTCTGGTGCGGCGTGGCCTCCGAGATTCCCCCGCGCGCGTTTTGCTCCGGCCGTCCCAATCGCCGCGCGCCCCAGCCAAATTTTGTAAGCGCGCTGGTTCCCCCGCGCACCGCAAGGCGGCAGTGCGCACCTATGCATCGGGGAGGTACTATTGGTAGGGGACATGAACGCCCACATTAAAGATCTAGACGGGTACACCGACTTCAACGGAAATCTAATGCTAGATATGTGTGAGTACCAGAAGCTGATCATAGTAAATAGGGAACAAAAATGCGAGGGTCAAATAACGTGGCAGTGTGGTAGGAGACAGTCGAGTATTGACTACTGCCTTATTTCAGAGGGACTTTATGAATGGTTGGATGGAATGACCATAAATGAGGAAGGGGGCCACAGTCTGGGCAGTGACCACAAGCGCATAAACCTGAGTTTTGGGAAACTGGGGGGTGAAAAAACGGGTCGACCGTGGCAGCGCACAAAGTTAAACAGCAAACAAATTGCGGATATAGCCAAAAGCATAGAGGCTGACATAGAAAGAAATCCTGGAGGAGAGTAGGAATATGACAGGCTCATCAAGACTATGCAGGAAAAAATAGTCAAGGCAGAGGGGGCCAATCGATGGAGAGGAAAAAAAAACACCCAAAAGCTGGTGGAACAAAGAAATAAGAGCGGCGATAGAGAGGCGTAAACAGGCGTCTAGAGAGCACAGGCAGGTCAAGAGGATGGGGAGACATCAGGAGGAGGTGGACCTAAAATGGGAGCAGTATAAGCAAATGAAGCAGGAAGTGCAGCAATTAGTGCAGGCGAAAATAAAGGGGGACAGCAAGCGATGGGTAGCACAAATACGAGGAAGGGGTAGAGACGGGCCGAAAAGGTTTTGGAACCATGTGCAGGCATTAGGGAAACGTACGAGTCCCACAGAAGGCGGTACTATAGAAAACGAGCAGGGGCAGATGCTCAAGGGAGAGGAAGCATTAGCATACCTGCACAAAATCATCACGGAGAAGTTCGGTAAGGTGGATGAAGAGGCCCCGCAGCGACACAGAGATGTCGCGGCTGGTAGGCCGGAATGTCTGAAGATAGATTGGGACAAGCTGAAATGGAAAAGAGCAGAGGCAAAGGTCCCCAAGAATACCGCGGCAGGCACGGATGGGATACCGATGGAGTTGATTAACCAGTTAGGACCAAAGAGCAAGGGAAAGCTACTGCAAGCCATCAGAACAAGGATAGAAGAAAAGGCAGTTCCGGCCACGTGGCAAATGAGCAGGATGAACTTAGTGTACAAGGGCAAAGGACTCAGGACAAACCCAAGCTCGTATAGGCCAGTAACCGTCACGTCAGTGCTGTACAGGTTAGCAATTCAGGCAGTGAAGTTCGAACTAGAGCAGTGGGTGGAAGAAAATAGGATATTAGGGGAGCTTCAAAATGGGTTTCGAAAGGACAGAAGACTAGACGACAACTTATTCGTGGTAAGACAATGCATAGAGGTGGCGAAGACGCAAAACCGACCTTTGTGGTTAGCCTTTCTGGACATTAAAGTGGCGTATGATAATGTAGACAGGGAGCGGCTTTGGAGTATCCTGGAGGACGAGGGAGTTGGGGCAGAATTCATTAGCTTACTCAGGGAGATATACCAGGAGAACCAAGTGCAAATAGTGTGGGAGGGGGTAACATACAGTAGACCTGTATACACCTACAAGGGTTTGAAACAAGGATGTCCTCTCTCTCCGCTGCTGTTCATGATCTACATGACGGGGTTAGAAAGGAAGCTAGAAGTCAGCACGCTGGGGTTCGACTTATCCTACATGAAAAACGGGCACGTGGTGAAACAACGGGTTCCGGGACTAATGTATGCAGACGACATATTGTTGATGGCGGACAACCGGATAAGTATGCAGGTCTTGATGGATATATGCGGTGAAGAAGCGACGCACCTAGGGCTATCCTTTAGCAGAGAAAAATCGGGGATCATGGTCTTTAATGACGGCGAGGAGCACAAAACAGTATCAGTGCAGCAAGTAGAAATACCATTCGTGAAAGAGTATAAATATTTAGGAGTATGGCTGAACAACAGCGAAGATTACACGCAGGCGCATGAGGCTCACCTTAAGACGAAAGGAAGATGGAACGCGGCTATAATGAAGCATAGAGCCCTCTGGGGATACAGCAAATACGAGGTGGTAATAGGAGTCTGGAAAGGGGTCATGGTACCAGGATCAACTTTCGCTAATTCGGTTCTGTGCATGAAGCCAGAGACCCAAGCGGGCCTGGAAGTAAATCAGAGGGCGGTAGGCAGATTGGCCCTAGGGGCCCACAGTAAAAAAACAAATGAAGCGGTACAAGGGGATATGGGCTGGTCGTCTTTCGAGGCGAGGGGTTTACGCAAGATAAAGTTTGAGGAGCGACTTCGTGACATGGAGGACGAAAAATGGGCCGCGAGGGTGTTTAAGTACCTGTATTTGAGGAGCGTGGGCACGCGGTGGAGACGGAGGACCAGACAGCTGACCAAGCGGTACGGAAAGTCGGTAGGGGAAAGCGGGGTTTACACAACAGTTAAAAAGCAGGTAAAGGCAGCAGAGACGACGAAGTGGGCACAGAGAATGGAAGCGAAAAAAACCCTGGAGACTTATAGGGCAGAGAAACGGGAAATTAAGAAGGAGGGATTCTATGGCAATACGAGAGGCAGTGCGTTGCTCTTCGAGGCACGGGCAGGGTGCCTGAGAACCCGGGCATACACAGGTAGCTACAGGTAGCAGGATGAAACGTGTGCATGTTGCGGCAGTGATCGTGAAACTATAGAACATATTGTCAGGAGCTGCACAGAGATACGGCCACCGCGGGGTGAGGGGGAAACGACGCTGGCGGAGGCTTTGGCATTTGGGGCGAGGGGGAACCTCAACTTCAAGGCCATAGAGGTTACGAAGAGGCGACTGGAGTGGTGGTGGAGGAAAAGTAGGGAAGGGATGGGTACGCAGGCGGAGTAATCATGCGGACGAGAATTTAGAACAGCGAGGGGAGAAAAAAGGGGGGTGGGAGCGATGAGTTTAAAACAGAAAAGAGGGAGAGATCGGAGGGAGGAAGCAAATCTATAGGTTAGCTGGGAGTAGGGCAAGTAGACGTAATAAAACAGGCAAGTCGGTTGCTGACAACCGACGCCCCGATTCAAAGGGAAAGCCACAAATGATCATCATCATCATCGAATGCATCATTCAGCCCGTTGGGCCGCTCTTTGTGCGGCATTTAGCGGCATGTCAACGCTGCAGTTTTTCTGGTCTTGGCACGAGTGTATTTGAGAGTTTATTGGCCACATTTCTGCTGAGCTCCTGCCGAAGATTCTTACACAGAACACGTGTAATGGATGTGTCCTTCATTGGAACAGGCGAGAACTCGACACCTTCGAGGCACAGGCCTTCGCCCTTGCAAGTCGAGCCCCTCGATCTTCATTGATTCATAAAGGGACCCCACCACTGCTCCCTCGCGCTCTTCCGCGGAGCGAAAGCCAACATGATATACGTTTTATGCCATGAGGCATACAATCGCATTTAGAAAAAGAGCAACCTATCGTTGTTGGATGATTCCCGAGCCAACGTATAAAAACCGTCGAGTACCCCACGTACGGAACCAAATGTTTAGCCTTGCATTTCCAGAGAAGTGTAAATTGGCGGAGTTAATGTAATTGATCGCTACAAAGCATGGATAAAGATAATTAGTCGAACGTAATTTAGAAGAAAACAGAAATACAGCAAGGAGAAAAATCACAAATATAGAAGTGATATTAAAAAATTCAAAACTATAAATCTTATACAGCTCCTTCACAAAACAAACAAAAATAAAGAGCAGCGAAAATGACAAAACGTGAATAAAGAAACCTCGCGAACAGACTGTTTATCACCTTGTAAAGCCCTGCATTTGCACAGAAATGCATTATAGCGCGAATAGATATAATTTATCGAACGGAATCTTAAAAACGAAAGATACAAAACCTAGAACAAAATTATAAAGTGAACTTACGAATTCAAAAATATGAGTTCTATACATCTCTCGCGCAAAGCGAAGAAAATAATAAAAAGCTCTGACAAAAATTAACGACGGAAGCAAAAATAAAGAATTATGAAAACTGACCAAAGTGCCTTTGCGCAAAAAAGGTATAATTTGTGGAGTTAGCATATGTGATTAATCGTTATAATAGTGTGAATTGAGGCAATTGGTCGTACGGAATCTAAAAAAACCAAAGGCAGAAAATCATTAATCATAAAGGCTAGCTTACAAAATAAAAAAATCCGCATTCATACACTTGCTCAAAAAAAGGCTGACAAAAATAAAAAAAGAGCTGAAAGGAACTACGGAAACACGTACAAAAATATCGTGAGGACGACCAACCGCCGTGTAAACCCCTGCCTTTGCACAGAAGTGCATAATTCGCATAATAGGATGTTTAATATATTAAAAATAGCATAAATAGAGCTAATTAATTGAGTGGAACTTGAAAACAGAAAAGACCAAAAATTTAAAAAATAAATTTTCAAAGGGATCTGACAAAATAAAGAAATAGCGGAGTTAGCACATTTAATTGTTGAATTTATATGGAACCACCAGTCTAGCTGAGCCATCTGCGCGCACAGGTATACGAGCAATTGTAAGCACAGACAAATAACAGGTCGCACATCTGGCGATAATTATGCAGCTTTACATGCTACAATGTAGCATGCAGTTTTTACAGACCATGATTAGCTTTCCTTAACTGCCGCGCGAATGCACTATATTAGTTCAAAAAACGCTTACTAAAACCTCGCAAATACTTACTGGCATTGAATTGCAATGAACGGTGGTGTCTCAATGTATCACCCTTGGTTTGTGTCGGACTTGCATGCTTACGATTTTCTAAGGGTGCCTTAAGAAGCCGCGGCAAGAAATCTACCGTAGCATGCATACCAATCAATTAATATTGCATTTATGCGACATGCTTACGCAAGTCGCCGCTCTTGTAAATACTGTTGGGTGAGGTCGTGAGGGGTTTTTCAAGGGCAGCGCGTGTAAATACTCATACAATCAAAATAGGGACGCGAAGCCGCAGCAGAGAATGCCAGAACCGACTGCGCTTCGCTCGCATGATTACTGCCTAAACTTTGTACTTGGC
Organism: Haemaphysalis longicornis; assembly: GCF_048455015.1. Classification (NCBI taxonomy): domain Eukaryota; kingdom Metazoa; phylum Arthropoda; class Arachnida; order Ixodida; family Ixodidae; genus Haemaphysalis; species Haemaphysalis longicornis. The sequence goes on from NW_027526460.1 coordinate 138,447,897, forward strand.
TCCTCATATTAATAAATGATCCATAATAAGTTTTTTGGTTATTGTCTTGTGCCTGTCATTTTAAAGCTGGCTGCTGGTCTCAATTTGACTGCAAGCTGCGAAAACGCGCGTTTCCTCGCTTGCGCCAAGCTGCAGCGGAATAGTTGATGCATAGGTGGTGAGCGCCGCGGTGCGGTGGAAGACGTGGCCATGCCACCTTTTCAACTTACGCTCTCTCCGGCCCATTGGGACGGCGGGAGCAAACGCGCGCGGGGTGATCGCGGAGGCCATGGCAGCGGAGGCTTGTTTACTGTTGGTCAACCTAGGTGGCGCCACCACACCGCGGCAAGCCGTTTTCAAATATGATATATGGTCACGTAAGACATCGTCGCTTGCGTCAATGTACCAGTGTCGTCTGAGACAGTGCTCTGCATTTAAACCAAGCATACTGCGCGGAGTACCAACAGCAGTACGCATCGGTACTTCGATATGTACGTGTGCTTTCGTAACTTCCTCTGTTCCACCATTCTTACTGGTAGAAATTTAATGTGTCCTATATTTAAGCGCAAAAAGTTCGTTCTGCAAGCTTATAAGCTCGCCTAATTTGCGTTTGCGTTCGCCGGCCTCCGCCAATCGCACAGCGGGCTGGTGTGACATCATAGGTTCTGATGCGGGAAATGAGCAAGTGGGTCGCATGGCCATTACCTTTTTTCCTAATATATAGCTTATCTGAGCGAAGTTTACGTTAAAAGTGGTTTCAGCATGATTCTAACGAGGCAATCTTTTGAATGAACCAAACTCGCATTTTGTCTTCATGGCCCCTTAAAAGCCTATAGTTCTGGGCTTTCCTGGGCTATGCAGTCATGTCTCAATACCATTACGTGCCGACGGCTGCGCCGTGCAGCGAGGATAGTCCGTGCTTCCACCTGCGCAGTTAGAACGTGTTACATTGCAGTGTGCAGAGCAGCCTCTTATGAAACCTTTGCTATGGTCTACTCAAGAGATTCGCAGCGATTGCTGTACGGTTTCACGGAATCGATATACGTATTTAAGCCAGCACTATGTCGTACGCAAGAACGTGGTTATAAAACATTAGCAGGTGGCGATGTGCTCTAAAGTGAAGCAGGCAGGGACGAGTCAACGTATCCATGCTGTCAGAACTGTAACAACAACTGTCTGAGAGAAAACCTTTGCGGGAAAAATGCCACGGGTCCCCTTATCAGAGTCGTCTCATTATCAAGCCCCAGAAGGGATCAGTTTTGCCACTGGTGTTCTGGAAGCACGGGCGAAAGAAGTGAAGGATGCGAGTAAATGCGGATATTTGAGCTACTCGACATCACCTTGTTCATTTAATTTCGGGAGGACCTACAAACAACAGGCCAGAAGCTGCACAGGCCAAGATAAATGTCAAGTCAAGGTAGATATCGAGAAATCTGAAGTAGTGCAGAACAATCGAGCACTGAAACAGACCCTCAGGCTGGCTGAGAGATTAGTGGGTATGTAGGATGGACCCACAGCCGTCTCATTATGCACTCTTCTATGGGCTGAGGGGCCACCAGCAAGTAATCACCCACAACAAAAGATGTGGGGGCGTTATTGCGTGGGTGCGCCACTCAGGACCCTTAACTCTGTGGTTGCATGTATATTTTTGGTTGTTCAAAAAATGCGCCTGAAACACCTCAAGCAAGAGCTTTCTTCCAACGGCGTACCACACATTCATTACATGAAAAGGATATGCCGGGAATCCCAAATACGCAGGGGAATCCCGGCGCCAGGATGCCCGGCGCCATGGTGTCGATTGATATCGTTTAGTCTTGTTGAATGCCACTTTCCTGCATACTCCTCGGGAATCCCCGGTGGTTCTTTTCTTAATCATCTTGTGACCCTGGCGCCGTACAGCACGCCACCGCACCACCACTAAAAAGTAATTAGAATTGCATCGGGTGATCGGGGTTTCTTTAAAGGTTCACAGCACTTGGCAGAAAATATCGCCACCGACCAACGAATCAACACGATGCCGAGAAGACTTCGCATACTGCCCGTCTCCGCATACTGCCCGGGCAGTGCCGTTGTTCTGTCGATATTTGTGAAAATCCGCAAGTTGGATATGAAGCGATTCTTTCTAAATAGACCAATGGTTATACCGTCGACAAGCAAGCGTTAAAAGTAAGCATCTCGCGACCCAAGCGTAAAAACCTTCTAAAGATGAGTTAGAAGAATTGCTACATTTTTCTGCATACTGAAGCACCTAAGAACGCCACTAATGACTATTTTGTGACGTGTTATCGTATCTACACCATTTGGCAGCGGCTTCTTTAATTACCAAGCATATATTACCGGTTCGACTGCGGCACACTGTCTTATATCGATAGTAACATTTCACAACCTATTGTGACTAACAATGATAAATAGGTGATATCTTAACGACCGGTCCCCATTTCCTCATATTGGTAACATTGGTCTCCAAAATTACTTTAACGCAATCTTTGTTAATAGTTCCGGTGTATTGTTCTGTAATGTGGCAATGGCTTAACCTAATAGGATTGTGTATTCCCTGTGCATCCCCCCTTACTCAATGTTGCGTAATACAGCCTGCAAATTATCTTTAAATGACTAAACAAATAATTCGCAGCGGGACTTCCGGCACACTCTTAATGAGAGGCGGTGGTAGATGCGTAGGAGGTGGAGAAGAATCACACGCCTAGGTACTTTTTCAAAGGCGGCGTGTTGATGAGATCATGCAGCAGAATGAAGGCAGAAGTCACGATGCTTCTTCTGAAGTGGGGCGCTGGAGTGCGCCATCTGTACTTGACTAACGCAAGCTGCGATTCGAGGAGCAGTGCGCCTGTGTGCGTGTGTTCGCGCGTGTATGGGTATACCTATCACCGGTAGTCATATTTTGAAAGCCCACTGGTAGAAGATGACAGTGGTAGAAGATGAAAAGACGAGGATATCTTACACAAGGGGCACATGTGCAAGAAAGAAATTGAAATGCTGTGTGCATTGACGTGTGGCCTTTTAGGCGAGAAGTACCTTAGGAGCTCGGGCTGCCGGCGTCTCATGTCGTCGTAGTATTATGTAGTCACGGTTCTAAAACGCAGGGACACTCGTTCTTCAACGCCTCGCGCTAGAACATTTCGTGCTTCAAAGACACGAGACTTTTACAGCAAAGCTGTATATCTCTACCCCCCAATGGTTTCATCTCTATGGGCAAAAACACCAAGGCGGCAGGAATACACTTATACACTTATTTCGCCCATCCCCACGTTTCACGTTACGGTTTCCTCTCCGTGGGCAAAAACGCCGGGGCACCCAGATTATATACACCGCATGCTCCACTCCTCCCGAAATTTCACGTTAGTGGAGATGGCCCGGGTTTTTTTTGCACACACAATACACTTGCCGTAGGCACTGCAACTTTTGAAAACACTCTATGATAGCACAAGTAATAGAGATGTGGCAGAGGAGCTTTTAGCTTCTGCTGGTACTCCCGTATATTGTCCAAAATGTTTTGGACTTTGTTCTTAAAACTCTGGTACCCTTTATCACAGTAGATGAGCCTGACATGAGGCAAATGAGAGTCAACGTAAGGTTCATGGTTGTACTTCTTACCTCTAACGGGTGCGAATAAATCCCAGCGTCCTTAAAGCGTGTACCCGTAAGTGATAATGGTGGTAGTGTTCTCCAGAGTATGAGCCGCGTGCGTTACCACCTTGCTACGCATAACGTTGAAAGCGGTGGAACACGTGAGCATAGTGCGTGCGGCGTTCACGTCATCGTGACAGGTGAACGTGATGGCACGAAAATAAAACTGGTACACCCCAGCCTTGGAAAACTCTGACTCTGGAAATCCGCAGCGTGATATGTCGCCAGTCTGTTGGTCGAAGTAATTCACGCAAAAAAAACGACGACAAGGAACGAAAGCAAAGAAATAGACGCAAAAGCGGTGTTGGCGTGAAGAAGTGTGCAAGCCGAGGTCTGTGAGAAAGCACGTAAGCACAGCCGAGTTCACGAAGACGTCTTATGTTAACCAGATAATATAACAGGTCGCCTTCTGAAGGAACAGGTCTCACGGTATACAAAATAAACTAAAATCAAAGCCCGACTAATTGATACTGTTCATCGCAACAGTGCAAGTATTTGCTTTGGTCTAGTTTTCTTTTGGGGTTCGAGAAACTGAGAGTGTGTATGTATGAAAGAAACTGAGTATGTATGAAAGATTTTAAGCCTCCTTATACCTTCGGCGGTCTTTACACCCCCATTTCCTTCCGCCCTTCTTACACCAGGTTGAATTGACCGAGCACGTGCCGTTCAGCACACTCGTCCTGCCCGTCTGCCTGGGTGACTCGGACCAGGTGGAGAAGCACTTCTTCCTGAGGTCCAAGCAGAAGGCCATCGTGTCGGGCTGGGGGCGCACCATGAACACCAAGACCGCATCGAGCCGGCTCCAGGAGGTCGAGGTGCCCATACACTCACCGGACACCTGCCGTCGCTCAACCAACTTCACGGTATGCGCGTGCATATCAAGTGTGGCCGGCTCGCGTGGGGGGCACTTCATGAGCATGCGATTCTGTGAAGAAAGCCGTGTTACGGCCCTGCACGTGGGCTCTTTGCAGCTTCCAGGCGTCCCTACACTCGCCGAAAATGTCTTTGTGAAAGAACGTGACAGATGCTCGCGTCCACCAACATTTTTCGAACAAGGGCCTGCGTTCGGGCTAGTTGGTATTCTATAACATACATCTTAACGCACAAAAGCACGGACACAGGAGACAAGGACAAATGCTACTTCCAACTGAACTTTACTGAACCAGGGTGAAATATATATCAGTGAAAAGACAAGAGATGGAGAAAAGATTACAAATATACAGAAGATTAGAATAACGGAAGCACTTGGTGCTGTCCCACACGAGTCAGTCCCTACCACGACCAGTTCTTTTTCAAGAACGCTGCCTCCTTTTCCGATCAGGCTGTCGATGTCGTACTGATACATTCGAAATCGCCTAGTTGCATTCCAGCCGCCTCTACTATCTCACGCTTGCGCTAATCAGAATCATGAAACAATATGCCTGAATTTTGAAAGTACGGCTCACACCCGAGGCATTCACCGTAGTGAGTTGGCAGGTTCCCTTTTTTTCTTTTCTGTACGTTATTGTGATGTTCGCATAGCCTAGAGTTGATATGCCCTGCCGTCTGTCCTACATATACCCCTACTGTCTGTCCTACTGTCCTACACATGTCTGTCCTCCACAGGCCAACGGGAGACGGTACATAATGCCGCCATTCCATTCCACGTATTTGTTGTGATGTCGAACACTACAGCCAGAGTTTTCTTTTTTTCTTTTTCTACTGGACATGTGTCGCTGCAAAGCCTCGCGAGCTTCAGTGGTGTGGACATGACAACCCGAACGTCAGCTTTCTGCTCCATTTCCTTTAGCCTATGTGCGATACCATGCACATACGGTATAACAGCCGTCTTACGGCGCTCATTGCCGTCATGCGCACTGCTTTCAGCCCCTTTCACTCCATGCTTACGCCTGCGGACATCCTCACAGACTGCCACAATGACATGCTTAGGATACCCCGACTGTCTTAGCCGAGACACCTGCACCTCCACAGTGCTGTGTACGTGGTGAACACAGGACTTCTTGAGGGCGTTGGGGAAGCACATCGTCGCTACCGAGCGTTTCACCAGTTTGGTGTGGGCAGAGGTAAATGGAAACAGGGGCTTCTGGCTGCGGGGCCGTAACTCCAGCAAAGCTCGTTGACCAAAAATACGAGGCTTATGTCCAAGAACTTGTCTGCGTTACCCTCCGGTATTTCGGGCGTTATCTGAAGCGGATTCAGGCAATCTTCTAACAGTGCCAGTGTTGACCGTACATCGTTCTCGAAGACGCATTCCTCCGAAGTGCAACCAAAAATCTTCAATGAATCTGTACGCTTTGATGAAATTTGTGGACCTCAATCTAACCTCCAGCCACCTGTCGAGATGGCTCAGAAAAAGATCACTCAGCACCAGAGCAACACACGGCCCTTTACAGGCGCCTTCTTTTTGTATGAAAGTTTTGTCGTTCCAGGAGACATAGGTGGACTGCAGATACATTGACAACAGGTCGAGAAACCCTGTCATTCTAGGACATTCTATGACATTCTAATATAATTCCACTCAAACAAAACTTATGCAATATGTCCGTGTTAAACAACTAGTGTTCGGACAGACACTTGGTTTAAATAAACCAACGACGCAGATGGCAAAGCAACAGTGCAACAAACTGGCGTTCCTAGTCGGTCGTCGATGAAGGGCTATACGCAGCTTTTGGATGTCTTATCAAATGGAAGCTCTAAAAAGTCAGGCGAATTGAAATTCCGGGGTTTTTGTCGAAACCACCGCTACAGACACTGGTAAGTGGTAATGATGCATCGGAGCGAGCAAAAGAGTCTTGCTCACAGGAGAGCGCGATCACGCGGCGAGCTAAAGTGTAAAGCACCGCTCAAGGGACAGCGGTGGGCCGGGGCGGGGCGGTGCAGGCGGGGCACCTTTAACGTGGCAGTAAGTGGCAAACAATGACTGCACGTTACAGTTCAGCTAATACTATCAACCCGAAATAAAAGTGAGAACACGGTGCGGAAATGCATAACGGCCGTAATGTGATTGTAACGCGCTGCACTGAGCCCATACTTCGTCATTTTAAACCATACAGCGATAGCAGAAGTCCCAAAGCATATACAAAACACTAACAGAACACATGTGAGCGCCCTTGGCCATTCCAGCGATGAAATATGGTGGAGCTATCCTCACTGCAGGGACTCTGGACTGCTTACTTGTTGTTGTTGTTCCTTTGTAACAATGCTCCCTCTTCATTGTCGTCGTCCTTAGCTGCCGCACCAGCACTTCGTCCTCATCTCTGTAGATACTTAATCATCGTGGTGTGTGCGCGGAGGTTCCTTGTTCGAGTTTCCGAATAAACTGTCCCCCTGAACACTGACCTCGCCAGTGAGCCCCGTCCTCTCACTCTAATTATACCATTAGTGATAGCAACGGTGATTATGCAGGTAAAATATACGAAAGAGCGTTTGTAGCGAATAGCACCAATGAGGAGACATGGCTTTGAGTCTGAACTTTCCTGTTAAGGCGAACAAGGTGGCTGTCTGAGTTGAAAAGTGCTACGTGTGACATACGCAGGTCACCGAGAACATGTTATGTGCCGGCGCCACGACGGGAGGCGTGTCACGCGACGCCTGCGATGGGGACAGTGGCGGACCCCTGGTGGCCGAGACCGAAGGCCGCTGGTACTTGCTGGGAATCGTCAGCTGGGGCGACAGCGTGCTGTGCGGCACCAAGGGCAGCTACGGATTCTACACCAAAGTGAACCGCTTCCACGGATGGCTCAAGAGCATCATCGGATGAGGACGGGGATGATGGCGATGTTGCCCACAACGGCTGCACCCACAGGGCGGCCAATGATTTCTTGAACAAGTGTTGTGAACTCACGTGCGGGTCTCGCGCGAACCTGTTTATGCTCAACTTGAAGTTTTGATCGGGCAAACTGACTCCAATGCAAGTCGGGATGGTGCAGAGTTCGGCGTACTGTACAATCAGTAACGAGGATTACGAGGTTGCCAAAGCTAGTCGGAGGAAGGGACAAGTTGAGGAAGCTCTATGCGCATGCTGCTGAAATGAAAGTCGGAAACATTGAACTTGACACATCGGTATGGGGAGCCGTACAAAAAGCAGCTGTTGCATTAAAAATTGACAACTTGGGGATTCCTAACAGTATCCGTTCTACATTTCAACTGTGAAAAAGCTCCGACTTGATGGGCACCCCAGTGGCCGCTGAAGACAGCTTAGTGAAACTGAAGTGACGGTGCCAGAGTAAACTCGTCCGAACACGTGAGTCTTTTTTTTTCGGGAGCACGATTATGCAATTACGCACACGATTGTACCGGGAACATTAATCCTCTAAATTGGTGACTGCATGGGGATACAAAGGTCAAAAGTTCAAATTCATTCCCTTTCTTGTCATAATTTAAATGAATTTGTTGTGTTACGTATTAACGAGAAATTTCTACAATTACTGAATCTTGAGGTCACTCTCAGTGCAGTTAAAACACGAACTGTCAAACTCTCTTTTAATAAAAAATTTACACCCAGTCAGCCAAGTTTGGGCCTTGAACATAAAAGTTTAGAGTACATCAGAGAACTAGTCCCGACAAAGTACAAGTGGAACAGCGCCGCTGCTAGAGTATCGTGTGCCGTAAACTGGGTGTGCATTCGGAGTAACGGGTGCCGTAACGGGACCGTATTACCCTGCCTGCTGTGACCCTCCACTACCGCGTTTGGCGATAAAAGCAGAATAACTCCTTCCACTGTGGTTTCTGTGTGCGGTAGGAAAGTGTAATTTACTGGAATCATTTTTGTTTTTTGGTTTCATATTCTAGTCCTGCGTGAATACCGGCGTCGTCATTGCTTTTTATTTAATTGCCTCTCTTTTTGCCAGCGTTAATCCCCGGCACTTACTGCAGGAAAAACCCCATTTACGCAGTTAACAACCTTCTTCATAATGTCATTTGTCCACGCAACAAGTTTTATGTGACGTGTGCAGTTATTGCACTTCTTGCTGAGAATCTCGTTTGTCCACACAGCAAGTTTTTCGTGACCTGTGGTGCATTGAACTTTTCGCTGACAGTGTCAGTTGTCCATGGAATAAATTTGATGTGAACTTCTTTCGGAGTTTTCTTTGAACACTTATTTTGGAGTTTCTTCTTAAGGAAATGGGACATGTAAAGGTAAGCAGCGGGCTTTTTATGCTTTAACACGGACAAAGCCATTTTTTCGCGACACTTACAGAATACCTTTTTCGTGGAACACATGGCGGTCGCATTTCTAAGCACCTTTCTTTAACTGCTGCGACTGGCGAGATAAGGTATCGACTGTGCAATGCGTACATGTCAACACCTGCTACGCCACCATCACCTTTTTTGTCCCCCTCGCCCCAGTTGTACCCTGCCCCATATTTTGGTTAATCTCTTCTTGTTTTAAACGATAAGTACGAAAAGTCCCGAATGGTATTTATACATATTTTGTTGCGCTACTAATAGGAGGACGACTGCAAATGTACTGTAACAGTTTGGGGAGGTCTGTAGCGTTTCTTCTAATGTCATCGCAAGGTTGAAAGCGATAATTTGTTATCCATGTTCATGAAGAAAACAACCCCACAGGACCACGCGACCTGTGTTGCCATGCTGCAAAAATCTAGTCCGCCCACCTGCTGCTCCGCATAGAGCGAGCGCACAATTGCAATGACAACAATTGCTCGGTTAATATGCCAACTTTTTTTCAAACATTCACACACTGCACACGCCAAGCACTGGCCCATGGATACTGAATACTGAATCATAACATCATTGACGAGCAATAAACAGGAGTCCACATGACCACTTTGTGCAAAGCGAACAAAGATGCGTGCTGTAGAGGAAATTAAGTAAACAGATTTACACATCCATCTCAACTGTTCGCTATATTCCTTTAGCATGACGTCGAGGCAATGTGGCTTTATGGCGCACTAAAAAACTTAAAAGCATTCGAATTTGTCAAGGTGGATGACCAGCGAAGGTATATTAAATGTGCCTTGCACACATTTTTAAATACTGTACACGTAGTTGTTTTCCCCATAATTTGGTAACGGCGGGGATTAGGTATTTGTGATTGCATAATGAAACTCGGAAAGACCAAGTCGCATCCCAGCAGACAAACATATGGGGCTGTCCATTTCCCTCCCGTAAAAGCCCGTGTACTGACAGCAGACGGTAATTCTGTGACGTTTGCAACTTCACTGTGGACTCCCTAATCGCGAAAAGTAAATAAATCTCGGCGATTGGATTGGGAAAACTTCTTTGGGGCCTGCGAATGAAGTCATATTGCTAGGTCTTCATGACTTGGCCAGAGTCGTCACCGCAGATGTAGCCAACCCGGCTAGGGGTCCTCCGCTCCCCGTCACCGGGTAGCCGGGGTCCTCCTGCCTGGCCAGCGCCACGATGACTCGCTGGACAGCCTGGAGTTGAAGATTTTGGTCTTCAGTCCGCACCGCCTCCTCGAAGGCAGGTGGCATCGTTCTTGTGTTTGATTCGTCCGGGTACGCGAGGCAATCCCAGACGATGTGCTCGAGCCTTGCTGGAGCTTTGCGGCACACCCGACAGGTTGCATCAGGGTATGTCTCCGGGTACATCTTGTGCTTTAGGTAGGGGCTCGGGACCGTCTTTGTTTGGAGTTGCCTATAGATGACCGCCTGCTCCCTGCTCAATCCTTTGCAAGGCGGCGGGAGCTTGCGTCTGGCAAGTCGATAGGCCTGAGTAATTTCTTTGTAGGTAGTCATTCGGTCTCGTGTGCTGTGCCACAAATGCTCTCCGCCACTTTGCCCGGCGCGGTTAGTGAGTTCGCGCGCACGAGCGTGTGCGGTTTCATTGTGGTTCTGAGCACGTGCCGACACCGTACCTGCGTGTGCCGGGAACCACTTGATTCTCGGCGAAATAATAGTCTTTTTAGCGGCCAATTGTCACAGAAGTGTTTTTCTAAAGCAGGCATTGATATCCTAAAACAGGCCGGAATCCAGTCATTAAGGAATGTTCCTAGCGCTCCATTGGACAGCTGGTTTATCAGTTTACACTGACGACTTCAGCTGTTTCAGTGACGAGCTCGTTCTGGAGCTGGGGTCCGGACGACCCCAACGTCTTCATCTACTGGTCAGGGGAACTGGTGGGATAAAATGGATTCTCTGCGCCGGCACAAGTTTTGGGGTTACAACGTTGCCTTTTCGCCCCAGCGGGTACAGAGTTCGCATCTGTAGAGGGAGGGGTGGGTGAGATGCCGGATGGCTCTAAAGGCTAGAAATTTTGTTTAGAGATTAGAGCAGAGGTGTTCTTCCTCCAGAGATGAGTGGGCGGGGAAATCTTGCATCGGGAGAGGCGGTAATGCTCTGTGACGTTTTTTAAGGTTACGAGGCTGCACCTGGTCGATCTGGCTCCATGGAAACACTGGCAAGGCCTGAATGGCTGCTTCTGCGTGCTTCCGGCGTCAGAAGCTGACGCTGAACACCTGTTGTGGACTTGCGCAGCACTCAGAAACGCACTAATGCAACATCTTGAAGGCACAGGGCTCTATCCTGGGAAACCCCCAGATCTTAAGCGCTAAGTATCAGGGCCCCAGTGAAGCGGGTGCAGTTTTGTGCCTTCGAAAGCTTTCTTTTATGCTGCAGGGCGATTTCTCACAAAACAAGACAGCTATAGCGAATGCCTCTTTATGCCGATATTTTTGCGGCATCGACAAAGGGGCTACCCCATGAAGACAGAAGTTTTTGAGCTAACCCTTTAAATCGATGGGTCTGCATTTTGGTATGCAAAGATGGGTCATATATTTTGGCGTGGGTTGGACGAGAATATGGTTTCCTATGGACGATTTGATGCTGCGCACTGACTGAAACCCGTGTGCTGGGCCGATCCCGGGATAGGTACGTAGGAAAGCTTAGGCGAAAACGGTGCCAAAAGTCCTGACGAGTGAGTTGAACTAAGAGCGTTCGTTAAAGTGCAAATAATTGCATGAACGCTACGAAACGGACCCAGAATTTTCGAACAGAGTGATAACAGGGGACGAGATAAAAAAAAAACTATCGGGGTTCATTAAGATGTGCTTCGCGTATATAAAAAATCCCGGGTCATCTTTACTAACGCGAAACCCGGGGAGGGGCGAAGCATGTAGCATGTATAAGTGTAATTAAAGATTGTAAGTCTCTGTTGCCACACAGCGCGCGCTGATTTGGCGCCGGAGAAGCGCCAGAGAGAGGAGCAATGGCGCGCTTGCTGAGGCGGTGGAGCCCCCTCTTGCAACGAACCGAATTTAAGCAATTTGCACGCCCCATATGTCCCAGTTTGCGGTAGTGACCACAAGTCAACCGGAATGCCCGCGCCTCGCCCTGGGGGCTCATCCTCGGTGATCGAAGAGGCGCCGGCCACCCAAGCCAATCAGGCCTAGCGCCGAGAGCTGGTGGGTATTTGAGTGTAACCCAAATTATTTTATAACCCGTCTATACCAACAGCTTCTGCTTGTGCTTGACGATTGCTTAAGCCGACAGGGAGCGTTCCACATATCTTTAAATCATTCTTATTTATCTGGAACTAGTTTTAATCATTACACCCTTTTCTCTTAGTAAGCGTTACGTTGTGTAGCGAGGCGTTGGGAAACGAGTGTCCGGGTGTTTAATACACTGACTATAGATGCCGAAGACGACGATAGGAGACTCCGACAGCCCGATCCCCCAAAGAGCTTCGCCCCTAAAAAATCTCTGAAACGAACTCGGTGTGCGATGCTGTACACGGTAAAAGCAGCTGGGACGACCTCACTGAAAGAGCTTCCTGTTGATGGCTTCCAGGGCGCCTTCAATGATTGGATGATGCATTGGCAATGGTGAGTCCAGCCAAGGGTAGAATACTTTTAAAAAGTTATGAAAAGATTGCAAGCTGATATTGAATACAATATTTTCAAACTAAACATCCCGGGAAGATTTGGAACAGACCCTGTTTTGATCGAATTACAAAGCTGCATGCTCCCCAGCAATTACGGGACAGTACGTTTGCTGCGTACAACGCACCAGCTTTCATAATCATTGCAATACATACGTAAACACTGCCGCTATTATGGAAATTTTGGTGGATATAGTTGGAACAAATAATTTCTTAAGTCCGCAAACACTCCTAGTAGGCTGCGTCGCGCAAAACATAAAAGCTCCGCTACGACAAACTAACCATCGGTAATACCACTTACGTTTTTGATCACGCTTCAGGAAAAGTAATTCCACGCCCCCCATAGCTATCTCTTTCCGCCGGAGCGCAAACTAAAACAAACACCGAACTGCTGTCAATCGTATACACTAACATACGAATCCTCTTACCGAAACACGATTCACTTTGCAGCCTTATCGACATGACCGAATGCAATAACGTTCTGTTAACTGAAACTTGGCTTAACCCTTCCATTTCTGATTCGAATTAGCTCCCTGTTTTCCCGGCTTCACCATTTTTCGGCATGATCGTCATGATAAATGGGATGGTGGAATTCTCATTGCCACTCACGCCAGCTTAAATTGCACTGAGGTAGCTGTGCACTCTCCCCTTGTAATAATGTTCGTCAACTGTAAACATTCATACCCCCCAGTTATCACTGAAGTATGTTATCCCCCTCCCGACGCTGATGCTTCATTTGTTGCTAACTTCCACGATGTACTTTATCTCTTGCATACCTCTTATCCTATCATTCCGGTTATTTTAATACGCGACTTCAACTTTCCCGGAATAACCTGGTCCGACATCTCACTAACACTTTCGAAACAAGATGTTGATAGTGACGTTGCTAACACGTGCTTAATATTTGGTTTGTCCCAGCTTGTTTTCTTTCCAACACAAGTTACGGAGCGCTCCGCAAACATTCTTGACCTTGTCTTGACGTCACAACCCGCAAACCTTGCATCTTCAATTTCCCACTTAGAGATCAGCGATCACGCTGTACTGCGTGCCCCATTTTCAAATCACCTACCATGGCCAAAGCTTTTCAAAAAGACAATTACACTTTACGATAAGGGAAACTACGCTGCTATTAACAATGAACTATCCATATTCAGTGATTGGTATCTAAATAGTTTTTTTTTCAACGCCCCATTGAAACTAACTGGTCCTTGTTCAAGAGTAAAATGCATGAGCTGATTAATAAGTACATTCCCACTACCACAATTACTGAGCAGCCATCATCGCCTTGGTTCAATAGATCCCTCAAGCGATTTAACAACAAAAAAAGTGTTTTTACCGTTCCGCAAAACACTTCAACAGCGCTTGCGCTTGAAATAGATACCGCAACACGGTAAAATTATTCAGTTTACTTGCAATGAACGCTAAGCGTTCCTTTTTTTCTTCCACTTTGCCTTACATGTTACGCAGTAATCCTAAGCATTTTTCTAAAGCCATTAATCCTAACCCACCGTGCTCCTTATCCTTGCTTCACGAAAACGGTACCCCTTTTCCTGAACATGCCGCCCCCCCCCCCCCCTCTCTGCACTAAATTCCGTCTTCTGCTCTGTCTTTACTTCTGATTCAAATGATACGCTTCCAGACTGTCCTCCTTTTGATAATCCAGTTATGTCGGACACTACATTTGATCCTAACGGTATCATAAAATAAATAGATGCGTTGAAGCTTACTTTATCCGCAGGTACCGATGGTATCAATTATAAAATTTAAAAAAAAAACACTGTTGTTAACCAGCGTTATTCTTTCACACCTATTTCAGCAATCACTTTCATGCGGTGTGGTGCCGGAAGACTGGAAGCTCGGGAAGACCAGTCCTGTCCTAAAGAAAGGTCCAGCATCTTTTCCGAGCAATTATTGCCCCACTTCCATCACTAGTGCATGTTTTAAATTAATGGAGCATATCGTATATTCGCATGTCGTAAAATTTCTAAATTCGGTTAATTTCTTTCACCCTACCCAACATGGATTTCCAAAAGGTTTATAATGTGACACTCAACTTGCTCTCTTCATTAACGACCTTAGTTCCAGTATCGCCGTTAACATACCCGTAGATTCAATTTTCCTTGGCTTTGAGAAGGCTTTTGATAAAGTTTCCCATCAAAGGCTATTTCTCAAGCTCTCTCGCCTTAACCTTAATACCCCGGTATTTAACTGGATATGTGAGTTCTTAACTAACCACCAACAGTTCGTTTATGCTAATAACCATCGTTCCTCTATTTCCGCTACGTCTTCAGGCGTACCTCAAGGTACTTTTTTTGGCCCTCTGCTTTTCCTAATCTACAGTAATGACCTTCCTTATAACATATTTTCTAACACTCGCCTTTTCGCCGGCGACTGTGTAATTTACCGTCCTATCCGCAGCACTAACGACTCCGCCACCTTACAACCTAACCTTTTCTGGTTCAGTCATGGTGCAAAAAATGGCTAATGTCTCTTAATATTCAGAAAACATGTGTCCTGTCCATTCACTGTCGCCCGGCTTACTCACCCGCTAAATACTCTATTTTTAACTCTGAAATTGCACCAGGTAATTCATGTAAATACCTTGGCACTACCATAACTTTAGATCTCACCTGGTCATCCCATGTCATGAATATTAGCAATGACGCTCACTGTGTACTTGGCTATCTTCGAATAAACTTGCGCCTCGCTCCGCCTTCCGTTAAACGTCTTACTTATCTAACACTTGTCCGCCCAAAGCTGGAATACGCATGTGCCGTTTGGAATCCCCATCAAATCACTGTTACTAACACACTTGAATCAATCCAGAACCGTGCAGCCAGATTTATTAGGGGCGAAGCTCCTTAAGGCGTGGGTCTGTCCATCCTCGACGTATGTATGTAGCCACCTCTAGTTTAGTTCTTGGATTGTTTACTAGATGGCGTGGCTACCTCTAGTTTAGTTCTTGGATTGTTTACTAGATGGCGGTACTTGTATATGATGAAAACATGAGCTTGGATTGTTTACTAGATGGCGTGGCTACTTCTAGTTTAGTTCTTGGATTGTTTACTAGATGGCGGGGAGCGTTGTAATAAAATCCGTTCGCTGTTGGCGCGCGCTCGGAGTCGCCCGATGTATAAAGGCCGACCTCCATGCAGCGAAATGTAGGCGAAAAGGCGGCGAACGTCGCCCGGCGGCGGCCGCTCCGCCGCCGGCGTCGAAAATACGGCTGTTCGTCGGCGATCTACGCGAGCTAGATGTCGAACGCGCGGCGGTGAACGCGACCGGAAGCGGCAAACTGCATTTTGAGGCCGCAGCCAATCACAGCCTCGTACTTCGTTGTACTTCCTGTCCTGTCTTCCATCGGCGGCGTTCGCCGGGTCACGTTGCATGGAGGTTGGGGTGGACGAAAACTGAGCGGCGCGTCAAACCACGGCGTCCGCCGCGAACAAATAAAAGTTGATTTGTATATATACACACACAGTGTTTCTCACATCTTTCTTGATGATGTAGTGGGCGAACTTTCACTGAAGAGTCACGGTTTTACCGATGATTTCCCCTCAGGAGCTTCGCCCACTCATCATCATTCACCCCATGGATATGCTGTGATTTTTTTTACTCTGATTACCCCTATCTAACCAGCGTAACCGAACTCAAGTCTCGAGCTAATCTTGTTGACCTAGCGTCGCGGCGGAAAATTCACAGGTTATGCCTTTTTCATCGTTTTTATCATTCCATACACCTAAACCAGGCTTTCATTCCTGCCCATCGCCTTTCGTGTCGACTAAGCCAATCAAAAGCTGTTTATCGCGGTCGTGCGCATACTGCCGCCCACCATTCTTCATTTTGTCTTCAAACATCTAGGGACTGGAATGATCTGCCTTCTGACGCCGTGCACCACTCCTGCATCACTCATTTCAAAGAAGCCATCGCACAAATCATCACTCAGTGACTTGTTTACCCCCTCATGTAACGCCCTTAACGCGGCCTTTGAGATATAATAAATAAATAAATAAATAAATAAATAAATAAATAAATAAATAAATAAATAAATAAATAAATAAATAAATAAATAAATAAATAAATAAATAAATAAATAAATAAATAAATAAATAAATAAATAAATAAATAAATAAAAAATATAAATAAATAAATAAATAAATAAATAAATAAATATCCAGGCTATGCTCAAAGCCACAGAAAGATGGTGTTTTGTCGTTTGTCTCCTTCGCTGCACTGTGATTTTTTTTGTTTTCTTCTATATATGATGCGTAGGAGTTGAAAAAAAGCTACAAGCATGAGATGAACACTAGCGCACCAACTCTGCCAGCTAGCGTTACCGCCGATTACGCGAACATGCTGTTTCCACAGAAACCGTGTTGACCAGCAAGCAGCCGGCAAAAGACAAGCGAGATTCGGCTGGCGCCAATTAATCCGGTCGTGTGGCTATCACAAGCGAGTGATAATGGCATGTGTGTTATACTGATAAGCCGCGCCTGCGCGGTACGTGGACTCCATATCAGGTGCCACGAAACCAGGTGGCCCAGCGGTTAGTTTTAGCCACCGCTCCCATGGTTCGCAAACCAAAGCTCACTGCTTTGAACGTAAACTTCGCTTAAATAAGCTATATAATTAGGAATAAATGCAATGGCCATGCGATCCACTAGCTCATTTCGCGCAACAGAACCTATCATCTCATACTAGCCAGTTCTGCGATTGGCGGAGGCAGCCAAAGCAAACGCAAATTAGGCAGAGATTATAAGCTCACCTAACGAGCTATTTGTACTTCAATTTAGGGCACATCCTTTTATATCCGTAAGAATGGTGGGACAAACAGTGAAAGTTACGAAAGCACACGTAAACTTACAAGTACCGATGCGTATAATGCTGTTGGTACTGCGCGCACTATGCTTGGTTTAGGTGCACAGCACTGCGTGGCTTTGGGGTTCTCTCAGACGACACTGACCGACTGACGCAAGTGACGGTGTCTTACGTGACCATATGTATCGAGCGAGTACAATGTTTCACGAAACGATTATCTTCTCTATCAACACAAACAAGCCAGATTTAATTACGGTCACAAACCAAAGGCAGAGAACGGCTTGCCGCAGTGTGGTGGCGCGATCTAGGTTGACTAACACTAAACAAGTCTCCGCTCCACACCAAGTTAAGCTGAAAGACCGGTTCTTATGATGTCACTGCAAACGTTGCTGAAACACACGTTTTGGCGGGAGAAAGTTTTTAGCTTAAATTGATTAATTTCTCAGTGAATAAAAGCATCGTTTGCTTCCGGACAAGCGCTGGGGGCGCTATTCGCCCCGAGATCGAACACAGTCGGCCCCTGGCGGCGGCTGGACGAACCGCTCCTAGTGTGGATGGCACTCTCGCGTCGTCTGCTCGTTCACGTTGGACGCGCCGCAATACGCGTGCTCCTCAGGATAAATAATGAAAATGTGCACTTGTTTCGCACTAAGCAGTGGCATAATTGCCTCTTCTTGCAGATTTTGTCTGGAAACGCAATAATCAGCGGCTGTTGGGGGATAACGCGCTAGTTTTGCTCCACGAAACACCGTCGCCGTTGTCACCACTTGAGCGTGAGACGTGTTATAAACATTGCTTCGACACATTACCCTTTTCTTATTGATGAGTGAATTCGTCTGCCGTTTCGGGAACGTCAAAGGGTGCTTTTTGAAGGTGACTTGGTGGTTATTTAAAGGATAAAAGTTTACTACATGAAACGGGTAAGACGCGACAAGACCCCTGCATACACGTACATTTGCCACACCCTTTTAAAATTGCACTGTGTCCTTTTAGAAAGAAGAAACAAACAAAAACAATTACGCAGCACACGACCAGGGCGCTATCGCCCATACATTACCGGGGACGTATTCCACACATGCAAGCGCCTGTGTGATCGACTTCTTCACCCACTACCTCTTTGAAAATAAATACCATTTTTGGACAGTCGTTCCTTATACTGTATTGGTAATTTTATGTATTATTTAAAATACGTTTCTGTAAATGCGCAAAAGTGTTTCAGGGGGATTTCTCGGTAAAATTAGGCAGTTGTGAGTTTGCGTCTGTCCTCAGCATTTCGTGTGTCATTTTTAAATACCCCATTTTCAAATCAGAACATGAATCACCTTGTCCAAAAAAGTGTTTCACTCAGCATAATCATCAGCCTAATATGGTCATCTCTTAACCCCTTAAGGCGGACCTATGTTTAAAGAAGAACGAAAAATTGCGTTATATAATGCACGTTGTCGCATGCCCCATATGTTGATGGTGTGTGCCATAACTCGCTGGATTTTTTTCCCCACATTGCTCGCTTTAAATACCATTTTGAAAAAGGCGAGCCACAAAATCTGGACAATCTCGGGCCAAAAGGGGGGTTAATCAGTTTTCAAAATACTGGCGTTTACTGGTCGAAGTACTGCTTTTTCACTGCTAGAGAAAAAGCAGCGTCTAGCGTACTTTCAATCGCAAGTGATGCTGGTCGCCAACGTTTGGTTTTTCCCGATACTTGGTTTCTCTCCTCGCTACGTTTGGAAAGTTGGCAGAGCCCCCCCCCCCCCCCATTCTCCCCCCCCCGCCCAAAGAAAAAAATCGACAAGCACACAGCAACTTATCCCTGCCTGTCTAACAAATCCTCAAGAATTAATACGCCCAGACAAAAGCGAGGTTCAGTTTATAGCACAAAGCAGTCACCGGGAACCCGTTGCGCTGTTTCGTAACGAGAATTAAAGAGGAATACTTCACTACATCTGCAACAAAATACATCTGCAACCTACATCTGCAAACTACATCTGCAATAAAATAAAATAAAAACAGGGCAATTTATTTACCATCTTTATTGTTCGTAAGCGACATTACGCAAGAATGCAAACACATCTCGCTGCTATAGGCACCTGTTACATTTTAAAAGGAACGCAAATGGTCAACGGTGCAGCCGTAACAGAAAATGTGTGCTCACTGTGAGGTCCCAGAAGTTTGGTTTGCACACGTACTGTAAACCTGCTTGTCACTTCGCTAAAGTCTAGCTAAACATAAGATGTTGGTTGTACTGCCAGCGTTAGCAATTTAATTCTCAAGTTCAGTTGCGGTAAAAGCCCTAAATAAGTGACCCGACACCGTTATTCATCAAACGTACCTGCCTTCAGAGTCACAAAAATTTCATTTAACTAAACCTTCGCCCAAACTATCCGTTTGAACGGTTGCATTTATATCTCTGCGCTGGTTAAAACTCCGTAACTTTATGTTGCCTTTCACAGCAACAAAAAATATCGTAAGCTCTTAGAAAAAATGTCGGGGTAGTTAAGTGGAGTTACCATTACCATTTCAGGGCATTTCATAAATGCAAAAATGCGTCATGCTACCAATGAATAGCGATTGAAACTGCTGTTGTAAACTAAATTCCAGAAATCGAGGATTCCTGATTTGTTTCTATTTATACTTTCACTGAAGGCTCAAAGTGATAGTCGTGAAAGATCGAACTTGCTACGAGCGACGGCGTACAAGTTCATTTTTATTTCGGCCGTTCTGAGATTCCCGGCGAGTCGCCGCTTTTTCGGTGTAGTAATGAAAACTCATTGCCACTTCCATGCAATAAATTGAAGTTGAGGAACCTAACTGCAGCATGCCACTCTTGTCTGCGCCTTTCATGCTCAAATACGGCGCGAAAAAGGAATGATGCGCGCCCACAGTGTGCATTATCCCGGGCCGCTCAGCGGAGCAGTCACACTAGCAGCCCGACGCTCTCGCCACCTACATGTCGATCTCGCGGCGAATAGAACGCGAAATCTTTCGAATAAAACAAACTTGTATATTATCTTCATGGCCCCTTTAAAGTGCAAGGAATAAACCCTTGTTTCTCCACAAGGTAATGCTTTTGATCTCGGTGGGGCGGTCCGATGCGTGAGCCGCCATGTTGGTGGCCACGCGTTCATGTTGCTAAGGCGACAGACATAATTGCCAGCATGCGCGCCACGCCAGTGAATACAAGCTGTAGTACGCACGCCTGGTTCTTTACGCTCCATCCCTAGTAGTATAGCTGAATTAGATACGTTATCCAGTCTTGGTCAGGTCTAAGGATAGGATTACTTGCTGCTGAGTGCAATTAGGAAGGGTCCTTCAGCAGATCGTAGTACAGTCTCAGGTGGAGACTGTTGGTCA
This sequence comes from Haemaphysalis longicornis, assembly GCF_048455015.1. Lineage (NCBI taxonomy): Eukaryota > Metazoa > Arthropoda > Arachnida > Ixodida > Ixodidae > Haemaphysalis > Haemaphysalis longicornis. The sequence continues at coordinate 138,468,555 of NW_027526460.1, forward strand.
CAGCCCTGCCCTGAAGGTATACTTTTTGGCTGACACCAATGCCTGGTCTTCTTTTAGCGTATTTATTCTAGCTAGAAATGATTCGTTCAAGGATTTTTTTTTTTGTACATGAAATAAGAGAAATCGGTCTGAGAGAGTCTAACACAAGCTGCTTGCCCGGCTTGGGGACTAGGGTTATGTTCACATTACCGACTTCTCGAGGAATAGTGTCCTCCATTCTACGCTTGTTAAAGAGCTTGGTCAGGTAAGTAATCGAGCCATAGTCCAGGTTTCTAAGGGTCAGGTGCGAACGCTTCCCACCCCGGGGCTCAGACTTTGAACACTTAACTTCCAACGCAACGTATCAATAGTATACAATTCGATGTCTTCGAAAAACTCGCGAAACAAATGGAAATATTTGCATGCATCAACATTCAAAAAGTTTGAAAATTGGGCTGGTTGGTACATAATTGTGGGAACAAAGTAGCGCGATGGACGTGACATAAAAGAAATAACAAACACAGAGCGCAAGTGTGCACGCGCCTTCTTGTTTCCTCTCCGTCACGCTGTTTACCTAAGATCAACATGCAACGATGAGGTAGGCGGCATCGCGGACGTCCAATCCTATGTTTTACGAGTGAAGGCGTAGTCTGGGAACATTAACGGACGGGGGCATAGACGAGTTGACGGGACAATGTGTGCTTACCTGGCGCAGGTGAAGACGCTGACAGAAATAGAATCCCGTTTAGCCACCATGCACGCTGTTTGAACAGCGCGAGCTACATGTTGCTGTACAATTACCAAACGTAACCACTCAGAAAAACGGAGGCATGACAACTCTATGTGAGCACTACAGCGGAGGCCGACGAAATTGATTTTTTTGTTGCCGAGAAGTTTTTGCACCCAAAAAAGGCAAGGAACAATAGCTGGGTACATTATTGTTGGATCCGGTCTCAGTCTCAAGGATTTCAAAAAAAAAAACACAAAGCACACTGTCCCCAATACTCGTGACCCGATATGCTTTTGAACAAGCAGTGCTTCCTGTCAAATATCAGAGTGTAATAGGAGTACGATGTATTTTTACGACACGCGCGTTAGCATGTGTGTAGCTTAGCGTATAGTATCGAATATTTCATGCTATATTCCATGTTGCTCATCTTTTTTTTCTCACGAAGGTAGAAGTCCAAAACCATCATTCTGAAGAAATTCTTTACGATGGTAAGACAATTGCAGGTCGATTGCGCGTTTAAGCTTCAGCATTAAAAGTTCCAATTCTTTCGTATGTAACGCCGCAAACAGCTGTTATTAGTCATTTATTAGTCATTTTCATGGCTTCTGTTAGCCACTTGCCTAACGACCTAACGACTCCGAGTGTACAGGCACTGTTACAAAGAAATGTGAAAGGCTTGTTTCTTTTCCAACCATGTCTTTATTTTCATTAAAAATAAGCTTAAACCATCATCTTCTCACAAATTAATGACGCTGATTTGAACAGAGCACGATGAAGCGGCAAGAACACAACAGGAGCGTCCCACTCAAGGCTTGCATGGAATCCGACACAAAGTAGTTGGAGGGGTACGTAGCGAATAACGTAAGGCTTCTGCATACTGGCACATATAAGTCGTCTTTCTACTGTCTCAAAATGTCCTTTTTTTACGGTTCCTCTGCCAGTGGAAGAGTTTTTATATGGTCAATTTTTGTAATATTTCCTTATTGCAGTGTCAAGTTTGGGAAATTTACTGTTGCCTCGGCTCTATTGCGTTTATTTCGCACACAATGCTGTTCCAGCCATCATGGTGGACATACGTGCTTGTCATAGGGGAGGTGTAGCCAGAACAAACAATAAAATACGTTTCTCACAGGTGGAATCCAAATACCATCTTTCATTCTGATTCATTCATGCCTGACATAAACATTATACTCGGCACAAAAAAGTCAAGCAGGAGTCATTTTTTTTTAAATCAAGGAAGTCGAAATATACTAGGGTGAACTCTCTTCACTCGCCCAAACAACCAGGGTGGATATCGAAACTTAAGCAAATAAAGATGTTGTGAGTATCAGAAGTTCTTAAACACGACCTAGTCCTATTAGAGGATGACCATGGACTTCGTTATCTTAGACGATCTTTGATGAAACGTTCTTTAGTTCAACACACTTAACTTCGACGCCCAAAATATTTAGCACTTCTTTAACGGAACTCTTACGTAAGCCGTGTAGTAAAAATCTGTGAACAGCATTGCAAAGAGCACTCCTTCGAGGGCGCCGACCAGTGCCAGGATCCTTGGTATTCCGCAGTCTACGAAGGTTGGAATGAGCGCGTGAATGGTAAGCGCGGCGAACTGGACTATCTGGAAGAGCGTCACATACTTCTTCCACCACAGCCGGGGCCGCAGCGCAGGGCCCAGAGCGGCCAGTGCGTAGTAACCGTACATGACCACGTGCACAGCCGAGTTGAGCAGCGGGAAAGAGAACACGTGACCGGTGATTCCCAGTGTGAGCACCAGCCAGACGGACCACAGAGCCAGCGAGTGGTGGAGCAGGTGCAAGAAGCTCAGGTGGTTGGTTTTCTTGCGAAGCACGAAGAACAGCGTGTCCAGCATCTCGCCGGCCTTCATGAGCATGTAGTACCAGGCCTTGTCCAGGAAGAACATGTTGAGAAACGTGGGTCGGGGATCCGTGGGCCAGCAGAGAAGGCTCTGTCCGGGCTTTCTCATGCTCGTGTACTGGAGCGTGAAAACGATGAAGTAGAAGCTTAGGGCCACCATCACCAGGTTGTAGACGAGCACGATGGCGCGAATGTTGTACGGCTCGCGGTTTCGCATCAGCCACGGTCCGAGTCGGGTGGCGAAAAAGAGGTAGAAACAGATTATGGCCACTATGGGAATCGGACTGCCCATTAAGGTCCAGCCGCTGGTACGAGGATCCGCAAGCAGCACATATTGGGCGTGGAGACTCCCGATGGGACTTGAGGCGTTTGCCGAGATCTGCATGGCGGCGGAAGGTGTGACTGAGAAGGTGGCACACGAACGGCTCTGCGAACACAACTCACGCATCTCCGGCGTATTTTATTTTTCGATAGGGGCAAGAGCGCCTTCGCCGTTATGCGTCACCGCTTGTTTCGGCGGTGTTTGTCTTTCCGGTCGCATGCTGAGTACAATTGCCGCACGTCGTTCACATCAGCAGCGGAGGGGGAAATTGGCGATGGCATTCGGGAGCGACGCATTGTTTCCGAATGCCCTTGAAAGGAAGCAACGTCTTTCATCCTAAGGTTGTGCACGGCGATGTTAAGGACAATTGGACACCGTTTTCTGCTGCGCAATGGTGAAGGGCGCACCACGCCGCCACTTACAGTTTTTGCTGCGCATGACCGCGAATTGTAAGTAGAGCTGGGTTAACGTGAACGGCGAAACCCAGTGCCCCAGAAATTTGTGATTGTGATGGTAGCGTGCATGCCGAAATCCACGTCTTGATTGTGTAAAGATGGGAACAGTATGGAATACTCGAATAAAGGATTTTCTAATACTCTTTTCTCACGTGACTCTTATAATAACTGTTTACGGACGTTTTTAAGGCGACAGTTTTGCATAACTCATTCTAAGGTGACCTTGGACGCCCTTGGAGTCGGCGTAAACGGTAAAAAAATCTTGTACTAAAAATATCGCGTGCCTCAACGACGGCCACATGAGAACCGAAGCATGCCAGCCGGATACAAGAGGTAATTAATTATTGCCAAAGTGTAATATGATTGTGTAGTTAGAGTTACTAATGGCTGGTAAGGTGGATTAAGGTGGATAAAACTTAATTACTGTAGAACGGGACGGATTAAGATGTAATAACGTATAGTAAGATCAAATAAGGTGGATAAGTGCCTCATTAAAACTTTGTATTAATGATTAGTAAGCTTGGATTAAGGTGTAATACGAAGGCTTAAGATAGATTACGGTATAATAAGGTAAATTAAGGTGGATAAGGGTACATATAGGATACACAATTCTAGTTAAAGTGGATTAAGACTGAATAACGTAAGTTCAGATGCAATGTGGATTAGGGTGGATTAGGTTGTGAGTGGACGTCGTTAAAGCATTGAAAAAAATTTGTGTCAGTACTGCTTTAAATACATAGTTCTTCGTGGATCAATTGATTCATTTTTTTTTTCAGGGAATCATCCTTCAACTTGGGCTTGGGATTTCCCTTGGGTTAGAGGCAGGATTCCCGCATGATTACTTGATGACACCCTTACAGCCACAAAGGCAGCACACCGCGACTGTGCTGTAAGTTGAAACATTTGAAATATATTAAAGGCGATTGCTTGGCTGCACACAAAACATATTTCATAACGACGAAACATAACGACACAAACTTCCTTTCATAAAACACACAAGCGATTTATCATTCAGACACTAATGTGAATAACAATTATTTTTCAGTACAGAAACTGACACCAATAAGTCAAATCAATAACAGGCAATACAGAAACTAGAGAAGAAAGCACAAGTTAAGCATACTGCACAATTAAAAAAAACTTTCGTTTGAGCTTCGGCAATTTAAAGACCTTATGAACAAAACCCACCTGTTAATAGCGGCACCAAATTTAAAGACACCCTACATCGAGCCGCGACTAACGTGACAGATACCCGAGTTTTTGAAACAGTTCCCCGTGAACTTAGATCGGCTACATAATGGTGTTTCAAAGCAATTCTACAGAAATGATGAAAACATTCTTTCTAGCTGGGTAAATTTTGCAATCCATTTGCGTGAACTTCGGCACACCACAAAGTTCACGTAAATGGATTGCAAAATTTACCCAGCTAGAAAGAATGTTTTCATCATTTCTGTAGAATTGCTTTGAAACACCATTATGTAGCCGATCTAAGTTCACGGGGAACTGTTTCAAAAACTCGGGTATCTGTCACGTTAGTCGCGGCTCGATGTAGGGTGTCTTTAAATTTGGTGCCGCTATTAACAGGTGGGTTTTGTTCATAAGGTCTTTAAATTTTATAATAATCAGTGCCCATTGCTATTTAGTCGCATTGATATTTGCAACCCATTTCTACGGAGAAGCCATATTGAGAAATGGTATATGGGGCATGCAATACACCTCAAAGTATGGCATGGCACCATCCGGAATTTTTATGTTACTTGTAGTTTGTACCGGGTATCTTTTAACAAAAGATGCAATTTCATTTTTTGTCGGTTGTGGTACCAAAACTTACTCGGGAATAGATAAGTATATAATAATTTTACCGATTAATTAAATTCCGGACATAATGACTTCGTCTTTCAAGAGTGACTAGTGCTCGAGGTAGGCCTTTCTCCAAAACATCTATTTGTGTTGTTCAGGCCGAAGTTTCCTCAAACTGAAAACCCAAAAACAAATTCTCTACGAAGGGCCAGTACAGGCACCTTATTGGTTTATTGCCAAAGAAAAATTGGCTGGCGATTACGATACTCCCTAATGCGATATTCGGGTGCAGCACAGTTATATCAACAATGATGTAGTAAAGGTTGTTGCTGCAGCAAAGAAGAAGCACATCGGCTGCAATCGTGGACTTCAACCTTCGTTATGGTCGTGAAGGTTGCGTACAGCTTCGTTACCTTCAAGTCTTACGCGTTATTGTGAGCTTCCTTCTTTTTAAATACACCACTAGCCGTAATCAAGAGACTTTGTGGAAGTTTATGAGGCCTCCTTGCAGGGGCATTGCTAGGCCTTCATTGTACTTCACTCTTTTCCCAGTGCGGTCTAATGCAATCCCATTGAATAAATGCTACTGTCTGGGTATTTTTAAACCACATCATTACCATACTGTTATATTATGATGCCAAGAATTCAATAATGTCATGTTGATTGATTGATTGATTGATTGATTGATTGATTGATTGATTGATTGATTGATTGATTGATTGATTGATTGATTGATTGATTGATTGATTGATTGATTGATTGATTGATTGATTGATTGATTGATTGATTTTGAGGTTTAACACGCCTACGCTACACAGGCGATGAGGCGCACCGTAGTTGAGGTTTCCACATGATCTACACCGCCTGGGGATCTTTAATGTGCAAGCGAAAAAAGGTTTATTTGTGCGTTTATAGGATGAATCTGTACCAACTATCCGGGTTTTCTACGCTACGAAAAAAGTACTCATAATTAAGTGGCGCCATTGCAGTAAGGCCCTAATAATAAATTGCTTGTCAGAAATACGCCCTACCTGTGCCGCAAGGTTCTCCCATTCGACACTGTTGCTTGGCAAGGATGAATCGCAGAATGTGCTTGAGTTTGAATGGCTTGATTGAACCGATTTTATTGAATGGCCATGGCCGACACTGAGTGATATGCACAGCGGTCGCTCTTGGAATGCTCTGTGCAGGGCGGAGTGATAATAAACTATAGGTATGAAACATAAATGCTGCGTTTCGCTTTGTGATGACTGGTTCGATAAAAGCCGTCTAGGCCTCATGCTGGAGACAACCGCACTACAATGCCAGTTACTAAGTGCGCAACGAGTACAGCGGTTAATTAGTTTCTATAGCGGCTGTTAAGATGTCGAGGACCGAGTCCCAGCTTCAGGCTGCCTATTCTAATGTCGCATTGATTATTTTTCGAGCAACTGTAACCACAGAGAATACACATCGAAATAGTTTCCTTAAAGTGATCGATCATAGGGTATGATGGTTAGTTATGTATTTGATGTATTCTTTCCATGAGTGACTAGCGGTAATGCAAATGTCTAAATACTAGACTAAACTTACAGCGGGAGCTGCATAATTCTTAGAATATTAGAGTACATTTTTAGTGCTACGTTTTGTACTCAAACTCAATTGTTACTGCATACAGTCAAACACAAAGTAATTTATTACGATGACAACAGATACCAGCGCACCAAGCTCATAGTTCCAAAGTCCGGAGACTGAAACGGGGCCCTTGATTAGGAATCCTAAAAGGGACTTCGTGAACCCAGCAGATAAGTCAGTATATTTTATGAACTCTTTCTATTACGCTGGGGATCTCGGTGAAATGATTTTCTAGTAGCTCGTTGCCCATCCCATACGATGGTTGTGTATTGCGTAGTAAGATCATATTGCACGATAACTGATTGCATAATTCTGTTTTTAGGGCAGCGCTGTTACCACTAGTCGCTGCGCCCTGATATGTGGGCTATTATAAATTCTCTTTTCATAATGCGGACTTCTGGGCAAGTTGAGGGGAACGAGTCCATTTTTTTCTGGTTCTTTTTTGGTTCTTGTATTGTGTTCTTTGGGTTTTGAGAACCACGTGATATACAGTCGTCGGTTGCTGCCGTTTGTTATCTGTGGGTATGAGGACTGGCAGTAACCACACTGGAGATATTTATATGCGCTGTATAATGTAATTTTGTGAAGCGCTTGCCTCTGTTGTCCTTCTTCGTCCCTTGTGTAATTTTTTACGTTTTACTCGTCAGCAAGACATATAAACCTGATCACATCTAACAAAGCTAGGACAGAAATACAAACAATTGATTGATTGACTCATTACCGAAGCCGCACCGAGGCTCTGAGGTGATCCGTAGTGGAGAGCTCCGGTTTAATTTTGACCACCTTCGTATCATAAAGTGCGCTGAATTTGAAACACAAGTGCGCTTCCGCTCTTCGGCTTCACCAGAAAAGCAGCCACCGAGGCCGGGATCGAACCCACGTGCTTTAGCTCACCAGCACAACGATTTAGCCACTGAACCACCGCGGCAGGTTAGAAACATCAATAACCAAGGCAAAGTTTTAGAAAAAGCAAACATTGCTTTAAACTACAAATTAAATGCAATTCTACAAATATATAATACAAATACCTAACATTGGAACCAATAAAAATACAATAGAATAACAAGCAGCAAAACATAAAAAACAAAAAAGCTATAATAACTACAAAGAAATACGTATCTTAAAAAAGAAATACGTACCGAATATTCTTGTCAAGACTGATTCAAACAACCCTTGGTTTAATAAACATTTGAAATCCCTCCTAAACCGTAAGAAACGTCTGTACAAACGAGCAAACGCAACTGGTCATTCTGAGGCCTGGCACAGGTACCAGTTATGTTCTAAACAGTACATTCAGGAGTTAAGTAAAGCTAAAGCAAAATTCTTCTCTACAGACCTGCTAAATATTCTTCAAACTAACCCCAACAAGTTTTGGCGCATGATTAGCAATAAGCCCGGCTCTAATCTAATAGAACTTACAGACCAAGGCAACGAGCCAATAAATAACGATAAGTGTGCAGATGTCTTAAATGACTATTTTTGTTCCATTTTTTCCCCTAGTAACGCTGCTATTTCTGTCCCCACTTCAACCACTTGCGTGAGCACGATGTCCGCTATCCACGTTAGCTGTGAAGGCATTTTTAATCTCATCAAAGAACTTAAGTTATCATCTTCTGCCGGATGTGATCAAATTAACAGCAAATTATTGAAAAACACTATTGTTCTATCCAGTCAGATACTTTCCTTGATATTTTCGCAATCCTTAGAATCCAGCATCATTCCCGATGACTGGAGGGTTGCGCAGGTTGTGCCGCTTTTTAAATCGGGAAATCGAGCAGACCCCGCTAACTATCGTCCTATTTCGCTCACAAGTGTCCCCTGCAAATTGCTCGAGCATATAATAGCATCTGCCCTCATGAATTACCTGGAAACAATTAACTTCTTCTATCCACATCAACACGGTTTTCGAAAGTCATTTTCCTGCGAAACGCAGTTAGCAGAATTTACATAGGACATCTTTTACTACATGGAAGACAACCTTCAAGTAGACGCAGTATTTTTGGATTTTTCAAAGGCGTTTGACCGGGTTCCCCATAATCTTCTCTTGCTTAAGCTCTCTTCTCTTGGAATTCCCATTAATATACTACGCTGGATCGAACACTTTCTACAAGGCCGCATGCAATATACTACCGCTAACAACCAACGCTCATCGCTCGCCAATGTAACTTCTGAAGTCCCGCAAGGCGCAAGCCTATCACCGTTGTTGTTCCTCATCTACATAAACGATTTACCGACCAATATTACAACAAAATTACGATTATTCGCTGATGACTGCGTCATCTATAACCCCATCCGCTCTCCCTCTGACAACCACTCCTTGCAACACGATCTCAACACAATTTCTACTTGGTGCGATAAATCCCTCATGCCATTAAACCTCAAAAAATGCAAAGTCTTGTCATTCTCCCGAAAACACACTATTGTTCAACACCTGTACACAATTAAATCAGTACCAGTAATCCCGGCCACTACGTACAAATACCTTGGTGTTCATCTGACGTCATCGTTGTCATGGGTGTCCCATATCGAATCCATCTGCTCAGACGCTTCACGCACACTCGGCTACCTCCGTCGCAACCTTAAAACCGCATCCGCCGATGTTAAAAAACTTGCATATCTAACGTTCGTTCGACCAAGGCTAGAATATGCATCATCAATTTGGAACCCCTCGCAATCATATCTTTCTCACGATTTGGAATCGATACAAAACCGTGCCACCCGTTTTATAACATCGCAGTACTCCCACACAGTCAGTGTGACGTCACTCAAACAGTCCATCAACCTCCCCACCCTCGCTACACGCCGCTTTATCGCTCGTTTGTGCCTTCTACACACCTTCTATTTCCCGTCACAATCACGACATGCTTTATTGACGCCCCCACCAAGAGCTTCTGCCCGTCTTAACCACAGTCACCCAATCTCTAGAATCAAGTGCCGTACATTATCAATGAATAGTTCTTTCTTTCCTCACGCAATAGCAATTTGGAATTCCCTACCCAATGACATAGCTTCATGCCCTAACCGAAAATTATTTCGCAAAAAACTTGAAACGGCGAACCTTTCAGCCTTCACGTGATACCCCTGCCGAATCGATTGTGAAAATTATGTTGTCACGTTCTCTCTTTTTTTCTCTCTCTCTCTCTCACTCGAGTAATTATGTTTACAATAGTTTCGCTATTCCTAACTGATGTTGCTTTTATTGTAGTCTTGTTTTTGTTGTTGTTATTTTCGGTGTATATATGTATTCTTATACCTTGGCGCAAGCCCCCCCCTTATGTAATGCCTTCGGGCCTTTAAGGAGCAAATAAATGAAATGAAATGAAATGAAGTGCAATTATTGTAGTTGAGGCAAAACGTTTTATTCAGCAAAAAAAAAAAGAAGAAGGTGGGTGGCGTCCTCAGTTCAGGAAGCCGCGCGCTTCCGCAGCCAGGGTGGCCCGGTTGATCAGGCGTTGCTGGTCCTCCGGGTGCAGGCTGGTCAGTGCGCGTTCCCACCGCTCAAATTATTGTAGTTAAAACAAAAAAAATCCTTCATGGTTTTTTTTTCCTCAACTGCAATTTAATTCAGTGAAGCAACGAGTTTTCTTGTCGTTTTTAATGAGGACAGTTGGCAACAAGTAGTTGTTATTGGTTGTTGCTACCGGGAACGCAAACACGGTGATGGAAACCCGACAAAGCACACGTAAAAACAGACATCCAGAAATTATACCGATATAAATTCATTAATTTAGTCATCAGCGAATTGACGTTCATTGCTTGACGAAGTCCTCTACACCAACATAAAAGGTTTCAACCGAATATTGAACCAGGGTAGCCAAATATTGTTGTGATCAAGGTCTTTTAGAGCTGATATCCAAGCCTTTACATAACCAACTTCTGGCGCTGTAAATGTAAGAAACCTTGTTACCTTGAGCACGTGGGAAGATCGAAATGCGGGAGCGGTTGCTCGGGCACGTACGGAATATCAGGATACGAAACATCGCGAAGCACTAGACTTTTCCGACTGAATTCGATGAACAAACAGGAAAGCCCGCCATAATTGTGAACCGGAAGTTTAAACTAACGACCCAAACAGTTTCGCAGCAGTTCACCTGTCCAAGACCTCTGAAAGTGAGGAATTCTAAGGGGAAGAACCTTCTGTAGACCGTTGTGGTTATCCTGGCAAACAGGGACGCCGTCTCAGTCTTGCCGGTAGCATTTACTGTGTCCTGCGAGTCTCTATTTACCCTCTGAGTAGACGTTAACACCAACCCAGCTGTCCAGACAAATGAGCTTTTTTTCAAATTCAGGGTGGTTTGTATAAGCAGAAATATTAAAAATACGAATCAAAATACCATTTTTGCCACTGCCGATAATTTCCATCCCTAGGGATTCTTGAGCAGTTTCAACGTCTCAACGACGGTAGCAAATAATGACCTGTCCATATAGTGCTCAATGCGCACTCGTACCCCGCGAACTATTGAAAATACAGCTTTCCCAGACAATGCGAAAGGCAACATTTCTTTTATAAAATGATCAGCGTTTGGTACACCTAAAGAGAGCCGAGTTACAGTGACAATTATGTTTCAATTTCGACGCAGCCTCAGAATGAAAGATCTAAACAAACCTCGCCCTCGGAACACGGAAGTTCACGAACCTGAGGTGTTCAACGGTGATCAGCGACTCGTGGTCGGGGATCATGAACTACGCTACGGACAGAGTGTCCCCGTGCGCAGTGGGGGTGTGCGGGGCCCTACAACCACGACAGACGCCGGCGACGCAGAAATGGTTCCCGGCACACGTCGGCCCGGTCAGCACGCCGGGCGAGAACCGCAACGAAGGGGCAGACCGAGCTGCGCGCGCGCTCACCAGTCGCGGCGTAAGCCCGGACTCCCCGCCGATGGAAACGGAAGACGAGGAGGCGACGCCGCTCACCTCGTATATAAGGACACTCTGGAGTGGTACAGGGGCAACAGACAGGTGTTCCCGCCGCCCCACCACAAGCTTACGAGGAGGGAAGCAGTGAAGCTGCGACAACTACAAACGTGCGCGATGTGGACTCGGGTGATAAGCCAATCACGTGTGCCCGGACGTGTATTTGACCGATGTGTGCGCGGTGCGTAGGAAGGACAGGGCCACGATGGCTCATATACTGTGGAACTGCAAAGTGAACGACGGTGCTACAGAGACGTTAGCGCCGCACCTAGCGGATGCGGTGGCAAGGAAGGACTACGACGTGCAATACAGGGCCGTCCAGCAAGTGTTGGAGGCTCTCGAGCGTCAGCGGCCGAAAGCACTGTCCCCTCGGGGGCTGGGTGCGTGTAGGTAGCCGATGCCGAGGGACCGACTGACACGACGTTAGGTAGCGTCAATTTTGCCGGACAATAAAGATGTTTTATCTCTTTCTCTCTCTCTCGCAACAAAAAGCAACAATAATAGCAGTATCGCATAAACATCATCATCATAATTACAGTGGTAAGGAATCAGCCCCTTTCCCACTTCGCCTTTAAGGATACACCACGAAATGTGTGCCTGGATTAGAAGACAACACGCCGGAACTCGAAAAACACACGGATGAGACCGGACCGCATCTAATGAGAATGGACCGCATCTCACGACTCCACTTGTTTTCTGAGTAATCGCACAAAATGGCGCCAGCCTGGACGTCAGGGCTCACGTACGTCAAGGGGCGGCCGAAGGACACAGCCTGAAGACAGGCCGACAGGAAAGTGCGCGACGCCGCGCATCGTGAAGGACGTGCCGGTGGCACCGGGGCGTAAACAATGCGCGCGCGTCCCGTTGTTTCCCGGACGTCGCCGCCACTGCCGCTGACGCACCTGTCCGGTGTACCACGACGCCTTACGCATTTCCACGCAAGCAAGATTGCTATCGCGTCGCCCGCCACCGCGCGCGCGACCTAGAAAAGCCCGAGTGGCATCGATGAGACGCCAACCTTCCGAAACGCGTCCTTCGCAGATCCCAGAGGTTTTCACTGGAAACGAACAAAGGAGATGCTCGGTGTTGACGTGAGCTGTGCGCTGCGGGTGCTAACGACAGAGACCTGGTCTACTCAGTTCCTCCAAATACGAGCGGAAGTACGTGGCTCGTGCTCCCTGTTGCTTCCGTTTGTGCTGCTTCTAACTTTCGGCTCCGCCAAGTAATCTTCGTAGCTTAGTGAAACGGCAATCGAAAACAAAATATATGGCGGTTGGCAAACGGTGATCAAGGCCAAGAAATATGTACGCCATTCATTCATTTCGACCTTCGCGAAGGGGAAAACTTCACTTGAGCACGAGGTCGCGGGTTCGATTCCCGGCCGCGGCGGCCGCTTTTCTGATGGAGGCGAAAAGCAAAAATCCTCCGTCGCATGTCCCCGAGTGAGGGCCACGAGTAAATGCAGAGCATTGGGATCGTTTACGTGGCGTAGGGTTGGTGGTGGTGGTGGTGGTAGTTGACGTGTCGCAGCCGCGTGTCGCGCACGAATCGAAGGGTCCGTAGCCCGACGCTGACGAGCAGACGCTGCTTCTTCCTGACGAAGGCATGGATCCGCTGCTCGACGTTGACGCTTGGCCGCGGCTTCTCGTTCACGAAGGTCGTCGTCGGCGGCACGCTTACGACGCTTGCGTTCGGCGTCGGCAGCGCGCCGCCTCGCCGCCTTGTCTTCTGCCGACGTCGACGAAGACGATGGTACGATGTCTTGTACTGGTTCCGCGACGCTGATGTTGGATTGCGTCGCGGTACTAGTTCAAGGTATTGCTTCCATCGCTTATCAACTGCGACTGCCGACGAACGCAAGAGAAGAGAGCGCAGGAGCTGACTGGAGTGGAGCCCGCGCCAATCCGCTTTATAGGGGGTGGTTGTATTGCGGTAACGTTTAGTGTTTGGGGGGTTGGTGCTATCACGTGTACACCACGCAGCTTTCACGCCGCTAGCACGCCGCTGACGACGTAGTTTGAATGAGTCAAGGATATAAGGCGCGTTCGTAGCCTTTGATTCTGTGTCGTTTTGTGGCGCAGTGGGTAGAGCCCCATGTACCTTGCGTTCCGCCCGCAGGGTCGTGGGATCGAAACCAGGCGCCGGTAACTGTTATTTCTTTTTCTTTTTATAGTGTAGGGGGAGGCTGGCTGCTGCGGACGCCGACGCACGGGTGACATCGTGAGTTATACAAATGCTCTGCATTTAAAACGCCCGTGTGTACGAGATTTCGGCCACGTTAAAGATCCCCAGGTGGTCAAAATTAATCCGGAGCCCTCCACTACGGCGCGCCTCATCGCCTGCGTTGCGTCGGTGCGTTAAACCCCGCAATCAATCAAATCAACCTTCACTTGATACGTGCACAGAGCCCTCTACAGCACGTGTACGTTTTCTCAACGACAAACCGAAGGGATGTTTAGGCATTGTGAGGGGCTTCATTGAGTCCACAAAAGTAGGGGCCCGGCTGGTGCAGGCCCAACACTATCGCTGTTACTGCACCAACATAATCCACTGTGCCAGCAGAGTCAACGCTTCTCGAACGCAACTATCTCGATATGCATATCTTGTAGAGCTTCATACAATACTATCTAGCGAGGAATCTGGCGGTGCGACCACGTACAGCAGCCGCCCCAACTGAGATCTGTCCAAGGAGCGTATTTCTCTAACACAGATACAGCTATCAATTGCTGCGTCGACAGTCAAGGGGATTTCATTGCTGGGCATTTCAGCATTACCCTCGTGGCTCTCCGCCTGATGCGTTGCGGGATGGTGGTGCTCCTAGCCAGAGACCCGCTTCACCGCACGTGACCAACCAGTGACGTCTTATAGCTATGGGAACGCTGAGTGGAGGAAACTCCTGCTGGTTTTCTCTGGAGCTTATCTGCCAGCAGCTATCACAATCGACAGCTCTCTAAACTTCGTATTTCTGTAGCGGAAGTTGGTGATTTTCAATAGTCGTTCATTTTTCCTTGTCGCCGCTGCTGCCAACGTAATTCAACTCACAAATTTGGGTTATTTGGTGATACGAATTCGACATGGTAAAAAAACGCCACAAGACGGGGACACAAGAAGAGACAGTTACACGCTCGTCCCGTGTAACTGTCTCTTGTGTCCCCGTCTTGTCGCACCTTTTACCATGTCGATGCCAAAGTAAGAACGTTGTGCGTGTTGTTTTTTAGATGCCTTTGAAATTGACAAAGCTTCTTGATAATTTCAGACAATAAATGCGGGGAAAGCGTACTGGGGTAGAAAAAATGCTCCGGAGAGAGTTGAAGAGTGTAGGGATAGAAAGAAATGCTCAGGAAAGAGTTGAAGAATGTGGCGTTCATCCCATTTTGGGTCATTTTAAC
This sequence comes from Haemaphysalis longicornis, assembly GCF_048455015.1. Taxonomy (NCBI): domain Eukaryota; kingdom Metazoa; phylum Arthropoda; class Arachnida; order Ixodida; family Ixodidae; genus Haemaphysalis; species Haemaphysalis longicornis. The sequence continues at coordinate 138,483,633 of NW_027526460.1, forward strand.
ATAATGGCCACACGTTGCTCGAAAGTCGAAGGATAAAACGAGGCGTTGAAGAAACAGAGAAAGAAAGCCCATTTATTGAGCATATTTGGGTGTTCGGAGGGTATACCCGTGGCCGCCGGTATGTGTCTCGCGGCGATAGCTTGAGTGACCGGGTGGCTTGCACGTCTGGGTCCGGGCTTCGCAGTGCCTCCTCGCACTGCTAATCGGCGGTAATTAGGGGAAAGTTATTTTTAGGGCAGGCCGGTCCAGTGTGAGGTAGATTGGCTGGGGCGGCAATCGGGGTTCGGGTATTGTGGTGGGCGAATGCGTGCTAGCTTTGCCCGTTTCGGGAAGTTGTTTGTTTGCGTAAGGCGCTTGACACGGGTTTGGTCATATGCCCATGGGTTTGGTTTGGTGATTTGTTTGGTTTGGGTTTGCTTTAGACATGAGTTTGGTTTGTCGTTTATGGTTTTGGTCATTTGGTTTGTTTCCCGCATGTGGAAAGGCGGGAAAGGCAGTAATGTGATCCGATCTAACTGCAATATAGGAGTCTCCCCTTCGCAGATCTCGCTCCGTGGTGTAGATACAGGCTAGCTCCCGCTTTCTGTGAGCTGCCATTTCGTGAGCTGCCTCGTTTTCTGTCGAGGCCAGAGTGTGCCGGTGACCAGACCATTTCTACCAAAGACGCAGGGGGATTTCTGTTCAAAATATGGAGTACTGCTTCGGATATGCAGCCGACAGCGAAATTCGGCATTGCAGCTTTATAATCTGAGATTACTGTGATTGGAGTGAGTTTCAGTGAGAGTGCTAGCTCTGTGGGTCTTGGTTGTTGCGGCACCTAAACGGGCTGCTCCAGCATTTCCAGTGGCGGTCGCTTATGTCCCGTGATTACAGAATTATCGGGCAATTTCTGCCTAACAAAAAGAGATACCTGGAAAAGCCTCGCCTTGGTGCTTTAACAACCGTTTGGTGAAAGTTTAAACCTAACATCACTACTATCACGATTTTCACGACTGATTTCACTTTGCCCATGGCTTGGCCTTTTCCAGTTGAAAGTAGGCACGTTGAGATCCCCTGTTAATAATCATATTTCTTTCAGGGCACATTCAAATATCATCACACAATTATCAAGAAGGGTTTATGAGCGACCAGCTTCCTACAAATAGTACCAATCAGAAAAGTAATGCCCAAGAAGCAGACATTGAACGGGACCCGCCGCGGTGGCTCAGTGGCTAAGGCGTTGCGCTGCTGAGCACGAGGTCGCGGGTTCGATTCCCGGCCGCGGCGGCCGCTTTTCTGATGGAGGCGAAAAGCAAAAACGCCCGTGTGTACGAGATTTCGGCGCACGGTAAGGATCCCCAGGTGGTCAAAATTAATCCGGAGCCCTACACTACGGCGCGCCTCATCGCCTGCGTTGCGTCGGCGCGTTAAACCCTACAATCAATCAATCAAATCAGACATTGAACGGGAGCTTTCGTGATCTGCTATTTGGTTCCGCACTTGAACCCCTGGTCTTACAAATGCGATAACAGCAACTCCGACAACCGCGATTAGCGGTCTCGACGATGGGTTCGGTTCATTTTTTAACATGGTGGTATTACTGCTTCATCAGAACGCAGCATGTAAAGATGCAAGATTTTTTGCTGGGTGGGCTGCACGCGTCCACCATTGAGAGGATTTGCTGACGTTTTATAGGGGCCCGGGCTGTCAGCGTCTGAAGTAGTCACGGTGACAAAACACCGGCACCCTCGATCGCTTTTCAACTCCCTGCGCTAGACCGTAACGCGTACTAAAGGAACACGCCGGGACACTCGTTTTCCAACGTCTCGTGCTAGAACATTTCACCTCCACGGGAAAAAACGCGTACTAAAAGAACACACTGGGCAACTCGTTTTCCAACGCCTCGTGCTAGAACGCTTCGTGCTGCAAAGAGACGAGACTTTTAGAGCAAAGCTGTATGCCTCTACCCACAACGGTTTCATCTGCGGGGGCAATAGCGCCAAGGCGCCAGGGCCTAAGACGCCGAGCGCTCAGCATCGCAACCGCATTATGGCTGATAAGGTGCCTGTGAACGATGGGACCACCCACCATGTGTTCCTGGTAAAGATCATGTTTGCACATTGTCTTTGAAGGCTACTCAGGATCTAGTGACTCCCACTGGTGCTCCTCCTGCGCCCAACCACCGCGCGCCGTGTGGCAAAAAAGAGATCTTTGAATACACTTCGAGTGTATGCTCCGCCCCTCCCCAGGTTTCACGTTCGTGAAGGTGGCCCGGTTTCTATTCGGAACCTCTTCCGCTGGGGCGCGTCTTTACAGTACGGCCAGAGAGGGAAGAAAATAGGATTAACCTGTGTGTACCGGCAAAGGTACTCACAAGTTGAGACAAAAGTTCCGTTTTGCTAATCGTTCAACTTCTCATATGCCTGGTTTGCAGTCTCTTTGCAGCCGTGTCGGAGGTTCGACCTTTCTTGAGTTTCGATACGCCATTACAACAAGAAATAATGCGAACTTGAAATGAAGCGTAAGGCCTTTACGCCGGAGACGGCTTCACGTCGCAATGGGCGCAAGCTGAAACTGCGTAGTTACATGGTGATCGGATGGAACCATTTGAAGAAAGGGCTATTACGACTGCTTCGCAGAACACACAGGTCTCCAGAAGTGTTACGGGTTACGGGTTACATTCGGTCGCGATGACTTGTCATTCTGGAGTGCTGTGGGCTTCACCACAACACACCAGAAGGACAAGTCATCGCGACCGAATTCCCACAACACTCCACAACGATTAGTCATCGTGACCAAAAGTGCAAATTTGGCGAATGAGGAGGTGCAGCGTGCGATTAGATCAAAACATAGTACATGCGGTGAGACAACAGCACAAGGCGTGCATCTGCGCTGTTGTCACAGCACAGATACTGTATTGCGCTCTAATGGCATGCTGCGTGTAAGGGTTCCAGGCGCCAGCGACGCTGCAGAGTCGAACGCGTAGGAAGCGGCGGTTTCCTGAAGGGCGCATGAAGGGCATTATAGCAGCCAGCTTGCTAGGAGCGAACGGCCTTTGGATCATGCCGCGTGCGTGGAGACGAATTGTCTTGGGCCTCAGCCGGGCTGTGGCGTTGTTTTGAACGGCGTGTTCCAAAGCACAGTACGAGCGTGGGAAGGCGTGGGTCGGATGTTCGAGGCGCTTTCCGCGGACATGGCGGCAGCTGGCTCGAAGCCCACCGCGGTTTCCATTAGCAGGTTGTAAAACCATTTGGTCCGTCGAGCGGCTGGAGACGGGGAGCGTGGAGCTGTCAACTGTGATTAGACAGTGGCCGAGTTATGGCGATAGCTTTCCTTTTGTTCGCCCGTGCGCGCGCGGAGTGGAGGCGTGCGAGGGTGCGCGCGTTGCAGCCCGGGATGGGCGCGGCAGAGGCGATGCCTGAGCCGGCCTCCGTGTCCTTTTGTCCATACGCGCTGTTTCTGGCCCACGGTCCAATTAACGGGGCATCGCCTGTCAAGGGCGGAGAATCTTGGGGACGCGCCGGGTCGTTAAGGCGGATCTTAATGGGTTTCAGCTGGCTTGAGTAGCTGTCCTGTCTCGGACGAGATGCGCGGCAACAGGCGATGCAGACCGCGTTCGTGGAAGCATGTCCCTAGCGCTTGCACGTGTTTTCGTGGGTTTTTGAGTGTTTATCGTGTTTGTTTGGTTTGCTTTTGATCCTTTCCTTTTTTTCTGGAGAGAGAGAGAGTGACCAGTGTTTGAGGGTTACTGGGGGCGTTGCCCACAGTGGTTTAGGCCCGGATTTACTAATCCATCCTATCAGGTGCCCAGGAGATACCGATTGGCCTGTGTATCGGGGGTGCGGCCTACGTAACCCATTAAAACCACGACACATGAGGTCTCGGCGTCGAATCCTCAGGGTTTTAATGTGCTATGCACGGCCGGCGTATTGCCGGGTTAGCCAGGTCAGACTAGGGAGGATCTCACCACTTGGGTAGTTTTAGGTCAGGGTTCCGTCGCTGACGGGGGTGCCGCGGGCACAAAGTCTTAGCTGACCTAGAACCCCACTTTATTTCTTACTTTGTTAACTCTATCTTCTGTCTGTAAATATCCTGTATATGTCTCTCCGTGTAAATATACAGTTTTGAAAACCCCTCCATCAACCATCGTCGTCGTGTCATCAGTGCCGCAACCATCAGGCACCAACGCAGATCATCATCATCTTCAACAACAACGAAAGAAAGAACCAAACATTTACTCTGCGCCTTCTCGTTCCGCCAAATTTGCACTTTTGGCCACGATGACTGGTCGCTGTGGAGTGTTGTGGTGAAGCCCATCGGCGGTAATTTTTAAGAGTTTATATGAGTGCTGATGCACATTTTTGTTCATCTGAACCAAGGCACACGGACGGGTTCTCGTCTGATCACACCCGCACAATGCTTGCGTCTGGCAACTCATCAAGTGCACCTTGTGGTCTCTCTACCTCACAATATGCATAACCCTAGCATTGCACAAGGAAGGCATTCATGCATACTGCGAGGAACCACCGTGGTTCGGGCTAGTTGAGCACGCTCACGATACTGAAACGCCGTCGCGCCAACTTAACACCGCCTCTGTTGGGCAGGTGGAGAAGGGGGTGACAAAGGAATATGCCCAGGGTACGGAGGGAAGACGTTTATTTTATGCGAAAGTTCTAGTCACATATTTTACAGACCCAATTACATAATTTACAGTACAGGTACGTACTTCCCGTTAGGTGAAAGAGGCGATGGGGCGCCACGCGCAAGTGTGAGCGCTTCGTCGGCGCAAAGCCAGTGGGCTCTTCGGAAGAGTCAGGGCAAATTCCGGGGTGCGCGCACGTTGTGCGCGCGCGCATCGCTGTGCTGGCCAGATCGGCTCGCAGCAGCGAGGGAGACGGGGCCCATTCGCTCACAGGCGCGTACCGCACGGCGTGATCGTCGAGTGATAGGTACGGCCTTACTATATGCAAGCGTAGGGGCAACAGGAGCAGCCTTAGGCACGGGCCGCAGCCGGAAGGGCTGGTGGGCTTTCGCCGGCGCAACAGAGTTGCAGCCGTCTGGTAAAGAAAGCGTCACATACCTTCGGCCAACGCCTTCGGCGTCCTGGAAGCGTCTCCTCGAACGGCCCCCCGCGCAGGGCGCGCGTTCGCGTCCCCGGCGAGAGTCGGGTTCGGGCATCGTTTAAACGGACCAATGAGGTGAGGTTAGCTCCGCTACCAGGGTGGAGCGCCCGCTGCGTGACAGTGTTTTATCGCCGCAACGGTCTCTGCAGGCTTCACCTCACGCAAGAGTTTGAGAGACGGCTCGGCTCTACACAGTGGCGCCAAGACGAGCCGGAATTTTGGAGGAGAGAGGGGAAGAGCGCCGCGTAATGACACAAACCCAGTGATCGCGCAATGGCTAGGGCGTCAGGATCCCCACAACCTTGAGTGGGAATTGCTTTTCTTTAGAAATGCACCTATCCGAAAAGAAGGTATCAAAACATCTGCATGCATAAAATACGCCTCCCGAAAGCACCTATAAAGACTTGCCACCACTGTTTCGCCTTCCAAGGAGACCACCAGCGTAAAACGTACTGCTCAGTCACTTTTCATTCGTGATGCCAAAAAGAACTTCGAAGCAACGCCAAAGCTAGACAGGCTGCCCTGGACGTGTGAAAGTCTGCAGAATACATCAAAGGAAACCGCATAATGAAGAAAGAGAGAGAGAGAACAACTTTATTAAGAGAGAACAACTTTATTACTGAAGAAAGAAAGTTAAGTTCCCGATGGCGGGGTAGTAGTACTATTAGTACAGTAAAAGCTCGTTAATTCGAACTCTGTTAATTCGAAATTACAACTAATTCGAACTGACGCCCTGGTCCGGGCACAGCCCTGGATATTTCAATGGGGACATTCTCCCGATAATTCGAACGCGTCGGTACCCAGGACGGCCCATTCAAACTGGGAACCCCTGGTTTCCATCACTCCTCGCAGAAGACGGCACAGAAGTCGGCCCAAAATTAGAGTAATCAAACGATTACTCTTAATTTTGATTGCCTCGACCCTGCCATGCAAATAAACGTGTTTTGGAGCATAAACAGCGTCATTATTATGAAATTACGGCTTGCTGCTCGTATGAGTGTCTGTCGGTGCCTGTTTCTGCCCTATAACTAACTGACAGATCAATTAATTTCGCTCGCTTTTCGAGCTCCATGAACATTATTTACGCCATCACCTGCAAACGTGTAGTAGCCCCTAATTCGCGATAACGAGTCCAGAGGTGGCCTCTTTATGTTCTTCCCGCGCAGTGTGGCGCGATGTCCATTCATTCTAGCGCCCGCCCGCTAATTCGGACTCCGCGTAATTCGAACAATTTCATGGTCCCCTTCGAGTTCGAATTAAAGAGATTTTACTGTAGTAGTATGCATTGTTGGATGAGGCGGACTTCGCCTTGCATAACAGCGGCAATCGCTCCACCTAATCGTCCTCAACATTAAATCAGAGACACGCAATGTCACCACACCTCACTTAGTCCTATTATAACAGAGACGCACGATATTACCACACCTTACTAAGTCCTGTGTTGGCGCAAGGGCTATGAGATCCCTTATCATGATAAAGAAAAACAAAGGCGGCTCCTGGTTTCAAGGACACAGTTACGTCAAAATAAAACGATAACATGGCTGGAGCACGAGAAAGCACATTGTGGCAAAATGTAAAGCTGAGAGCATGCTGGATGAGGCAATGCTTCGTAGCACGGAAAAAGCGTGCCAGCACGCGAAGGTCGGGCACATTCCTTAGCGTGAAGGTTTGCGGCAACCATGGGACTTTCCATTGGTCCTTCGTGATTACAATATGCGCTCAACGCAAAGCTGCGAAGGTAATGTCTGAAGCGCTTCAAGCGGCGTCTTTACTTACTTCGTTTTGTTTCAGTTCAAATATGACCTCATCGGCACAACACTTATGCAACTTTGAACGCTAACTCCAGTCAAATAGCTTATGCACCGGAGAAAACACAGGAGGAAAGACGACTGATCTGCTACTTCCCGTGTTTAGCTTGCCCCGCGATGTGTAAAGCTCGCGCGATGGGCTGCGGCGTATCACATCAAGTGACTATGAAATATTTTTGTATAACTGGAAGTGGAAGTGTTTGAAATAAAAATTGCCTCATTTGGCTAGAAGATTGATTGATTGATTGTTGGGGTTTAACGCGCCGACGCAACGCAGGCGATGAGGCGCGCCGTAGTGGAGGGCTCCGGATTAATTTTGACCACCTGGGGATCTTTATCGTGCGCCGAAATCTCGTACACACGGGCGTTTTTGCTTTTCGCCTCCATCAGAAAAGCGGCCGCCGCGGCCGGGAATCGAACCCGCGACCTCGTGCTCAGTAGCGCCACGCCTTAGCCACTGAGCCACCGCGGCGGGTTGGATAGAAGAATGAGTGACTTCTTTGAGACCGGGGTGTCCTCTGTGGAATAAACTACAAGATATTTATGGAAATGTTCCGCCTTCTCTTTAGCAAGTACTTCGGTGCGGCCCCTTTTGGGAAGCCGATCGTTGGAGGGGGAAGGTTTATAAAATATCATGCGATATTGAAAAATTAAAGCCGTGGCACTCAATGTGAAAGCTGTCGGAAGTGCCGAGTAGTGATTCCCCATAATGGGCTGTAGCGCTGTTATCCGCTCAATCCCGCATTTCAAATTTCCCGCCTTGGAAGTTCTCGCGCGCTCCTTGCCTGAAACTGTGCCAGCGGGAGTTGTGTTCTTTTTGCTCTTGCTTTAATTTCGTATGCTGGAGCTGTTTTGCGTCGTTTAGAACGCGTAATTTTTTGTGGCGTAGGCTACACTGGCCGAGGTTGAGCAATTTCGCGTGGCTCCTGGAGAGCCGTGCTGCGCGTGCGCGAGTAGCAGTAACGTCGCACGACGCACAGAACGTTGCTCGCTGCCCCGCGCCTCTCACACACCCCACGCGCCCAGCGTCTTCGCCGACCTCCGTTCCGCACGCGGCGGCCCGGTCCACTTGATGATCATGCGAGAGGTGGCGCCGGGTGTAAACTGATGCCTCGTGAATCGCAGCAACACCGGCGTGCGCCTGTGGAACCAGCTTAGCTCTGGGGCGATTGGTGACGCTGCGTCGCAGCCGCTTGATAAATATACATGTGTCACATAATGCGTATACCGTGTGTGTGTCATTGAAGCTGCAGTAAGCATGATAATCCAGCTAATCCTAGTCAACCGGGAAAGCTAAAAATACGTATATCCTGGCATAGCCGAGCTCAGTCACTGCTAATTTTTTCTTGCGCGGCTGGAGCCATTCTGCGTCATTTAGAAGGCACGTTTTTTCTTGCGCGGCTGGAGCCTTGCGGCGTAATTTCGAACACGGCATTTCTGCCTTGCGCGGCCGCTTTTTTCGCTTACTATTGTAAAAACCAATCGAACGATTGTTCCTAACTAAAGGAACGCGGCGGCTACCAGTTATATACACAGATTTTGCATGAAATATACCTGCAGTTTTCTTTGCGCTAAATAACGGGGTGATGTATGACAAGCGCCAGCGGTTCACGAGGTTTGAACGGTTATGACTATTTAAACCACGTGGTTTTCGAAGCCTCAGCATGACTTCCTGACGCCGGCATACAGAAGGCTCTACTTGGGTTCATTATCTCGCTGCACCACCTGATTCCAGCAGTCGCATCGACCGTTGAGCTAAGACGGCAAGGCGAGCCCATAAAGTGCTCTGTAATTATAAGCAGGCGACTGGGGTTCTTTCTCCTCTAACCTTACCCCGATAGTCAAAGAGGTCCCCGAGGTCCCTGCCTGGTAAACAGACAGGGAGCCCATCCGCCGGAGCTTGACCACGATTCCGGCGGCCACAGTTTGCGGTTTCTACCCTTCATTTTAAAACTCCTAGCCACGGTAGAAAACAGCGTGGGTATGAAGTCCAGGGTCCTCGCCATTACCGTCACCAAGATTACTCAAGGTGCCCCGTGCGGGGTTAAGACACACTTTAAATAAGATGTGTCCGGCGTTACTTCTCTATAAATCACGTGGTACAAAACCACCGTGGAAAGGATGAAATGCGGCCGCTGTGAACTAAAGCACAAAACAAACAGCGAGGGAGCAAGACGTGTTGCCAGAAGTACCGTATTTTAGCGATTCTAAGCAGCCCCCCCCCCCCTTATTCTCAGCACCTCACCCCCCTACTTTCAGGGAAAAAAATTGGAGAAAAAGTTTGCTTGCGAATCTAAGCACCTCCTTTTCTGCGAGGAAGCGCGCCTACCCCAGGCTAAACAGTTAATGCGGCCGCCAACCACGCTTTCTCGCTCTGTTCTTGAGCCTTTCACTGCACTCGAGGCATTTAAAGGAAATGTTTGATGAAGCAAAAGTTATGTAACCTGCTGTGAGATACTCAGAGTAGCGGCTCAAGCGGTGCCACACACTCGAGTGCTGGTGAGAGTGACCGAGAATCAGACGTAAGCGGTAAGTTTACTGTCTGGGCTTACTTCTTTTAATTTTTTTTTGTACGAAACATTATACTTTTCGCCTTTGTCACCTGACTACTGCAGCGAAAGTGTATCACCCCCCCCCCCCCCCCTGAATTTGGGCACTGCGATCTTGGAAAAATGGAGTACTTAGAATCGCGTAAACACGGTTGATCACCGGACGGTGATCGGCCTGCGGAGCAAGCGTATACTCACTTGTAATGAAAAATATGTGGCTCTTCAGAAACCCGTACTTAGCACATTGCACAAAGGTGTCGTCAAACTAGGACTTTGCGCCGGGCGATTTGATTAGCGGTGATTTGTCTTCCGAAGGCGAAAAGAGCCAAAAACAGTCACGGGCAGGCGTGGTCGAGCTACTCGCCCGAACAAGCTGAAGGAAAGCGCGGCGATCCGAAGCCACTACACGTTCTCGGAAAACACACAGCGCTCTCGAATCGACCCTTCAGCTTCCCAAAGGAACGGTGTTCGGAAGGGATTGATTGGGCAGACGCTGAAAACGCCGTAGAAGCGCGTACCTTGAAAAAAAATAAACATTCAAAACAAGTTTTTAGATGCGACGCATCTCTTGCTCTTAGGCATGTCCCTCCTGCGTCGTCGCGGCGTTGTCCGCACGCTCACTGCCCGTGCGCAACTCTCCTCCGTTCTTCTCTCCGACAGCTGTGCGCAACACTCTCACTCCGTCTCATTGTCATAACAACAGCTGCGCGTGCGCGACTCTCCCCCCCGGCTCCTCTCCTTTCAAAAGCGGGAATATAAGCGGGGGTGCGCACGGCGCCGGATCAGTCCAGCGCTCGCTCTCGCACTTGACTTGACTTTGCTTGACGATACCTCCGTGCAAGATCTTCCGATGAAGACGTGATGGAAGCGACAGTCCCTTCAGCGAGTGGACTGACGCCATCCAATACTAGCGTCAGTCCAAACGCTCCCCCCTGATGCGTCGCATCACATCAGGGTTCCCTCGCGGGAAGATGGACGTAATTTTGTACGAGCGTACAGAAACTCGGCACCATGCTGGGTTGATGAAGTTATTGTTGCAACGGTAAATTTATATAGAGCGGCACACTACACTAGATGAGTAACGAATAACGTCGCAAGGAAGATAATACCGGACAACAAAAACCTATCATGACGGCGCTACGTGCGCCATTCAGTAATCTGAAACTTCTCTTTCGGTGGTTCGTTTCAGGAGCTTTTGCTCGGCAGTTCGAATAGAGGATAGCTACGAAGCTCCATCAGCTGCATTAGTTAATTAATTCTTCCTGCGCGGACAATCGATGGTGCTACTCCTGGGGACAGAGCCGACCAACTTAAAATTGCGGGGATCCGATTTCACCCGCTGGTTTACAATGCTCAATCGTGAAAAATAAACATAGTAAGCGCAAAGCAGGATAACAGCCAGGAATACACGAAAGTGCCGATGCTGATTCGCCATACGTGCGCGCAAAGCAGCTGCGTTCTTATCCAATTCAAAGTAATCGAAGCCGGTACTACGTATCGATCTCACACTGCGCACCACTTTCGCATCGTCATATTCAAGCTGTATATAAACATACCACGCAGTTGTTTTTATAGCAACTGTTGTATTTTTTTAATAAAGGATTGACTTAAAAGGCATTGCATTTATGTCACAAAAACAACTGTAGACCTGTACAACGTGTTGGCTACCATTACTCTGAGAATCATTAGAACTGCATATCTCGGTATTACCGGTATGAGTCACACATTTTATGCACTTTGTACACAGAATTGCACACATTTTGTACACTTTTAGCTCTCGCTGTACTCCCCAACGAGAGCGAGCCAGTGACAACACAACAATCCAGGCTTTTGCGGAGCAACTGCATTCACAAAGCTTAGTAAACCATGAAAGGCTTCCCGTGAATGGTGGGGCGAGTAGCCCACCTGCTATACTAAGAAAATTCCGTGCCCTTCCTCTCCGTGAAGGATGACCAGCTAGGCAGCTTGGCGAAGTCCAAGGAGCGGACGAAACAAAATACGTTTGGTAGTAATTAGCGATTCAGCATCCTTTCTAAAGAATTATCGCAATTAAACTTGCGTGGACCAGGGTTTTATTCAAATGCATAGTTGACAGCAAACTGAAATTCACAATATTTCCAACTTGAATGTTAACTACCGTAATTACCCGGTTCTAACGCGCCCCCGATTCTAACGCTCACCCGATTTTCCTGGCAAAAAAAAAAACGAAAAAACTTGCACCTCTGATTGTAATGCGCACGGAACTTTGTGAGCAAGAAAAACGAATGCGAGAGAAACGGGCGATTTATTTCCCGAAGTAATTTCACTCAAGTCACTTCTCGTCGCTCTCCGCTGACGACAACATCGACATCGCGTACTCGGTGCCGTCAAGCGCGTTCGCGACGCCACACTTCTGAACGAACGTTCAACCATGGTCTATGGGATCGTGACCCACGCCTCGCAAGCCCATCCCGCGAGCTTCTCCAGAGGCGCACGCTTCAGCCGACCGCTCGTTTTGAACGCGAGAGAGCCGCTGCTGCCATTGCTGTTATCAAGCGCGCAAGTGGAACGATTTGACGATTTGTGTGAACGCCGATAGAAAAGCCCGGGCGCCTATACTTCATGCGTCCGAAAAAATGTTGCTAAAAACTTTGGTGCCATCTTGAAATGGCGATGGCGATGGGTGGGACGAAAATTCCGCTGTTGCGGCAATATCGGTTTCGTATCCGATTCTAACGCGCAGGCGATTTTCCGACCTATTTTTCCTGAAAAAAAGGGCGCGCTAGAATCGGGTAAGTACGGTACGTAATTATGACAAGTGAATAAAACTCGACGTAAAAGTAGAGTCGTCTAAGCGGCTATTGTGATATTTCTATTTGGGGGGGGGGGGGATGCGAGGGGAGGGATAGTTTTTGTTAAACAAGAGTTACGGTCGTTTTTTGAGACCGTACTTCTTGCGATGGCGATGTGTTGACTGCAGAGGGGAATTCTGTAACGTTTACAATTGTGTTATAAGCTGACTAATCACGCCAAGTAATTGAAACTCAATGTAATGTTAGTGTCGTCCTAGCGACTAATTTCAGTCATTTTTTTTTTCGAGATGCCTACATTAGATTGTAAGCTACATATATTCACCATAAAGTTGGCTTTGCCGCAAGATTAGAAATCCTTTGTCGGCGCGACTGTGTACGCGCATGAAAATACTGTCAATCACTATCCATAGATGGCTTCGCCATAAAATAGCGGCGCAGAAAAGAAAGCTGGACAATGTTAATTCGGTATGCTTCTAAATACGTTGTGTATATACGTTGCGTCCATGCACTGTTCGTCTCGTCTTAAAGGAGCAGTGACACGAAATTTTTTGCGTTACATTTTTTTTGTGTGTTACACGGCGCATAGGAGCACCGTGTAGCCGCACCGGCGCTAAACGAAAAGAGCAGAACACGCATGCACGCCTGCCGACGATGATAACCCTTCTATACCTCTCAAACCACATCTTTTAACCTGACTTCGAGCATTGTTCGCAGCATACTGGTATCAGCGATGCCGCTGATAGCAATACACATCTAGCAGCGTCTCTCGCACACTTCCACCACAGGCGAGCTGCTTGAGAGGCGGCGCTATCACAGGGATCTGCAGCAACAATTTTTTTGAAATATTTATAGGTGCGTCTGCTATCGGCGCCATCGCCGAGACCATAATGCTGTGAACAATGCTTGAATCCAGGTTTAAGGAAGTAGTTTTTTAGAGATAGATAGGCTATCCCCGTCGGGAGGCGCGCATGCGTGTTCTGCTCTTTTCGTTTTCCGCCGGTGCATAGGGGCCCCAGTGCACGGGGCCCCTATGCGGTTTGTGCACAGCTCCCGACTCCCGTGTTCCAATTACTTCTGACGGAACCTGTACAAATAACTACGTTAGAAGTTCCTTAAACTCCCGTACGGCTGGTGACATCACTTCGGAGGTCATTGAACTACGTCTAATAGGCACCCCCCAGGGAGCAGTCCTCTCCCCGCTGCAATTTAACCCACGCAAATTGAATCAGGTCCCAAACCTGCGATACAGCCTCTACGCCGATGACATATCTTTTGGATGTCGAGAAAGCACCCTACCGAGAGGAGCCCAAATTGTAATCGATGAGGCGAAAGTGCTCCCTAACTAAATCCGAACTTCTCGTGCTTCCAGCCAAGCGAGTTTTCAAGCCACCCTCAAACATAACAATCCATATTGGCGAAACGGATGTGCCGGCTGCACTCATCACAAAGAAATTGTGATTAATTACCCAAAGCAATCGAGCCAACACTCGCTTCATGGCGCAACTAACTACTCAATTCAACCAGCCAACTGGGCTAATACGGTGTGTAGCAGCCCGGAATAAAGGACCTAAAGAAGCCGAAAGAGTCCGACTAATTCAAACATTCGTAATCAACCGTATTACATACTACCTACCATACCTTAATTCATACCAGATCGAACTGAGGAAAGTCAATTTCATTCTGCGTAAAGAAGGCAGCCCTACAAATACTCCATAGCACTTGCACTCCATGATTGGAACAGTTTGGCGTCTACAATAGAGTCGAAGAACAAATAGAAGCCCAGTGGTTCAATCAGCTATAGCGCGACTGTCGGCATCCCCTACCGGTCAACAAATCATGCACAGACTGAATCGGCGAGCCCCGCTGATTACCGAAACCAGATTTCAATCACTTATGTAATTCATGCTCAACTTCTCAATCGCCCTCGTCCGCGAAACTTACCCCCGGTACATAATCAAAAGAGCATGGAACAACGAGCCCGAACTCTATCCGAGAAGTACCCAATAAACCCAAGCATGGTATGCGTGCACGCGGCCGACTATAGGCATCACGAAGCGTATATGCTGTAACGGTCCTATATGACCCGAACATTCCACCCATATTTCCTTGCTGTACGTTCTCGCAATTCAGCAACGGCAGAAGAAGCGGCAAGTGCGCTGGTACTAGCTCACCGGCGGACCCCTGCGATCATAATTTCAGATTCGAAAACGGCCATTAAAAACTTTCCAAAAGGACCACTCCCCCTCAGGCACTGACCTCCTTGTCCGAAAACCTTGAAACTACCACCGAGGGGAATTGATCTGGATTCTTGTCCGTACAAGGTTGGGAGGTAACGAAGCGGTCAACGAAGCGCCTGGAGAGGCCACGACCCGAGCAGGACCAAGCCTCGTCCCCTTGGCCCGAGACAGCTTATTAAGCTATCAATAAACCACCAAACACTACCGTCTCTCCCGCCGAATGTACCCGCCCGTACATCGGGATCTTTCATCTTTCTAACGCCAAGAACGTCCGTGGCGCCTACTGCAGACGAACACACTGCCATGTCACTCCATACTGCCCCATATTCACCCGACTTTATATCCGTCACCTAACTGCCTTGACTGTGGTGCGGAGGACACCGTCACCCGTCTCTTATAGGTATAGCGTGAAGCAGCTCGGACATGCAGGCTCAGAGGAGGCTCGCGGAGCGACCTGCCATGGTCCCCGGCAGGCCGCGGCTGTCAGTCGCCCAATGCACTTAACCAGACGCTTAAGTAAAGTTCTCTTTCTCGGCTCTCTCTCTCTCTCTCTCCGTCTTTCTTAATTTTTATAATATTCAATACGATAATATTTTTGTTTTAACAGGAATAATAACGGCCTTAAATATCAGAGCATTTGCAAATAAGCCTCTGAAGGTACGGTTAAAAAACATATTGAAGAACATATGCTGAACCATGTTTTTAAAACACTCTAATTTCAGCTAGTAAATTTAATAAGATGAATCACCGCACTGCCACAAATGACAAGCCTTCTTTCAGTTTCGATGTTGGTAAAATTTTTGCCTTGCATTAAAAAATTTGCCGTGGCTTAGCTCGGCTATATATATGTCAGGATATACGTAGCGTGAGCTACGGTTCAGGTGGTTGTTCGTAGCTTTCCTGGTTGTCTAGGATTAGCTTGATTGTCATGCTTACTGCTGCTTCAATGACACATACACGGTATACGCATGATGTGACACATGTATATTTACCAAGCGGCTCCGGCGCAGTGTCACCAATCGCCCCAGAGCTAGGCTGGTTCCACAGGCGCACGCCGGTGTTGCTGCGACGCACGCGCCATCGGTTTCACACCCGGCCACCCCTCGCATGATCATCAAGTGGACCGGGCCGCCATGTGCTGAACGGAGGTCGGCGAAGACGCTGGGCGCGTGGGGTGTGTGAGAGGCGCGGGGCAGCGAGCAACGTTCTGTGGGCCGTGCGACGTTACTGCTACTCGCGCACGCGCAGCACGGCTCTCCAGGAGCCACGCGAAACTGCTCAACCTCGGCCAGTGTAGCTCACGCTGCAAAAAAATGAGCGAAGCTTGCACTCAGTCGTGCAAGGCTTGAACCATAGCGAAGCTGCAGGATTTCTTTATCTGTGCGCGCTGAAGGACACATCACCTTGGATTTGTGGAAGTTTGGAATTGTTCATTTACATTTTCTGTGGTCGCTTTGCACTGTATTAGTAGTAGCCATCGTCATATGCATCGATATCGTCGTTTTTTTCCTCATGCCAAGCATAACATGCGTGGTAGCGCTTGACGACAGCTGGGGCGCAGCGGCGGCGCATACGTGCACGACGCATGTGCGGAGTTCCTAGAGGCGGGTCGAGGTTCCGTGGAACAGGTGTTGCGACAGCTGTGGCGTAATTGGTTGATAGGCAACGCGAGGCGCTCCTCCGGTTTTTGCCCTTTTTGTTTTTTTTTTAATGCGGAGCATTTCTTAGGCTCGCGATGTCACTCGTCGATGTTGTCGGCGCCGTCCACACGCTCACTGCGCATGCGCGTCGCGTCGAGGCGCAGGTGGGCGTCTCTCCCCCGTACCCTCCTCGCTCTCAACAACAGGTGCGGCGGTGCGGGAGGAGCGCGTGTACCCCGTGCGCTCCGTCGCTCTCAACAACAGCTGCGGCGGTGCGAGGGGAGCGCGTCTGTGCGCGCATGCGTCCTAGCTACCCGTGCGCTGCGTCGCGCTCAACAGTAACGGCGGCAGAGTGTGTACACGTGATAACGGCGTGGTGGGTGCGTGGAAAATTCGCGCGCTTGTGTACGGAAGTGTGCGCATGCGCGTCTCTCCCCCGTACTCCTCTCCCTCGAACGCGGGCGGTGTGTATATAAGCGGCAGAGCGCGCGTTCGGAATTCAGTCAAGGGCGTCTTTGCTTGGCTTTCGCGTGACTTGACGCTTTGCTTGACGGCACCAAGCAATAAAGACAGACTTTAACTTTACACTCCTTGCCTTCGCTTCTCCTTCATTCAATAAATAAGAATAATAAAGACGAAATAACAATTAAGCATTCCCAAACCATACCCAATTACGCAATATTCACGCGATACCCCCACCCCTCTGCGACGCATTTACTCGAGTTCCCCCCGTGGGAAGATGCGGGCGGGTTTTTTTTGCTCAAACCCGTGCGCGTTCCTGGGATGCTCAGCTGTCGCCGCGAGGCGCGCGCTCACAAGCACTCGGCATTTTCTTTGTATTTTTAACGCGTTACGCGCCACACATTACGGCGAGCTACAACAACTACACTGTTAAAATATGTTGGCAAGCCCCCTACTCCGCAGCTTATTTCCAAACGCCCAGCGCTCCCTACGTGACATGTGTGATGCCACTATGCGCGATGCAGAAGGTTGTCATAGGCTGCGCCCCAACGCTGAACTGACATAAAGGACCTGCACTAACAGAAACAACGAATAGAATTGATCTTCGTAAACGTATTTTATTAAAAATTGAAATAACAGGTACAGCCGCTGTGGCTCGAACCCAAGCCCGCCGTGGCACCAACCACTATATTAACCTACATCGTCGGCGATAGGGTTCTCGGTTCCTTCGTCGCTGACTACCATCTGCGCCTATTGATCCACAAGTCCTCGACTGAGCTGGCTGGACTGCGCGCTGCTTTTCAGTATATACTCAAGCAGCCGGCCAATCAGATGGGCTGTTTTTACAGACTCCAGGTCAGCACTCGAGAGCTTAAAGTCGCTCCCAAAAGAACAGCTGGCCTGGGAAATCAATCTTTTGCACTTACAAGCCATACAAAGGGTACACAGCGTAAATCTGCAGTGGCTTATTCCTGCCCATTGCGGAGTGGGCGGCAACGACGCAGCTGACAAAGCCGCCTCATCTGAACAGTCTCCGCACTCAAGCTCTACCGATCAGTTTAACGAGAAAGGATGCGGCAATACTCGCCTCATCAACCGCATGGAAAGCGCAGATGTCTATCTGGACTGACGCAAGGTAGCAATACG
This sequence comes from Haemaphysalis longicornis, assembly GCF_048455015.1. Classification (NCBI taxonomy): domain Eukaryota; kingdom Metazoa; phylum Arthropoda; class Arachnida; order Ixodida; family Ixodidae; genus Haemaphysalis; species Haemaphysalis longicornis. The sequence goes on from NW_027526460.1 coordinate 138,501,369, forward strand.
CACCTCTTCAAGCAATTGATCCTACGTGCACAATGCCACTAGGGCTCAGGAAGAGCGAGGAAGCTATTCTGCATAGGCTGCGCTTGAATGTGGTCTACACAGGACATTATTTATACAAAATCCAGCAGGCATCTTCACCTTTTTGTTCCACGTGTGGCTCACGAGAAGACATTCGTTAAGTTATATGCGTGTGCCCAAAGTACACCGTTCACAGACAGAAACTAATATTATCTTTGTGCAGTCAGCTTGGTGCGGGACTTGAACTGAGGGCTGTTTTGGGACCTTGGTCGGGTCATAGTCAGGCTGCACGTGCAATCAAAGCTCTCTTGGAGTTTCTTCGGAGCACATTACTGGACAGAGTTTTGTGATTGAAAACTTTGGGCGCATCAAATGACATCTTTTTATTTTTGTAGTTTTTATTTGTTTTTGCTTTGTTTCTCTTCTTCTATCATCTAGCGCAGCAAGCCAGCGCAACGGCTCGGCTAACCTCGCTCGTCTTCCTTAAAGTTTCTCTCTCTCTCTCTCTCTCTCTCTCTCTCTCTATCTAGCTATCTATCTATCTCGAGGCAAAAACCGGCTGGAGGGCGCTGTCGCTCCCAGACACGTTCTTTAGATTTCAGCGATGAAATTTTTTTTCTTTCACTCTCACTCGCTCGCTCACTTAGTGAAGCCACGGAGGCTGATCGGCGGACTCCTTTCAGCAGCAGTTGCTCAAAAGAATGGCGCGCGAGGTGGCACCACACATGTCACGTCGGGGAGCTGGGCAGCCAGGCGTTTGGAAATCATACTCCGCATGGGCACCGAGACGCATCCACCGAACGCCCCGCGCTGTCGTGAGAAAGCAAAGCTGTACTACTTTTTTCCAGCGGTGTCGCCGCGAGTACGCAAGTTCACCGTTTGACCGCAGACACACCCCCTGCGACCCAACCCTAGAAGCGCATCGTATGATTCTCCTGGCCCGCTTTCAGCGCTGCGCACAAGGCCCCGTTTTCAGTCGCTCTGCTCAACTATCGGCGGCGGGCCCTCAGCTGATCGGCAGCCGACCAACTCCGCCGCCTCCCACGCATGCGCCGCTGGGTCATCCCGGGCTACGTGACTCGTCTTGCGCAGCGTTCGCACTGAATGAAAGCGAGGCCTGGCGTACTCCTTTGAGCGTTGCACGGGACCGAACGGCTTTGAGCCGTGGCCGGCAACACAGCTACATCAAAGGTTAACAAAGCGAAACCAAGACTCAACCAGAATAAGCCAAGCTTTTGCTTTGCATATCCAAGGTTAGCTTAAGCTAACCGCAGCCATTCTTTTTACGGGTGGTTCTTAAAGGAGTAGTAACACGAAATTTCAACGCTGAGGTAACTACGTAAAATGATTCCTTTTTATCAGGAGATGTCTCCAAGCAAATTTCAACAGGGGCTGTTTAGTATAGCATACCTAGTTAAATCCATTTTAATTTCTACCCGCACGAGAAAGCCCAGAGCGGGCCAGCATGACATCATCTGATCCTTGTTCCAAACTGCCGACGTCGGGGCTCCCGTGACGTAGCCGACGCACCGGCTGCGGTTGGCGCGCGCTGCTACACCGTGTGCACACGTCATGGCTTTGAAACTGACGTCATGCTTCCCGGGAGCGTGGGGATGGTGAAGACCTCGGCCGGCCTGGGCGAGTGCGTGCGCGCGTCCAGACCGGCAGCGGTGCGACAAGAATGGGGACGTCAGGTGCTA